>NC_083386.1:16721538-17339807 GCF_031755915.1 Ziziphus jujuba | reverse complement strand
ATACGAGAAACATTTAAATCAAACCATGCATATAAAATATTCAAATCATATATGTATTATGCTAATATGTCCAAAGTCATTTAAAAACATAAACCACTTATCGATACCATTGATGTCCACTCCTACTCCTCTGTAGGGTCATATGTAATCTCAGTACGAGTGCCTATAATATAATAAAATACCTTTTAGGGTTTAAAAATCAAATCCAAGGCATTGGTAAGTACCAAATGTCTTAAAATAATTATACAAATCTCATAACATAAAATTGCATACCAAATAGTCCAATTATAATACAAACCTTTAGAACTTGATATCCAAAATGGTCTTTTTCACCTGAAAGCTAATTTTATGAAATTGAACATTTCAATGGGTTTATTAATATCTAATTATACAATTCCAACTTTAATTTGACTCTAGGTTGTCCAACATATTTGAATTTTATGTAGTATTTAACTAATTGATTCAAAAATGAAAATATATTCAAACGATGTCCGAAATTCACAAATTATATGTCGATGGAGAATCTATGAGATAAAGAATGAATAATGTACTCACCTTGGTCTAAAAGTCTCATCGATGAATGAAAAAACCTCCTAAAAATTTTGACCAAATTGGATGCTGATAGATATCTCAATTTGTGAAAAATTTTGATAAACGGAGGCCAATTCAAACTCAAAGTGCTTAAAATAAGGGGGAGGAGGGTATGGATCAAGTTGAAACAATCCAAAAATAGCCAACCACTAAAAGCCCCAACTAGTCATTGCCACCAGATTTGAACAGCCAATCCCAGCAAGTCTAACGGCAGATTAGTTGGAAAATTTGAGGTTTTTGTCATTGAAATCTAGGTCATAAGGGGATATGGTGCATATAAGCATCCGATAGCCGAAAATGGACATGTCTAAATAGATTGCAAGTGGGTTGAGTCAGGTTCCATGGGTATATAGGGGTTGTTGAGGACTTTTGGGTTTTTTTGAATTATTAGTGAAGACACATTCCTAGGTATTTTTAAACCCTTTTATTACTAGCAGACAAAAATTCTGGACTGGTGTTTGGATACTAATATAGTATTGATGTTTAGAAACTTTTTAGAACTATAATTTTTTAATCATACCTTAAAATTGGGTGTGCTACTATTGTATGGACTCGTATTGATGAACTCTACACAATAATGTGAGAGTTAAAGCCAAAATCCATTTCCGAAAAAAAAAAGTCAAACTTGATTCCTTTTAAAAGTTCAATTTAGTTAAGCTTCATTAACCTTGGTTAGACGTCCAAAATTTCAAATTTCAAGCGTTTTCTTGGGATGGCTTGTTACACATGAGATGCCATTAACCAGATATTAGAGGTTGAATTATTCGATTGTTTGGGGGATTGAATTGATTTCATGGAACCATTGCCATCATTCTTTTTCCAACAAATATATTTTAGCGGCTATGGATTACATGTCTAAATGAATGGAGGATATTGTTTTATTGACTAATGATTCCCATGTTGTGGTAAGATTCCTAGACAAGATTATTTCTATAAGATTTGGTAAACAAGAACCATAATAAGTGATGGTGGCTCTCATTTATTAACAAGCAATTTAAGAACTTTATGGCTAAATATGGAGTAAAGTGTAAGTTGGCTACTCCAGACCATCCTTAAACTAGCGAGCAAATGGAGATTTCTAAAAGAGAGCTAAAGGAAAATTTTTAAAAAGACAAATTCCTAAAGTTATATAGTTTCATTGAGGACATTTAGATCTCTACTTTTTCAGAGGATCGACTTTTCTAGATGCCTTTGGTTTTTTGAGAAGTTTCTTGTAATCTTCTTTGTCGTCAAACGGTGAGTAATGTCTCAACTCCATATTGGTCTTCTTAGTTGTGGTAAAGTTTAGTTTGTTCATCTCGCTATATGGTTGTTTGGCAGGTGTTGCATAATAAGGTGTCTACCGATGATACTCTTACTAGAAAGGGTTTCTTGTTGCTTTCTTGGAGTTTGTTATGTAATAATCATGTGAAAATGATGTTTCATATTTTCTGATCATTTGTGTATGTTCATGCCATTTGGGAAGTTGTTGCAATGTTGTTTGGTGTTTCTTTATTGACCTCTAATACAATTCAACATTTGTTTTATGTGCTGAAAAGGCATCTTTAAATCCCCAACTTTAAAAACTGAGATAATCTGAGGAACACAACTATGATGAAATTATGCTCTTTGAATTATCTTAGTTTCTTAGGATTTTTCAAAACCTAATTTGATTAAAGTCAATGTTGATGGTGCTGCTAATGGCAGTCTAGTTGTTTCAGGTTGTGATGGTGTTTTTAGAACTTTCAGAGACTTCATCAAAGGGGTGTTTCTTGGCTCCTTTGGGTACTACTTTTGCATTTGAAGCAAAAATAATGGCTTTTATTTTAGTTTTGGAATTTGTCCAAAGTATCACTAGAATAATATATGGTTTGAATCAAATTCTCATGTGGTCAATTTGATGTGTATCAATGATGTATCTGACAATTATTTATTATGTAATAAGTATTCAGTTTTCTTAAGTAATAATTCAATCATGCTTTTTATATTATTTATCGTGTAATAAATATTTAGTTTTTTTAAGTAATAATCCAAATAAAGTTGCATGATTGTATTTGATACGAACCTAGGTCGACTTGCACCTAAACCCGTATTATATTAGTCCGGATCTCAATTAAATTTAAGTTCTTATGGAAAAACCTTAACCCTTAACTAACCTGCGATTAGAAATGTTGGTATAATGAAGATGCCACAATAGGTTATGGATGTCCTACTGATAAGTTAAAACTAAAACACTCACTCTCTAATAGTGTTTTAGGTGTTCAAAGAGAACCAAGAGAATTTTATCTCACAAATAAATTTATGAAGAATATTAAAGGTGTATTCTGCTTGAAAAATAACCTTTAAATAGGTTAAAGTCACAAAACAATAAACCCCAAAAAGCTAAGAGAGAACTGACCATACAATGTTAATTTCCTAATGTGGCCGAAATTCCATTTCTTTCCTAATTTTAATTTTAATTAATTAATTCCTTTATTTTGAATTAGAAATTAATTAATTTACAATGAAAACAATAAAATAATAACTTTCCTAAGTTGATTTTTCCATAAAATAAATAAATAGAAACCAAATAAAAGATTAATTTCCTAAAACAAAAAATCAAAATCAAATTAGAAAATTAGTTGACTAGTTTGACTATTAAACTAACTTTGACTAATTTCCAGCTTGTAAAGACTCCAAATCTGATTCAATGTGTCATGTAGGATGCCAAATAGGATTATTTATGAGTCCCACATGTTTCCCTTGCTTGGAATAAAGAGAAAATGTCAAATCAACAAAATACAGTAAAGCCAGCAAGAAATACAGCAAAACCGGCCAACTATTCCTTCTATGCACAAATGCCCATTGTGGTTGCTTTTGATTCTACCTTGGCATGATTTCATGACCTTTTAATGATATTCATTGAATCCATGAAGTATTGGATCCATTCCATGCTGTTCAGAGTCCATATTTGCACGAAAACAGCCATTCGGGTCCATCTCAGCCTTCACCACTTGAATGCAAAAAATGGGCTTTGGTTCTTCAGGTATTAGCTTTCCCTCTTGAGATTTAATAACTCCTTATATGAAGGTAGTCAAGTTTTCCTTAAATCTCTTAATTTGTGCCTTAGTGATTGGCATTGTCTTCATTTGGACAGGATCAGTACCTCAATGGGTAGTCGGTTGTACGGGTACGGATGAATTCTCATCAGTATCCATATCAAATATTAGAAAAAAAATACATATAACGATGAAAAAAGAAAGATTTTATCCACCTCAAGCATAAGACACTTGGAAAAGGTAAATACATCAATGATGTATATGAAAATTATCATATTTGATCAAAAAGAAAAAAGAAAAAAAAATAGCGACTAACCACTCTTTTTATATTATTTATGGTGTAATAAATATTTAGTTTTTTTAAGTAATAATACAAATTAAATTGCATGATTGTATCCATAACAAATAGTAAGGGAAAAAAAAAAAAAAAAAGAAAGACAGATTTCATCCATCTAATCACAAGAATGTTTTAAAATTTAAATTTTTACTTCCTAAAATCAAATGCTTCTAACAAGCCTCAATTATATGCATGAATAATAGACAAACAACTATCAATTATACAAATGAGTAAATAAGATAGACAACCATGCATCAAATCATATACATGAAGAAATAGACAAAAAACGACATACATCACAAAAAATCTATTAATTAAATAATCATCATCACATATTATAAAGCTTTGAGGATTCATAAAAACTTGAGCCTAAAAGCCTTAATATAAAATACTAAGTCGTTTTCCTATAGTTTGATTAATGTCATAAATTGAGTTCTCATAAGTAGCTCGTTCAAGTAAATAAATATAAAAAGTTTTTGCAAGTAGTTTTTTAGAAAATATATTTTCTCTTATTTTCATAGAATATCACATATAATCTTGACTTTTAGATTTTTTGTCGAAATTTTTTCTAAAGTTTCCGAAATGGAATTTAAATTAATATTTAAACTACCATTTGGTTTCTGGCATTTTTAGATTATTTTCATTTTCATGTCGTTTAATTTAACTCAAAACCTAGAACTTAAACTCGTTATAATTACAAAAAATGGTCTTTTATTTATTAAAAATATTACTATTTCCTATTATTTATTAATTTGATTATTCTATCCTATTGTCTTTATTTATTTTTGAAAAAAAAAATCATTACAAAGCATATGTTTAATAAAAATTCCCTATTGTACAATATTTCTAAAATATTTTATTTTGTAAGAGAAAATATTTGCTCATAGCTTTTCTTTTTTCTTTTTTCTTTTTTTTGGGGAAGAATTACTCTAAGCTCCTTTTTAAATAGTATTTTATTTATTTATTTATTTTTTACTTTCAGTTAATAGAATAAATAAATTAAGACAAAAAAATAGAAAGAGTGTTATTTTAATTTATAATATGCATCAATCAAGCATATCAAAAAAATTATTTTTACTTATAATGTGCATTTATTATAAAATTATCATATTCGATCAAAAAGAAAAAAAAAATTGGTCCCTAACCACTCTTTTTATTTTATTTATGGTGTGATAAAAATTTTAATTTTTTTAATTAATAATCCAAATTAAGTTGCAATATTCAAGAAAAAAAAAGTTATATATATATATAATTATCTCAATAATTAGAAACTGAGGAAAAAATAAATAAATACTTTTATAATAATTAAGTAAAAAAAATTAAAATTTAATTTTGAACTTTCGAAAATAAAATATTTTAAACAAGCCTCAATTATATGAATGAATAATAGGCAAATAAATAAATATACATCAAATTATATGCTTGAAGAAAAAGACAAATAGCAGCATACATCACAAAACATGTATTAATTATATAGGTAGGCATCATCATATATTATAAAACTTCAAGCTTCATAGAAACTTTTAATAATAGCTCTAATATAAATTAAGGCCCTACCCTATAGTTTTTTGTAAGGGGATTCAAAGCTAACCCTTTCCTTTAACGCTACCAGCCATCCTCGTGTCTTAGATGTGATAAATTAAGTTACGCTACCAGCCATCCTCGTGTCTTAGATGTGATAAATTAAGTTCTTGTAAGTACCTTGCTCCCCCCACCCCCCGTCCGAATAGCTTTTTCTAAAAAATA
This sequence comes from Ziziphus jujuba, assembly GCF_031755915.1. NCBI lineage: Eukaryota > Viridiplantae > Streptophyta > Magnoliopsida > Rosales > Rhamnaceae > Ziziphus > Ziziphus jujuba. The sequence goes on along the minus strand of NC_083386.1, from coordinate 17,334,116 downwards.
TATTCGCTTTTATTTTTATTAAATATTATATAGAATCTAAACTTTTAGAATTTTTATCCAAACTTTTCCTAAATTCCCAAAGTGAATTTTAAAATAATATTTAAACAACTATTAAAAAAAGTGTATTCAATTTGGAATTTAAAAGATTTTAAAAATGTTTAAAAGTTTGGAGGTATTCGATTTAGATTTTAAAAGAGTCTATACAAATCCAATGATATTCAATTCAGATTTTAATAGATTTTATAAAAGTTCATTAAAATCCAGATGTATTCAATTAGGATTTTGTAAAATTCTTTTAAAATCTTATGGTATTTAAAAAATCATTGAATTTTTAAAAATTGATGGATTTTAATAAATTTAAAAGGATTTTAACAGTGAAATTGTGAATAAAATTGTTAATATGAAATCCAGCCTTAATCCCAAAGATTTCATTGGATTCTTATAAACTCTTTATGGAATCTATAGAATTCCATTACAATACATCAAATCTTTTAAAATTTATAATTTATTTTAAATCCATTAAACTTTAGATTAAATACACCCCGTTAGTCTCTAGTATTTTTAATTATGCTTATAATTACAAAAAGAAAGTTTTTATTTATTAAAAATATTACTATTTCCAATCATTTTCTATTGTTTTTTAATATGGTTATTCTATTTTATTGTTTTTATTTATGTTTAAAAAATAAGCATATTTTTAATAAAATTCCCTACCATACATCTCTTATTATTATTAATTATTATTATTATTATTTTAGTGAAAAGTACTTATATTACTCAAAGCTTTAAAAAAAAAAAAATTGAAGGATTACTCAAAGCTCCTATTTCAATAATTTATTTATTTATTTACTTTTTTGTTTTGTTTTGTATTAGCTTTATCTAGTAGACTAGATAAACTAAGCCAAAAAATACGAAGATAATTATTTTCACTTATAATATGCATCAGTGATGTATCTGAAAATTATCATATTTGATAAAAAAGGAAAAAAAAAAATAGTGACCAACCACTCTTTTTATATTATTTGTGGTGTAATAAATATTTAGTTTTCTAAGTAATAATCCAAATTAAGTTGCATGATTGTATCCATCTCAAATATTGAAAAAAAAAAACCACAAAAAAGAAAAAAAGAAAGACTTTATCCATCTCCACCATAAGAAACTTGAAAAAAAAAAAATTACTAAGAAAATAACTAAGCAAAAAATTTTAAATTTTACTTTTTTTTTAACTTCCTAAAATTAAATATTTCTAACAAGCCTCAACTATATGCGTGAATAATAGGCAACGTGTACAAATGGATAACTAAAATAGGCAAACAACCATGCATCAAATTATATGCATGGAGAAATAGACAAATAATTGCATACATCACAAAACATATATTAATTAAATATATATCATCATATATTATAAAGCCTTCAAGATTCATAAAAAATTGAGCCTAAAAAGCCATCATATAAATTAAGTCCTTTTTCCTATTGTTTAATTTATGTGACAAATTAAGTTTATATAAGTATCTTGTTCAAATAAATAAATATAATTTTTTTGTGAGTAGTTTTTTAGAAAATATATTTTCTCTTATTTTCATAAAATATTATATATAATCTTGACTTTTAGAATTTTTGTCCAACCTTTTCCCAAAGTTCCCAAATGGAACTCAAATTAATATATAAATCATTATTTGGTCTCTGCTATTTTTAAATTATTTTCATTTTCATATCGTGCAATTTAATATAAAACCTAGAACTTAAACTCATTATAATTTAAAAAACAAGTCTTTTATTTATTAAAAATATTAATATTTTCTATCATTTTTTAATTTAATTTTCTATTTTATTGTCTTTATTTATTTTAAAATCTCATTACAAAGCACATATTTAATAAAATTGTACATCTCTTAGAAATTTATTTTGTGTAGGGTATTACTTATATTGCCCGAAGCCGTTCTTTTTTAATTTTTTTTTTTTTTGAAGAATTACACAAAGTTCTAATTTAAATATTTTTTTCCAGTTTTAGTTAATATAATAGATAAATTAAGCCAAAAAATAGGTTATTTTAACTTATAATATGCATCAACCAAGCATACAAAAAATTATGTTTACTTATAATATGCATATATCATAAAATTATCATATTTGATCGAAAAGAAAAAATTTGGTGACTAATCACTCTTTTTATTTTATTTGTGGTGTGATAAATATTTAGTTTTTTTAATTAATAATCCAAATTAAGTTGCATGATTGTATCCATCTCTAATATTCAAGAAAAAAAAAAGATTTTTATCAATTTCAATCATAAAAAACTGAGAAAAGTATACATATTAAGATAATAATTAAGCAAAAAAAATTTAAAATTTAATTTTTGAACTTTCTATAACAAAACATGTATTAATTATATAGGCATCATCATATGTTATAAAGCTTCAAGCTTTATAGAAACTTGTACTAATAGCCCCAGTATAAAGTAAGGCCCTTTTTTCTATAAGTTTATTAATGTGATAAATTAAGTTTTTATAAGTACCTCGTTCAAAAAATATATATATACACAATAAGTCTTTGCGAATAGTTTTCTGAAAAATATATTTACTTTTATTTTCATATAATATTATAGAGAATCTTTTAGAATTTTTGTCCAAACTTTTCCTAAGATTCCCAAAGTAAATCTTAAAATAATATTTAAACTGAGATATTGTATCTAGTATTTTTAAATCATTTTCATTTTCATATCGTTCAATTAAATACAAGCGTCGAACTTGTTAGAGTTGCCAAAAAAATAAAAAAAGTCTTTTATTTCTTAAAAATATTATTTTTTCCTATTATTTTCTATTTTTTCAATATGATTATTCTTTTTTATTGCCTTTATTATTAAAAAAAAAAAACAAAGAGTTACAAAGCATATTTTTAATAAATATTCCCTATTGTACAACATCTCTAAGAAAATTCATTTAATGAAGAGTACTTATATTACTTAAAGCTTTTTTTTTTTTTTAAAAAAAGAAAATTCTTTTTGAAGAATTACTCAAAGCTCCTATTTAAATTGTAATTTTTTTTTTTTTTATAGTTATAGTGAACAGACTAGATTATGTAAGTCAAGAAATAGAAAGGGAATTATTTTTACTTCTAAAAAACATCAATGATGTATCCGAAAATTTTCATATTTGATCAAAAAGAAAAACATTTAGGGACTAGCAACTCCTTATTTTATTATGGTGTGATAAATATTTAGGTCTTTAAGTAATAACCCAAATTATTTTGCCTGATTGTATCCGTCTCCAACATTTTAAAAATAAAACAATAAAAAAATAAGAAAAATTGTAACAAATACCTATTAAGATAATAATTTAACAAAAAAGTTTTAAAATTTAATTTTTGAAATTTCTAGAAGTAAATATTTCAATCAAGCCTCAAATATATGCATGAATAATATACCAACAACTAATCAAATGCACAAATGAAAAAAAAAAGAAGTTCAAACAACCATGCTTCAAGTTATATGCACGAACAATTTGGAAAATAATTGCATGCACTACAAAACACGTATTGATTATATGGACATCATCATATATTATAAAACTTTCAAGTTTCATAAAACCTTGCATCTTAAAGCTCTAATATAAATTAAGCCTTTTCCCATAATATTATTAACGTGAAAAGTTAAATTCTTAATTAGGCTTTTTCCTATAGTGTTGTTAATTTGTAGACCACAAATTACAAATTACTTTTTATATCATTTCTTTTCAAATTAATTTATATTTTCTATATTATTATAGATTTATTTATATATATATACTTTTGAAAATTCTAGATTATTATAGATCGATGGTATATTATTATAGTGATCGTTATAATAATTCTGTGATTTTTAAACATTGATCTGTTAACTGATAGCAGGTAAGATACCTTCAATTGTTCAATTTTTATTTTTTATTTTTTATTTATTTTGAATAACTGAGATGGTTATGTATAGATACAACCTATGTATAGGAGTAGCTTTTATTTTTTATTTTCCTAATGCTTTTGTGGTTTAAATAAAAAAAAATTTATGTTAAATAATATTGATTTTATTGTTAAACTATCAGTGGGGAATGCCAAACTGCACAAAAAACAAACAGGAATGACAACTATACGACGCCGTAGCACACTTAGTTTTTGAGTTTTTGATTTTGTGCAGAGAAAAAAATATTTTATGTTTACATATCAAAAAAAGAGAAAAGAGAAAAGAGAGGGAGAGAGAGACAGCTGATCTTCCACTTTGATCTCCGTTCAATCCTTCCTCTTTCCACAGTCTTGTACGAAATTTTGTACAACAGCATAAACAAGTAAAATTCATTTTCATTCTCCTTTCTATTATTTATTTTTTATTCACTTGTGGTATAACCCAAATTTCGGATCACGTATTGTCCTCGTACAAGTTTGTTAATTTCGCGCACAATCCTAATATTTATCGGTACAGAGCCGTTTTTTGCTTTACATTTGTGTTCTGTTTGTTTAATTATCACATCCTCTATGTATTTTATTTATTTAATTATAACATTTGTGTTCTGTTTTGGTGTTTTTCGCTTATCTCTTTATCCTGAATTATACATAAATTCCAGAAGCTTCACCATATTTGGATTTTTTGGGCACATTTGATTGGTAGTGATTGACTATGGGTTTTAGTTTTATAGGGCATAGATAAGAATATAATTGATTTTTATTTCTGGTTTGATAATTTGTTTCAGTTATAAGGGACTTTAGAGGGTGGTAGAACTGTGCATTCTAGAAACAGTACGATGATATACTATGTAAAATTTTGTGGCAATCTCATATTATATGTATGGGAATTTGTATGGATTTAGTATTTCTGGGAAACTAATTTATAGGAAAATATTTATATTATTATGCTGGTATCTCGATTGTAATGTCCAAAACGAGAAAAAAATAAAAAATAAAAAATAAAATAAAATAGAAAATAAAAAAAATAAAAAAGGAAGAAGAAGGAAAGCTAGCAGGGTTCTATATAATTGTTTCTCTTTAGTTAACTATCATGGGAATGTTATTTTTGACAATAACTGTTATAGGAATTTTAGAAATGTATATACTTATTTGTTATTTCTAGCTTAATGCTATTTGATTCTGGTTTATTTGCTTAATGCATGCGATATAAAAAACTATCGAATTTAGGTTTGATTTAAGGAGCAAAAACTATCGACTGTTTATGCAAGGAAATCTTTTTGCAGTTACTTTGGCTGCATGATAACTGTAATTCATAATGTGGGGCTTTCCTTCAAATGCCATTTCAAGCTCTGGACTGAAGAAAAGCTCAAATACAAGTCAAGCTTGTTCATAGTGCTCGGATGATGACACCTGTTCAAGTACTAGCAGAGAAGGACTAGAGTGCCCTATAATGCTGTAAATCTTTCAACATTGTTGAGAATGTGCCTTATGTTTTATGGTGCGGCCATACTTTCTGCCAAACTTGTGTCTTAGGGCTTCAATCGACTATATTTAGACTACCTGCTCAACAAATTAAGATTCCTTTTCTTGTTTCCTGCCCTTGGTGTCTCCTCTTATTATTGCGATTGGTTTATAGGGGAAATCTAAACGATTCCTTGCAAGAATTTCTTTCTTCTTTGGATGGTTGACAGCCTATGGTGATAGGATGAAGTTTGGTTCCACAGACGGAGATCAACAGATTTGGTCTCCAAGGGGCAGTATAGCAATTGGAAATCCAGCCAGCCATGGTAACCTCAGGAGGGCCTCGTTTTCTAGTTATCCTGAACTTTCAAGGTATAATGCTGATGACATTAGCAGCCATGTCAACAGACAGTATTTATCCCTTCATAAGTCTCTGGATTTCTTCATTCACTTTAACATCTAAGTTTCCATTAATCATGATATTTCTTTTCATTATCTTTTGGCAATACCTGGAAGGGCTGTGATCTTGGCACTCTACTTGCTAATTACAGTTCTTTTTGCTATGCCGTCGTTCTTGGTAATGTATTTTGCATACCCCATGTTGGGGAGGCTTATGAGAGAAATATTCTCATGATACCATTGGTTCCTAATTCCATAAAACCTAAGGAACTTGTGCCTGCATTTACTCTATTTTTTTTTTTATAATTATTTTTTTCCCCCTTTATTCTGATCCCAGTGGAATTCATCAGAAGCTTATCCACTTTCTTATGGGTCCATGTTTTAATGCTTAGAAATTCTTTTATGTGTTTTTTCATCATAGAGGAAGCATCTTTTTGAGTTGTTCGTAAGTTTGAGTTACAGGAAGTTTAATTGAGTTAGCTACCATTTTTTGGTGAAGTGGTTTGCTTATGCACAAGCTGTGTTACAACTAGACATTGCTGAAATTGCTTAAGTGGCTTTGGTGGGATTAAAAGTTTGTTATGGTTTTCGTAAAACACTTTTTCTTTGAGGAAGATGTCTAGGATTGATTTGGGTAATTTCTTCCCTTTTATGTTAAAGAGATGATGGCATCAGTTTTTTGTCATTTTCCATTGGTTGCAACTCATTGGACTGCTGATTGTTCTTTTTTCTTACTAAATTTTGTATCTAATTCATTTACACAAATGTGGCTTCAATAGTTTACAAATTTTTCTCTCTCTCCTTTTTATTTTTATTTTTATTTTAGGTACAAACTTTTGCAATGGAGTCTCACTGTGATTTCTTTCCTATATACATTGTCATGAAAGAAATAATTACACTTAGCTGCTCTATTTTGAAACTAGGCCTGGTTATATAATGGGCCACATTCAGAAGCAGAAACATGTGGTTGGAACCTTTCCTGTTTTTCTGATTACATTTGCCTTTTCTTTCGCCTTTAACACTTCATTCCTTCTCCTTTCCTCTGCCTGTGCTCTTGCTCCTCCTGCAACCTGAGCAATATATTTCATCTCACTGTTGTATTTTTCCAAGGCTTTTTTCCTTTTTCTTTCCAATTCACTCTGCAGTTTTAGACTGTTAGTAAGTACTCTGATAGTCCTTGTCATTGCTGCTAATTAGAGTTTAAAAAAATAAATAAAAAATACTACAAACCTCCTCTCTCTCCCGTCGGTGCATTGCTTTCGTCTTCTTCTTGGTCTCCCAAGAAAGTATTGTGGTTTTCAGCTTTTCATACCTGAAAAATATTTATATTATTATCATTAAAAATAATATAAAATACCTGTCTGACGTTCTAGAGCTTTATTTTTCTGTCAATTTGTATATTGTTATGACAAACAGTTTAGTCATTAATGCAGGCCCGACATTTTATTTTCCAATATGTATGATCTAAAGGCGATGCACTTGGATAATTTAAGGTGATGGTACTCTAAATGAGTAAAAAATTATTTGGTAGTTCTTGATTTATGTTTGATATATAGTATGAGAAACCATCTGAGAATGAATACCTTTCTTTGATTTTAGCCAACTCAGCTTCCTCCCAGGCATCTGCTTTTGTTTTCCCCATTGCAGGGCTAATTGACCTCTGCCGTTTGGTTTCACTTGGTGGGGGTGGCGGTGGCGGTGGCGGTGGTGATGGGGGTATGGGTTTTACAGTGGTGGGAAAATCATGTTTTGGTGTTGCACTTCCAGGTTGATTGTTCAGCATGTTGTTTGATGGCTTATCAAGAAAACTTGGAGGTTTTTTGAGTGAAGGGGCTGGCAGGGTGGCCTTTTCAGGTGCAAAACTTGTAGTTTTCTGAATTGAAGAGGTAGGAACAATGGCCTTCTCTGGTGTCTTTGCATCTGCGGCAGCAGTTATTGGCAGCTTACCATCTTGGTTATCTGAACTTCTCTTTGAATCTTGACCTGATAGTGGTCATCTTCTTAAATTCTAGTTCAGGAGAAAACTCAATAAAATTTTAGGTTTGACTGGATAAACATGTTTTAGCATATTTTACCGGAGAAAGAGAATGAAAATGAGAATCGTTTAGAAGGGGCATCTTCTTTTCTGCTGTTGATTGGCATAGAAGATATTCCAGGCTCCTTTCTTGCCTGTATTTTATCTGGATCGATTGATTCTATCAGTGAGCTGATGGCAAATGCTGAAGCCGCTACTGCAGCTGCATGCTCTATTCCACCATCAGAACTGTACTCTTGACTCATTTGCCTAGAGCTCAGTCTCTGGAACCAGTTCTGGCCTTTCTTTTTATCTGTAAAATAATAACCATCAATTTTTTGTTGTTGCTTCATCTGTAGATTCATGGCCAGTGAGTTAAGAAATCTCTGGTTTGAGGCATTACCATAATTTCATCGCTCAACATATGTCATAGTGCAATAAGGATGACTGTAGACTAAAACACAATTACGTCCATATGTTTGTTAGAAAATGTATAGGTAGGATATTATACCTTTGAAAGATTGAGTTTTTTGTGGTGGTATACTTCGATCTTTGCCACTGCTTGATTCTTCCTTTTTCGCTGGTTCAACAGTAGAAAGTCTTCCCCTAACAAAAGTGGTTAGCAAAGAATATTGATCCTTCAGAACATTTGGAATTCTACTACTACACAATTTACCTAATACGAAAAATAACTCAATAGTTTAATGGGATGGTTAGTGATCTTCTTACGCTAATTGTCCTGCTTCATGCTGAATAATTAATGATTATTCCAAGAGTTGAGAAGGAAATTAAGTACCTCATTTGCTTAAGTAAATTATCCATTCTTGACACGAGGCCTGCACTGAAATTTTTTCCTTGTTCTCGAGCTATATGATATTCCAATATTCCATGGATGGGTGTGTTTATTTGAAGGAGAAAGTTAGGAAAAAAGGATGGCCTGTTAAAGGTTGATTATAGGGCGTTAGTAGGGGTTATAGACTTTGCATGGAAGGCCCGATTTGAATCTTAAAAAGCCTTTCTAGTGAAGGAAAGTATTCCTTCTTTTCTCTTTTCTAGTGAAGGAAAGTATTCCTTCTTTTCTCTTTGATGCTTCGCTTTCAACACAATTGTAAGCTTGATGGTTGGTAACGTTCTCTTTATCAAGTTTCTTAGATGACAGTAAAACTGCTAGGGAAAGTTTGGGATTGTTGTTGGAAAATCTTTGATTCGTTCTTTCCCCTTGGATGCATATTTATATGTGTGTATTCAAATTGGTTCTTTGTTGAAACTCTGAAAACCAAGAATCTTTTTCACTTCAGGAAAAAAAAAAAACTTCATGTATAATCTTTTTTCTACCTAAATTGATCGTTTACTTGCAATTGTATACATTGGAACCAGATAACTTATATTCAACGTTTACTCGGGTATCATAACTCAAGTGCGCTTCAAGCTTCAGCTATTGGTGAAAAAATTATATCTACGAAACAAATTTTCACTTTTAGACCATTTGAAGATATAAGTTTATTAAAAATTCATCCGATTTATGGCCGATGTAGAAAATTTTGCCCTGCGCACCACTGAATTTTTCATTTTTTAGACTAATACAGATAATAAATATTAATAATAAAGCAGAAAATAACTATATATATATATATATATATATATTAGAACATGAAAATAATTATTCATGAATACATAAGGAGTAATTTATAAATTTTAAAATCTCAACCATCTAAAAGATTTGACGGTTCTTAATTTAGTTTCTTAGTTTAGCTAAAATAAGACATATATCTTATTTGAGCCTCTCTCTCTCTCTCTCTCTCTCTCTTTATATATATGTATATATATATAATATTATTCAACCATTTCCAAAGGGTGGATATATATATATATATATATATATATATTTTTTTTTTTTTGACAAGGGTGGATTTAGTTTTGCAGCTGCCTCCATGTTAATCTAGTTTTCGCTTAATTTTTTTTTTTTTTTAAATTAAACATTAGTTTTATTAACTTAAAAAGCATAACAATCTGTAAAAATAAGAGAATGGAGATTTGGAGAAGATGAAGTTGCGATAACGACGAAATATATGAAGGTGGTGATGAAATGGTATCCAAACGTAGTATACACCAACTGTCAGTTGAGATCTAAGGAAACAATTTAAAATACAAAATTATAAGACAATGAGAGATATTAAAAAAATAAAAAATATTTTTAAAAATTCTTTTCTTTCAAATCTTGTTTTCATTCTTTGAAAGTGCTTTTGTTTTAACAAACATTTTTCACAAAAACTATGATTATCCCTAAAGCATAACAATTTGGTAAACTATTGAATAAGGAAATTAAAATCAAATAATATCCATCATCTTATAAATAATTAATACTTTTATAAATTATAATTTATAAATATGAGTAATCAAATATATATATATATATATATATATATATAAACATATAAACATATACTGCATTTGTAATGTACCAATAATATTTGTGTACTATAATGATTACCATAATCTGTCGCACGACCACATTTAGCATCCTAGTATGTCATTGACTGCTGGAGAAGGGAGAAACTGTTAATGTGACCTTTGATGTCCCAAAGGCATTGCAAATTGGAACCTCCCATCCGACCTAAAAAATCACATGATCAAATAGAGGATGGTCAAATAAGCTTGTGTAATCATAATCCAAAAAATCCATATCCTTAGTATAACATAGTATGCAATAATTCACAATCTAATATTCATATCATAATCCAATATATTAAAAAAACTTTCAAATAACATCCATAATCATTATATCAAAATATTCTCACAAATACCATCATAAATATATATATATATATATAGCCATATATTAAAATTTATCTATGCTAAATCAATCCTCTTAGTATACCATAATATGATAAATCAAATAATTTTTTTGCAAGTAATAAAGCATATAACTTAAATAATAATAATAATAAGATAATTCATATGTTATATAAAATCAAATACATAATTTCCAAAACCATTTCAAAAAATAAGGTTTATATAAAATCAAACACATAATTTTCAAAACCATTTCAAAAAATAAGGTTTACTCATAGATTACAACTCAACTAACTCCTTCGTTGGATCACCTATAATATCAGTTCCGATGCCTAAAATAATAATAAAATATTTCTTAAACTTCAGAAACTAAATCAAAGACATTGGGTGTGTACGTATGTCCAAAATAATTTTAATAACTCTAAAATTTCTAAAATTATATACAAAATAGTCAAATTATACTGTGAGCATTGAATACCCGATACACGAAATTGGGATTTTTCATCCAGAGGCTAATTTAATGAAATTGAACATTTCATTGGGTCCATTAACATTTAATTACACTAATATAACTTTAATTTTGTCTAATTTGTCCAATTATGTCCAAATATAGTCTAATTTTATATGATATAAAACTAATTGATCCAAAAATGGAACAATTATCAAACGACATCCAAAATTTATAAACTTTATACCGACGAAAAGCCCATGAGATGAGGAATACGGTGGTGTACTCACCTTGATCCAAAAGCCTTATGGGTAGCTAGAAAAGCTCTTCAAAGTTTTAGCCAAATTTGGTATCACCAGATCTTTCAAATGGTGGAGAATCTCGAAAACAGAGGCTTGGAATAAGTTCAGAGGGTCCAAAATAAGATGGTCAAACTTTGGCAACCTAATCGAAGCGTTGTTGCTGACTTCCCTAATTCGATCTCGGCGCATCCAGTGGCAGTTCTGGCTAAGACTCTAAGGTTTTGGTCGCCAATGAGTGTCCGTGCTGGGTGGTCGGCACATGTAGATGAGTGGTCAGCCAAAAATGATTAAACTAGCATTGATCTAGTTGAAGGCAGAAATGAGTTGTGGGATTTGACTAGGTCTCTCAGGTTTGGGTGTGCTCACATGAATTTTAGGTGTTTTGGGGAAAAATGGATATTTTCCGATTTGCTTAATGATGGCATGCATACTCATGAATATATATATATATATATATATATATGCGCCTAGGTTTCGTTAAAAAAAGGCAAAACCCATAATTGGTTTGGATAAATAAATACTGATATTTAAAAACTTTCCATAACCATAACTTTCTATTACTTATACAAACGCGAATCAAGAAGCTTTACACCATGGTTTACTAGTCAAATAAAAAAATTCTTGACCAATAAAAGTCAAACTTAAGACCCACATACAGTCTAACTAGTCAATCACAGTCAAACCAATTAAAATTTAAGAATCTAATTTCTAATCTTTGGATTGATTGTCACAACCTATCCCCTTTAAATAAATTTCATTCATGAAATTTATACTTTCTGAATGGAAAAGGTGATGATTCTGTCTCTGCATCTTGTCCTCTGGCTCGTAGCCTCCTCTACTGCATGGTTTTTCCATAAAACTTTCACCAAGTGTATGGTCTTGGTACGAAGCTTCTAATATCTATAGTGAAGGATCTGTACTAATTGCTTCACATAAGATAAGCCTTACCTTAATTAAATATGCTGAGTTTCAAATACATATGAGTGATCCAGTCTAGACTTGTGAAGTGTAGACACATAGATAACATCATGAATCTAAGAGAGCTTCACTGGTAAAGTAAGTCGATAGGCAATGGGTCCAACCCTCTTAGTTATCTTATATGGCCTAATGTACTTTGAACTTAATTTCCCTCATTTCCCAAAATGAATTACTCCTTTCCAAGGTGATAGCTTTAAGAAAATTCTACCTCCAATCTTGAACTCGAGATCCTTCCTTGTAATATCTTTATAACTCTTCTATTTGTCTTGAATTGCTTTTAACCTCTCATGATGAACCTAACTTCATCGCCTGTCTAGTGCACATAGTTAAGACCTATAGGCTTCATTCACCAACTCCATTCCAACATATAGGAGTCTTATTACCTTCCACATAAGATTTTTTAAGGTGTCGTACCAATGCTTGAATGATAGGTATTGTTATAGATGAACTCAGCCAAAGGTCAGTGAGACTCCTAAGACCTTAACATATCCTTCAAAGTCTATATAGTCCTCCTCGACTGTCCATTTGTTTGTAGGTGAAAAGTAGTGCTAAAACATAGCTTAATACCCAAAGCTCACGCTATCCCAAAATCTGGATGTGAACCGTATGTCCTTATTTGAGATAATAGATGTAGGAATTCCATGCAAACTCACAATTTCCTTTAAATCTGTAATGTATAAATCTCATGAATTGGCAAAAAGTGCCTGGTCTTTATGAGTTGGTCAACAATCACCCACATACCATTGTGACCTGCCTGACTACGAGGAAGCACGAACGAAAAGTCCATGGTGATATGCTCCCATTTTTATACTTGAATAGGCAAAGGTTGCAAAAATCCTTAAAGTTTTTACCTCCCTGCCTTCACTTGCTGATATACCAAATACTTAGATGCATAATTTAGAACCTTCTTCTTCATCCTTCGTGGCCAATAATATTCTTGTAAAGCATAACACATCTTGAAGCAGCTAGGATGCATGGCATAAGCTAAGCTCTTAGCCTCATCAAGAATCTACCTTTTAAGTCCCTCATTTGCAGGATCACAAAGTCTGGTACCTAATAACTATGAAAGTTATAGGTATCCTCTACCATCATGCCTTTCAACTTTATCAAAAAGGAATCATGAAATTGGATATCATGAATATGATCAATAAGTATGGATCGAACTCGAAAACTAGAGCTTTCTATGGATTCATCCTCAGCATAACTCCCAACTTCACATGTCTACCATCAAAGGAAGCTGCACCATCTGTACGTATGCTAAAGAACTTGTAGACTTTCTACTTAATGCATTGGCTCCTGCATTTGCCCTACCAAAATGGTAGTCAATAGTGCAATCATAATCGTTAAGCAGCTCCATCTATCTTCTATGCCATAAGTTTTATTCCTTGTGGTCTATGTAGATTTAACAAGTAGCTTCATACAAATAATATCTCCAAATCTTCAAAGTAAAGATCACTTCTGCAAGCTCTAAATGATGAATAGGATGGTTTAACTTGTGCTTCTTCAACTACTCAAATGGATAAGCTACTACCCTCTTATGCTACATTAATACATATCTCAAGCCCTCTTTTAGCCTTCTGGTAAAGTCAGAATAGGTATCGAAGTCAACTTCTTCTTTGACTCCTAGAAACTCTGTTCACATTTGTTAGTTCGTACAAACTTAACTCCTTTCATAGTTAAATAGTTAAATGACCCTGCTATCTTAGAGAACCTCTAGAAATACCTTATTAAACTTAAAAAACTACACACCTCAATCATTATGGTAGGTTACTCCCACTTCTATTTCTATTTTATGAGGATCCATAGAAATACCATCAATAGAAAAGACATGCACTAGGAAATCTACTCTATCCAACTAAAACTTGCACTTGTTACACTTAGCATACAATTGATGCTTCCTCAAAGTTTGCAACCAACCTTAAATGCTCCACATCACTCTGAAAATACACCAAGATGTCATCAACAAAGACTATGATGAATCAATCCAAGAATAAGCTAAAAAACCTTATTCATAAAGTCCATGAATGCTGCAGGAGCATTGGTCAACCCAAGAAACATCACCAAGAGGTTATAGTGTCCATATCGAGTCCTGAAGGCAGTTTTAGAAATATCAAATTTCTTAATCCTCAACTGGTGATATATTGACCTCAAGTCAATATTGGAAAATACCTTAGCACCCTGCATCTGGTCAAACGAATCATTAATATGTGACAAGGGATACCGGTTCCACATGGTAATTTTATTCAGTTGCCTAAAATTAATATACAATCGCATAATACCATCCTAGTTCTTCACAAGCAAAATGGGTGCACTCCAAGGAGAAATACTTGGTCTTACAAACCCCTTATCCACTAAATTCTACAACTGAGTCTTTAACTCCTTTAACTCCACTAGAATCATCCGATATGGCAGTAATGAGATAGGACCAATATCGAGAACCAGATCAATATCAAAGTTTATCACTCTCTCAAGAGACAACATAAGAAGGTCACTACAAGACACATCTATAAAGTTCCATAGTCCATAGATATCCTCAAGCCTCACTATACTGGCTTAAGTATCTATGGTGTGTGCCAAAAATTCTTTACATTATTTTCAAACCAGACGATTTGCAGCAGTAACAGAAATCAAGCCTAAAGAAGAATTCTGATTTCTCCATGAAATGCAACCTTAAGTAACCCTTGTCGCTTAAAGATGACCATCTTACTGAAATAATCCATAAAAGCATGATTGGAAGCAAGTCAATCCATCTTTAAAATAATGTTTAACTCTTGAAGCTCTAATAGAATCAAATATGCCTCCATCTTCTGGTCATTAATGGTGATCATACATCCCTTCCACACCTGAGTCAGCTATAATGAGTATTATGTAAGTGTGAAATCCTCTATGGTCAAATCTAAAGGAATTGGATCTCTCTCCACCTGTGCTATTAGATTACAAGATACAAAGGGATGTGTAGCTTCAAGATCAATAAGAATACGAGAGTCAACCCCAAGAATCGATATTTACCTATAACCAGACATCATTGAAAGGACTCTATTTTTGACCGATGGTCAATTCTGCTAACTGAACCTCTAGGTGCTATTAATGCCCTACTACCAGAAGAATCAACATCAACCTAGCTCGCCTAAGCACCCTGCCTGCCAGCACTACTAGCGTACAACTGTGAACCGATCTGTTAATAGGACCTAGTCTACTAATTAGATCTAGTTTGTTGATATGTATAACTGGGCCTAAAAGCTCTCGTACCACCTCCAAACTGAAGAGGATACTCCCTCTTAAAATAACCACACCATCCATAGTAGAAACACCCTTACCACTCTGGCACACCCCTCTATGAAATCTACTACAAACGTTACAATGTGTACAGGGTGGCCCACTAAATCAGTTTCCATAATAACAATTGTATTGCCTAAATATGGCAAAATCCACTACCATTGCCAACTGACCGCTGATTGGTACTATGATTATGAGTACCCCTATAAAATCCACTGTGTTTACCTCCTCTAAAACCATCACTGCTAGATGCCCCATAACTGAAATTGCCTATCTTAGATGACCTTTGACTAGGAAGGCTAGAAGATATACCCTTAAAAAGTCTTCATTAAGGTCTACGCGTCTCATTTGTGCTTCAACCTGTAAAGCTACCTCCCCTAGAGTCTAATGGGTAGGATGGTGAGCTCTTGAGACACATATAGTAATGTGCTCACTCAATCCATTCAATAACAATTTTTCTTCATGATATCATCAAGAATCATGAAAATACCAAACTGTGATAGCTCTCTAAACTTCTTCTCATACTTCGCAACCGACGTGGTCCCTTAAGTCAATCTCTTAAATTCCAATCTCTTGGGCTCTCTACAAGCTAGAAGACAGAATTCAGCATCAAAAGCCTTTTTGAACTTCTCCCAAGTGTGATCTCGTACTGCTAGCTCATCAACCCACCAAATGCAAGTATCACTCTCTAAAAGGAAACTCGCAATCCTTTATCCTCATTGCATGCCCTCCTTTAAAATCTTCTCAACTGTAGCTAGCCAAGCCAATACTACTAATGGATTAATGGTACCTTAAATGTCACTATACCCATCTTTCTAGCTTGTTTCACTATGGAGCCCAAAGGATTAGTATGCATACCCTTTGCCATAGCCTCAGTTAATTGGTCTATATGCTTAACCCATAGGTAACCTCACCCATATCATTTACTGGCTCTTGCTAACGTCTGGGTCTATTATGTTTGGAATACATTTTCAAATCTTGATATGAAAGATAAATTCAACTCAATATAATATATAACTCGGTCAAATAAAAGAATGAGACAATGTTTACGAAGTAGAAACAATGTCGAAGGCTACGATGCACATAATAGTGCGGGTCCATAGAATTTAAGAAAACCTAATACTCTGATCCTAAGTTGACAGGACCGTTCCTGAGATCTTTTTTTGGACATCCAAGAAGGTCACATCTAGGGAAACACCACTGAAATGATAGTAAGAATTCAGTGGGACCTCCCCATAAATTGGATATAACTTAATAGCATAATAGAGAAACATAAACGATTTTAATAGAAATTCTATAATCAAAGTCATACATATCAAGGTTTCATCTAAAGAGAAAGAAAAATAGAAATAAATATATATATTAAACCAATCCACTAGAGCGTACTAAAGGGAGCAAATGAGTTCAAAGACAAATAAAACAAAATAAATGGTAGTCTCATACAAAAGCAGAAAAGAGACAACATAGTAGTAGCAAAAATGCGACAAGATGAAGATGCGATAAGGATGAAATATATAAAGGTGATGATAAAGCAGGGCCTAGATATAGTATGCACCACCCATGAACATGTTAAAATACAAAACTATGAGATAAGCTTAGTAGTGAACAAGTACGATATTATGAAAATAAATAATATTCTTTAAAATTCTTTTCTCACAAAACCTCATTTTCTCTCTTTGAAAGTTTTTTTGTTTTAACAAAACCCATGATTATCCCCTAAGTAGAATAATTTTGTAAACCATTGAATAAGGAAATTAAAACTAGATAATATCTATCACTTCATAAATAATTAATACTTTTATGAATCATAATTTATAAATATTGGTAATCAAATATACATAAAAACATATATTGTATCTTTAGCGTACGAACAATATCACTATATACCATACTAATTATCATAGTGTCTTAATATGTTGTTGACTACATGAAAAGGGGGAAATTATTAAAGCGATCCTTGGTGTCCCATAGGTGTTGCAGACTGGAATTTCTCTTCTACCTCAAGAATCACATGTTCAAGTAGGGGATGGTCCAATAAGTGTGCATAATCATAATCTAACAAATCCATATCCATAATATAGTATAGTACGATAATCCACAATCTATTATCCATCTCATAATCCAATATAGTTATAAAAATTTTCAAATAATATCCATAATCATCATATCAAAATATTCTAAAAAATGTCATCATAAACATATATATATATATATATATATATAGCCATATACTGAAATTTATTTATGTCAAACCAATCCTGTTAATATACCATAATATGATAAATCAAATAATTCTTGCATAGCAAGTAATGAAGCATATAATTTAAATAATTCCAGAAACATTAATAATGATAAGATAATTTATACGTCATATAAAATTAAACATATAATTTCCAAAACCATTTTAGAAAATAAGGTTCACTCAAGATCACAGCTCCTCCATTGGATCACCTTTGATATCAGTTCTGGTTCCTCACATAGTAAAAAAAAATTTCTTCAACTCCAAAAATTAAATCAAAGACATTAGATGCATACCAATGTCCCTAAATAACATTAATAACTCTAAAATTTCTAAAATTGAACCTCAAATTATAATGCGAGCCCTAAATATCCGATATCCAAAATTAGAGTTTTTCATTCGAAGGCCAATTTAATGAAATTGAACATTCCATTGGATCCATTAACACCTAATTACTAATACAACTTTAATTTTGTCCAATTTGTCCAATTGTGTCCAAATTCAATCCAATTTTATCCAGTGTAAAACTAATTGGCCCAAAAATGAAAAAAATTGTCAAACTACATCCAAAATTTATAAACTTTATATTGATAGAAAGCTCATGAGACAATGAATGCAATGGGGTACTTATCTTGGTCCAAAAGCCTCGCCAGAGGCCAAAAACATTCCCAAAGTTTAGACTAAACTTGCTATCATAGGATCCTACAAGCCGTGGAGAATATCGGAAAATGGAGGTCGAAATTGAGTTTAGAGAATCCAAAATAGGGGGAATAAGGGTATGAGTGGGTTAAAGTGGCCGAAAAATGGCCAAACTCAGACAATGCGATCGGAGCACCATCATTGCCTTCTCTGGCTCGATCACATTTGGCGGTAGTTACGATTGAGACTTCAGGGTTTTGGTCACCAACGAGTGGCCTTTCTTGTAGACGAATGGTGGTGGAAAAATGATGAAACTAACATTGATCTAGTTAATAGTCGAAACGGGTCATGAGATCCTATTGGGTTGTAGGTCTGGTGTGTTTCACACGAGGTTTCAGGAGTTTTGGGGACAAAATAGATATTTTTTATTTGTTTAATGATGGCATGCATCCCCATAAATATATATAGTTCTAGGGTCCACTAAAAATAAAAAACTAGGATTGATTTAGAATAGATAAACATTGATAATTAAAAGGTTTTAAAAACTATGACTTTCTAACCGTAACTTAGGATTAGACATACTGTAGCCTACAAACTTGTATTGACGAGCTCTATGCTATGGTGTATAGGTGAAATCAAAATTCTTGATCGATAAAAGTCAAACTTAAGATCTATTCACAATTTAACTAGTCAATCCAGTCAAAATTATTAAAATTTAAAGACCTAATTTATAATGTTGTGATGAGTCATACACATTCTCTCTCTTTCTCTCTCTCTCTCTCTCTCTCTCAAAACCCTCTCTCCTCAAAGTGATGGTCTTGTCAATAAGGATTTCGTTTCCACAAAGATTTGCATTTATTGATTAAAAATATAGAACTGGAATTAAAAACTAAAAAAAACCCTTTTTAAAACTTATAAATAAATAATTAGTTAAAGAAAACCAATGGATATTTTAAAGGGTAAAAATTTATTTTAGAAATTTCAAAATAGATGTATTAAAAATCCACCAAATCTAAAACAATGATTAAAATATGATCCTTAAATTGCATCAGCCTATATATTTATAAATAAACTTACAATTTGAAAAAAAAATAATTAAGAGTAATATATTCTAATTTGTGATGAGTCGTACAGTTTTGATCTAGTCAAGATATTTTAAATTTATAAAGTCGGATACATGCAAATCAATCAGGATAAAACAGTTATTTTCATTTTAATCTTACTTTTTTACATTGTATTCTAATTTTATAAAATCAATATATCCTAACTGAATAATTATTCTATATATATATATATAATAATAATAATAAATTCTTAATTTCTGGCTAGTCATATATTATTTATTTCTCATTAGTAATTATATGATAATTCTCTTTTTTATATAACTTTCAAATATTTTTCCATCCATATTACGTTAATATTGATATTTATTTGAAGATATTTTAGTTTTTTTTTATGCCTTTAAATAATTTAGTAATTGTCATTTGTGATTATATAATTTATTTGTTTTTCTGTATTTAATGGATTGTTATTTGTTTGGGTCTATATTAGTTGTATCTTTTTTTCTTAATTTATTTCAGAACTGAATATTCTTGTTTTTCATTTATTTATTTTCCTTGTATGTTTATTCATAATGATTTCATGATATTTTGGTATTTATAATATTTGTCATCTACGTTGATTCACTTACAAGGCTATTGAGTAATTTCATTATTTAAGTTTGGTTCTTATTTAAGTTATATTAAAATTAGGAAGTCAAAAAACAAACAAGAATATCTTTTTCAATACACCCTTATACTATTTCAATTAAATAATGATAAATATATAACTTGGAATATGTCCATATGTGATATGTAACATATTACTAAAATTAATATAACAAACTAGCTAAAAATTTATACGTTTTTAATGAGGAATATATATAATTCTAAAAGATAAATCTATTATAGATATAATAAAGGGGCGTGTGTGCTACCTTGTTAACTTCAAATCTATTAGATGTATTTTCGTTAAGAATCAGTATCATTTCAAAAAAATAAAATAAAATTAAAGTGGTCTATTAAGCGGTCATAATTTTGTTTATTGTCTTGTAGAATGATTTTAAACTCTCTAACTCCTGATTTTAGAATTTTCACTTAATTACTTTTCATCGCCAAAAAAAAAAAAAAAAGTAAAATAAAAAAAAAAAATCTTTCTTTAGTAATTGTTTGTGGCAATATTTCCAGATTAAGTAATTAGGAAGATTGAAGATGGAAAAGTAACACTTATTGCACATGAGTTGGAGAGAAAACCAACTTAATTTGACAACTATATGTAAAAATAAGTTGTTTTGTCCCACATCGAGGATTAAAAAAATAATAATAAAAATAACTAAATAAATAAATTATTACCAAAGGTCCCTAAATTATACTGCTAGTAACAATTAAATCATCAAACTATTTTTTATTTTTATTTTTTACAAATTGGTTTCTAAACTTACTTATTTGTTTTACCATTAATCATTAACTAATTTTCTATCCAAAATTCTGTTATCATAAGAAATTAAAATGAAATTTTTATATAGTTTAAGGACCACATGTGCAATAAACATTAAAAAAAAATTAAATAATATTTTTAATATATTTTTCAATAAAATAAATATTTTTATCAATAATCATTTTAAAATCTAAAAGTTAAACCTTTTATACAAAGCCATATCTTTTTTTTTTTTTTGGGGGATAAATTGGGGTATAATAAACTATATCTAAAAATTGAATGGAGTATTAAATGTTTGAAATTTATCAAGGGAATATAAAATAAAAAAACCAATATAAAAATTTAAAAATGTTCATAAATCATTCCCATAAATTAAAAATTCTTTATTTCATAATAAATAAATGAAGGATGTAAATGAAACGTTGCTAAATGACATTTAATTTTAAAACTAAAATTATTAATAAATAATTTATATATATTTTAAAAAACTAAAATTATTAATAAATAATTTATATATATTTTAAAATTTTTATCTTTTTAAAAAAATATTCCAAAGGATAAAGTATTTTCCCAATTTTACTTTCATCATTTTCTAAATATATATATATATATATATATATATATTTTAAAGATCTTTAAATGATTATTAATAAAAACAATATTTATTTTATTTAAAAATATATTAAAAAGTATTATTTAGTTATTCTTTAGTGTTTATTGCCCATGTGATCTTTAAATTATATAAACGTTTAATTTTGGTCCCTCATTGACAACAGAATTTTGAATAGAAAACTAGTTAAGGCCTAACGGTGAAACAAATTAACAAATTCAGGGATTAATTTGTTAAAAAAAAAAAAATAGTTTGAGGACCTAAATGTCACTAGCAGTATAGTTTAAAGACATTTGATGATAACATTCAAAAAAAAAAAAAAAGGAGATTTGTCGACTTACTTACTTTTCTATAATTAATTAAAGCCCATTCCTCTCTGTGGACATAGGAAATGTTTTGAATTAGAAAATCAAGAATACTTGAATTATTGAAGGACACTATTTTTCTAAATTGTAACTAAAAGAGTAATAAGAGTTATTATTAAAATATTTGTTAAATTTATTTACAAAAAGATCTTGATGACCCATCTTATTTGAAACATATATCCAAGTATGATTAACATTCTATCAGAATGTATATACATGCTTTCTTATTTTGTGAGATGTCAAAACTCATAAGTTGTATTTCCTTAGTTTCAAATATATAATTTTATGGATTTATTTTACTCAGAGAACAACTCAATTAGCAGCTTGCTGAATTGGCAGATCATCCAATAATACACTATCAGCAATGATACTTCATTTCGTTCCTAAATCAACCTGCTAAAGTTGTCCACCAGCCCAACCAAAAAAGAAAAAAAAAAAAATAAATAAAAAAAAAAAAAAAAAAACAAACAAAGAATCCAAAGGGACAAGCACAGTGGCAAAGCCCACTGTTTGACAAGTAGAAAATCTGAGTTTGAACCCCACCCAAGATCATATGATGATATATATATATATATATATATAAATTAAAATAAATAAATAAAACAAAATAACAAAATAACAAAACAGAAAGTGCTTGATTTTAATGCATATGACAAGATCAATTGCATGAAAGGAGAATGATCGATTAAATTATATGACCAATGAAAACATGTGAATTGCGTGAAATTTTCTAGTCTCCACTATACATTCAGGACTATATTCCTGGCACATTTTTCACTGGAAAATACAATGGCTAACAATCAGCAGTAGGGTTTATGACAGCACTTGATCCTACCTGAAAGCGCACTTAGTTAAAAGGCAAATAAAGCATATGAAATTTTAAATCAACTGCTTTATATAGCAGCTGACTTTCTACATAAACTGTAATTCTTTTTAAACCTACAACACCACCAAATTGAGAATTGATTCCACAATACCAAAGCGATAGCTTCAGCCTTCATGCATTTCCTGCGTTAAAATCATTGGCAAAATTAGATTTCATATCCTCAGACCCTAACATATACCAGAAAACCCAGGTATTTTACTGTCAAAATTGTGATTCAACATTCATTCAAGATCAAAATTTTACAACTCATCATCTCCAATAGATGATATAAAACTTCTGCAATATTGCCATTTCAGTGGCATGCAATTTGTCAATCACTTGAAACCTATACATATAAATGAACCTGCTCGAAGCAATTTCTACAATCAGGTTTTACATTTTACTCTTGTCTGCAATGAACACAACTGAGATACTGAATGTAACTATAATAGAGATCCAATATTGTTCCCACGGTATGGTAGGGGATCCCATTCAGAAACTTCCGCACAAAAGACAGAGTTGAATTCCTGACAGCACCTTGAAGCTGCAGTTTGTCTGAATGAACAGTGCAGGAAGATGAAGGGAGCTGAACAACAGTCAGCATTAACTTTCCTAACTCTTCCATCCCAAGGCCGATAAATCACCTTGCTTTAGTGAAATGTGCTTCCCAAGCCTGAAATTAACAAGATAATTAGCATAACACTAAATTGGACTACCTTAATTAACTGTCTGTGAATTATATGAGAATGTGCACTTGCATCCTCATTATACAAAGCTCAAACAGCATCAGACAGTCCAAAATTGCAGCAGCAATAAGAACCAAATGAGTGGCATATGCATGCATCTGGACGTAAGAATAACTATGATGGTTAATCAATATTAAAAATCAATCTAAAGAACACATCATTCTAACTCAAGTGATGATTAAAAATTTAAAAGACTGAAATGAAAAGCACTTATAATGTGAAGAGTATTTTCAAGAGCAATCACCCAAGATCTGTTGGAAGTCGAAAACCGCCTATCCTCACGCGCTTTAATGAATGAATCTGATACAAGAATCAGAAGAAGCTAACATTAGCAGAAATTAGATTTTAATTAACAGAAAAGGAAACAAAAAAATAATAATAATAAGGTAAGGAACATGCATATGTGAAAAACAGAATTGTCTATACCAAGTTAAATAACAAGTTCTAAACTTTATTGCAGCTAAAACTAAAAAACCATATATCTGACATGAAGCATGACTCGTCAAAACATCGCAATAATACATGTATAAAATTGTCAAACTACTCTAGACATAACAGCTTTGTGTTACATGCAATAAAGACTAAAAATATATAATTAAAAGAGAAGATAGAAAATAAAATAAAATAAAAAGGGAGGTCAATTATTATTATTTTTGGATATGAAAAAAGGGGGTGATTTGACATGATCAAATTAATAAATCCATTATAACAAAAGAATAAAATATCCATCAGTCAAAGTATAAATAATAGGAAAATAAAAAAATAAAAAGAACAAAGAACAAAGAAAAAAGCAAAAAGCATTCCCACATTATTTTGCACTAAATAATTACAGGACTATATGGCCATTTCATGTTCGTCCACTTTGCAAATTAGTTAATAAGCTAAATATATTGAGACAAATAAGATCAACGCCATGTTGCAAATGAAAAAAAAAAAAAAAAAAAAAAAAAAAAAAAAAAAAACAAACAAACAAACAAAAAATTGCTTTTTCTTTTTCCCCCTCGAAAATCAAAACTGACCTCAAGTCCAGCATTTTTTACAAGTTCCCGTACTTCATGGTTCCTCCCTTCATGAACCTGCAAGATTCAGATCAAGAAAATGAAAACTGTACCATAAGCATTGCAGATTACATGATTCAGCTGACAAATCATAACTATCTTGTCGCCAAGGTAAAACAGCAATCTATAAATTTTCAACAGATCCAGAAACATAACGGTAAGTTAGTAACAAGAAATAGAAGAAATACATAGAATTAGAAGAAAGGGGTAGATGAAGGAGATAGAACAAGGAAAACCCTAAAGAAATTCAGTAACTAATAATCTCAATCATCTAAATCATATAAATAGTATTATTCCATTCATATGTTCCATCATTCTCTCTGGTTATGAAACTCGACTCTGGTGAATTTAATGGCTGACATCTCTTACATCAAGAAGCAAAACTTGAAGAACATCATCATTAGTTGCTCAAGCTCCTTCTTGATGAAAAGGTCTAAGCGGCTACCAAGCTTAAAGGCACCCAATTTCACCTTACTAGCAATATCATTATTATCCTCAAGGGGATTCATATGTGGGGTACAATGTAGAAAATTACTCCCTGGCTTATGAGTTGGGTTACTATATCTACCACAAGGTGTTCAAGGTGGTGGTTTCGATAAGCCTTCATCCCACTTTTATCAATCTAACTAAATAGACTCTTTGAGGTGTGTGAGTAAGCATGCAAGTTTAGGGTCGATAGGCAAAGAAGCTATTGGGAGTGGAAGGATGAGCTCATTGTGAGAGCATAAACACATAAACCAGAGAAGCATTAACAAATTAATCCAGTATGCAAAGGTTGATTTCTATATGAGGACTTATAGTTCAAAACAGAGTTAAGTTTACATAAACCAGGAGTGAATGAAGTTAGAAGTAAAGTGCCATAAATTATCACAACTTCATTGGTACTAAACATTTATACAAGACATGAATACATAATCAGTACCACAATTCGCAGGCGAGGTCTTGACATATCTGGCTGTGGTGGTAGCAACTCTACAGAATCTGGGACACAATGAACACCTTCAATGACCGTTCCCTCACTGATGGCTATCAGGTGCTTCTTATTAACTACACCTTTTACAGTTGCAATATATCTACAATTACAAAGTGTAAAGGAATTAGGCAACAAAAATATATATTTACAAATGTCACTTTTCTAATCACCAGAAATACAGTGTAGTGAGAAAGAAGAGTGAAGCAATAGTTTTATCGTTAGTATCAAAATTTGTAATGCAGTGGCTATTCAAATATGGTAGTATTCTCCACTAGCAGAAACAACTAACCCAACATTTCCAGACCACCAACTTGAAAATGTTACTTAGAAAATCACATGAAGCTTGCTTTCACATGAACTAAATGTTTTCACTTCTAATAGACCTATAACGGCTGCTAAGTATAGTAATTTCCCAACAGTAATAATAAAGAATTAAGGGAACCCTTACTCCTTTGACAAGTTAGATGAAGGATGTGAAAGTTTTTGAGCAAAATCACCTGAAAACATGTAGTATTGAAACAATTAGATGAACGCATTATACTTGGAAATCTATATAAAAGGACAAATGCATCATGCTTGCAGTATACATACCGTCATTGGTCACTATGATTAACCCAGTTGTGGCAACATCAAGGCGGCCAACAGTAAATAGTCGTGGTTTGGGTTGCCCTGGATATCTTTTATCCTGGAAATACATTTTAAAAAGTTGAGTAACTGAATAATTCAATGATGTATAGCATATCATTAAATACCAATATACCTTACAATTTACCATGTCAATACTTTGTATTTTCAAACTAAGAAAGAAGACAAAAAGCAGTAGAACCAAAGTTCAAAACATCACATACCCAACTCCTTAAATAATCATCAACTAGACACATCACAGACTTTTTCTCCCCAGATGAGCAAATGTACCTACCACAATAAAATTGCATTAAATTACGGAACCACAGAAACAGTTTCCAGTCCTGCATCAGTAGTAAAGATAGAAAGACAATATGAAACAATATGTATTTGGTAACAGTGACGAACCCTTTTGGCTTGTTAAGAGCAAGATAAACCTTAGGAGGCAATTTCTTGGGAAGCCGATTTCCATTGACATAAATGATATCCCTTAATGGGTCGACACGGGTCTGCACATAAGCAAGGGAAGCAAATGTAGTCAAACTAGTACTCTTGATATAACAGTACAACAAGATGTACTATCAGCAATCTGTCACTAACAGGAGTAGAATATCCTACCAGTGGCATGACCTAGCAAACTGACCTGAGGAATATTACAAACAGAACCATTAACAGTCACTCTGCCTTCGAAAATAAGTTCTTCACTGCTCCTTCTTGATGCCACTAAAACAAAAAAGTCGAAAATTTTCATCAAGTCCCAAAACAAGGCCCAAGAAATCATTTTCATCTCCATATCAAAAGTAGACCGATATATCTTGTTCATATCAAAAGTACAAGAATATACCATTGAGTTAGCAATGATTAATTCCATTTACGACTTGGTCAAATGAATTTGTATGTAAAAGTAGTCACTGAAAACGTGGATACTTCCGAACAAACTGTTTTACATCGTTTAAATCGTACCCAGAGGCTTTAAATTGAAACTGCATAATTATCATTTCCCAAATAGAAAATAATTCCATATCACATTTCACTTTCTCTCTTTTTCTCAAAAAAAAAAAAAAAAAAAAATGGCATTTCCATTTGCTTAAAAAATAACATAAATAAAAATAAAATAAAATAAAATAAAAAAAAAAAAAAAAAAAAACAAACACCAACACAGCCTCCGAAGATTGTTTTTCTAACAAAAATCTCCCCCACCAAACCAAACTTTTAAAGGGCCATAGCAAACCACCATACAATCCTCGCAAAGCTTAATCAAACAAAATACATTTACCTCCAGAAGCAGCGAGAACCTTACTAAGCCTCTGCTCGGAGTCTCTAAAATTCTCGTTGTAGAACCTCCTGGAAGCCTTGGAAAACTTGGGCTCGCGCTTCTCGACGCTCTCCTTCTTCTTCTTGGTCTTTTTCTTATTATTCTTGGTTTCAGCGTGGGCCATGGCATGAAGCAGAGGGGCAGGAGGATGCATCTGGAGTTTGAGGTTGCCATCGTCGCCGCGGACAATCCAGGGGATGAAGAGCTGGCCATTGGGACCCGAGAGGTCGGCGAGGGAGATTGGCGGGTCGGATTCAGTGGGTTTGGGTTTGGGTTTTGGATTAGGGGGAGCAAAAGAGATATTGAACTGTAAAGAGGAAGAGGAAGAGGAAGAGGAAGAACGGGAAGAAAGAGAGCAAGAAACGCGAGAGAGGGAACGGAGTCTGAAAGAGTGGAGTGAAGATGAGAGGCGGTGAAGGGATGACAGCACAGACGGTGCTGCCGCTGCTGCTGCTGCAACTGCTGACGAGCCCATTTTGTTTTTTTTTATAATAAATTCTTTTTTGGATTTTAGAGGTGGAATTTTGGAGTTTTTACATGGGAGGATGGGTGAGGCTTGGATTTAGACTTCGACTACAGTGGAAGATCTCGGTATCTCGTTGTCAGGATAATCCGTAAGCATATTTGTTGTAAATATATTTTTGATGAATAAATAAAATTATATTTATTTTTATATTTGTTCGTATTTAATAATATTTTATAAATATTTTAAAAATTATTAATATAATTTTAAATTTGAAGATATATTTAATTGAGATTTTAATAGGTTTTTTAAATTTTTATGAAATTTAAAAATATGTTCTATTTAATTAAAAAAAATTTTAAAACTTCATAAAAGAAAATATTTAATATAGATTTTAAATCACTTTTTAAAATTTATAAAAATTAAAAGATATTTAGTTAAATTTTTTTAAATTTATGATTTTTATAATTGTTTTAAGTAAAAAATGAAAACATTTGTTTAAAAAATTCTCCCTTATTTATTCAAAAAATTTTAAAAACTTTGTAAAATATATATACAATTGAATTATCTAATTTTGCAACCTATTCCCAATTGAAAAAAACTTTACTACTCCTTTACAACCCACATGGATACACCCCTATGAGGTTGACAAATCCAGAATGGGGATAAGTGGGATCGGAAAACATATTCTATGCCTTGTATATATGTTTATTTAAATTTTTTTATGCATTTATAACTATATTTATATGTTTTCCTTTATTTAAATTTATTTATATTTCTATGTATTGTTATAGTTTTTAAAAATATAAACTTATATGTAAAAATATAAATTTTATATTAATAAACTAATATTTTATAAAAAAAAATATATTGAATACTATTTTAAAAAAAAATCGAAAAATAGGTTTTCTCCCATTTCCTTTCCGTTCTAGCAAATCCCCATCCTACCCCATTCCATTGTCCTTCTTATATTTTTGGAGTATTCATAAACAATAAAAGGAATTATTATAGACTGCAAATAAAAAATAAAAAAAGAAAATAAAAACTATAAACTATTAATTTTTTCTAATTAATTTCATAAAGGTCATAAAATTTCATTTCTATTTTTTTCTAATCAAATTTTTAAAAGTGATTTTTATGATTTTTTTTTACTGACATGTGAAATATAATTTTGTTACTACAAAGTTTATAGTTATATTTCAAAGTCAATAGAAGTTTAGCAATATCTACAAAAATTGGTCAATGTTTATGTAAGTCTATTAAACTTCATCAAAGGGTCTAAAATGAAAGTTTATAAAAGCCTATGAGAGTTTTATAAACTCCATAAAATTTAAAAGAAATCTATGAATTTTGTAAAAATCAATCACTAAAAAGTCTATAAAAGTCAATTAAAATCCTAATTAAATACACCCCCTTAATATATAATAGTTATGTATGTGAGGATTAATTTTAAGAATATAATCTAAAGCAGTGCATAATAAATTATTAAAGTTTGAGATCTTTAATTAATTAAAATTACTAGTACAATCCATTACCATTAAGAATGGAACAGTCTTATTCAAGCTGTTAATATAGTAACATTAAAATGGAGGTACTTTGTACAATAAGATTATATGGCATTGGATCATATGAATATTGAATCTTTAATAATTTTTGCTATGTATAAAGTTTTCAAATTTGTTAATTTGATAATCACATATTGAATGATCTTATTCCTGAGTATTTAACAGACTCTTATTTATGACATTATAGCTTTTGATTTACTCGAAAAGATTTATAATTTATGATGAACCAAAACCTTCTATATTGGAGATATAGTTAAATAGATAGCTAGGAATGATAAATACAGATATTGAATCAATTCCTTCTAGATAGAAGTTAGAAAAATAGTTCTTTTGAATGATTATTTAGATTTTAAACAATAGAGCGCTTAATTCAAAATAAAATTGTGAATAAATTGTTTATTAGAGAATTATTTGAATTTAAGGATAAAGAAATAATTAGAGAGGGTATTAAATATTAGACATAACTCTAATTATGAATTATTTATAGAGGATCAATTTATATGTAATTATGAAATCAGTAAGCTATTCAATATTCTCTTTGAGTAATTAATTGTATAATTTAAGAGTACAAGTCTTGTATTTTAGTAGAGTAATATTGGAATTAAGGTTCAAAAAATCGGTATTGATGGAAATACCGAGAGTTTAAAATAAGAAACTTTCCATGGAAATGTCGGAAAATATCGAATATCGATAAAAAATTATAAAAAATAATAGAAATTTGTTTTAAAAAATAGAAATTTTTATTAAAACATTAAAATTAGCTTATTTAATTCACAAATTATCAAACTGATTACAAAACTTGCTAAAATATTGAATGGATGTTATATTCTTCTTAGTGAATTGATTTATAATAAGCATTAATTACCATAAACAAATTATTGTTAATAAAAATATGTCAAAAAATACATATATGATAAAATTATTTATTAACTAAAATATATAAAACGATTATTACAATTACATTGCAGTTTATAAATGTCATTTTAATACCACATAAAATGTTTGAGTGGTTGAAAGTTATCGGTTTCTTTTTCATTTTGATTTTGAGATGTGAAAGTGAGAAGTAGTTATAAAAATATGTATCTTTCTGATAATTTTGCATATAATTATTAATATACTAACCATATGGTTCTTACATTATTAGTTGACTATGTGCATAACTATTACTCTTTGATGGTTGAGTTTGAAATGACACCCATGAGTTGCTACTTGATAACATTCCATAAATATCCATTGAATAAGGGTTATAAAAATGACTTCTAACCCTCATTGATCCAAAATTCATAGAAATCGAATTCTATTCTCGTTGTGACATCTCCACGTATATGTTTCATCATCTATTTACCTATATTTGTAAAACAAATATTCCTGACAATAAGATTTTTTAAGTTAAAAAATATAATTCACAATCTTTGTATTTTTGCTTTATTAATGTTATTTAATTCAATTAATTC
The DNA here is from genome assembly GCF_031755915.1 of Ziziphus jujuba. Lineage (NCBI taxonomy): Eukaryota > Viridiplantae > Streptophyta > Magnoliopsida > Rosales > Rhamnaceae > Ziziphus > Ziziphus jujuba. The sequence goes on along the minus strand of NC_083386.1, from coordinate 17,303,121 downwards.
CATTTTTCTTATATCACTAAATGTTTAAAAGACAATTAAAGGATAAAACAAATATGAATGAAATTAATTTGATAAAAAAATTTACTAAATATCAATGATATTTATGAATTTTTTTAAAAAAATTAAAAAATTCCATAGATATTTTCAAAATTTCAGTGAAAATTTTATGGAAATTATAGATTTTTTAATTAAATTGTTAAAGATTTGATATTGATATTTTTACGAAAATTTCTACAAAAATTTAGCAACATTTCGAAAATTTCAGTAGATATTATAGAAATTCTATCTATTTCTATTTGAAACCTAAATTTTATTTTAATCCCTTAAAAAAAATGAAAATTTTGAGAAAATTTAGAATATTTTAAACCATGATTGGAATTAATAAAATAGATATATTAATTAAAAAGTTTAATTAATTATCAAATTTTTTGAAGCTTGAATTATAGGTTCATAGGTTTCCATGTCATCTCTATAAATACTTTTACTGAACATAAAGAATATAAAAGAATAAGTGATTTAAAATTATAGAATTTTAATTTAATGATTTTCACTCAATAAAATGTAGCATATGAAAAGTGTTTCCTAGATCACATATTTGTGTTATTACAAATATTGTAGACTTGAGCCTAGTTAATTATTTATTTAATTAAAGAATATGATTATTTAATTAAGAGATATGTGTTTAATTTATTTTGATAAATTAAAGTGATTAACATTAATTATTAAAAATATTTTAATTAATTATCTTATCTGATATACTTTTCAAAATGATTGGTTTTAATTAATTAAAAAGGTTTAATTAATTAATATTATCTAATCTAATTTGAATTTTAGAAAATCAAAATGATCAATTTAAAATATTTTTATTAATTAAGTTATCTTATCAGATATGATTTTTGTTTTATCTTATTTAATATTATTTTTGAATTAATTAAAAAGATTCTTATTAATTAAGATAAAATATAAGATTTTCAATTCTAGTAGAAAACTATAAATAGTTTTCTATTTATGGCATAAAAGAAGAAGAAAAAAAAAAAAGATACGTATTTTATTTTTTATTTTTATTTTTTTTGATCTCTCATGTGTTGAGAACAAGGCAGAAAAGTAAGATATAAAAAAACGAAAAACTTGATCCTTTGATTATTCTAACATGCCCACTTATTCGTTCATTGGTAGGAAACTTGGAAAGGAAAGTCTCTGGTATAAAGAAAATACTTCGATTTTCTTCTAATGACTTCAAATGTATTTTTCTTTCACTATTAATGTTATTAACTCTATATACATTTATAATAAATCCTGACCATAAAAGAGTTTAATAAATTTTTTTAAATTCACCTAGTCATTGTTACGCTATTTTTTATCTCCAGATCCTCGTATTAGAGCCTATTATAGATCTATATAGTATTAATAAATATGGTTTATGAAATATATATTTTTTCTTATGTATGCATATTTAGTGGGAACATATGTTCTTATTATTTATTATTTCATATTTGATGAATGGTTGATTGGGTTTAGTTGTTAATTATATGGTTCCCTTGTATTTAATTTTCTATTTTTTTTATTATGATTAGATTACAGCTTAGAAAATCCTATTGGTCTAAAATTTTATTATTGTATTTATTTTATAGTTTGATGGAGTTCAAGTTTTAAAGTCTTACTTAATGTGCGATTATTCTCCATGAACGTTTATCATCAAAGCAACAAATCGGCAAGGTGGCGGCACGCGAAGATGAGATTATACATCCACAAGAATCCGAAAGCTTACCTTGCAATTACAAGAAGCCAATCTTTAGACCATTTATAGACCTTAAATCGAAGATATTTATAGCCTTCGTCATGACATGGCTAGTTTTAGATTTCTATTGGTCATCCCTCCGTGAGATGGGTGGCTTAGGTGGTACTAATATGCAATCAGGTTTGGGCCTTAAACTTCAGAAATTTTGGTCTAGATTTAGAGATAGAAAGAAAGGCTACATGGAGAATTTGGCCCATTGTCCATCCAAATAGGGTGTAAACGGTAGATGCCCCTTTCTTTTAAAATCCTTTTTTTGGGTCTAATTTTTACCATTTCAACCAGACCATTAATTAAAAACAACAAGCAATCCACCCATCACATTCAATTTCTCTCACCTTATCTCGGTCTTTCCCTTACCCCGAGTGTTTGTGGAAGTTGTAGATCCATGAAAGATTAAAATTTTGTTAGAGAGGTGTTATCCTAATAAGAGAGATTTTATGTAGCAGATTGGGAAAAAGGGATATGAATTGTGTGATGTGTGGCATTGAAATTGAGATTGCCTATCACATGTTCAAAGAATGCATGGGATCTAGTTACTGGCCTTTGCCAGTAAGTGGTGATATTAACTGTATAAATGGAGAATTTCAAGCAGTGAGGAACGGGTGGGTTTGTGTATCAATCCATCTCCAGAAGCTTGTTTTAGAAATATGGATAAAGGTTTTATTACCATGTTTCTTGTTACCCTTCTTCATTGCTGCTGGAATTTAAAAAATTAAAAAGTTTTTTAAGGTGTGAGAGCTTTGTTGGGTCTAAAATATTGATGATTGTATGCCATATTTATAGCTTAATATTTGTTAATTTGTGTTAATTTGTTATAAAAAGATATTTAGCTATTTGTTTTTTAAATCTAGGTGAAGGATGGAGAAATTTAAGAAAACAATCATAAAAACGGATTCCTTGGGTTGAATTTTGGTGAAAAATAAGATTTGAGTTCAAATGGACCAAGTATTATAAAGCATTAAGAATATACCTTGAAGATTCCATAAAAATTCCATTGAGAATTTCATAGTGGAAGTGGCTATCATATGATGTCTCACAATCTAACGATTTCAAATATCACATTATGTTCAGATCCCGAGGTGTAAGCAAAAAGATATCATCATTTGAAGTTTGAAATTTATAAAAGGAATATTTTAATTAAATCTCCACCATTGATTAAAAGAGAGAATCAAAGTAATCCAAGGGGCAAGATAAGGGCAAGTTATGATAATTAATTAATTTATTATTAATGAGGCACATGTCGTGTCGCATACTTCACTAAGGGTAAATTAGAGTAATTAACAATTTTTCTAGAAGGAATAAGAGAAAATGAAAGTTGTGAGGAGCAAGTAATATCAAGTTTTCTTACACATGAAATTCTTCTAACCCTTTTGATGGTTTAAAAAAGATGTTTTCAAAGAGTCCCACCTTGAAAACAAAGAGAGAAAAAGATCTCCAAGATCCTATATACATGGCCCTCACCTCATTGAAAGAATATACACAAGTTTAAAGAGTTATTTAGGAGCTTTTAGGAGGTTTGAATAAAAACAAACCAAAACTTAGGAGTTTCTTAATTTCTCTTAGGGATATGAAGATTTTAGGTTTTTACAGTTTTTGGACATCAATTGGAGAGTTTGGAGAAGGCATAAACGTGAATTTGCTTGGAAAAAAAGGCCACAACTTGGAGAGTTTTTGGAGGATTTCTTCACTAGTTTTTATTCTCTTATCTCTTTAATTATGAACCTTGTTTTTAATAATTATGAATGTTAAATTTATTTTTACCATGAACTAATTTTCATATCTAGGGCTATGATGTAGCCCTAACTATGAAGGTTTAATTACTTTAATATATGTTGAGTTTTATTTAATTAGTAATATGTTTTGTTATAAATCATTGGTATGCTTAATACTTTCATAGGCTGAGAGGAATAAATTAGGTTATTTGAATATTATCAATTATGAGTGAAAACTACTTTAATTAATTTTGTGATTAAGTGTGGTTAATAAAATTACTAGTTAATTAAATTCACATATTTAAGTAATTAAATTGGAATATTTAGTAGTGAAATAAAATGCCCTAGTGTTCATAATTATTAAATTCACTTTCTTACTTGAAATTGATTTAGTTTTAATTGCTTGTTTTTGTTTAATTTATTTATTCAATTTTCAATTGTCATCTTAATTTCTAGTTTAAATATTACTAAAACCTAATTATTTTTAGTATTTAATTCTTAATTCCTAAAGCCCGACAACCCTATTTTCCCCTTTTATTATTTAAAAATGATTTGTGCACTTGCCAACTGATTTTACATAAGTTTTTGGCACCATTGCCGTAGATTAGGGCATTAATGTTAATTCAGATTAGGTTTAGTAGTACTTTGAACATTGTTTTTTCTTTTTAAATTTTTTTTTATTTCTTAATTTTGGTTTTAGTATTGCATGCTAGGGTTTTAATTCCTTGCTTGTTTGGCCAACTTACTTCGTATTTTAATACTTTTTTTGTGGTACTTGAAACCAAAATTGTGTTTTTAATTTTTTGGTGTCTACGTTAATAGTTTAGCATACGTAGGGGTTTTATTTTTATTTTTATTATTATTTTTTATTTTTCGATTGTTTTGTGGAATAAGATAAAATTTAGCTTACTTTTAATTGAAATTTTAGTTTTGCATAATTGTTTACTTTGATAGCTTAGCTGCACACAAGGGTTTAATTTTGCATTCTTTCCTTTTTGTTTGGTTTATTATTTCCTAGAGTTATATTTAGTTATCTTTAGTTAGTGTTAGTTTGAATTTCTTGATTGCTAATTGATTTTATTTGTTGGATTAATTAGCAACATTAGAATTTCAATTTCTACTTTCTTGTTTAATCTTCTAATTTCCTTTCTAATTTGTTTTCTTTGCTTTCTTTTTAGGTATTATGTGCTGCTCATGAATCATAGTGATTCGAAATTACTCTTAAATATCGAATACTGGCATACTAGAAAGGACTTTGAGGAGACAAAAGAGAGAGGAAAAGAAAGCACATTTAAGCATTTAAAGTTAAGTTTCTATAGTTAAAGGAGGAAGCTGAATTGGCAAATAAACCAGCACCTAGAAAACAAGCCAGAAGCGGTACTTGGGTACGTATAGACCAAGGAACTTAAGAAAGTGCAATGGCCAACCAAAGAGAAGATGATTTGCCTATATGTGAGTATGCCGCTCGCAAAGTTGGTGATTTGTATTGAATAAGGAGGCTGCCCATTGAAGCAAACAATTTTAAAATTGAAGCATCTACTACTTCTTTGCTTAATAATGTTCAATTTAGTAGTTTGCCTCATGAAGATCTTAACTTGCATATTTCTAATTTTCTTTCAATTGTGTGATATGTCTAAACAAAATGATGTTTCTGATGATGCTTTTCAATTTGGTCTCTTAAAAACAAGGTAAAAGTGTGGTTAAATTCTTTACTTGCAGGTACTATCACGACATCGGATGCCATTAAGGTAAAATTCCTAAATAAATTTTTTCCTCCATCCAAGAAGGCCAAGTTAAAAAGTGATACAAATAATTTTTGTCAATGTGACCAAGAGACATTGTGTGATGCTTAGGAACCCTTCAAGAAACTATTAAGATGCCCACACCATGGATTTCCAACATGCATGCAGGTACAGATTATCTATAATGGTTTAGATTATGGTAATAAGCAACTGATAGATGCAGCCGTAGGATTTTCTTCAATGAAGAAAAGACAATTTGAAGCATTTGAATTGATTAAAGAGATAGCCCATAATAATTACCAATATCCAAGTGAGAGAGGACCAATTGGAAGAAGTCAAGTAAATGTCGTGGAAGAGGTTGATATTAACAACTTAGGAGCTCCACTTGCAAACCAATTCATGAAAACCTTGAACACTCAATTTTGTCAAACAGAGGTGAATTCTATCCAATCTAGTAATAATATTTTATTTTATGATTTATGTGGTGCCTATTAGATTGGCAAGTTGGAAATCCTTTTGTTCTGATGATGTTAATTTTGTAAGGAACTTTTAAAAGAAACAAAACAATCCATATTCTAACACATATAATCCAGGATGGAGGAACCGCCTAAATTTTTCATGGTCTAACAACAACCAACAAGGATCTAATCAAGGACAAGGTGGAGGGTTTCAAAGACGACAAATCCAACCTCAATTCTATCAAAAACCACCATCTACACATGAAAATCAAAATTCTTCTCAAGCTCAATCGCATTTTCTTTACTTGAATAATCCTTGATAAAGTTATCTAATAAAACTACATCTTTTATGTAGAGAACTAAGCAACAACTGACAAACCATAATCAAATGTTCAACAATCAAATGGCTGCAATCAAAGGCTTGGAGAATCAAATAGGTTAATTAGCAACCCAATTCCAAAGAAGTCAAGAAACTTTGCCAAGCGAAACTGAGAAGGACCCAAAGGAGCAAGTTCAAGCCATTACATTAAGAAGTAGAAAGCAAGTACCCATGTCTAAAGAAAGTGACGGAGGGATGGTGATTCTTTATGATGAAGATAAAGAGAGCACCACAAACTCAACATCACACTTGGCCACACATGACAACTCAAAATCAAGTGTGGAACATAATGAGGCTGATAGGATAAAGGATAAAAGGTTTAAGTGATGTCATGAAATCTTAACAAGCAAAGTACATTCCACCGCATGCAAGAGAGGCCGAGAGCCCACCAATTGGACCAAAGAAAGTTGAACCCCCATCTTACCTAAGCAAATATATAAACAAGTATGACAAAGATGAGAAGAAGAATCAAGCCTACAAGAAGACCCCACCTCCACCTTTTCCATCTAGGTTTAGGAATGTGAAGTTAGATAATCAATTTAAGAAATTTCTTAAAGTATTTAAGCAATTGCATATAAATATTTCTTCCACAGATGTCTAAGAACAAATGCCTCCCAATGTTAAGTTTTTTAAACAAGAGGAGGTGGGAGGATTATGAGTTAGTAGCTTTGCGTGAGAAGAGTAGTGCTAGGTCAGACTATAAGATTCCACCCAAGTTAAAGGATTCAGGAAGTTTCGATATCCTGTGTAACATTGGACATTGTAATTTTACGACTCTTTATGATTTTAGTGCTAGTATTGATTTGATGCCAAAGAATCTTAGGGTGGGAGATGTGAAGCCTACCATAATGACTCTTTAAATGGCAGATCGGAGCATAAAAAGGCCAAGGGAAATATTGGAAGATGTACTTGTAAAAGTAAACAAGTTCATATTCACTGAGAACTTTATGATACTTGATATGGAGGAAGATGATAGCATCTTAGTCATTCTTGGAAGACCAATTCTAGCAACCGAGTGTGGTCTCATTGATGTACATCAAAGGCAAGTAACCGTTAGAGTACTTAATGAGGATGTAAGTTTTCAAATCTCCAATGTTACTAAATTTCCTAATCTTAATGATGAAATTTCTTCTTGCTTTCTTATTGATGCATGTGATGAATTGGTAAATGATATGGCAAAGGAAAGTAATTTAGATCCCTTAGGATTAAGTGAGTTATTTGGCTCATGTGAAGAGGAAGAAAAACAAGAGTGTAACATCATAGATATAAGCACCCATTGTAAGGTAGATTATGTTGGAAAGTTTGAGGATTTAGGTGAGAGTGGACCTAGAAAGATAACAAGTGTGGAGAAACAACCTATAATTGATTTGAACCACTACATAGTCATTTAAAATATGTTTTTCTAGAATTTAATAATAATACCTTTACAATAATAGTTTTATTTGACCGTAGTAAGGTCCAAAAATCAAAACTTTTAGAAGTCTTAACACTAGGTTGGACTATAGTTGATATTAAGGGTATTAGCCCCTCTATTTGTATACACAAAATACTTATGGAGAAAGACGATAAACCAACTATAGAACACCAAAGAAGACTTAATCCTAACCTTAAAGAAGTAGTTTATGGTGAGATTTTGAAACTTTTAGATGCCAAGATTATTTATCCTATTTCGGATAGTAATTGTGTAAGCCCTATTCAAGTGGTTCTTAAGAATAGCGAGATGATTGTGCAAGAGAATGAAAAGAGTGAGCTTATTCCCATTAGGTTAGTTACTAGATGGAGAGTGTGTATTGACTACAAAAAGCTTAGTAAGGCCACTAAAAAAGACCACTTTTCTTTGCCATTCATTGATCAAATGTCAGAAAGTTTGACTAGTAAGGAATATTATTGTTTTTTAAATAGTATAGTAGTTACGACCAAATAGCTATCACCCCTGATGATCAAGAAAAGACTACTTTTACTATTTTTATGGAACTTTTACCTATAGGAGGATGCTTTTTGGTTTATTCAATGCACCTGCGACTTTTCAAAGGTGTATGATGTCCATCTTTTCAGATATGGTAGAAGATATCATTGAAATTTTTATGGATGATTTTAGTGTGTTTGGTGATTCTTTTACTTTTTGCTTGAAAGATTTGTCTAGGGTTTTCCTAAGATGTAAAGAAACTAAAGTTGTGCTTAATTGGGAAAACTGTCACTTTATGGTTCAATAGGGTAAAGTTTTAGGTCATAAAGTTTCTAAAAGGGGAATTGAGATAGATAAAGCTAAAATAGAAGTTATAGAGAAATTACCTCCACCAACTTCAGTAAAAGGTAATTAGAGTTTTCTTGGGCATACAAGCTTTTATAGGAGATTTATTAAGGATTTTTCTAAGATAACTAAACCACTTTGTAATTTGTTTAAAAATAAAAATGCTCCTTTTGTTTTTGATGGTGAATGCATGCATTCTTTTAATCTTTTGAAAGAAAAATTACTATGGGCTCCAAATTGGAATTTACTTTTTGAAATTATGTGTGATGCTAGTGAATATGCTATAGATGCCATTTTGGGACAAAGGAAGGATAAAAAATTGCATGTAATTTATTATGCTTCGAGAACTTTAAATAATACTCAACTTAATTGTGCTACTACTGAGGAAAAGATGCTTGCCATTGCCTTTGCTTTTGATAAATTTAGAACATATTTGTTAGGTTCTAAAACCATTGTCTACCGATCATAGTGCAATTAAGTACCTCATGAGTAAGAAAGAGTCTAAGCCTAGGTTAATTAGATGGATTTTGTTACTTTAAGAGTTTGATTTATAAATTTTGGATAAAAAATACGTAGAAAACCTAGTAGTTGATCGCTTGTCTAGGTTGGAATTGAGTGAGGAAAAAGAAGAAAAAGACAAAAAATAGTGTTTTCTGGATGAGAAAGCGTTTAGGGTTGACGGTGTGTTTGATGTATCTTGGTATGCTGACATTGTTAATTATTTAGTTACTAACGTTATGCCACCTAGTTTAGAAAAAGCATATGATAAGCATAAGTTTTTTTTAAGGAAATTATGTATTATTTTTGGAATGACCCCTATCTTTTTAGGAAGTGTGCAGATGGTATAATTAGGAGGTGTGTTCCTAGAGAAGAAATTATGTCCATTATTAAGAGTTGTCATTCTAGTGAATATGGGGGGAATTTTGGGACTAGAAAAACCATGGAAAAAATTTTGAATTTTGGATTTTATTGGCCATCCATGTTTAAAGATACCAATATATGCAAGGGTACAATAGGTACTAAATAACCGGGAACATATCTAGGAAGAATGAGATGCCTTTGAAGAATATTCTTGAGGTAGAATTGTTTGATGTTCGAGGTATTAATTTCATAGGTCTTTCTCCTTATTCTTGTGGTAATAAATATATTTTAATTGCTGTTGATTATGTTTTTAAGTGGGCTGAAGCTAGTGCACTACCTACTAATGATGCACGAGCTGCAGTGAAATTTTTGAAAAAATATATTTTTACTAGATTTGGTATACCTCTAGCAATCATTAGTGATGGTGGCCCTCATTTTTGTAACAAACAATTTGAATCCATATTTATTAAATATGGTGTTAAACATAAAATTGATACAAACTAGCGGGCAAGTAGAAATTTCAAACAGGGAAATAAAGAGGATTTTGGAGAAGACAAACAATGCTTCAAGGAAAGGTTGAAGCTTAAAGTTAGAGAATGCACTTTCAGCATACCGAAACACCTACAATACTCCCATTGGTACTTCTCCCTATAGGTTGGTTTTTGATAAGGAAAGTCATCTTCCCGTGGAATTGGAGCATAAAACATATTGGGCAACCAAGTTTCTCAATTTTGATCAAGAGACCGCAGGTAAAAATAAGCTTTTGCAATTGGATGAACTTGAAAAATTTAGGATGGATGTTTTTGAGAAATCAAAGATTTATAAAGAGAAGACAAAGAGATAGCATGACAAGATGATTGAAAATAGGAACTTTCATGTTGGACAAAAGGTACAAAAGGTAATTCTTTATGACTCTAGACTGAGATTGTTTCTAAGATGGAGTGGACCATATGAGATTGTGCAAATCTTTCCAAGTGGAGCAATTGAAATCACCAAACAAGGACATGAAAGTTTCAAAGTGAATGGGCAGTAGTTGAAGCCATATTATGAAGGTGGAGTACTTGAGACTAGCCTATATTTGGATGATCCAAATTAAATTAAAAAGGGGAGAGTCAAGCTACTAACTTTAAATAAATGCTCTTGGAAGGTAACTCAAGTTTCTTTCTTTACCTTTTACTTTTCCTTTGTTCTATATTTGTCACAATGAGGACATAGTTCATTTTAAGTTTGGGGGTAAAAACCATACTTTACATCTTTTAAATCTTGTATTTTAAATGTTTTTATTAGTTTTTATGCATGTTAGTTTTGGTTTTATTTTTCTTCATACAAGTTTAGAAAAATCAAAAAATATTTTTATTTTTGGTCTGTATTTGTGTTTTGCCTAATTATTATGATTGAAACAAATAATGAAATTTTTGTTTTGTGTTTTCTTAAGTACTTTAATGAGATAATGATAAGAATATGATTGAAAATAAATAGTTTTCAGATAGTGGATTTGTTTTTATGTATGCTTAAATGTCTAAAGTTATATTCACATGTTATTACTTTTAATAAATTTTAAGCACATAATAAGTAATGCATGATTTAGATTGTTTTTTGAAGAAGGTTTGCATGCATTAGAGTACTTTATTATTAATTGAACTTTAGAAATTGCTTGTTTATTGCTTAAGCCAAAATCCTATGTAAATACATTACTAAGAACATGATTTAGGCCATTTTTGTTTAAGTTTGAGCATTTCAAGTCTAACTAAAATATTATTTTTCACTAGTACTTTATCTGAGCCTTTAGGATGTATAAAGATGCATTAGAGTCTTTTGTTTATTAAACCACATTTACTTACCCTTTATGAGTCTTAAATTTCTTTTTCCTACCTTGAACATACTATAAAGAGAGCTTTAATTGAATTGATATGAACACATGCTTGTTAGTTTCCTGAAGCGTTTAAAAAAAAAAATGAAAAGTGAAGTTTGGAGTTTAAGTATTTGGTGAATTTTGCTTTAGTATATATTTTGTGTAAATTGGAGGTTTTGAATGTGTAACCAAAAAACAAATTAGGGGTTAGTTAAAAAAAAAAAAGAAAGGAAGAAAGAAAAAAAAAAAAAAGAGAAAAGAAAGAGAAAGAAAAAGAAGCAAAAAAATTGTTTTAAAAGATATGTGAGATATGAAAAAAAAAAAAAATACACAATAAAAAGGAGAAATAGGATATTTGTGAACTTGTATTGAGAGTTATGTGATATTGAAAGTTATATGAAGTTAAAGTAAGGAAAGAAAGAAAAAAAATTTCTAAAAAAGAAACAAATTTGATAAGTAATTTATTCATTAATATTTAATTTTAGCTTTTTTTCTTTGATTTATTATATCCTATCCTTTTTTTTTTTTTTTAGCCATACCCATTAGCCTTAATCGTAAAGTCCTAATGATTCCAGGTAGTGCATTAACTTACATTGGTGGAGAATGATAATTAAGTTAAGCATATGGTAGTTCATATTTTATTATCAATCTCTAATTCTTTTAGATTTATTCAAATGCATGATATTGAGTGTATAAATTGATTTTCACACACACACACACACACACACACACACACATTAGAAGTAGCATTTATGTTGAATAGACGATAGGGTATTGAGTTACATAATTACTTTGAAACCGTTTGAAAATTAATATACTATGCAATCTTTGAGGCACCCCATTAAAGTATCTTATATTTTTTAAAACTATTAATTTCTTATTCTTCTTTCTTTGTTAGGGACTAGGAAATCTTAAGTTCGGGGGTATTTGTTAGGCCTAAAATATTGATGATTTGATGCCATATTTATAGCTTAATATTTGTTAGTTTGTGTTGACTTATTGTCGAAAGATACTTAATTATTTATTTTTTAAATCTAGGTGAAGGATGAAGAAATTTAAGAAAACAATCATAAAAATGGATTTCTTGGGTTGAGTTATAGTGGGAACCAAGATTTGAGCTCCAGCGAACCAAGCATTATAAAGCATTAAGAACATTCCTTAAAGATTTCATAAAAATTCTTATGAGAATTTCATAATGGAAGTAGATGTCATATGATTTTTCACAATCTGATGATTTTAAATATTACATTATATTCAAATTTCAAGGTGCAACCAAAAAGATATCATCATTTAATGTTTGAAATTTATAAAAGAAATATTCTAATTAAATCTCCACCATTGATTAAGAGAAAGAATCAAGGCAATTCAAGGGGCAAGATAAGGACAAGTGACAATAATTTGTTAATTTATCATTAATGAGGCACATGTCATGTCACATTCTTCATTAAGGGTGAGTTAGACTAATTAACAATTTTTTTCGAGAAGGAATTAAAGAAAAGGAAAGTTGTGAGGAAAAAGTAATATCAAGTTTCTTTTTTACACATGAAATTCGTCCAACCCTCTTGATGGCTTAAAAAAGTATTTTGTAAGAGTTCCACATTGAAAAAGAAGAGAAAAAAGGTGTCTAAGGTCGTATTTATATAGTCCTTAACTTATTGAAAGAATATACACAAGTTTATAGAATTATTTAGGAGCTTTTAGGAGGCTTGAATGAAAACAAACCAAAATTTGTGAGTTTCTTAGGTTCTCTTAAAGATTTTAAGATTTTAGGTTTTTAGAACTTTAGTAGATCAATTGGAGAGCTTGGAGAAGGCATAGTTGTGGATTTGCTTTGAAAAGAAGGCCACAACTTGGAGAGTTTTTGGAGAATTTTTTTTACTAGTTTTTATTCTTTTCGCCTATCTCTTTAACTGTGAACATTGTTTTAATAATTATGGATGTTGAATTTATTTTTGTCATGAACTCATTTTCATAGCCAGAATTATGATATAGCCCTAACTATGAAGGTTTAATTCCTTTAATATATGTTTTGTTTTATTTAATTAGTAATATGTTTTGTTACCAAATCATTAGTATGCTTAATGCTTTCATAGGTCGGAAGGAATAAATTAGATTATGTGAATATTATCAATTGTGAGTGGAAACTACTTTTGATTAATTTTGTGATTAAACTTGGTTAATAAAATTACTAGTTAATTAAATTTATATATTTATGTAATTAAATCGGAATATTTGGTGGTGTAATCAAATGCATTGGTTTTCATAATTGTTAATTCACTCTCTTACTTGAAATTGATTTAGTTTTAACTACTTGCTTTTGTTTAATTTAGTTTATTTAATTTTCAATTGCCATCTTAATTGCTAGTTCAAATATTACCAAAACTGAATTATCTTTAGTACTTAATTCTTAATCCCTTGGATACGACAATCCTATTTATGCACTTTATTACTTAAAAACAATTCATACACCTGGAAATTAATTTTACACATCAATCTTTTAATGAGACTATGGCAAATTTTGAGAGTTTAGATGAAGAGTTTATGGTTGTGAGCCATAATTTGGAGTAGAGGCAACAAAGGTTTAGTGAGATGTGGAACATCCCAAAGTCTAACTGGTGGAAGATGAAAACAAGTGTTGCTTTTGAAGAGGGAAAAGCTAGTTTAGCTTTTCTTATAAGCGGTTGGATGGGGAAGCTTCTCTTTCTGGCCTCTAAAGTCATTCCTTGTTCGTAGTTTTTTTATGTTGAAATGGAAGCCATTGGATGGGCCTTTGAATTTGCAAAAGCAAGAAAATGGAATAAGCTATAATGGTCTTCTCATGCTGCACTTGTGTTGGAGGAAATTTGAGCCCCTATATATCATTTTAGATGGAGTTTTAGATATGTCACTCTAGTTTATTGGAATTCAAGGAGTTTGATTTGAATTTGCAAAAGCAAGAAAATGGAATAAGCTATAATGGTCTTCTCATGCTGCACTTGTGGTGGAGGAAATTTGAGCCCCTATATATCCTTTTAGATGGAGTTTTAGATATGTCACTCTAGTTTATTAGAATTCAAGGAGTTTGAATGTAGTAGTAGACTTTATTGCTAAGAAAGTTCTGCATCTTAATATCATTTTTTCTTACTATAATTGTTATAATTTAGAAGTTATTCCTAGGAATATTATGGAAGTTATTATTGCTGATATGCTAAGATTTAGCCTTAGGTTGTAATCCTCCTATTCTAGAGGTCTTTTTGTGCTTGAATGCAACAATTATTTAACAAAAAAAGAAAGGGAAAAAAAAAAACTCATTCTCTATTCTTCAACTAGGAAAAAAAAAATTATGGGAAGAAGATTAACTATATTTATGAGAGGATTTATTATCATCACTGTAGAAGAGAGATCAGCCATAGTGAAGATCAAAACAAGTGAGCCTTAGAGTGCAATGACTACAAGACCAACCAAAGTTATAGTTTAATTCTTGGTGCAACAATTTAATGCTTGATGTTCTAGATAAATGAATCTCTGTGTTTTTATAGTTGAGCTTTAAAGCAAAAATCATCATTAAAAGGTTTTACAAGGTTTTTTGTACTTGGATTCGTGTCTAAACAAAAATAAAAAATAAAAAATGTTTTCACCATGTAGTTTTCTGAAAAATTGGTTTGTTGAACTCATTGCAATGTGTATCTTATTGAAAGTTAATATGTTTAATGTTTAATATTTACGATATGATGAAAATTTGTAATAAAAATGATAATCATGTCTAAAACAAATATTTTACATAGGAAATTAAATCAAAGGAAGATATATAAGTAAACATATGTATATTAAATTTCATATAAAGTTCTTATGATGGTCGTTATCGAGATTATCGATAGGCCATTGGTAATTTTTTGTTTTGGTTTTTTTTGGTTTGTTGATTTTTTTAATTTTTTTCTTTTGTTGGCATACATAACATAATTAATTGTATTATACCACATAGAATACTATAAACCTTAAAAAAAAAATACATTCTCAACTTAGCAAAGAAATTACCGAAAGATAGAGTCTACTTCACATCACATGTCTACAGCTCTCTGTTAAGCCCATGAGATGGTGTTTTCTTCACAATAGCATGTGATAGGACATAGACCAAGCTTTCATCAATAGTGGGCTTGGCTCGTTTGAATTTCTATTGAGCCTAGGTTGTTTATGTCCCTCCTTGAACAACCTAAAGTGCAATAGTCTGTAGGCCAATTTTGGACCTTTAATGGAAAAGAGCACCTGGTCTTTGAAGAAATTTGTGGTCCGTAGCGTACTTTTTATTTATTTTTATTTTAGGTGGTTTTTAATTTAAATATTCAAGGGGATCCAACCAAATTTCAATTGTGTTTTATTATTGTTATTTTTATTTGATATGTCATGCATATAACATGCCATGTAGAATAGAAAGTGCCCACTAATATTTATAACATGATATTCATACATATGTTATTGAGAATGATATGTTTATCATGTGAATTTTTTTTTCTTTTAATAGTTAAAATTAATCATATGGTTCTTAATTAAATTGTTTTAAAGAGTTTAAAAATGGGTAGCTTAAAACTTCTAAATATCTTTTTAAGAAAGTAATTGTATTTTATTTAATTGTTAATGGAATTAGATTCTATTAACATTTTTAGTCTTAGTAATTAAATTATGTTTGGTTGACTAAGATTAGGAATAAAATACATAATTTCTAGTGATCAGATACCAAGATGTATTTCAATATTAATCCACTTTACAATGACATTGTTAAAATAAGTTTTTAGAATATGAAATGTTGGGTTACACATATAAAGATATATTTAAATTTATTAATTATATCTTGACTAAATAAAATTCTGGTTACTAAATGTAAAAAATATTAAATATTTTGAATTGACATTTATTAATTGAGAAAGTCTCTGTTTATAAAAGTAATTTGATTGACCCTACGACAGCATGTTACTTAGAAGTTAAACAATCGTAGTAATACTAGTTACATATTTTTAATATAATTTTTGTGTATCATGCATCATGTTTACTATGCAAAATTTCTATATGAAGATATTTATGTGGAATTTTTCCTTATTTATTGAAGCAAAATATCTAATTCAATCATCACTATACTTGTTGATGAAATATTAGTTGGCTATAATTTTGTTAAGTGAAAAAGTAATATGAACACCATACTGTGAAAACTATAAGTTTGTCCTTGCAGGGAAATGTCCTCCTGAACTTACCACCAACCACTAAATCTAAAAATGTTTGAAATGCATATGATCATTGGATTCAAGCTAACAATAAAGGCCAATGCTATCTGTTAGCAGGCATGTTTGATATGCTGAGAACTAAAGCAGTGGTGTTAGCTATAATGGGATAAGTCAAACTTCATTTTAATAATAATAAAATTTCTTATATTGAATAATGTTTATTATATTTCTGATTTTTGTAAGAATTTGATTTCTGTTTCAGGATTTTTTTCAAGTTTATTTTAATGTTAGTTCAATTATTATTTCTAAAAATGGTTTAAATATTCGTGATGGAATTTTAGACTCTAGCCTCTATACAATAAGACCAAAGTCTAACTCACTACTTAATATTGCAATTTTCAAAGTCGAGTAACCAAAACACAAAAAACAAAATATTTCTTATGATAAGGACATATACCTAGGACATCTTAGGCTATGTAATATAAACCTAGACAAAATTAACAGACTATTAAAAGATAGTCCTTTAAGAGAACCAAAAGTTGGCACTCTTCCAGTTTGTAAATCTTGTTTGGAAGGTAAAATGATCAAAAAACCTTTTACAGCAAAAGTTCAAAGAGCCAAAGAATTGCTTGAGCATGTGCATTCAGTCATTTATGGTCCTATGAATGTACAAGCAAGAGAAGGTTATGAATATTTCATCTCATTTATTGATAATTATTCAAGGTATGGTTATGGCAAGGAAATCTAAGACTTTTGGAAAGTTTCAAAAAATTATTGCCAAAGTTGAAAAACAATTAAGTAAGTCATTGGAAAACTCTTCGATTTGGTTGAGAGGTGAACACTTTGGTTAAGGGTGGCAGTTTAGGTTATAACTTGATAATACAGTTCAAAAACGACATAAACCTAGTAGGTTTGGATTTATTATAAATGGATTCAAATCAACTCATTTAACACGATTATTAAATGTGTCAATTTTAAATTGACTTGTTTAACCACAAATTGACTTGAATTGATCTGTTTAACTAAACGTGTTAATTAATGTATCAACTCAACCCGATACGATTATAACTCATTTAAATTATAACTTCAATATATTAAGTTTATTATTAATAAAATTTTAATTAATACCTTTTTATTACTAAATTACAAACTTATTTGAAGTCATATTATTAATTTTCTTTTACTAATTAAAAAAATAAAGATTAAAAATTATAAAATAATAGTTATTTACATAAATATAATATGATTAATACATGTATAGATTTATGGATATCAAAAAAAAATTAAAACCTAAGATATTGGAGATGTAGAAAATAAAAAAAACATGATTATACACTAAAGTTTTTTTATACTATTTTTAGAAAAGTAGTATTAGGTTTGTTATGTGTATATATATATAATATATGCATATTTAACTTTCATATGAGATTACTATATTATCATATTATATGTCATATTAATGTAAATTTGTAACTATAATTATATGGTTTTATAAATATATTTTAATTTTGGATTAATTAATGCTTTAATTATTTTTATTCTATATGAAATAATTATTTGAACAATTTAATTCATTTAATTTGGTAAATCTCATTTAAATGAGTCAATTTCATGAAAAATGGTTCATATAAATGAATCAATTTCGTGTAAACAGGTTAATTTCGTATAAATGAGTTGTGTTGACTCAAACTGATCCATTTAATAAACGAATTGCAGGGGTCGTGTTAGGTTACCTGTTTATTAAATGGGTTGTGTTTGGGTTAAGGTTTCTGACATGATTAATAAACAAGTCGTATTTTGATTGAGCAATTTCGATACAATTAATAAATGGATTGCCCCAAATACTGTTGGGGTGAGAAGGTTATGACCAAGAGCAAGCTAGCTTGAAGTGTTAGCAACAAGCAAGCTTTTGGTGATGCTCTTGGGAATGGTTGTGTGTGAGTTGTGTTTTTAGGTTTTGGTTATGGTGTTTTCTGGTTTTTAGGGTTCCTAAAGTGTTCTAAGGTGTTGAAGAAGAGATAAGAAGAAGAGGAACACGTTGGCCTTTTTGAAAATAAGGCTTAGATGTGTAGCCATTTCATTCATTTTACAATATAAGATTGAAATTACAACTAGTTCACATATGCCAAGCATGTGAGCTTACAAAATGAGTAAAGTATTTGAAATTTAAAAAGTAAAATGGTCAACACCTAACTTTTCATACACAAAAGAGTCAAAAACCAGCTGCAACATGTCTATTCCAAATATAGTAAAAAGTGGCACATGGTTTGAACTAAGTTCCTATTGTTTAACTAGTTTGGGTAAACAACCAAACTAGCTTCACCTACTTAGTTCCCCTTTGTATCTGCTTATGAAACTTGGTTTGAAGCATCCTTGGTTATCAATAAATATTGTTCCAAGAGCTAGGAAAGTTCTGGAACCGAATCATGGGCCAAACAGCTCCAAAACTGGCCCATACTCTGCATACTGGGCCCATCAGATACAGCAATCTGTTTGGAATAGAAAATGGACTTTCCCATGTCATTTTGACCTGAAATTTAAACCATAGTCTTCTATATATGTCTGTAGACATCCCTCAAAATTTCAGCCCAAAATTCCATTTGCAACCTGAGATATAAGATAAATAGTGGAACTATGTTGCTGGAAATTATGAATCCAGCACCATAGGCACTTCAAGCATAACATTCCTACTCTTTTGTGCATAATTTTGCCTATAATTTTGCATACATAACTTAGGCACAAAACATTATCAAAATATACCTTGAATCAATTTAAAACATACAAAAAATATAAACTCATAAAAGGAAAGGATTTGATACCAAGGTGTGCATGCTAGCCGATGACATGCACCATCAAGTGGCAAAATTGCCACACTTCAACACTCCTCCTTGGCAATTTTGTATGAGACATTGAGAAGTCCTCTCAATATCTCAAATCTCTTCTTTCCCAATGGCTTGGTGAAGATATCCGCCAAGTTCTCCTCGAAAGTCACATACTCCAACTTCACTTCACCACTTGCTTCAAATTCCCTTAAGGAATGATACTTGATCGGTATATGCTTGGTCCTCCCATGTTGGACTGGATTTTGTTCAATTGCTATTACTGAAGTATTGTCACACAATATTACCATGGCTTCCTCTTGCTTCAAGCTCAAGTCCTCCAATAATTTCCTAAGCCAAACACCTTGATTAGCACAACTTGAGCAAGCAATATACTCGGCTTCCGCGGTGCTTTGTGCAACGGTTTGTTGCTTCTTGGAATTCCATGAGAAAGGAACATTTCCAAGAGTGTAAATGTAGCCCGATGTGCTCTTGCTATCATCCAAAGAACCAGCCCAATCACTATCACTATAACCAAGCAAAGCTTCATTCATGCCATCCTTGTACCATATACCAAAATCACTAGTACCTTTCAAATACCTTAGGATTCTTTTTGCACAACTAAGATGATTTTGTGATGGACTATGCATAAATCTTGACAAAACAGCCACACTAAACATGATATCCGGTCTAGTAGAGCATACATATAAAAGGCTACCAATTAAACTTCTATAGATGGAAGGATTTACCTTTGAAGAATCATCATCCTTCACCAACTTGGTGCCTTCATTCATAGGTGTGGCAACGCTATTACAATCTTCCATGTCAAACTTCTTGAGCAACTCCTTCAAATAGCTTTCTTGAGATATGAAGATGCCCTTGGATGATTGGACAACTTCAATTCCAAGAAAGTATTTCATCTCTCCAAGGCTAGACATCTCAAAGTTCAATTCTAGCTCACTTTTGAAATTGCTCACTTCTTTCTCATTACCACCGGTCACTAGGAGGTCATCAACATAAAGAGACACCAACACCATGCAACCATGAGTCCTAATATACAATGTAGGCTCATTAGGACTCCTCCTAAATCCATGCTTTGTTAAAAAACCATCTATCTTGGCATACCATGCCTTAGGAGCTTGTTTAAGGCCATACAAGGCCTTGTGTAGCTTGTATACCTTCTCTTCACTTCCTTTCTTCACAAAACCTTCGGGTTGCATAACATAGACCTCTTCCTTCAATATTCCATTCAAGAAGGCTGACTTCACATCAAGGTGATATACTTTCCAAGACTTTTGTGCCGAAATTGCAAGGAGAAGTCTTATGGTTTCCATCCTTCCAACCGGTGCAAAAGTCTCTCCATAATCCACACCGGCTTGTTGTGCATATCCTTTGACAACAAGCCTTGCCTTGTGCTTATTTATGGACCCATCCGGATTGTACTTGGTCCTAAAGATCCACTTCACCCCAATAGCATTCTTTCCCTTCGGTTTTGTTACCAAGCTCCAAGTGTCATTCTTGTTTATCACATCGATTTCATCTTGCATGGCTTGTCTCCACTCTTTTCTTGCCATAGCCTCATGGACATTGATTGGATCACTCAATGCCACATTACACCTTTCATAAATCTCATTAAGAGGTCTTGTGCCTCTCACACCATCACCAATCTCCAAATCAGCCCCTATGGAGATTTCTAGCTCATTCTCATCCTATTCATCATCATGGGCAGCACCTTCATCATTTCCTTGTTCCTCATCATTATCATGAGCTTCAAGTCAATTGTCTTCATCCATACTAACCAACTCCTCCTTACTACAAACCCATTTAGCTTCCTCATCAACTTTCACATCTCTACGTATCACAAGTTTCTTGGTTTCCAAGTTATACACTCTATATCCCTTGGTCACATCACTATAGCCAACCAAGACACCAACTTGTGACCTTTCATCAAGCTTTCCTCTCTTCTCTTGTGGTACTAGGATGTAACAAATGCTTCCAAATACCCTTAGATGATCAAGAGAAGGCTTATATCCAAACCAAAGCTCAAATGGGGTTTTACTCCTCAAAGACTTGGAGTAAAGCCTATTTTGGATGTAGATGGATGTATTAACTCCTTCGGCCCAAAACTTCTTTGGCAAGCCACTTTCAAACAACAAACATCTAGCCATCTCCATGATGGTACGGTTTTTCCTTTCACATACACCATTTTGTTGTGGTGTGTATGGTGTAGTGAATTGATGAACTATACCATGATCCTTACAAAGTTGTTTGAAAGCCTCACTTGTGTATTCCCCACCATTGTCCGTCCTTAACACCTTTATAGTGCAACCGGATTGATTTTGCACTAACTTCATAAATTCTACAAACTTCTCCAAAGCTTGTGATTTTCTTTCAAGGAAATACACCCAACACATTCTTGAGTAATCATCAATGAAAGTTATGAAATACTTGCTGCCATTTAAGGATGGAACACTCATAGGACCACAAATATCCGAATGTATAAGTCCTAGCTTCTCCTTTGATCTCCAAGAACAAGATTGAAATGCTAGCCTAGTATGCTTTCCTTTTTGACACACTTCACACACATGTTCTTGCTTCTCCACCAATGGCATGTCTCTAACAAGTTCATGTGTGCCTACCAATGACTTTAAGCTAGCATGGCCTAGTCTTTTATGCCAAAGTTGAGAGGTGTTCTCAACTTTGGTGTTCAATGCAACCGATGCACCATTTTCATCCATATTCAACATAAAATTCTTGTTCTTCATTCCAACACACATTAATTCATTTCCATGTGGATCACCTATAGTGCATGTCATGTTTGAGAAGTGTAATGCATATTTGTTCTCAAGCATTTGACCTACACTAAGTAAGTTCTCACATAAAGAAGGTACATAGAGAACATCATGGATAGTTTTGATACCTTTGGTGGTGTGTATCACCACATCTCCTTTGCCTTTCACTTCCATCAAGGCTCCATTTCCAATTTTGACTTTGTTGTGGCTGCTTCTATCCAAGTTTGTGAACCACTCATGCTTGTGAGACATATGGTGTGTTGCTCCACTATCAATGATCCATCCTTCATCATTCTTGATGCTACTAAAACAAGTAGCAACAAACAACTCTTCGGATTCACTATCACTTGCATTATCTTTAGCAACATTTGCTTGTTGCTTATCTTTCTTGTTAGCCTTGCATACTCTCTCCACATGACCCTTTTGTTGGCATTTATGGCAAAATGCATCCGGCCTCCACCAACACCTTCTTGGATGATGACCTTTCTTCTTGCAATGGTGACAAGGTTCATAGGACTTCCTCTCGGGTTTGCTAGTTTCACCTTTCTCCTTTATGACCTTAAGCTTGTTCTTCTTTTGATTTTGTGTCTTTTGATGTTGTTTAGACACAAATGCAGCCTCCATTGATTCTTCATGTCTAATCCTCCTCCTTTGCTCCGTAGCTTGCAAGGCATTCACCAACTCGGTCAAGGAAATTTCATTTAGGTTCCTTGACTCCTCCAATGAAGATATCTTAGCTTCAAACCTCTCGGGCAAGGAGACCAACACCTTCTCCACAATCCTTTGGTCACTTAATCTTTCACCTAGCACTCTAATTTGATTCACCACATTAAGAAGCCTTGTGGTGAACTCCTTAACCGTTTCTTTGTCTTTCATCTTGATAGTCTCAAACTCCCTCCTTAGGTTAAGGATTTGCATTTGCCTTGTCCTTGCACTCCCTTGGAACTCATCTTGAAGTTTGTCCCAAGCTTCTTTGGCACTCTCACATGCCATTATCCTTGTGAAAATGGTATCACTAATACAAGAATGAATGGCGGTGAGAGCCTTGAAACCTTTAGCCAATTCCTCCTCATGGTGCTTGATTTGGTTGACCGTTGCCCCTTGTCTCAAAGGCTCGGGTTCTTGGGGATTTATGGTGACCTCCCAAAGACCATAAGCCTTCAAGTAGGCTTGCATCTTGATACTCCAAATGTTGTAGTTCTCCCCATTGAAGATAGGAGGAGAAGGAGTTGAAAAACTTGAAGAAGCCATGTGAATGTTGCTTTCTAGTATGAAGGAATATGAAAATATATTTGTGCTTTCAAGTATCTTTTCACTCTCAAGGAATGAACCAGCCCAAAAACCTCACAAATCTCACAAAAATGTGCCTTGCTCTGATACCACTTTGTTGGGGTGAGAAGGTTATGACCAAGAGCAAGCTAGCTTGAAGTGTTAGCAACAAGCAAGCTTTTGGTGATGCTCTTGGGAATGGTTGTGTGTGAGTTGTGTTTTTAGGTTTTGGTTATGGTGTTTTCTGGTTTTTAGGGTTCCTAAAGTGTTCTAAGGTGTTGAAGAAGAGATAAGAAGAAGAGGAACACGTTGGCCTTTTTGAAAATAAGGCTTAGATGTGTAGCCATTTCATTCATTTTACAATATAAGCTTGAAATTACAACTAGTTCACACATGCCAAGCATGTGAGCTTACAAAATGAGTAAAGTATTTGAAATTTAAAAAGTAAAATGGTCAACACCTAACTTTTCATACACAAAAGAGTCAAAAACCAGCTGCAACATGTCTATTCCAAATATAGTAAAAAGTGGCACATGGTTTGAACTAAGTTCCTATTGTTTAACTAGTTTGGGTAAACAACCAAACTAGCTTCACCTACTTAGTTCCCCTTTGTATCTACTTATGAAACTTGGTTTGAAGCATCCTTGGTCATCAATAAATATTGTTCCAAGAGCTAGGAAAGTTCTGGAACCGGATCATGGGCCAAACAGCTCCAAAACTGGCCCATACTCTGCATACTGGGCCCATCAGATACATCAATCTGTTTGGAATAGAAAATGGACTTTCCCATGTCATTTTGACCTGAAATTTAAACCATAGTCTTCTATATATGTCTGTAGACATCCCTCAAAATTGCAGCCCAAAATTCCATTTGCAACCTGAGATATAAGATAAATAGTGGAACTATGTTGCTGGAAATTATGAATCCAGCACCATAGGCACTTCAAGCATAACATTCCTACTCTTTTGTGCATAATTTTGCCTATAATTTTGCATACATAACTTAGGCACAAAACATTATCAAAATATACCTTGAATCAATTTAAAACATACAAAAAATATAAACTCATAAAAGGAAAGGATTTGATACCAAGGTGTGCATGCTAGCCGATGACATGCACCATCAAGTGGCAAAATTGCCACACTTCAACACTCCTCCTTGGCAATTTTGTATGAGACATTGAGAAACAAATATGCATGTCATCGGCTAATAAACAAGTCGTATTTTGATTGAGCAATTTCGATACAATTAATAAATGGATTGCCCCAAATACATCCCATTAATACAAACTGCCACCCCTATCTTTCCTTTTAGTACCTGTGCTAGACATCCCCATATTCAAATCTTGCCCTTGCTCACAACGCCTAGAACACTAGAGCAAAATGATGTTGCAAATTGGAGAAATTGAACACTCCTAGGCATGGTGAGATCTATGCTTAGTTATTCATCATTACCCATTTCTTTTTAGCTATATGTATTACATTTTGCAAGGTATATTCTTAACATAATAGGTCTATTCTTAAAATACCATTAGAATTAAAGAAACGGCATAAACCTAGTTTACGACACATTTGAATATGGGGATGTCTAGCACAGATACTAAAAGGAAAGATAGGGAAGCTGGAAACATGTTCAAAACTATCTTTATTCATAGCATACCCAAAAGAAATAGAAGGGTATTTGTTCTATAGTCCTTAAGAGGAAAAAGTGTTTGTATCAATAAATGCCACTTTTCTTGAAAATGATTATATGATGAATAACAACTTCGAAGAAAAGTAGTTACAAAGGAGTTACTTTTTCATGAAATTAGACCATAACCAACAACTGTTGTCCATCAACAAAATGAAGACACTGCAGCTTTATATCAAGATTCATTAGACCACCTATTCATTACAGAAAAGATAAAGAGGACTAGTAGCCATTTCTGCTAATGATCTATTGACATACAAAAATGTGATGGAGGATACTGATAAAGAGAAATACCAAAATGCTATGAACTTTGAAATTCAATGCATGTACTCCAATTCATTCTAAGAACTTGTAGATCTTCTTAATGGGGCTAAAACTATAGGTTGTAAATAGATCTACAAGAGAAAGTGATACGAACCTAGGATGACCTACGCCTAAATCCATATTATATTAGTCCGGATCTAATTATGTTCAAGTTCTAATGGTCACTTCAACCCTTAACCAACCTATGATTAGAAACCTTGGTATAATGAAGATGCCACAATAGGTGATGGATATCCTATTGATAAGTCAAACTAAAACACTCATTCACTAATTGTGTTTTAGGTGTTCAAAAGAACAAAGAGAAATTCAATCTCACAAAATAAATTCTGAATATTATTAATGTCTTTTCTTCCTAAAAAAACAAGCCATTTTATAGGCTAAGAGAAAAAAAAAATAAAACCCTAAAAGCTAAACGGAAAACCGGCCATGCCTTGTTGTTTCCTAAGGTGACCAAATTTTCTCTCTCTTTCCCAATCTAATTTTGATTAATTAATTCTTTTATTTTGAATTAGAAATTAATTAATTTACAATGAAAAGAATAAAATTATAACTTTCGTAAAATTATTTGTCCAGAAAATAAATAAATAAAAACCAAAAGTAAAGGTAATTTCCTAAAACAAAAAGTAGAAATCAAATTAGGAAACTAAAATATTATCTTTTTGACTAAGTTGACTTTGACCAATCTTTGACCAATTTAAGCTCCAAATCAGTTTCCATATGCTTTGTAAGATGCCAAATAGGATTATCATGGAGTCCCACACGTTACCTTTGCTTGGAGGAATGAGAAAAAGCCAACTCAGCAAAATACAGTAAAACCAGCAAGAAAAACAGTAAAACCGGCCAAATTTCCAATCCATGTGCACAGGCCCTTTTTTGGTTGCCTTTGAAGCTGCCTTGACTTGATTCCATGACCTCTTAGACATATTTATTGAATTCATGAAGCTTTGGAATCATTTCATGCTGTCCGGACTCTATAAATGTACCAAAACTGCTATTCGGGTCCGTATTGGCTTCCATCACTTGTATACTTAAAACAGTTCTTAGATCTACGGGTATGGACAAGCCCTCTTGAGAATGAATTAATCCCTGGATAAAGGCAGCAAGTTTTTCCTTAAACCTCTTAGCTTGAGTACTAGTGATCGGCTCGGTCTTCATCCGTATCGGATCAGCACCCTAACAGGTTGTCTGTTGTGCAGGCACGGGTAGATTCGCATCATTCCCCTCCTCTTGAAAAGGATTTGCCCTCAAATCAAAATCATCACCTGCAGAAAAAGGAGACAAATCAGCAACATTAAATGTAGCACTAACATTATACTCACCCGAAAAATCAAGTTTGTAAGCATTGTCATTTATCCGCTCCAAAACCTGAAAAGGTCCATCTCCACGCGACATAAGCTTAGACTTCCTTTGCTCGGGAAACCTCTCATTTCTTAGGTGCAACCAAACCCAATCTCTAGGTTGAAAGACAACTTGTTTTCAACCTTGATTAGCATTCCTTGCATATTGCTCGGTCCTCCTCTCAATATTTGCCTTAGTCTTTTCATGAATCTGCTTCACAAAATTAGCTTTTTATTTTCTATCTAGATCAGCACGCTCAATTAAGGTAAATGTGTTAAATGTAATGGAGTCAAAGGATTAAATTCATAAACAATTTCAAAAGGAGTAAATTTAGTCACTGAATGCGAAGACCTATTATAAGTAAGTTCAACATGTGGCAAACATTTTTCCCAAGTTCTTAAATTTCTACTAATTAATGCCCTCAACAATGCAGACAAAGTCCTATTCACTACTTTGGTTTGTCCATCAGTTTATGGATGACAACTAGTTGAAAATAAAAGCTTAGTACTTAATTTAGCCCACAAATTTTTTTTAGAAATAACTTAAGAACTTAGCATCCCTATCCGAAACAACTGTTCTAGGCGTTCCATGCAGTCTCACAATTTCTTTGAAAAATAAATTAGCAATATTAGATGCATCATCAGTTTTATTACATGCAATAAAATGTACCATCTTAGAAAATCTATCTATAACAACACATATTGAATCCTTACCTGTCCTTGACCTACGCAAATGAAGAATAAAATCCATAGACAAATCTACCCAAGGATAAGAAGGAATCGGCAATGGATGGTACAATCCGTGTGGT
The DNA here is from genome assembly GCF_031755915.1 of Ziziphus jujuba. Lineage (NCBI taxonomy): Eukaryota > Viridiplantae > Streptophyta > Magnoliopsida > Rosales > Rhamnaceae > Ziziphus > Ziziphus jujuba. The sequence goes on along the minus strand of NC_083386.1, from coordinate 17,275,836 downwards.
TTCAATGTGTACTTGGTCTTTTGGCATTTCAAGCATCTTGCACATATTCTCTCAATATCTCTCTTCATGTTAGGCCAATAAAAATGTTCTTGCAACAAGGATAAAGTTTTAAAAACACCAAAATGACCCTTTAAACCACCCTCATGACCTTCTCGAACAAGTAACTCCTTAATGCTACAATTAGGTACACAAAGTTCGTTTTCCCTAAACAAATACCCCTCAAATATGTAAAATTTATTAAATCCATGTTTCAAACAAGTTTTAAATATTTCTCTAAAGTCACTATCATGCTCATAAGGTTCTTTCAATTGTTCAAACCCAAGCAATCTAGCATCTAAGGTAGAAAAGAGTACATATCTTCGAGATAATGCATCGGTAACCACATTTTCCTTACTTTTCTTGTAGCAGATCACATATGGAAAGGTCTCAATGAATTCAATCTACTTGGCATGCCTTTGGTTGAGCTTTCCTTGACCTTTAATGTACTTCAAAGATTCATGATCCGTATGAATCATAAATTCCTTTGGCATGAGGTAGTGCTCTTCCTTCTTGCATTAAAATAGCTCCAATTCCTACACCCGAAGCATCACATTCAATTTCAAAAGTCTTAAAAAAATTTGGTAAAACTAGTAAAGGTGCATTACATGATTTTTATTACAACAAATTAAAAGATTTTTCTTGTACTTCCCCCATTTAAAGCCAACATTCTTCTTTACAACTTCATTCAAACGTGTTGCAATGGTGTTAAAGTCCTTGACAAATCTTCGATAGAAACTTGCCAAACCATGAAAGCTCCTCATTTGAGTGATAGAGGTTGGTGTCAGCCACCCCTTGATTGCTTGAACTTTAGATTGATCAACTTTGATTCCTGTAGCACTTACTACAAATCCTAGAAAAACAAGCTCATCTTTGCAAAAATCATACTTTTTCATGTTAGCAAATAATCTTTCCTTCCTAAGAGTATTTCAAAACTTGCCTTAGATGGTCCACACGTTCATCAAGATTTCGGCTATACACTAAAATATCATCAAAATACACAACTACAAATTTACCAATAAATGGACACATAACATGATTCATAAGTCTCGTAAAAGTACTAGGTGTATTAGTTAATCCAAAACGCACGACTAACCATTCATACAACCCATATTTAGTCTTACATGCGGTCTTCTATTCATGACCTTCTTTCATCCTAATTTGATGGTATCCACTCCTAAGATCAATTTTAGTAAACATACGAGCACCATGCAATTCATCAAGCATATCATCTAATCTAGGAATTGGATGTCTATATTTAATGGTGATATTATTTATAGCCCTACATCAACAAACCATCTTTTTAGGTACTAACAAAACAGGAACAACAAATGGACTCATACTCTCACGAATATAACCTTTATCAAGTAACTCACTTACCTGCCTTTGTAACTCCTTTGTTTCTTCAGGATTACTGCTATATGCAGGTTTATTTGGTATGGCAGCCCCTGGAACAAAGTTAATTTATTCTTCAATCCCTCTAATAGGTGGTAATCCATTTGGAATTTCATCCCGAAAAACATCAACAAATTCTTGTAAAAGAGAAGAAATAGAACTTGGCAATTCAAGTTCTTCGGAACTAGCTTGATCATTCAAATAATTATCTTTATAAATCATGACCAGCAATTGTTTCTTACTCAAGATAGCCTTATTAACATCCCCAAAACTCAAATAAAAAATTTTATTTTTTCTTTCTTTTCTTTCTTTCCCTTTCTCTTTCACGGTTTCATTAAATTTTGCATCATACTCGGCTTTTGCTCCAAGTTTCTCACTTTCGGGTTTCTCTCCCATCCTCACCATACTCTCGGCTTTCTCATGGTTTTTCCACTCAAGTTGAGTTTTAGAATACTTACCTTGGACAGCAAGTTCGGACTTACCTTTTTGGATGGATGGTGAAGCCATAGGTGCCATGCTAGCTTTCTCCTTGAGCTTTTCGGCCTCCCTCCTTTGTTGAATTTGCAATTGGTCTCTATAGACTTCGTGGGAGTCAATGGCTCTAGCTTGACTTTTTACCTTTAAATCTAAAAACAATACAATTCTCTTGACCATAATGAGTAGCATCTTTATCAAATTACCATGGTCTACCTAATAGAATATGTCCGGCATTCATAGGCACAACATCATACAAAACAACATCCACATATTTATCTATGCTAAATTTTACCTTGGCTTGTTTATTCACTTTCATTTTATCACTATCATTAAGCCATTGTAATCTGTATGGTTCTATATGTTTAATAGTTGTTAAGCATAATTTATCAATCATAATGTTACTAATTACATTTGTACAAGTTCCACTATCAATTATCATGCTACAAATCTTACCTTGGATTTCACATCGGGTGTGGAAGATGTTTTCTCTTTGAACTTGATCCTCATCCTTATATATATAGCAGCCACTCTCCTAGAAACCATGTTTAATTCGGCATTGGATGCATGCAAGGTTTTAGCTTCATCCTCAAAGTCTTCCTTTCCTTGCTCGGTTTCATCTCCATTTTCCTCACTTTTCGATTCTAGCTCACCGTTACCCTTTAACACCATGATTCTTCTACTCGGGCATTGGCTAGCAATGTATCCTTGTCCCTGGCACTTAAAACAAACAATTTCTCTAGATCTTGAAGGTTTAGGATCAGATTTTATCTTATTCTTTGGTGCTTGAACAGATTCGGAGTTTACATCCTTCCTTGGCCGATTGGAGCTCTCTTCACTTAGTTTCGATTTTTGTCTTACTTCAAAGGTGGGGTTGCTTCTCTAAGCACTTAGATTTGATCTTCTGCTGTTGGAAACACCCCCAAACCATGAGCTTACACCCCTCTTTTGAATTGATGGTCTAATTTAATAGCCACATGCAACATCTCCTCCAATTCTACATATTGTTGCAATTCTAGTTGATTGGCTATTTCACGATTCAAACCACCAAGAAACCTTGCCATGGTTGCTTCTCTATCTTCATTCATGTTTATCCTCATCATGAGCATCTCCATCTCCTTGTAATAATCCTCCACGGAGCTACTTCCTTGAGATAAATATTGAAGTCTTTGATGCAGCAACCTATGATAGTGTGATGGTACAAATCGCTTCCTCATGGCTCCTTTCATTTGTTGCTATGTAATGATCAAGTCATCACCTACTCTCTTTTGGATGTTTTGCTCATCAGTCCACCATTGGAATGCATAATGGCCAAACTCCATTGCTGCCAATTTAACTTTCTTGGCCTTCGAATCGTTGTGCCAATAAAAAATCATCTTTATTCGCTCCTTCCACTCTAAATAAGCTTTTGGGTCAATTTTTCCCATAAAAGGTGCAATGTTTACCTTGATATTGCCAAGATCATCATCTGCCTCCTCTCTCCTATGCCTCCGATGGGCTAGCCTTTCTTGGATAGCAAACATTTTATCCATTCCTTCCTCGAAATCATCCCAAAAATTTCCCTCTTCAAACTCCTCTCTAGGTCGTCCACGGCCTCCTCGACCTCGACCTCCATGGAACTCTTGCCTCAAATTTGGTCCACCATGAGATGTTTTTATTCTGTCCATCCTTTGATTTATGCGGTCAAATTGAGCATTCATCCGCTGTAATTTTTCCAAGACAGCCCCTCATGTCCGTTTGCTCACTACTCCCCGTAGCTTGGGAATCACCATGGAATCCTACGGATTCTTCTTCATTAATTCTTAGTGGTGGATCTCCTCTTCTCAACCTCGAATCTGCCATGTTATTGTAAATAATGCAAAATAAAATAAATTCTCACCTAAAATCACTCCCTCACGTGTTTCACTCAATCAAGGTCTCGACACTTGTGTTTTCACACTAGTTTTGGCTTTTACCCTCTTTTAAGCTCACACGCTCTAACATTTTTCCACTCAAAGAATTATCTCAAATTTCTAATTAAAATACCCACAAAATAGCAATTAGATCACAAGTATGTTTTAATTAAACTTATCAACAAAACAGTAGCAAAAAACAAACAATACCAAGTGAATTTTTAAACACCTAATTCTCAACTTTTCTAAACAAAAATAAGGCAATCTAGTAAAGCAAATTACAAAATAAATAACAACTGGACCAGATGGTAAGAAATTAGGATTTCAAGAATAAAAATTTTGAAAAAGAAATTCAAACATGAACAAAAATCAATTTGGACAAATATAAGGAATAGTTGTTAGTTGTTGTCCTTTGTAATCCAAGTCTTTGTATCAAATCCTTTAACTAATTTTAATCCAATATTTTTAGCAACCAAAATTCAAATACTCAGCAGCAAAAATAAATCTCCAGCAACTCCAAATATTGAATAAATAGTCAACAATTCAGCAGTTCAAAGAAAATTTCAACAAACTGGTTTTTTTTTTATTCGGCTTTTCTTCTTTTTTTTTTTCATTTTTTTTTCACTCACAGAATGTAAGAAAACTCTAGTATCAAATATCAATACCAAAAATAGCAATTCCACACCAAAAATCCACCAAACCCGTGACCTCCAACAACAAAATACAAATTTGCAATTTTTTTGTAAATCTACAAATGTTACCGCAAACACACTTCCTTTTTTTTTTTTTTTTGAATATATGAATGCAAATATTTAAGATCAAAACACCAAATAAAAATCAACAATAAACTAAATTACCAAGAACAATAATTAATAACAACCAACGAACTAGGACACAAAAATACGGTAAAACTAGGAAAACCTAATTTAACTAGGAATGATTTTTTATTTTTTTTAATATGCAGAACGTGTATGATGATAGAATCAAATAAAGATAGATCAAACCTGAGCAAAATCTTGCTCTGATACCAAATGATACGAACCTAGGAGGACCTGCACCTAAACCTATATTATATTAGCCTGGATGTAATTATATTCAAGTTCTAATGGTCATCTCAACCCCTAACCAACCTATGATTAGAAACCTTGGTATACTGAAGATGCCACAATAGGTGATGGATATCCTATTGATAAGTCAAACTAAAACACTCATTCACTAATTGTGTTTTAGGTGTTCAAAAGAACAAAGAGAAATTCAATCTCACAAAATAAATTCTAAATATTATTAATGGTTTGTTCTTCCTAAAAAATAAGCCTTTTTATAGGTAAGAGAAAACAAAATAAAACCCTAAAAGCTAAAGGGAAAACCGGCCATGCTTGTTGTTTCCTAAAGTGACCGAATTTTCTCTTTCTTTCTTAATCTAATTTTGATTAATTAATTCTTTTATTTTGAATTAGGAATTAATTAATTTACAATGACAAGGATAAAATTATAACTTTCATAAACTTATTTTTCCAGCAAATAAATAAACAAAGACCAAAAGTAAAGGTAATTTCCTAAAACAAAAAGTAGAAATCAAATTAGGAAACTAAAATACTATCTTTTTGACTAAGTTGACTTTAACCAATCTTTGACCAATTTAAGCTCCAAATCAGCTTCCATATGCTTTGTAGGATGCCAAATAGGATTATCATGGAGTCCCACACATTTCTCTTACTTGGAGGAAAGAGAAAAAGCCAACTCAGCAAAATACAGTAAAGCTAGCAAGAAAACAGTAAAACCGGCCAAATTTCCAATCCATGAGCACAGCCCCTTTTTGGTTGCCTTTAAAGTTACCTTGACTTGATTCCATGACCTCTTATACATATGTATTGAATCCATGAAGCATTGGAGCCATTTCGTGCTGTCCGGACTCCATAAATGCACCAAAATCACTACCTGAATCCGTATCGGCTTCCACCACTTGTATGCTCAAAACATGTCTTGGATCTTTGGGTATGGACAAACCCTCTTGAGAATGAATTACTCCCTGGCTAAAGGCAGCAAGGTTGTCCTTAAACCTCTTAGCTTGAGCCCTAAGAATCGGGCTGGTCGTCATTTGTATCGAGTCAGCACCCCAGCGGATTATCAGTTGTGCAAGCATGAGCTGATTCGCATCAGAAAGAGCGGAGCAGATGGAGAAAAAAAAAAAAGAAAAAAAAAAGGGACTTTCAAAGCTAGGCTAGTAGCATAGGGATAAACCCAAAAAGATGTCAATTATGAAGAATTTTTTTCATTAGTGGCCATGTTGCAATCTGTTACATACTTTTATCCATTGTTGCATGTCTTAGTTATGAGGTTTATCAAATAGTGTTGGGGTGAGAAGGTTATGACCAAGAGCAAGCTAGCTTGAAGTGTTAGCAACAAGCAAGCTTTTGGTGATGCTCTTGGGAATGGTTGTGTGTGAGTTGTGTTTTTAGGTTTTGGTTATGGTGTTTTCTGGTTTTTAGGGTTCCTAGAGTGTTCTAAGGTGTTGAAGAAGAGATGAGAAGAAGGGGACCACGTTGGGTTTTTTTTTTTTTTTTTTTTTTTTTTTTTTTTTTTCAAAAACCAGCTGCAACATGTCTATTCCAAATATAGTAAAAAGTGGCACATGGTTTTGAACTAAGTTCCTATTGTTTAACTAGTTTGGGTAAACAACTAAACTAGCTTCACCTACTTAGTTCCCCTTTGTATCTGCTTATGAAACTTGGTTTGAAGCATCCTTGGTCATCAATAAATATTGTTCCAAGAGCTAGGAAAGTTCTGGAACCGGATCATGGGCCAAACAGCTCCAAAGCTGACCCATACTCTGCATACTGGGCCCATCAGATACAGCAATCTGTTTGGAATAGAAAATGGACTTTCCCATGTCATTTGGACCTGAAATTTGAACCATAGTCTTCAATATATGTCTGTAGACATCCCTCAAAATTGCAGCCCAAAAATCCATTTTTAAATAGTGGAACTATGTTGCTGGAAATTATGAATCCAGCACCATAGGCATTTCAAGCATAACATTCCTACTCTTTTGTGCATAATTTTGCCTATACTTTTGCATACATAACTTAGGCACAAAACATTATCAAAATATACCTTGCATAAATTAAAAACATACAAAAAAATATAAACTCATAAAAGGAAAGGATTTGATACCAAGGTGTGCATGCTAGCCGGTGACATGCACCATCAAGTGGCAAAATTGCCACACTTCAACAAATAGATGTAAAAACAGTAAATTTGAATGGCTATCTTGAATAAATCGACTATATGGTGCAAACAAAAGGTTTTATTGTTAAAGGACAAAAGCAAAAAGTTTGCAAACTAAATAAGTCCATATATAGACTTAAACAAGCCTCGAGATCATGGAATATAAAGTTTGATGCAGCTATTAGGTCTTATGGATTTGATCAAAATGTTGCTGAGCCTTGTGTAAATAAGTATATCAATGATAAGAAGGTTGTCTTCTCGTTCTTTGCATTTATGATATTCTACTAATTAGGAATAATGTAGATTGCTAACAAACCTAAAGAAATGGCTAGCTAACAAATTCTAAATGAAAGATTTGGCGGAGGCAAGCTATGTTCGTAGAATTCAACTCCTTTGGGATTGAAAGAATAACATGTTAGTGCTATTTCAAACTTCTTATATTGATAAAGTAGTAACTAGATTGGGTTGCAAAACTCTAAGAGTTACTTACATTATTGCCCTGGAATAATCTTTCTAATGAGCAATGTCCAAAAACACTACAACAAGAAGAAGGGATGAGCCAAGTACCTTATGCATTTATGGTTGGAAGCTTAATGTATGTCACCTTGTGTACAAAACTGAGTATTTGCTATGCAATGGGTATTGTTAGTTGTTTTCAATCAAATCTAGAATCTGAGCATTACGTTGTAGTGAATCACAATTTCAAGTATTTTCAGAGAATGAGAATCTATATGCTAGTATACTCAAGCAGGGATTTAATTCCTATTGGATATACAGATTTTGATTTCAAATAGACATTGAAACATGAAAATCCACTTCTGAATGTATGTTCACTATTGGTAGTGGAGACATAGCGTGGAGAAGTACAAAGAAATCTTATATTATCGATTCCACTATGTAAGCCAAATATGTAGCCACTTGTGAAGGAGCTAAAGAAGGTGTTTGGCTCTGAAAGATCTTAACAAAGTTGGAAGTTGTTCTAAATATGGATAAACCATTGACACCATTATGTGATAACAATGGTGCTTTGACAAATTTAAAAGAACCAAAAAGTCACAAAAAAAAAGTAAGCACATACAACACAAGTATCATTTGATTAGAAAAATCATGCTAAGAAATGATGTGTGGGTTTCCCTTCACTAAGACATTACCTACCAAAAGTTAATTGTCATCTGGTAAGTCTAGGATTGAAGGACATATCTCATCTACTTAAGGGAAAGTGGGAGATATATGTGCCTACTAAATATACATACATCAAAAAAATATGATTTCGTAAACCATATTTATCAATAGTATACAAATCTGTAATAGACTTTAATACTAGTTGAAGGATCAGAAGATCAAACTTAAATTTATTAAAACATTTTAAATTAATCATTTTGAATTTCCAAAATTTAAATTATATTAGATAACATTAATTAATTAAGACCTTTATAATTAATTAAAACTAATCATTTTGAAAATTATATTAGATAATATAATCTTAATTAATTAATAATATTTCAATTAATTAATATTAATCGCTTTAATTTATCTAAATCAATTAAACACATATCTCTTAATTAAATAATCATATTATTTGATTAAATGATTGATTCATAATTAAATAATTAGGTTCAATTCTACAACGTTTGTAATGACATAAATATGTGACTTAGGAAATACTTTTCATATATCACATTTTATTGAGTGAAAATAATTTATTTAAAATGTTTTAATTGATTACCTTATTAGATAAGAATTTTTGTTTCATCCTATCTGATGTTAACTTTGAATTAATTAAAAAGGTTTTAATTAATTAAATAAAAGGTAAGAGTTTCAATTCTAATAGGAAATTGTTTATAGTTTTTTTATTTAGGTCATAGAAAAGGAAAGAAGGAAAAAAAAAAAAAAAAACAAGGCTACATGAATTTTTCTATCTTCTAATGTGTTGAGAACAAAAGCAGAAAAGTACGATACAAAGCGATACGCCCAGTCGTCCATTCAGTGGTAAAAGGCTTGGCTAGAAAAGTCTTTTATGTAAAGAAAATATTTTGATTTTCTTCTAATAACTTCAAAGGTGTTTTTCATTTACTAATATTGTTATTAGCACTATACATATATATCTATAATAGACCCTAGCCATAAAAAAGTTTAACAAAATTTTTGAAATTCACTTGGCTATGGTTCTGCTATATTTTATCTCTAGATTTTTCATACATATGGTTACGATTCAGGGTCCTATGGAAAAAAAATAATATCTAGACCTTCATTAAATATTATTTTCTAAAAAAGTAAACTTTTTTGTATATGAAATTTAATTCCTTTTGGCCTTTTCAAATGCAAAGTTAAATGCTACTATTCAAGTTTTGATAAAATTGCTAAATTGTTTAATCTTTCTTGAAACATAGTTGAACGCAAATAAGATTTTACTAATTTCAACATTAAAAAACTTATTTCCGCTACACTAACAAATATTGTTAGTACTTTCTAAGTTGATAAAGTATTGTATGCAATAGTTACTCTAAATCATCACATGTAATGTGGTGTTAAAATCTAATCATCACTTGCCATGTGTTTTCAACTAAGCAAAAGGTTACATTACATATGTTAAAATATTATACATTTTTTTACTTTTTTTTTGAAGATGTATTTTCTATTTGAGGTTTTAAATGTATATATCTCCTTTTCTTTCCACATACAAACTTGATTTAAAGATATGTTATAGATCTAAGTTGCTGAGTTGTAGAGGGAAAAAAAAAATCACCATTGATAAGAACTTCCATGGCTGTTGCCAACTCAAGTTGCCCAATGTGAAGAACCTAAGCTTGTGTCATCACTGATAAGATCCTTAGCCTACCGTTATGAGAAAGAACCCCATGTGGGGTCCAACCTTCTCCTAAAAGCCTAGCCCATTAGGGTTTTTACTTGTTTTCTAAGTTTACTTAATGGTTAATTTTACTTTATAAGCAAGTTAATTTGTAAAAAATGACAACCTTAAAAGCCTACAGATAGGTGCTAGGCTTTCAAATTTGTATAAAAAACAATATAGAATTTTCAAAGACTCCAAAAAGAATTTCTTTTGAAGAATTTTTTTTTTTTTTCGTATCGATTCAGCAAGTGCTGTCAAAGTTGGACCGACACAGAGCCATGTATACACATGAGATAAAAAAAACCCAAGGTGGTTGAACAATGGTGGGCCCACTAAATGTGGTAAACCACGATGGAAAATTTAAACCCCTTAATTGATAGTCAAAGTTTGACGATGCAAAATTCTGTGGCAAGGTGGTGCAATGATGGTGACCTCCATGCTAAAGGCACATGGAAGAGTCCATGCCAGGTGTTGTGGTGAGTAAGGTAAACCACCATGAGGAAAAGATGTGATGACATCTCGACCAGATAAGGATGAAAATAGCGATATTCGATTTGAAGGGGTGCCTACTAAGAGAAAGAAAGAAAAAATAGGACAAGTGGTCTAGCTAAGAAAAGAGTTGGTGGTCCTTAATTTGAGTGGGTTATTGTAGAGTGTGCGAACATAAGTCCTACATTAACCAGACATGGATATTCTAAAGGGTATACAAGAGGCTTGGGTTATTCCTTCTATATGGTTAACCTTTTAACTTGGAACCCTATGTCTCAACAAATGGTATCAAAGCTCCAGCTTCATATATGGGGTTCATCATAAACAAGCTCTAAACATATATCTGAGCAAACCTGGTGGTAGATATGGTCGAGACGAAGTGAATGAGACAACCAGGGGTCAACGCACCATTGCACACACCAGTCAAAGTTTCTTGCAGGTTGACGAATTGGTCATGCCAATCAAGCTAAGCTAAGTGGCCAAGCCACAAGCCAAGTCGAGCCACATTAGTTCATGAAACATCTTACCACATAGTATACCACATGATGCCACATCACCCTAACATGTCAGGTAATCTACCACTTCATTAGCAACATTAGTAACGATCTAAAATTTTCAAAAATTACAAAAATACTCCTATATTTTTTTATAATTACAGCTTTACCTAGAACTTTTGTTTTTTTCAGTTTGGCTAAGAACTTCTCGAAATTGCAGTTTTACTCTAAACTTTTTAAGATTCATATTTTGGCCTCTAAAGAGTTAAATCCAACATTTTCAACTATTCCAAAGGCTTTGGTGGACTTTTTTTAGCCAAATTCAACTTCAATTTTTTGATTAAGCCATTGTACAGCACGATGTCAATGGTGGAATCATCATCAGAAGTTATGATCAAGCTTACTGCTAACAACTATACACTTTGGAAACCTTGGATAGAAAATCTCCTTAATTGCAAGGATTTTGATGCCAAAGGAAAGAATCCCAATCCCACTGAAGAAGTAGAATGGAAGAATTTGAATGGGAAAATGATCTGTCAAATCCAACAGTAGATCAATCACAATGCCTCCCATAATGTTACATGGGAGATAGATATATATATATATATGCTTTCTGGATGAAGTTAGAAGACATCTACCAAAGCAAGATGCTTGAAACAAGACTTGTTTATGAGGCGATTGGTGATTTAAAGTTGAAGAGTGGAATTTCTATAACTGAGCACGTTAGTGTGTTTTCAAAGCTTATTAAATCAACTATTAATGGTGAAGTTACAACTTAAAGATGCGAAATAGGCACTTCTAAACTCTTTCACAAATAGGTACAAGACACGCTTATAGTCTTCCTTAGTAATTCAATATCAAATGGCAAACTTACATGACTATAATAACAGATGCTCTATTTAGTAAGGCGGCAAGGAGAAAGAACATAGATAATTACTAGCAACACACCCTTGTCATAAAGAAATGGGGAGACAACAAGAAGGTAGTTTAGATAAAGGGAAATGTAAAAGTCAAAGTAGAGGCACATCAATAGATAGAAGGAGGCTAACATATAAGTACCATTATTATGGCAAGAAAAGGTTACCTGAAGAAGTATTATGGGAAGACACTACGAGAGTAAGAATAAAAAAGCAATTAGTCAAAGAAGGATGAAAAAAAATCTAATCACTATTTAAAGGAAAAGTGGCATATTATTCTACCTTCGAAGAGCATGCCTTCACATTTCAAGCTAAGACATCTAGTGGATAATCAATACTGCAGCATTCTACCACGTCACTCCACATAGAGATTCTTCAAAAGGTACAAAGCAGAAGATTTTAATACAAAAAAGATGGGAAATACTAGTTGTGCAAGATTGTTGAAAATGATGATGTTCAGATAAAGACAAACGTTGGACATACAATTAAGGGTACGAGCAAAAACCAAAGTAGAGGCACATCAACAGATGGAAGACGGCCAACATACAAGTGCCATTATTGTGGCCGAAAATGTTATTTGAAGAAGTACTACTGGAAGACATTGCGAGAGCAAGGACAAAAAAGCAATCAATCAAGAAGGATAGGAAAACTTTAATTATTGTTAAAGGAGAAATGGTGTACTATTTTGCCCACAAAGAAACACGCCTTCAAGTTTTAAGCCAAGATATCAAGTGAATAGTTGATACTGCAGCATCCTACCACATCACTCTGTATAAAGATATTTTCAAAAGGTACAAATCAGAAGATTTGGATATAGAGAAGGTGGGAAATACTAATTATGCAAAGATTGTTGAAACTGTTAATATTCAAATAAAGACCAATGTTGGATATAAAATTACTTTGAAGCATGTCCTATATGTTCTAGACCTTTGGCTCAATTTACTCTCAGGAAAGCCTTTAACCAGGAAAGCTACATCAACCACTTAGCAATGACATATGGAAAATGACTAAAAAGGCTATGGTTGTTGCTCAATGATATTTTTGTGGAACACTTTATAACACTCATATGAAGATTTGTACAGATAGCCTTCATATCACAAAAGATGAGGTGTTTTAAAATCTTTGGCACTAAATAATTGGTCACATGAGTGAGAAAGGACTGTCTACCTTGATAAAGAAGAAACTTATCACTATTTTCAAGAATGATGTGCTAGATCTTTGTAACCACTGTTTATAGAAGAAGTAACACATAGTCTATTTAAGTTCTCTTTTACGAGAAGATAAGAGTTGCCTGATCAGGTCCATTCTAATGTTTATGGTCCCTTGGTGGTGGAATCACTAGGTGGTAATAAATATTTCTTGACTTTTATTGATGATGTTTCTCAAAAGATGTGGGTTTATTTCTTGAAGATGAAGGACCAAGTGTTAGATCACATTGAATACATCCATGCCATGGTATAGCTTGAGATAGGAAAGAAGCTCAAATGTCTTCCTCAAATAATGGAGATGAGTATATTTCCAGAGAATTTGATGCCTATTGTAGAGGACAGAGTATTCGGTATGAGAAGACGATGCCTTTCACTCTATAACATACTGGAGTAGCTAAAAGAATGAATCAGACGATCATGGAAAAGGTCAAAAGAATGATCAGTTTGGCTAAGTTTAGAAATCTATCTTGGAGAGAAGTTGTTTGTGCTAACTACTATTTAATCAATAGATCACCGTCAGTACTGTTGAATTTCAAAATTCTGAAGAGAGTGGGTTTACTGAGGCTTAGATTGGTAATGATCTTAAGAGCCTTAGAATCAATTATAAAAGAATTTGGACCACATAAGTGTAACGATGCTAATGATTTGAGAAGTTTGCCAGTTACATAATAGCTTTTAGATTTATGTTCTAGGGTGATTTTAAAAATCTAATTCTCTTATGATCAGGATAGGCAAATTTAAATTTCCAAAATACCCTTAGTTAATTAATATAATGCTACATTATATTTATCATTTATCATATCAAATAATCATACTTAAATTTAAACTCTCTTATAAATAAAAACACAAATAAAAATTATAATATGAATCAACCACTTGACTATCTAAATAAATGTAATATACATATATATATATATATATATATATATATATATATATAAAAACAACTAATCTTTTGGTTGTTAAGTATTTATTTTAAAATTAAGATTTGGACCAAAAAAATAAAAAATCATGTAGTTTAATGTAACATTTATTATTGATCAATTATTGTATATTATTTAATTTTAGTACAAAAAAGTATAATAACATAATTACATATAAATTAATTTAAAAAATAACTTATACACCATGTCCATTTTAGTAATTGTAATATTTACAGCAATTCAATTTAATAATTACCAAATATTTATTTGTAACTTTTCACACCTTATAGCACTTTTTATTAACATAAGTTATCAAATACTTTATTGATTCTTTCTTCAATATAGCAGAAGTTGATTCTTCTTTCGACACAGCTATAGCTGATTTTTTGAGAATCTAATCATTACCAAGCTAAGCCTAAGAATCCCTCCTACTTTCACTTAAGAGTATCTTGATGTTTAACCTTTACACATGTATTCAAGGAGTTCAAACAATAGCTCAATGCGAGGACTACTCTGTGAATCTTTATAGAATATGGAGATGAAGAACTCGGATACAAACTGTGGATCCAAAAGAGAAGAAGATTATCAAAAATAGGAATATAGTATTCCATGAAAACCAAACAATAGAAAACATTGAAAAGCCCATGAAGTCTTTTAGTTCTATGGCCTATGATTTTGTGCGTAATGCAGCACCAGCACAAATCACCACAGATAACAACAAGATGCATAAAGAATTGCCAGAAGCAGAAGAGGAGAGAGAAGATGATGTTAAGCTAGGAGAGATTCAATCACCAAAAACTGTAGGACCATCGTAACGATCATATGATGGTATACCTCAGGAAAACTATAATTTATAGGTTTGAAGATCAAAGAGAGGATATTCTCCATTGAAGAGATATCCAAATTCTCAATATATTCTGCATACTGAAGAAGGGAAGCTTGAGAGTTTCTAAGAAGCCAAATCCCATCAAAACAAAAATGAGATTGAGGCTTTGCAGAAGAACTATACTTATAAGTTGATTAAGTTTCCAATAGAAAAGAAAGTACTAAAGAATAAATAGGTGTTCAAGCTCAAAAAGATGGTAGTGGAAGGGTGGTAAAACATAAAACCTGATTCATAGTCAAAGGTTTTCTTTGAAAGAAAGAAATTGTCTTTAACAAGATTTTTTCACTAGTGGTGAAGATAACTTCGATTCAAGTTATTCTTGATCTAGTAGCTAATTTAGACCTAGAGGTTGAGTAGATGATGTGAAAGCAGCATTCTTTCATGGTAATATACATGAGAAAATTTATATGGAGCAGCCGGAAGATTTTGAGATTTTAGGGAAAGAAAACCTCATTTCACGCTAAGAAGAGCTTGTGTGGCTTTTAGCAGGTACCTAGACAGTGGTACAAGAAGTTTGACTCTTTTATAGTGAATCGAGGTTATAAGAAGTTTGACTCTTTTATAGTGTATTCATATTCAGAGCTTTAAAATGAAAACTTCATTGTTGTAGACAAATATGTCGATCATTGGACAAGACGGAATAAAAATTAGTCAACTGAAGAAAGTACTTTTCAAGTCTTTTGTTATGAAGGATAAAGGTTCAGTATAATAGATTTTAGGAATGCAAATAGCCCAAGACAAGAAGAATCACAGGTTATGGCTATCTCAAGAGAAGTATATTGAATAAGTAATAAAGAAATCTAGCATGGATAAAGTCAAACTAGTCAACGTTACACTAGCAAACTATTTTAGTTTGAGTGAGAGACCTTGCCCCTCATCTATGGAAGAAATAGAGGAGATAGCTTTAATGCCTTATTCTTCAATTGTGGGGATTCTGATGTATACAATGGTGTATATCAAACTGAATATTGCTCATACAGTTGGTACCTTGAGCAAATTTCTTTCAAATCTTGAAAGAGAACACTTGGAAACAATCTAGTGGATTCTTAGGTATCTTAAAGGTACATCGAAAGTATGCTTGTGTTAAGAGGATGATGATTTAGTTCTAGAAAGCTATAAAAAAAAATGCCAGTATGGCTGGAGACCTTGATAGTAGGAAGCTATTTCGTAATATCTTTACATTTTTATTGTAGGTGGTATGTCATAACAATCAAGATTGTAGAAGTGTGTAGTTTTATCTGCGTCAGAAGAATAGTACATTGCCAATGTGAAAGTCGATAAGGAGATGTGCTGGTTAAAGCATTTACTCCATGGATTAGGTATCAGGCAAAAGGATTATAAAATACGTTGTGACAATTAGAATGCTATGGATTTGAGCAAGAACTTAATGTATCATTCCTAAACAAAGCACATTGATATTTGCTATCATTAGATACGCAGTGTGATAGAGTACGAACTGCTTAGATTGGTGAAGATTTACACAAATGAGAATCCGACATACATGTTTATGAAGATTGTCGCACTAGAGAAGCTAAAGCTATGCAAAGACGTAGCTGGAATGGATGACAATTGACCATCAGTTTTCAAATGCAGTTGGAGGGGAGAATTATAGTGTCCAGCCTTCTCCTAAAAGCCCAACCCATTAAGATTTTTCCTTATTCTCTAAGTTTACTTAGTAGTTAAATTTACTGAGTTGGCAAGTTAATTAGTAAAAAAGTAGACAAAGTTATATAGACTCCAAAGAGAGCTTTAAGAAAAGTTTTTCTTTGTGTATTGATTTAAAAAATAATAATCACAATAATAATAATACATATTTTTCTTCTTAATTATTTTATGTTTTATTTTCTGTGTTTTTTATGTTTTTTGTGGTCAAAAAATCACAACACCCCAGTTCATGTTGCCACCAAAAATCCCATCCCTTGTCGGGGCTAGAAAGGAATGCTACCGGCAACCCTTAGAAGAAACTATGGTGCCTTGTCCCTTTGTATAAGGATCGCAACCAGCAACCCCTTAGAGAAAACTATGGTGCCCTTTCCTTTTGTATTTGAATGACTATTTTTTAAATTAGAAAATTTGATTTGGAAACTAACACACATTTTTCCTAACTTGGATACACATGGCAAGAGATAAGTGGAATGTGACACGACAATAAGTATTCTGACGTGGAGTAATTGTTGCATACTTTCCCTTACAAGCTATCCTTGCATTGAAAAAAGAATTTATTATTGTTTTTATAAAGTTAGAACCTCAAGTCTTATATTAAAATATTCATCACATTTATTTATGGTCACATTTTTATTTTCTTCTTTTTATTTACTTATCCATTTAGGAGCTTATTATTCTTACTTAAATTATATGAACATGTAACCATAGTACAATAATATGGATCACCAAGATTCACTAACTTTGTCAAAAACAAGTTTTATGAATCTTGTAAAATGAAAAGGGTAAATTTAATTTTGTATTTTTAGAATTTAAAACACTTATTTGATAATATAATTTTAAAATATTTTATGAGAATGAAAATGATAAAATTAGATTTGGTAAATGTAAATATGATATATTTATATGGTAAAAAAGTATTTTCTTTTAAAAAATGGTAGTTATTATCCATGCCTATATCAGATATATATTAAATATGATATAAAGTTTGATTCCAATGAAGATACTAACTTTAGGATATCGTAAATATGCAATTCCTCAACATGTTGCAGGACAAACTTGCTTCCCGCAACATATTGCAGGATGATGTAAAATTTGCATCGATCTTCACGATGTTCTTAATTTAACATCGTCATTGAAACCTATCTAATATGGTATATATCTATATAAAATAAATATTTTTATATTTAAAATAATAAATGTTATCTATATCTTTTTATATATTTGTTTCTAAACTTCTTCAAATTCATGTAAAACATCTTAGACATTTTCTAAATTTTACCCATAATTTAAAGAATGTTTTCAACTTTTTTTCAAGTTCTAAATTTCAAATAAAGCTAATTAATATATTTTGAGTCATTTTTCAATTCGTAAAATGAAAAACTATTTTGTAAAACGGAAAAAGACAGGCCCTTAATTACTTTAATCACTTGGATAAAAAATGTCAAATTAGAACAATAAAATAATAGAAGAAGGTAGTTTTAAGGAAATAAATAAATAAATAAATAAACTACTTGGTTACATCAATCACTTGCAAAGTACATGGCAGTACTTGGTTACATCAATTACATGGAAAGTTCCTTGGTAAAAAATTTAGGTACTTCAGGAATGCCAAAAAAAATTTTCCTCATAAGGGTCGATTTTTGGAGATTTAATTAAAAATTACAACTTAGATTTTCCTTCCAAGAAGAACACTATATATATATAATCAAGATCAGATAAGGTCTTTAACATAAGATCCTTCTTTTGCACCGCTAGCTCATACCCAAAGCTAATATTTAAATATATATTTATTAATTATTGGATTTCAACAGGGTTTATTTTTTCTAAAAAGGGTTTTAGTATGTCATTAACCACATATTTGGCCTTTTTTTGAATTTTCAATCCTAATCTTTAATATAATCCGATAGTCATCAAGAGTGAATTCTACTTTACTAAAATAAGATAAACCTTCTTTGAGTCTATATATATACACATATATATACATATATAGAGTCCTTCTATGGTCAAGTCAGTCCTGACCAAAATAGTACGGTCCAAAAATATGCCAAAAATTGTAGACATTGGATGTCAACTTATCATACGAACGGTTCAGATTATTCCTTATCACACATGAGAAAAAATTGCTGAACAAAAAACTTTCCTTTAACCTTCCCACTTTAAAATATATTTTCCTTTCACTGTTTTACATAGACTTCACCATTTCAAAATTCCCAAATAAAATCCACCATCTCTCGCTCGTACCACTGTTCCAGCCCAGATATTCTTCTATTGCTTCCACTGCCTAGGCAATCTCTTTAACAATCCCAAATCTATTTAGGGTTTGGGTTAAAGGTTAGTATTCGTAAGCCATTGGTTTTTTTCTTCTTCTTTTTTTATGAGCCTTTGTTTTATTTTTCTTTTTTTTTTCTTTTTTTTGAAGTGTGAACAAAAAATCCAAAAATAAGAAATGAAAAACAATGACATTGATGACCTACAAAACATCACCGACTTGGATACCAAACAAGTGGGCATTTTTCCTCCAGATGAAGAGCTGTTCTTCCTTAGTGGTCCAATGTAGTCTCCACATGGCCGAAAGCGAAGTCCTGGTGGTGACTGTATCGCTGTCCAAAGCAAAAAGAGCGTCTATGGCCTTGATAATCGAGTCTCGTTTGGCTGGATTCTTTTGGGTCTTGAGGCCCCAATCTTAATCGAATATGAGGTTGAGGAGTTCCTGCTAGGAAAGTTTCAATTGAGCTATGAGGGACGGGCAGGTGATCTTAGAGGAGTCAAAGTGGTGGGGTTTCGGAGAATAAGAATTGAGGTGGTGATGTTGTGGGTTGAATTGAATACTAGAAAGAAGGAGGCTTGAGGATATAGACTTATGGAAGCTTGTGAGTTTCATGATGTCATTGATTTTATATATTGGAAGCGTTCCCTTCTTTTCTTTTCTTTTTTTGTGGTTAAAACATAATGGTTGGCTGCCTCTTGGTTGCCTTTTTTTTTTTTTTTTTTTTAAAAAAAGATTTGGGATTGTTGAAGAGAATGTCTGGGTGATGGAAGCAATAGTAGAATATCTGAGGCTGCAACGGTGATACGAGCAGGAGATGGTGGATTTTATTTGAGAATTTTGAAACGATGAGGTCTGTGTGAAACAGTGATGCGAGCGGGAAAGGAAAATATATTTTAAAGTAGGAAGGTTAAAGGAAAGTTTTTTTGTCCAGCAATTTTTTCTCACGTGTGATAAGGAATAATATGAGCCGTTCGTATGATAAATTGAAATCCAATGGCTACAATTTTTGGCATTTTTTTGGACCACACCTTTTTTATTAGGACTGACTTGACTATAGAAGGACTCTATATTTGAAGAATATGTTGGAACTTTAACTAAGGGAAACATATTGAAGACATGCAAATTGATTGCACATTCTTTTAGGCACCTATACCACATTGACACAATGTCTACATCTTTTGATATGTGTCATCAACCAAAAAAGAAAGCAAACTATTTCATATAATTGTGATGCAAGATGGAAATAAGAAATTGTTGCAAATTGGAAACAACCTTCGAAAAGTTATCAAAGGAAAGGAAAATTAGATTCTAAAGCCCAAACTTTGATTTAGAATGATCTAGGATTAAGATGGGTTTATTTGCCGTTCAAGATCCTAATAGCTTTAGTTTAATTTAGTTTTCTAATTTAATTAGAATTATTTTCTTATTTTAGTTTTATAAGTTTTCAGGAAATTTTATTAATTGGTTTTCTTATTCAATTAGGTTTTTTATTATTTTAGTTTCCGAATGTTATTAGGTGGTTTTATTATAAATAGGAAATCTTTGTAACTCTTTTAGACAAGTTAATTAATAATGCAAGAATTTTTCTAATAGTTATTTCTATGAGTTATTTTAGGAGTTATTCCTACAATTGTTCTAGTATGATACTGGAGCCTATTTTTTAATTTTCAATTTTCTTGTCTTCCCCACTTGTCCTATCTCAATTTGGTATCAGAACTAAGTTTAAACCCCCTTTATGAACAATGTTGCAGTAGGAATAGTCCCCATGAACAGTAGTTGTGTGAATACTACTCTCTACGTGGAAATACCTCCATGAACAATAACATGCACTATGTGAACAGTAACCTTGAGTGAACAATATCCGATGATTAAATTGTTTCTTCAGCTTCTACAGTTATGACTATGCAATCTGGAAAGAATTTTAGAGGTAGAATAGCTGACAACCAATTTGAAGAACTATTTATTCCTGTGGCAGAATGTGTGGAGTCTGTTAATGTTCAGGTTAGCAATATTGAAGCTCGGGTTAGCAATATTGAAGTTCTTCAACTAACAATGACCAAGATGAGATTCCTAAAGACAATGATAATAAAAATCAAGAGAAGCAACCAGCAAAGACAACTGCTCCAATACCCTTTCCTACAACCCAACAGACATCTAATTGGGTGATAGGTATATTTCAATCGACACATAAAAATCACAGTACTTTTGATGACATCACAAAAAAGACTTAAGATTGAGGTACCGGATTTTGAAGGTAAGGTGAATCCAACTACATTTGCCTATTGGTTTTCTTCCATTGAAGAATACTTTGATTAATATGACATAGATGATAATCGAAAAGTAAGATTTGCTAGGATGAAACTAATAGATCTTGCCAAAATTTGGTGGATGGGTGTTGAAAGAGACATAAAGAGAATGGGACTCCCACCCATTGGTACCTAGCAAAAGATAAAAGCTAAGCTTGGGAAAAAAATACATGCCTACCAATTATTATGACAAATTATGTGAGCAAGCAATTAACTTAAAGCATAATAACATGTCAGTTACTGAATATATGCAAAACTTTGATGAATTGAAGACTCGAAGCCAAATACTTGAAGATCCAAGGCAAATATTAGCAAGATTTAAATTTAGTTTGAGGTCTGACATTATAAAGGAGCTGTTATGACAACCCATCTACAGCTTGGAGCAACCTTTCAAGTTTATTTGAATTTGGAGGAGTATCTTAGAAGTTCCAAGGGACCTGATGCAACTTTGAATCATAGCATTGGAATTACAGCAAATCAATCATCTAACCAACCGACAAAGTCCAAGGAATCTACTTTTAATATTGCTGATTTTAGAGAAAAGGGCCTCAAATATTACAAGTGTGGACAACCTAGTCATATGGCATATAATTGTCCCAAAAAAATTTGCATCTTAATATAAAACATGAAGAAAAACCAGATCAACAAAAGGAAGAGGATGAAAAGAACTTTGCCTATGGCATTTATAATCCAGATGATTTGGAAGAAGAAGATGGAGTAGATACTTCATTAAATGCTATTATTAGACGCATCCTCTCAATTCCAAAAGATAAGAAAGAAGATTGGAAGTGCATATCTAGTTTTCAAAAGTTGGTTCGCTGTGGAAATTAAGCACAAAAGCTTATCATTGATGGTGGTAGCAGCATGAATATTGTTTCGACATCTATGGTAGGGCGACTAAAACTTCCTATTGAACCTCATCCACATCCTTACAAGGTAGCATGGATTGATTGTACTTCAATTCATGTAACTCAACGTTGTCTTGTTTCTTTTTCAAGTGGAGTTTATAGTAATTCTATTTGGTGCGATATGATTCCAATGAAAATAACACATATTCTTCTTGGTCGTCCTTGACTTTATGAGAGAGATTTGTTTCATTGTGTGAAAAAGAACACTTACTCTTTCATGTTTAATAATAAAAAAAGTTGTGTTGAACCTTATTATGGTAGCTGAAATGGATAACTATAAAGTGGAAAAACAAACTAAGGTTTCTAACAACTCACAAAAGTCGTAACAGATTCTTTCCAATAAAGAATTTAAACAAGAAGGTGAGAAAAAGTTGATTGAGGCTCGGGTTCTTCAACTACCAGATTTTACAAAGGATTTTGAAGTAATATGTAAAGCATCAAATGAGGAAATTGGAGGTACATTTACTCAAAGAAGTACATCCTATTGCATTGTTTAATGAGAATAATAATAAAAACAAAGCAAAAGTATTTTTTTTATGACAAAGAAATTCAAAAATCCAATCCAGACTTCTATGAACAATGTCATGCTATTAATTCGCCATGGTTGAGTTTTCCTAAGCCCGAGGAAATTGATGCAAGATGGAAATAAAAAATTATTGAAGATCGGAAACAACCTGAAAAATTATCAAAGGAGAGAAAAATCAAATTCTAAAGCCCAAACTTTGATTTGGAATGATCTAGAATGAAGATGGGCTTATTTGCCTTTCAAGGATCCTAATAGCTTTAGTTTAATTCAATTTCCTAATTTAATTGGAGTAATTTTGTTATTTTACTTTTCTTAAGTATTTAGAAAATTTTACTAATTAGTTTTTTATTTAATTAGGTTTCTTATTATTTTTGTTTTCTAATGTTGTTAGATGATTTTATTATAAAGATGATGTCTTTGTGACTCTTTTAGACAAGTTGATTAATAATTAAAGAATTTTTCTAAGTTATATCTCTAATTTTGTATGATGCAAACTAAAACTAAATGTGATGTCTAAGGACTTTAGAAGTGATTTCTAAAATTGTTCTAGTAGTGATACTAGACTCTGTCTTTTAATTTTAAGTTTTCTTTCCTCCCACCTGTCCTACATCACATAGCTCCGCTTCCATCTTGACAGATGGAGAACAATCCACACTGACCTCAAGAAAAATTATGACACCAAAAATACAAACTTATTATGTAGAAAAGAAACTAGCTTTTGTTCTCTGTGTGAAAATAAAAAGGGAAGCCTGCATATTCCAGTCGATTGAATACATAACCTGCCTTTCTTGTCTTCATTTCTCACCAATTGAAACATACAGAATTCGCATGTTGAAAGCTTGAAATATAACATTATTTTGGTAGCTACACGTAACATACAAGGACAAAAGAAGAGTTCCTTGTGTACAAACTATAATCACATGTTGTGGCATACATAACGGCCCCATCAATTTGCCGAATCATCTTGTGACCACAAAAGTGTGGGAAAGAGCAATTCGCTCTTCCATACACCAAAAATAAAGCTAGATATCGTTGTCAAACAATGAAATCTGTGAAAAATTCAAGCTCCTTATAAAGTCAATCTTACTCTAATTCATGACCCTGCGACAAGTGTGCAATCGAAGTATTATTGAAGTCTATTTTGATGAAATATTCCATTTCATAGGACTGTAAAGATGGCGTGCGACATTGTGTGGATAGAATTCCACTTACTATTTGTGTTTTCCATCATGAAATTGAGCATTTTTAGAGGACTTGAACGTCTCCAAAAATTGTTTAGCCATCTCCAGCTCTTGATTCTTCCTTGACTTATCCCATTTGTGTTCAGCAGCCAATATTTCAATTATGCGAGGCAGTGCCCGCCCAGCTGCATCAGTGTCAAGGAAAGCAAGTCGAGATCTCCTAGCAATGAAATCAACAGCAGATTCACAGTACTCATGCCGAGCACAGTAGGCAACCTCAGCCTCCAAAAAGGGGTATCCATGAGCTAGTCGCTTTCCCATACTTTCATTCTGTGAATTGCAAATATAAATGTAAACCGATAAAATGAAACATGAATAGTGTACAGCCTGAATGAACTAAACTGAATTCAGGGAAACTTCTTGATAAAATGAACATATGACAGACATTGTTAAATTCCCAAATGCATGAAAATTTGTAGTGTCAGATCATATAAACTAAAAATCTTATACCTTACAGTCTCAAGTAAAATCCAATTACTAAATATGACCGTATATCATTTCAAATTCAATATGATCAGACGAGTAAAAGTCCACAAAATGCAACTAAGTTTCATCTTAATCCAAAAAAAAAAAAAAAAATCAAAAATTGTATAACTGTACCAGCATCAATAAAACGTAAAATAAAGTGTATCCTACCATCATTTTGTGTTTCATATTATTGGATTCTTAAAAACTTCAACCAAAGAATTTATCAACCATCAATCCACCCTGTTCACCATTGATGGTAGGGTCCAAAAAGGAGAGCAATACATCCACACAAACGAATAGCATATATTTTGTGCCATAGGGCCCCTAATGCAAGTCACATCAACTAATCTTCAATTATTCCTTTTTCCAGGTTGGGTATATAAAAGAATTTCTATAAAACAAAATTAAACATGCCAGAAAGCCATGCAAAAACCAAAACTAGAAAACTAAAAAGCTTGTTTCAACTTGGTTTAATTTATTGCAACACACTGTTCCATTATTCACAAATCAAAACCTTTACATAACTACCCTTACTACTAGCAAATATACAAACTAAAATAAGCAAACATAAAATAATACAAGATGCTACAATGCCAGTTTGGAGCAAGAAAAACCAACCTGAGCGATGGCAGCAACCCGTTCAGCCAAAGTACCATATGCATGAGACAAATGCTTTGCTGCAGCTGTGTCCATTACTCCAGGAACAACTTTACCCCCATAACTCTTCTTCATACGCACATATTGCTGTGCAAGAGCAGTAAAAGATGCAGGGTCCCATCCATCTCCACCAACAAGCGGCAGATTGTTAGTCAAACATTCATTTGAGGGACTCAGTTTTCCAGACTTTATCGCTGCATTTACAGCATCTTCTGCCATACTGAAAACGGTTCTAGTAAGCATAGATACTAATGTAAAACATCACACAGGCAGAGAAGTAATTATAAGAAGAGGATCGATTGAAAAGTTTAGACGATAAAATCTGTTTGCTTGAAATTAAGCCCGATAGTGACAAGCCATCAGAAAACCATATGAAAGAGACTCAGGTAGTAAAAGTAGCTAAATTAGATAAATTTATATTCAAAAAAGCCGCCGGACACTTTTCTTGATGACTGACACCTGCTCCAAAAATTCGTTGACAAGACAGTATTTTTTCAATCAAGTGAATGTTACCTACGGTAGGTAGTCCATTTTCCACCCGTGATTGTAACCAAACCAGGGTAATCTTCACATACAACATGATCCCTGGAGATGCTCTCGGTACTTTTTGCACTTGGATCCACTGCCAAAGGGCGAATACCACTCCAAGCAGAAAGTACATCAGAGCGCCTTACCTAAATTTTCCACGCAATACTTTAGTCCCCACAAGCAGACTGGACAGAATTTAAAGAGGAAAATAATAATAATAAGGAAAAGAAACACCTACTCTTGGTGACTTTCATCAGTACACCTTCCTAGCAAATTATAAACCAAAAATCAACAGGAGCAATAATGTATTAATGTGTCGGAGAGTTCTTTTCTTTTTTTTTCCTTTTTCTGACAAGCGGTAATGAATACATTATACTTAAAAGAGTAAGCAGCCATAGCAAAAAAATAATAAGAAGAATGATAATGAAAGATTCACAGCTGCTAAAGCCGATAGTCTATGACTTGCAAGCATATAAAAAGCTACCATTATAAGCCCAAAGCCAGCTGCCAGTCTTCATAATCGCTTGATGATTGAGTTATCCCATATTCTTAAGATTACAGTCTATACAGCAATCTTGTTTAGTTTGTAATACAAAATTACAATCTGAATTTGAATTCTCTTTCCAAAGAAATAATGTCCCAACATTGACGTATCTTGTGTTTTTCTTGCACAAAATCTTTAATAACTAGATTGTCATAAGTTACCCGCATCATTTGTGGTTGTCTACTATCAACAACAAATTAATAACCAATGAAGAAAGAGGGGGTTGGGGGGCTGAAGGAAGGAACAAAAAGCCAAACCACCTAGTCTAATCATCGACAATTCATAAGTTTGTAGCATAGAAAACATAAAAACATAGACAAAGCAATGAAGCTAATATCACATACCTTAACATTGAGGTAATCACATATGGCATCCAGTATAAACTGAATCTCATCCTCATGTGGTTCAGGAAGCAGAGTAATAGTCGTGCTGGAATCTGTTGTGCCAGCAACAGTTCGTCCCAACCAAGGTAGCATGAAAACAACACGCCCATCCTTAGTTTTTGGGACAATTAAACCCATTCCCTCAGGTGAATAATAATCAGGAAGAATAATATGTACGCCACTGCTCGGAGAGATCATAGGCCGTGCATTTTTGTCAGCCAATTTTCTTACAGAATCACAAAATGGCCCAGCAGCATTAACAACAACTTTTGCATATGTATCAAACTCTTTACCTGGTACAATCAAGACATCCAGTAATTATAGTAATATACAAAACACATGGAACCCATAACTAACTGTACAATGCACAAGAAAAATTATCTTGTTGAAATCTAATACTCGCTTTTCTTTTTATAAGAAATATAAATGTATACACATATAATATATATGCATATATAGATACACACTGAATTTTAATATTAAACAAGGAGCAGCATCAATTATATTGCAACCCTTAGTTCATGTTTCCTCCACAAAATATCATTACCAACTCTGGTCATAGTGTGGACAGACTATATTAGTTATGACATGAACCAAAAATTAATCTGAAGGACATGATGTCTTATCATTCAAACTCCCATAACATAGCCAGTAACATAACATATCACTAAACAAAAACCATCTTAAAAGGCATAGCCTGCTGTACCTGATAAATTATCTCTGATTCTTGCACCAATTATCCTGTTACCACTCTCATCCTTCAAAAAATCTACAACTTCCGCATGGTTAAGCACCGCTGCACCCGCTAATGCAGCAGTGCAGGCCAACCCAACATTAAGCCTGGCGTCATTCATCTGTCCATCATAATACACAACCGTTCCCTTCAAGCTCCTATCTTTGCCCTTCCTTGCAAGAGTGGGGAAGAGTTCAACAGACTCTTGCGCAGAATAATACCTGGACAAATGCAACAACCGTGCTCCCGCAACCAAATCGTAAAGTTTCAATCCCACCCAGTAGTATACAACCTCAAACCAGTCAAAACAGGGAGTCATGCAAGGCAAAGCATGACAGAGGTGCTGTGCATTATCAATAAGCTGCTTACGCTCCTCCAGTGCATGAAATACCAACTTCAGCTGCCCATAGTCTAGATTAAACACGGCTTTCTCCAAGTAGCGAACTCCTAACAAAATTAATTTTATAATAAGTGACTAAATAAAAGACAAAAAGAAACTATTTGAAAGGCCCCACCAAAATAAAATAAAAAAGACAAAAAAAAAAAAAAAAAAAAAAAAAAAACCAAACCAAAAACAAAAACAAAAAGCAACGCAGAAAGCGGTATAACGGGAAAGGAGATTTGCTTGGGTTAAGACAGAAAGGGACAGACCCACCACAAAACCAATGCTTGTTGTACACTGCTCAGGGATACTTCAAGTTTCTAGACAATTGAACGATCCAGAAATGAACAGATGGGTTCCATGGTTCAAAAAAAGGTTCTAAACCCAGCAAACAAAAACATTATCGAAGAAAATCCCTATGCGATTCCCTTCTAAAATCCACATCAATCATAGAAACAGAATGCGAACATGAACATGTATATATATATATATATATACATGTATATGTAGGCGTACCTCCGTGAATTAACTTAGTGGAGCGTGACGACGTTCCGGAAGAGAAATCCTCTCGCTCGACAAGCCCAACTCGGAGGCCTCGAGTAACGGCATCCAGTGCGACACCGCATCCGGTGGCACCACCACCGACCACCAGAATATCGAGCGGATTGACCGAGCTGGCGCCAATCAAAGCAGACTGCTGGACGGCCCGCGACGGGACAACAGCGTCAAGGTCGTGGATTTTCTGCCGGACGGTGGCCAAGGCCGAACCGCCTCCCCGATCGCTTACAGAGAGAGACGGCGGGTGGAAAAGCAAGGCGCCGCTGCACGCGGTAGCGACGGCGGCAGCTGCGCCGAGGCGGCGCAAGTGAGTAGCAGCGGCCATGGCCGGAGAGATATGGTACGGTCAGGTGTTGGTGGAAGTCGGAGAGTCAGAGAGAGAGAGACAAGAGAGGAAGAAGAAGGGATAGAAATGGAAAGAGATGGGCAAAGCGGATTCGGTTACGGAAAGGGTCGTCTGCATTGGGAATCGGTCACGGGAATTTGGATGCTTTGATTTTACTCTGGAACGCCGCTCTGTCGTTGGAAACTGTTTTGGATATTACGTGGCAAGTGGACCCACCATTCCATTTCCCCTTTTGGGAGAGCTGGGCTTCCACGTGTATTTATACATATATATATATATATTATAGATTTTTGGCACAGTAACTTTTTGAATTTTGAATTGATTTTTTTTTAGGTCAATTTTGAATTGATTTATGAATTGCAATATTTACATGTTTAGAGCATTTATATTTTGAAATCTAAAAACGAAGTAGGTACGAAGTAGGTTCGTTTCGGTAATAGAATATTTTTATTTGTATTTATAAAAATATTAATTCAAATGATATAGAAATAGAAAAAATAAATAGTTTGTATAATTTATAAAAAAAAAAAAATCTAACAATTTTTCCCAATGTCAATTTTGGCCCTCAACCTTATTAGTTTTGCTCGGTTAAGTATCACGTGTAGTGTACATGATTTATTTTTTTATATATTATTTAAGGGGTACAATGGATATTTCATTTTTTCTCTAATTATTAAAAAATAATAAAAAAAATGTCAAAATTTTTTGCCTCTTTGGAAATTTCTTGTATGAACGTGGACTTTTCGACCTCTTCTGCCTAATTATTAAAAAAAATTGCTTCTTCCTTGCCAATTTGCATTAATTTTTTGCTGGAAAATTGGAATATCCAATGCATAGCATACTAACACTTTGAATATCATTAGAGAGACAACCAAAAAAAACAAAAAAAAAAAATTAATGAAATCAAGATAAATAATATTTTTTGATGGTCAAGATGGAGCTTGCTAGAGAAACCCAAAAAATTCATCCAAACATTAGTAGAAACCATGGAAGAAAAAGTCAGCGATATCATTGAAATTTCAACAACATTTTCGGGTATCAGTGAGCATCTACAGCGATAGAGGGGGAAAAAAATATCTTCCGAGGTGTCGCAGAAATGTCACCGTTGCCGCAAAATATCGACGTTGTCAACTTAAATCGATGAAAATCTCGGATTTTCGATGGATATTTGTGGAAATCCGATGGAAATTTCGGTTGTTGGTGGGTGGAAATTGGATGGAAATCTCGGCTTTCTCTTGTTCTCATCTCTTTCGGTCTTTCTCTTTCCCAAATCCATCTTAAACGCTTCAGCAAACCAAATTTCACAATTGATCTATTAAACGCCTTTGTCGTCGTTTTGGTTTTCACAATTTCAAATGATGGTAGATTTGTTTGTTTTGTTGCAAATTCGGATCAAATAGCCTCACCCGATGATCCAAATGGGTATGTCTGTTGAAACTCCCTCGATTACAAAAGAAAACGATGTCAGTGGATTGATTTATCAGGTAACCCAAGTTATAGAAAAATTGCAAATATGAAGTTTTTGAGATTTTCCAGTTGAAACCCCCTTCTCTTCCTCCCACATCTGATGGAATTACCTGTAAAATTGCAGGCATGGAGTTACTTGTGAAAGAGAAAGGGGGCAGTAAAAAGAAAAAAAAAAAAATATATATATATATATATATATATATATATATACATATATTATATCTTCAAAATAATTGGTGAGCTGGATATTTGCATAGTGTAACCAAAAAAAGCCCAAAAGCAAAACTTTGCACAGAAATTGGGCTAATCGTACAAGTGCTGGCCCCGAGAGTTTGAAACGTTGAAGTTGCTTCAACTCTTCTGCATCTGTTTTTTATGTTTTTGATTTTGTTTTACTTCTTTTCTTTTCTTTTTTCTTTTTTTTTTTTTTTTTTTTTAGTTTGCTGGGGCAGGAGATGATGGATAGAAGGTTCTTAGGCTGGGCCTATACCCTTAAAAGGAGATTCGTGGACATGTTCTGAAAACGTAAAAATGTTGTATGCACCCCTAAGAAAAGACTAAATACACATACTAAGTGGACTAAAGTGTAAATACACACTCACCCTAATATTGTTCTGCTTCTTTTCTAAATATTTTATCTTTTTTAAATGTTTCGTAGTTTATAAAATGAATTGATATGCAATTAGAAATCTAACAACAGTGCGTTATTTTCTAGTTTAAACTTTTATATGGAAGTACTGTTTTTTTAATAGAACTATATGGATCGATAAGAGATTACTGAAGAGTCTTTACCTTTTTATTTTTTTTAAATAATTAATAATTTCTAAAATAAATTATATTTAAGAATTTTATGTATCTTAATACTATTTATTAAATTTTCTATATTTTAACATTAACAAATATTGTATTTTCTTTTCTTACAATAATTTTTAATATTTATGAACTATTTTATTATCATTATATACTAATTATTATATTTTTTTATATTATTTTACTATATTAATTATCTCATATGCAAAAATTTGTATTCTAAATTAAATATTTACAATTTTCATAATTTTATCGGTATTTCCGTCAATATCGACACTTCCATTAATATTTTTATAAAATTATATCCTTGACATTTCCATTGATACCAATATTTTCATCACTAGTAGAAACATATGAAAATTGGAAAATCACAAATGGATGGGTTTTCTCTAAATCTTTAATTCATACTTTAGCATTTTGGAGGAGCAACAATTGATGGACTCCATTAACCTTAGCATCCTTATGAGACTTTGCTGAGAAGCTTGGAAAGGATCCTAAATGTGAGGACACCATTTAAGGAAAGGAACAACCTTCGAAGTGTTTAGCCAAGCTCGGTTTTGGTAGCAGAGAACATGGGTTTGAAAAATGAAAAGGAAGAAGAAATAAATGGACAAGTTGTTGTCTTTGCAATGGGTCGCATTGCCAATTTTTTTGAATGAAGAGGAAACTAAACATCTATGGGCGGCACGCAACAGTTTGCAAAATGAGGTCAATTGGCAGTTTGATGTTGGGTGTAGAAAGATGTAGTTGGAGTAAAGTAGTTGGTCCACGGTTAGATAAGAAATTTCAAGGTAAAAAAAAAAAATTACCACATATTTTTTAGTTTGTTTAATAATTAGGAAAAGAAGATTGAAATATCCATTGTAGCCCTTAAATCATATAAACTAATAGATCATGTTCATTGCATATGCCATTTAACATATCAAAACTAATAAGTTAAAAGCCATGATTGATGTTGTCGAAAGTTGTTAAATTCAAAGAGCATAAGAGCATTGATATTAAAAATTGAAATACAAGGTGTAATTTGTTAATTCATGCAAAGTTGAAAAGGGAACTATGCCAAAAACCCTATGCGTGTATATATACATATATATGACAAATTTCATTTACATTTATGCGTTTTTCAAAAATTATTATTATTTTTCATTTAATTTTAAATATATATAAATATATATATATATCAAAATAGACTTATTTATTAATTTTTATAATTTTTATAACTTTTATTTGCTAATTTTAATAGTTAAGAAGTAAAAAGAAGTTAAAATTTTCTATTTTATGATAAAGTACCATTGAAAAAATAATACAATTTTAGCATCTAAATGGTAAAATCTGACAAAATAATCTTTTTTGAGAATTTTTAGAAAATAAAGATAGATAAATAATGATTATTCATAAATATAAGGTGTAGGTAAAATAATGACAAAATTAAAAAAGTTTAAATGAAAATTTTTCATATATGTACACACAAAATGATGTAATCAAGGATTTATAAAGATGAAAGAAACAACATTCACAGCTATCATTTCTGTATGATTTTCATGATCTAACTACTATAGATAATTATCTCTCATAGTCTATCTCTACAAGTTATTATCATATCAAAACCATATATATGATAGGACCGCTCTCGGGGTTCTTTTCGGACATGTGAAATGGCTCTATCTAGAGAAACCCTACTAACTAAGTATCGAAACTACAATGGAACTCCCCTATAAATTAGATATAACCCAATAATATAAATAAAATATCATAAATGCTTATAATAGAACTCTCATAAATTTATCATCATATACATCAAGGGTTTAAAACCTAAGACTTAAGAGAAAGAAAAATAAAAATAAAAGTATACATATTATGTTTATCCACTAGAATATTCTCAGAAAAAAAAATGTAAGAGTCCAAAACTAAATAAAACAACACAAACAATAAATTCCATGATAGTACAGAAAAAGGGAAAAAAACATCAGTAGCAGGAATACAAAAAATATAAAAATGTAAAGACAATGAAATACATGATGATAATGATGAAGAGTGCCCAAACGTAATATGCATCAACTATTAATTGAGATCTAGGGGAAATAGTTTTAAAATATAAAACTATGAGACGAGCTAAATGAATGAACAAATAAAATATTATTAAAACAAACATCTGTTGATGTCGAAATTCGGGTGGCCTCAATGTTAGCAAAATACTGACACGAGGGCTGGGGATATGGCAACTGGAGCAAAATGCATACACCTACGAAGCAGGAGAATGAACAACAGGTCACCTAGGCACTAGTGTGGTACCGACCAAAGGCACTCTGACACTCAAGTCAAATGATGAACTATAAAAGTTGAAGTTTTTAGTGTTGGTTGATTTCTCAAACCTTGGAATGGGATGCCTTTGTATCTTTTATAGCAATTTGAGTTTGAATATGTTTTGAATATATTGGATAGCATAATCCTAGGAGGATTTTGGGGGTTCTATTTACTCAATTCAATTTTGAGTTGATTTCCTTCCGAAGAGAATCTTGGTTATTACCTTACCCATTTGACTCGTGGTCTTCAGGGTCTTGTTAACAGAATCCCGATATTTATTCAAAGATAGTTTCACTTGTGTCTTTTATCTTCAGTAGTCCACTATTTATGTCGGACGTCAGATATGAGTTATCTCGGATCTTGAGGAGTTATCTCGGATGACTTTTATTTTGTCTATACTTACTGAACCAACCTCCATTATCGAGGCTTTGTTACTGTTATAACACTTTTTTATGATGTGTAATATATTGATGATGTATATATTTGAATACCTTTGATTATCACACGTGGCAACTTGATTTTCATGATGTATCATCGGTTCATTATTTTACCCATACAATTAGCCCCTCGAACTCTTGTGAATGATTGGTTGCTTCACTTGGAAGAGTTGTAACCTGAATTCAAATGCCTCGTTTATTGGAGCCTTTTCGCCTTTATGGCTCTTGTGTGTTTGGCATGTGTTCAAGATATGTATTTTCAATTTCCTTGGAAAATGCACTTTCAATCTGAACCATTGGATGCAAAATGAACTGTTACCATCTTTCATTGAGGATATAAGAGGGTTTTCTTCTTTTATTTCATACCCCAATGTCTTGTGGAGCCCTAGAAAAATTTCCTTTATTATTTTCTTGAAATATTCATGGAAGATTTGGCGTGGGTCCTCGGGCATTCACTTCTTTTCCTTATCACATAGCATTTGCGTTTGGTGCCTTCAAAGATTTTCTTTTGACTTCGGGTTAATTCTCTTGCCATTATCTTTAATTTAACTTTTTCTTTTCATCATTGTGTGTCTGTCTTTTTCTTAGCTGAAATGTTAACTTCTAAGGATAATAGCAAAAATTTTACCAAGTATAGAGATCCTTCCACTAGCAATAGCGAACCTTCTTCTTCTGATGATGACTTTGATGTTTCTTGGGTCGAAACTAGAATTAAGCATATTCATGATCCTGTTCCTTCTAAAGAATTAGAGGAAGATGATGAGGATGATGAATCTATTCCCTTAGGTAAAGGCAAAAAGACTTAACCCGTTCAATTTTAAAACCATTTATAAATCTGTGGACGACCTTAATAGTATCCGAGCTAAATATAGGATTTCCAACTCAGTTCGGCTATCTCTGGCTGAGGGTAGTGACCGTGCGCCTTCATATTGGGCTAAGTATGTATGTATGTATGAATATTTCCTTGAATTAAGGCTTCGCTTTCCCCTCCTTCCTTTCATAAAGGAATTTCTTTCATATTTCAATCTTGCCCCTGGTCAACTAATGTCTAACACATGGCGCATTCTCTTGGCTACCCAAATATTGATAAATCTCTATAACATCAAACACAATGTAAACACTCTATTGATGTGGTATGAGGTTAGAGAAAATTCTCACACTATCACCGATATATCTTGCATGCTGGCCGAAATAAGAAACTATTCACAGAAACTTCTTCTGGTGATAAGTATTGGAAGAAAAAATACTTCTTTTTTTTCGGTCGAGTGGAGTTGTGAAGTCCTGAATTTAATGCCTGTTAGGATAGCTTGGAATTTTCATTTTGGTGAGCTTTCCATTATTTGTGTCCTTGTGCAGACATAGACACTTCTTGCTTTAGTTTTGATTATATGCTTTCCCTTTTGCAGATCCTGCTTTAAATAATCCTCCAGAATATTCTGAGGGACAAATTGCATCTTCAATTCAGCTGGCAACAGTAGAAAGTCTCTATTTGCCCATAATTCTTACCGCCGAGAACTTCGACAAAACTGGTCTCCATATGGCTAGTGAAAAAGTCGTGGCTGATATGGATCCATCTAGGCTTCAAAGGATAAGGGAAGCTAAGAAAGCAAAAATGCAAAAGAAGAAAGAAGCTCCCAAGACATCTCACGTTGAAGAAGTTTCACGTGAGAAATGTCAGGCTGTTTTCATAGCTTCCCGAGCTATTGACAAAGCTCAAGTTACATCTTCAAATCCTCCTGTCGACTCTACAGACTTGGTAAATTCTTTTGCAAGTAAAGGGGATAAAATTCTTCCTCCGAAGAGAGTAAGATCTGAAGGTGCCAGAGATCTCTGAAGGATTTTTCAATCCAAGTCGTCTAATGGAACGGAGGTTGTAATTACTTTTCCTGAGGGCTATTTAGTTCGCAAGTCGGATCAAGATTTGCTAAACCTCACTGTGGCAATGCTTCCTACCTAGGATGAGAACAAGATGGCAAACAACTCTACTTCGACGCTCATGAAACAAGCTGCTGCTCACCTTTATTTGATGGTTCAAAACTACATAGTGGCTGCTGAAAGAGTTAAGCCTTTAGAAGACAATGTGAAAAGGTTGTCCTTTTTAATTTTTCTTTAACTCAAAAGAACCATGAGGCTGAAACTGCGCTGAATGCTGCCAAGGAGGAGCTTGCTAAGATTGAAGGAGAGAGGGATAAATTGCAATCTAAGTTTGAGCCCTGAAAAGATATTTAAAGGAGAAAACAGTAGCAGCAGAAACCAATGCTGAAATGCTGTAAGAAAAAACCAATGAGGCCTTAAAGCTTCCTAAAGATTTGAAGAAAGCTATGGCTTCGGCAAGCTTTATCAAGGCTGATTGCTTAGACAAGGGCTATCATCATGGTTGGAGTGAATGCAAGAAGAAATATGCAGTTGAGGGTCCTTCAGTTGCATCTCCCGATGTCTCTCTTTTGAGTGATGCTGTCTTCAACCTTTCAGATGTTGAAAGTGAAGAGGAGACTTCGGGTCCTTATTGTGGCGAAGCTCTTATAGGGGATTCTGAGCTTTTTGTGAACCCTAACACTAGAATGACAAATGCTAGCTCGGTTCTTTCTAGTTTGGCGAATCTGAAGTCATCGGTCACGATTGATGAAGATGAGAATCCTGAAGTCATGGTTGAAAATCCTCAACCTACTTAAATTTTTTTTTTAAGATAATATTTGGACAAATCCATATGTATCATGATTATGCTTATTGATAAGCATAATTCGTAGCTTTTCCTTATCTTATTTACTGATAATTCTGATTTCAAATTTTAAATTCTTAGTTTCTCTATCTGCTGTGAAATTTGAAATCCTCTTTAAGTTGTCTATTTATGGCCTGTGTTGCCATATTGAACTCGTGCTTTCCTTTAACGAATGATTGGTTTTTGTTTTATTATTCAATCAAGCTTTTGACTTGGCAAAATGCGGTGGAACCTAAAAAGCTCCATCTTTTGCTCTTGCACTTGTTTGGATAATAAAATGGCAACCAGATCTTTCGATTTACGTCCCCAAATGAATCAATGGTTTTCAAGTCATTGCTTTTGCATATCTTCTTTTCTCCAAAGCTTGATTGGATAATATAAATACTATCGCAATGTTCTTTTGAAGATAATTGCTTTAATTTCAGATGGCCTATCTTCATGTTTCATGGGTGTCTTTTGAAGAAGGCTTCGAAGTTTTTAAGCATCTCGGACATTTGGCTAGAAGGGATCCAACTGAGAAATGGGTTCGCTCATCTGCTTTAGGGTGGAAGACTTTTGTCTTTTGACTTTCAAAGATGATTTTAAGCAACTGGTGAAATTGTACAACACCGATGTTTCTGTAATTCTTTGTAACTCTGATTTAGAACTTTTCTTTCTATTGTAGAACTTGTATCCTTTTGGAAGTACTCAAGCTTACTGCTATAATTAAGTGTCCGAGCTTATCTTGTAATTGATTTATTCATAAATAGAATAAAACTTCATGTTGTTTAAAATGAACTCGACTCGATATCTTGTTGTGAGCTTATCTGCATTGTTCTTTTTCCTTCCAAGCTTTTAATAATAGTCGCGCTATTTTTAACATGTAGCCATATGTTTATCATTTCATACGTCCATTTGGCGAGGTTAAACCTACTGGCTTATATACCTCGGCTTAGAAGAAATGATTTACACAATGTTATCTTTAACATTTTGTAGCGTTATATTTGGTTACTTGTCCTTTCTCTAGGACATACATTGTAACTCTTTTTGTTGCTCAACTATGTCTGGTTAAACCTTTTAAGTTGCATACCAGATCGAGCTTTTTTGTTGTTCAGTCCGAGACCTCTTGTCTGTTTAACCCGGCATGGACCGAATTATCTCTCACTTCGTGCATACATGCCAATCTATATTTAGTTGATCTAGTCTGAGACTAGCTTGAAGCTTTTATGTGGAGGCTCTTTTTTTTTTTTTTTTTTAGGTCAAACATTCCCTACATATGATGTCCCAGATCTTTCTTGATAACATCGTGATGTTTTGATTTTCAACGATCATCACAATTGGAGATAATTATGACAAGAGATATGATTATCAAGATACGAAAAGACGCAAGTAAATCAGAACATAAAAGGGTGTTACTTACGTGTATGGTGTAAATTGTTTCTCTACTTTCAAGGTGCGTGAACCATAGATTTTGAGGACGCGTGTTCTGAGGATACATAAATATAGGACGAGGCAGTTATGCTACTGTTCTATAAATGTGGCATTGCTTTTCGGGTTTGTTGTCTATCTTCTTTGTTCGTCTTCTTCTTCTCTTTATTCTTTCTGTATGTTAGAAAAATTGTTGCTCTGGTTTTCTTTGCCTTACCTAGGCAATGAGATCATCATTGCCAATATCTTCTACATTTTCACTAGAGAGTGGGAATGTTTAGGAGATGCTGGCACTTGTGATCTTATTCTCTCGATGATGGCTATAAGGTACTAGCAATGTTTATCTTAATGGTTGAGGACTTGTAGTAGGGTCCTCTACCTTCTTGGGTGGGCTGATATTTCAGTGGGAAGTGTGGATAATTTTATTTCCAAATTAATGAAATTATCCACACTTTTCTTATATTGTGAAGCCACCCGCCTACTTCTTGAATTCCAACATGACTATTGGCGGAGTTTGAGAGGTAGCATATCTTAAAAATATTTCCCAGTGCTCATAGTTGGTCCGGAGGAATATTTTTTACTGTCAGAGGAGATGAGGAAGAAAGAGAAGTGGAGTCTTTCTTCAAAAAAGGAATCCCTCAGAAGATGAAAGCCACTGATCCAAGATAGCGTTTGACGGAATATGAAAGTTGTAGAAGAAGCGATATCTGAAGAAGAAGACTGTGAAAGCCGTTGATCTGATATATATATATATTTATGTATACCCAATGTTCCGGGTTTTGTAGCTCTACTTTGTAACTTTTACTGAAAATAAATAAAATCTTTTTATTTCAACGCCTCTGCTAAGTCTTTTAAATAAACTCTTTTTAATTTGTTGCTTTAATGAATGTAATACAAAATTTATCATAATGGAAACACATCGTTTACAATTTGTGGCGTTCGATATTCAGAAAAAAGAAGTTTAGTGGTAAATCCTTAGATTTTCTGAATGCCAGTTTCTTGAAATAGTTTTGCCTTTCAGGTTCTAAATTTTGTATGTTTCTGGTCAAACTACCGAGATAACTCCTTCCCAGTTCGGCCCTAGCTTCCCCACATTGTGCTCTTGCTTCCCTAGAAAAACTTTTTCTGAGGACAAAGTCCCCAACTTGAAAAGTCTGAAACTTAACTATTGAGTTGTAATGCTTTGTTGCCATTTGCTGATATTGGGCGAGTATGATAGATGTAGCTTCCCTCATCTCTTCGGTTTCATCAAGTGCTTGGTTCATCATCTGGTCATTATGCTGTCTAAGGTTTCTGTTTCTACATAAATTCCTTTTTGATATCTCGGCTGGTATGATTGCTTCGGCTCCATAGATGAGAGAGAATGGAGTTTGGTTTATTGGTGCTCGTACGATCATCCTATAAGCCCAAAGGACTTCTGGAAGTTCTTCGGCCCACAAACCTTTTAAATCCTCAAGTCACTTTTTTAGAGTATTTAATATACTTTTGTCCGATACTTCAGTCTAGCCATTCCCCTGTAGATGTCTTGGTGAAGAATATCAAAGCTCTATCTTCCATTCCTTGTACAAATCTCTGAATCCTTTGTCAATGAATTAGGGCCTGTTGTCTGAAATTATTACCCTTGGTAGTCCAAATCTGCATATGATGAACTTCCACATAAAATTTGTCAGATGCGACTCTTTAACTTTCGAATATGCCTCAGCTTCAGTCCATTTTAAGATATAGTTAGTCGTTACAAGGATGAACCTCTTTTGTCTTGAAGCTGTAGTGAATGGTCACATGATATCAAACCCCTACTGTATGGAAGGCCAAGGACTTGATACACTTGTGAGTTCATTTGTTGGCACGTCGTGTAAAGGTGCAAACCTTTGGCATTTATCACATTCTCTTACGTACCTATCATAGTCTTTCATTAAAGTCGACTAAAAGAATTCGCGTAGCATTATTTTCCAAGATAGCGCTTTTCTTCCAGAATGATTGCCATAATGACCTTCATGTACTTTAACCATGACTTTTAAGGCTGCAGTTAGTCCCAAATACTTTAGCAAAGGCCTTTGATATGACCTCCGATAAAGTTCTCCCTTAAGAATGCAATATTTGGCTAACTTAATTCTCAATTTCCTTGCTTCAGACTTGTCCGATGGCTGAATGCCATTGTTTATGTACTCTGTAATTGGAGTCATCTAACTTTCCTCATCGACTTGTTCATTAACCAAGAGATTCTCTTCTTTAGTTATACTTTTTCCCGGAAGGTATTCTATGGGAATGGTCCTTTTTTTATCAAATTTTTCCGAGGAAGCTATATTTGCTAAAGCATCTGCATGATTGTTTTTATCTCTCGGAAGTTGTTTTATTTCGGCTTCTTCAAATCTTTCCAGCAGTTGTTTCACCTTCTACAAATAAGCCGCCATTATTGGGTTAGTTACCATAAAGTTGCCACTCATCTAGTTTATTACAAGTGCCCAATTGCTGTGTATCTTCAGCCTCTTTGTTCTAAATTTATAGGCTAGATTTAATCCTGCAATCAATACCTCGTACTCTACCTCATTGTTTGAGGCTTGAAATTCGAATCGAAGAGAATGTTCAACAAGGTCCCCAGTTGGAGCTTTTAGTAGAATTCCTATTCCTGAGCCTCTTTCATTTGAAGAACCATCAACGAATAGGTTCCATGATTCAGTGCTTCCTTACACGGATCCTTCTTGTGATTTAGCTTTCGATACTACAAATTCAGCTATAAAATTTACCAGTACTTAGGATTTGATGGCCGACCTTGGGACATACTCAATTCCATGATCTGC
Organism: Ziziphus jujuba; assembly: GCF_031755915.1. Classification (NCBI taxonomy): domain Eukaryota; kingdom Viridiplantae; phylum Streptophyta; class Magnoliopsida; order Rosales; family Rhamnaceae; genus Ziziphus; species Ziziphus jujuba. The sequence goes on along the minus strand of NC_083386.1, from coordinate 17,235,587 downwards.
TAATTCTGCTGCCTAGATTGCCATTCTTCTTGTTAGATCAGGCTTGTCTAGTAGAGATCATATGGGATATGCTGATACGACTGCTACTTTGTTGCTTTGAAAATATGACTTGATCTTTCGAACTGTTACTATTAGTGCTAAAACTAGTTTCTCCATGTTCGTGTATCTGGTTTCAGTGTCTGACAAAATCTTGCTTACATAGAAGATTGGATGTTGTCTTCTTACTTCAGTTTTTGTCACTGCCTTATCCAACACTGCGAGATACAACTGTAGTACATCTACGGGATTAGGTTTCACCAAAAAGGGAGGCAAACCGAGATATGTCTTTAATTCTTAAAATGTTGCTTCACATTTGTCGGTATAAACGAAATCTTTACATCCTTTGAGAATGTTGAAGAATTTGTAGCTTTTGTCTGAGGACCTTTATATGAATTAGTTTAAAGTTGCAATTCTGCCATTTAGCTTCATCACCTCTTTTTTGGCTTAAGGAGAGGGCATGTCAATCAGAGCTTTTATCTTACTTGGGTTTGCTTTGATCCCTCTTTAAGTGACTACATGTCCGAGAAACATCCTCCCTAGAACTCCAAAGGTACACTTTGTTGGGTTCAACTTCATCCTATACTTTTCCAACACATCAAAAGTTTGTCCCAAATGATCCAGATGATCCTCTGCTTTAGCTGATTTTACAAGCATATCATCTATATAAACCTCTATTGTTTTCTTGATCTAATATCTAAACATTTTATTTACTAACCTTTGGTTAGTTACTCCGGCATTCTGAAGTCCGAAAAGCATTACCTTGTAGCAATATATTCCTCGATTGGTCATGAATGAGGTTTTTTCTTAATCTTCTGGATGCATGAGGATTTGATTATATCCTGAATTTGCATCTAAAATCTCAACATCTCGTGACCAGATGTTGCATCCTCCAAGGTTTCGATCATTGGGAGAGGGGAACTGTCCTTCGGGTAAGCTTTGTTTAGGTCTGTGAAATCGATGTAGACCCATGGCTTCCCATTCTTCTTCATCACCACCACCACATTTGCAAGCCATTCCAGGTAATGTACTGCATGAGTGAGTCCACTATCCTTCAATTTTTGTACCTCTTTGTTGATGATTCGACTTCTTTCGGATGCAAATTTTCTTATTTTCTACTTTAGTGGCTTATGATTCGAATCTATTTTCAGTCAGTGAGCAATTATCTCTGGATCTATTCCTACCATGTTCGAAACATCCCACGCAAAATAGTGCTTCCTTGTTCTTAGAAAATACAAAAGTTGTTTCCTCATTTCCTCATATAATCTTGCACCAATTCATACCTTTCGATCCAGCATCTCTTCATCCAAAGCTACTTCTACAACGGTCTTGGGAATCTCAACTTCATTCAAAGTTGAAATCCTGAAGTTTCATGATTGCTATTTGTCAGCATGAGTTTTTCATTTCATGGTCACCACATAGTAGCTTCGAGCACTGACTTGATCACTCTTCACAGTTGCGATCTGACCATCAACGAGGAATTTCACCGCCTAATGATAAAAAGATGGCAAAGCTCCCATGGGATGGATCCAAGGTCTTCCTAGGATAACATTGTATGTGGAATCTGCATCTATCACCATCATCTTTGAAAGTATCATTTTGCCCTTTGTTAATATGGGCACGGTTATCTTTCTCATGACTTAGCTTATCTCACCATTGAATCCAACAAGATTCATTGTGTCAACTGTTTCTATATCATCACTCTTCCACTTCATTTTATTTAGTGTTGACAAGAAAATGATGTTGACCGAGCTACCGTTGTCTACTAGGATCTTTAAAATCCAATTATTTGCTATGTTTGTCTTGATGATCAATGCGTTATCATGTGGCATGTGCAATCCTTTTGTGTCGTGATCTGTAAATACAATTGAAATGGTTGATTCTAATCTAGGCAACTTTTGATTAGGGGTACTTACCGATGCCACTTCTGCCAGTTTAATATACTTTGCTCTTTCCTTCATTGAGGTTCCAACGCAAGCAAATCCGTCGTGGATTGTATTTATAATATTATCATACTTCTTCTGAGGTTCTCCTTCATCTATGACTAGCTTTTTTCCTTTTGGCATGAACCCTTTCAAGTATCCTCTTTTAATTAATGCTTCAAATTTCCATTCAATTGTCTACAATCTGCAATAAGATGACCATAGTCATTATGAAAAGCATAAAACTTTCCTGTATCTCGACTACATGGATCCGTCACCATTTTCTTTGGCCAATTTACATACTTCTTCCCTTTTAGGTGCTCAACCAGCCATTCGGGAGAGACCGTTAGAGAAATAGTATTTGAAAGGATCACTAATTTCATCTTGTCTTCTACTGCCGGCCTTTGTTGCTTTTGTCCGAAATTGAAGGGATCGAATAGGGTGCTGCTAAGATATAGTCCTGTTTATCTCCATAATAGGTTCGTCTTTCTTGATGCTTCTTACCCTATCTCTTTTTTCCATCTTTCGATCTTCTTCCAGGTTGATGTATTTCACCGCCCGAGACATTGCTTCAATCATCATTTCAGGAACCCTATTTTTGAGTGACTCATACAGATGATTCTCTCTTAATAGCCCTTTTTTGAATGCTTCAATTGCGATTAACTCATTGCAATCTAAGATGCTGACTTTCTCCTTATCAAATCTTTATGTGTAAGCTTTCAAAGATTAATTTCTTCCTTGAGTGATGGTGAAAAGATAATTTCTTCCTGGAAGCAAATTGTGTACAAAATGGTTCACCAGTTCTTCGAAGGAGTGAATCGATTCTGGTTTGAGACTATCAAACCAAGTAAAAGCTGCTCGGTTAAGACTTGAAGAAAAAATCTTGCACATTATAGCCTCTCTTTATCATGGGGTGGTCTGAGAAGGAATATGGTGTCATGATATTGAGTTAAGAGGTCCATCGGGTCAGACGTACCATCATATAGATCAAACTTCAGAGGGACGAAGCGGGACAGCAAATTTGTCTTAGCTATCCATTTGACAAATGGCGTATGTACCAAATTTGAGACTCATCGTTGGTCAAACTAGGCTACCCCTTTCTGCCTCTTGACTTCTTCCTATACAATCTCTCTTGGATTTTCTTTAACACCTTCCTAAGATGATTTCTTCAATTTTGAAGTCCCCTCATCTTGGCCATGTCTTTTCTTATGTTCTTTGTCATTATAACTCTTCAAAGCCACACTGTGGGAACGGTTGGGATTTCGATAGTCTGTCCCCTGGCGAATTGTCTAGGCTTTCGTCCCTCTATCGTTCTTCTACCATTTCTTCTCTCCTTACTCCTGGAAAGGGGAGAAGTTGTTGCAGTTGTTACATCAGTTCTTGGTTCGCCTTTTGGGCCTGTTCGTGCATTGTTGCCATCTTTAAGATTGTTGTTTGTAATGCTTCCATTTCGTTTTGCAAAGTAAATATTTGCTCATCTTGTGTTGGAAGATTATCTTGGAGGCCATTTTTAGTGTCAACAGTATCTAATTTGTTTTACGTCCCCTACCTAGCACGCCAAACTATTGATGACGAAATTCTCCTGGCCACTAACTCAACAAAATATTGACACGGGGGCTAAGGATATGGCAACTGGAGCCAAATGCATACACTTGTGAGACAGTAGAATGAACGATAGGTCACCTAGGCACCGATGTGGTACCGACCAAAGGCACTCCGACGCTTAAGTTAGATGATGAACCATAGAAGTTGAAGTTTTTAGTGTTGGTTGATTTCTCATACCTTGGAACGGGATGCCTTTGTATCTGTTATAGCAATTTGAGTTTGAATATGTTGGATAGCATAATCCTAGAAGGATTTTGGGGGTTCTATTGACTCAATTCAATTTTGAGTTGATTTCCTTCCGAAGAGAATCTTGGTTGTTACCTTACCTGTTTGACACGTGGTCTTCAGGGTCTTGTTAACAGAATCCCGATATTTATTCAAAGATAGTTTGACTTGTGTCTTTTATCTTCAGTAGTCTAGTATTTATGTCGAACATCGATCTATTTATCTCGGATCTTGAGGAGTTATCTCGGATGACTTTTATTCTGTCTATACTTACTGAGCTAACCTCCTTTACTGAGGCTTTGTTATCGTTATAACACTTTTTGATGACGTATTACAGATAAAGTATATCTTTGAATAACTTCAATTATCACACGTGGTGACTTAATTTTCATGACGTGTCATCGGTTCATTATTTTACCCATACAACATTATTCCTAAAAATCATTTTTATCAATACTTTATTTTCACTTTATTGAAAGTTTTCCTATTTTGACAATTAATTTTCACAAAATCCATAATTATTGTTGTAAATATAATATTTTTAATGATTCGTAAGGTAAGGAAAATAATATCCAAGAATTTGAATAGCTCTCAAACATAAAATAACATTTATATAATTCATAGTTCATATAATATGAATAACCATATGTACTATATCTGGTGTGCCATATAAAACTTCTGTGTACCATAACCAATATCAAATCTATTATACATCCACACCTAATGTTCAAAAGTGTAGTAGACCATAGGAAATGGGGAAACTTTCAACAACCCTCGGTGTTCCAGAGGAATCGAAGGTGTGAACTCACGTCCACTTCTATATTACGTGATCATAGCAAGGGATAACAAAATATAAAACCCGCACAACCATATCCATCAAGTCTAATAAGCCAGGTAAGGTAATGGTACACATAAAACTCATAAATCCATAATCCTAAAAATTATATCCGTTATACAAAAATATTATTTTTCCACCAATTTCATCATATCAATAAATCCAAAAATTACCAATATAATTATACATTCATATACTCATAGTCAAAAATTGAAACCATATCTTTACCAAACTTTTATGCAATTATCTCAAAAAAATAATAAATCATATAAAACATATATTGCACAATATAAAATAATATAAATATATACTTTCAAAAATAAAATACCACTAATAATGTAAATCATATTATAACCCACCAAATCATTTTCAAAAATAAATTTCACTTACAAATAATAGCTCAAGTTTAACTAGTCGATGCATCGTCTCTAATCTTGATCCCTGTATCTAAAATAATAATAAAATATTGCCTAGCTTCAACAATTAAATCGAAGATGTTGGTGCATACTAATGTTCTAAAATAATTTTTACAACCCTAAAATTACCAAAATTTGATATCAAAGGATTCAATTATACTGCAAACCCTAAATATCCTATACCCAAAATTGGAATTTTTCACTCAAAAGCCAATATTATGGAATTGAACTTTTTATTGAGTCCTATTAACATCTAATTATACAAATCCAACTTTATTTTGATTCTAGCTTGCCCAAATACAATCCAACTTATCCAACATTAAACTTATCAATCCCAAAATGGAAAAAATATAAAACGAGGTCCGAAATTCACAAACTTTGAATCAACAAAAAAGCATGAGATGAGAAATACATTGTTGTACTCACTTAGTCCAAAAGTGTCACCAGTGGATGGAAAATCTACTAAAAGTTTTGGTTAAATTTGATGCTAATGTATCTCTCAAACGGTAAGGAATCTTCTTAAATGGAGGCTGGATTTAAGCTCATAGGATCTAAATAGAGGGTAAAAGTTATGGGGTGGTCCAAAATGACCATAAAATGGGCAAATTTTGGTGACTCGATAAGAGCACCACCATCAATTTAATTGGACCAATCTAGGCATGTTCAATGGCAGATAAGGCTGGAATTTTAAGATTTTGATTTCTGGTGAGTGCGTTTGAGGGGTGACCAACATGTACACTGTTTTGGTGGCTGGAGATTAGTGAAAAGGTGGATCCTATTGACTAACAAAAGGGGTTTTAGCTCAACCTAATATCTCATGGGTTTGGTTAGGTGTAACAACTAGTCTCGGAAAAACATTTAGATTTTGAACTTTGGACCAAGTTGACCAAATGGACTATTTATGAGTCCCAAGTTTGAATTTTTGTATAGTAAAGAATTTTCTTTTAACTGGTATAACATAGCATAGAACTTGTTGATACGGGTTCGTAAACTAGCGGTATGCTTAATTTTACATTATGATTACAAGTTATGGTTTTAGAAAGTTTTAAGATTAAAAATTTTATATATGTCCAAACTATTCCTCAAATTTTGTCTTTTAGTAGATCCAAGGTCTATATATATTTCAAGAACATTGCCTTTATAAAACAAATTCAAAAATATTTAAAAATTCCCAAAACCCTTCAACGGACCTGAAACCTGCGAATCGGATCAATTCGATCCATAACCACCACCAATCAGCTCATATCGGTTTTCTTCTTTTATGGCCACCATTGACCACCATATGTCGATCAAGGGTATTAATCATCATACGGCAACCTTGGCCTCCAAATCTCTAGCTAAATCGCCACTGAACGCATCCAGATCGAACCAGCAAATTCGGCTATAAGAACCTAGTGGTCACCATAGATTTTGTCATTTTTTTACCATTTATAGGCCAACCCATATCCTTTATCCCCTATTTTGAATCCTCTGAGCTCAAATCCTACCTCCATTTGTCGAAATTCCTCATGGTTTGATAGATCCATCAATATCAAATTCAGCTAAATTTTTCAACGGATTTTTCGGTGGCCAACAATATTTTTGGATCAAGTTGATCTTGTATTCTTGTTATCCATTCCACAAGCTTTCCATAGATATAAAGTGTGTAAATTTTGAATGTTATTTGATAATTTTTTCATTTTTAGGTCAATTAGTTAATAAGGGTAAAATTTGGATTGTGTTTGGATATAATTAGATAAATTGGACAAAATTAAAATTTGATTAGTGTAATTAGATGTTAATAGCACCCAATAGAAGGTTTAGTTTCATTAAATTAACTTCCAAATGAAAAATCTAATTTTGGATACCAGGTTTTAAAGGGTTATAATATAAGTGGACTGTTTGGTATCCAATTCATAAAAGAATTGTATAGGGTGTTTTAAAACATTTGATACATATAAATGCCATGGGTTTGATTTTTGGAATCTAAAATATATTTTTATTATATTATAGGCTTCCATACTAAGACTGGAGGAGATCCTACGAAGGAGTAAGAGTGGAACACTAGTGGTATTTATGAGTAGTTTATATTTTTAAATGATTTTTGGGCATATTAACACAATTATGCGTGGTTTGATTTAAATATTTATCGTATATATGTATAAATATATGCTTTTAAATATATGTGGTATCAGTTCATATGACTTTTGATAAGATTTTAAATGGTTTTAAGTTCAAATGAATTTATAATGAATTTGAAAATTTTGGTATTTAAGTTTCTAGGTATTTGAGTTGATTTTTAGCTCTTTTGAAAAATAATCAGTTTTGAGAAATTGGATTTGAAATTGTATATTTCAAAATCATGTTTTAGTCTTTATATTTCAGAATGCTCAAAAATGATTTATAGTAATATATACTTCCCTATTGGTCGGTAGGAAATAATGATTTTGAATAATTAGAGTGTTTAAATAAATGGTTTGGTTTGAATATTAAATTTCAATTTATGGTACTATATTTGTTTAGTGAAAGTACAAAGTATAATTTTAAAAAGATGGTTTATAAATACTGTATTTTTTTGTTTTTAAAAGGCATGGCATGTAATACTAGTGGTTTGTCCATGTTATTAGTCGCATGCAAGCTTAGTCATCTTATATAAAGTCGTAATATGAGAGAATAATAATATGTTATGCACCACTCTTTCAGAATGATGATGAGTTTTATGCCTCTCCCTCGTGACCATAGGATGAATGATTGTCAAGATATGAGAGAATAATGATGAATTGTGTCTCATTCTCTCAGAGTAATAATAACTTGACTGTCATTCCCTCAAAGTGATGATAAATTGTGTGTCATCATGCACCATCTCGCAGTAGTAGGTAAATCGTATAGTATATTATATATGTTCTTCCTTATATACATATTTTGACGATTTTATTACATTTCATTATTATTTTAAATTATCATTATATTGTTTATTGTCCAATATTAAATTTATGTTTCAATTGGTTAACGATGTTTTAAATCCTTTACTTATCAAATTTTTTTTTTTTTGGGGTATTGTTTAGGGTTATAAGTTGAGTTTTGTGAAAGGTTTTAAAAAGAGAAAATTTTCAAAAAAGTGAAAGGGAAGTCTTGAGTGAAAAGTTGTGAGATTAAATGATTACTTTCATTTTATTATTTTATTCCACTTACTGAGTTATTTTTATAGTTTTATATTTATTTTTTTCCTAGTCATTAATTGACAAGTTATGCACACTGAATTTGGTATATTCGTCATCTTTTCAGTATATCATCATCTCATATCTTTATCTTCATTGTTATTCCATTGTTTATATACTTTCCTTTTTGTATACTTCCTTTGGATTTATCATTTATGTTGTTTTTCCTTTAGTATTAAACTTTATTTTTCTAAGATTGCTCTAGTGGATTGAATTAATATGTATGACTTTATTTTATTTTTTTCTCTTGGTTCTTAGGTTAGAACCCTTGATGCATATGATAATAATTTTATGGGAATTTTATTAATAATGTTTATGAGATTTTATTTATACTGTTGATTTAATCCAGTTTATGGTGAGGGCTCACTTGACTTTTCAGTATTGATTTGGTGGGATTTCCCTAGACGGGATCATTTTGGGTGTCCAAAAAGGAGCTTAGGGGTGGTCTTGTCATTAAGCCTTACGAGTTGAAGGTATATAATGGGTATTTTTTTATATTGTTTAATGATGAGTATGCTTCCCCATATATGTATATATATATATATTGGTCTTAGGTCCACTAAAATATAAAAATTTAAACTGGTTTGGACATAGATAAAATACTTATGCTTAAAATATCCCATAACTATAAACTTTTAATTGTAACACAAAATTAGATGTATCACCAGTCTACGAACTCATGTCGACAAGTTTTAGGCTACAGTGTACTACTCAACCTAAAATTCTTGCCCATACAAAAGTCAAACCTATGGGCCACTTAATTCTAATTGTTTAATTTTGGTCAAATCATTTAAAAACTTAAATTCTAATTCATTTCTTAAGGCAGATTGTCACAATATATATATCTATACAATTAGGCTCATATCAGGACTATCTAATATTTTTAATATCAGATCTTCTTTTATTGGTCCTTGATCACATTAAATGCTATAATTTAAAACTTAAAAAAATTAATAAAATATGGATTGAGTGACACATTAAAATCCTATTTGTAAAAAGTGAACCAGATCAGGAACTAATAATTAATAAATCTAATTTTAAATCTCTATTTTAATGTTATTTAAAGGTTGTAAAAGAAAATCCCAAAATTAGTTTTGATATTAAAAATATAATTTAAGTCCAACTTCCTATATGTATTGTTGGAAACATCTTGCCACACCGCTTGATTTTTAACATAAAACACTAGTTATCCAACTTAAAGTGCTTTGTTTGACCAAATACCAAAATATCCATCATTGTTTTCTTTAGGAAAACTTTTGTAGAGTCTCTCATGCTAAGAAATTTCATCTTTTAATAAGTTTGGATTGTAAAAAGTTTATTTTAACCTCATGTGGGTTAAAATATATATCAATTTAATACCTTATCCTTTTTATGAATGTGCACCACAAAATATGATTTATATTACTTTTACATAAAAAAAAAAATACGATTCCACCAATTTAGAAAAATTATAATATTCATATTTATATTGTTATTATGAAAATCAAAATAATTAACACATAAAAAAAGAAATCAGTTAATGCAAAGCAATTTAAATTTCAAATATATATGTATCTAAGAAATTTCTTTGCATTTTTTATATCAAATATAAATATATTTACTAAATTAAGAAATTAACGTTTATTCGGATGATGAATTTGAAACTTTTAGGAGGGTTAATGATATTTTATCAAATCTTAAGGAGGTTTGTGAAATTTTCTATTTTCTTTTTCAATTCTAATATATATAGTTCTTAAATTATAATTGCTTTGGAGAAGAGTGTCATTCTAATCCTTTCACTTTTTTTTTTTTAACTACTATTAGCTTCTTATCTCGAGTGTTTAGGTAAAAATGTTATTTGTCATAATCATTGGTGAGATCTATATGTTGTATGGAAGTTGGCTATTAATTAAAGTTTTATTTTTTAGAATTTGATTTTTAATTTGAAAAAATAAAATTATATCATAAACTTTTACTCATGTTGAAATTCGTTTTCTAAACTATTTTTTAAAAAGTAATTTTCCTACTAAAGTATTGTATTAATGTTAAATTGCTCATCCTTCTAAAATTGTTTTGCCATAAATTAACATTATTGGCCTTATTATATTTAAATCAACTATATATATAAATAATAAGGTAAATTTCACTTTAATATCTTAAAGTTTCAAGATTATGTGATTTAGTTCTAAATTTTTTATTTGGATGAATTAGGCCCTAAAGTTTCAAAATTAATGCAATTTAGTCCAACTTCTAATAAAAACAGTGAACGTTAATGTGCTAACGTTACGATAATATCATGCTGATGTCATAATTTATTTTCCATAAACAAAAAAAAATTGAAAAAAACTGAAAAAATACATTTTTTATTTTTCCATTTTCTATTTATGATTTTTTTTTTTGAAAAATTGTATCAGTTCCTCTTTTTTATTTAAATTAAAAATATCTACAGTTATAATTAAATATTTTTGGATCTAAAATTAGGTCAAAAATTTAAAAAAAAACTTGAAATTTTAAAAATTAAAAATAATTTTTTTGTGCTCAAACCGAAAAAACAATTAGACCAATATACCAAAATAAAAATTACAACAAAAATAAAAAAATAATTTAAAAAAAGTTCTTTTCATTGAAAACAGACATTTGTTATTTTTCTATTTTATATTTATGATTTTTTATCTAGAAAATTGTATCTGCTCTTTTTTATTTAAGTTAAAATACCCATAATTATAATTAAATATTTTTGAATCTATAATTATACTAAAATATAAAAATTAAAATACTTTATTTTCTAAAAATAAATTATGATATCAACATGATATCATCCTAATTTTAGCTGTTATGTCTAACAGTTTCTTTAGAAATTTGACCAATTTTACCTTCATTTGAAATTTTGGGATCCAATTCACTTAAATCAAAAGTTTAATGTGGAAATCGCATAATTATGAAATTTTAAAGCACGAAAGTGCAATTTTCCCTAAACATATGCTCACTCACGAATTTTATTTTGGACAAAATTGGCAAGGAAAAAAAAAAAAAAGAACCAAAATATTTGTTTATTTATATTATTATTCAATTTTTATCAATTTGGATTCAAAAGAAATTATAATTTTGACATATTTTGTTTATTTTAATAGTTAATTTTTGAATATTAGATGATCAATTTTGTCAAAGGATAGCAAAAAATTTTAAAAATGGAAAAATTTGATATTATGCAAAAGTTTAAGGGAAATTGCTTCAAAAAATGGTTTGATTATCATTTTTATCAAAGAGTGGGGTTATGGTTGCGGATTGGGTATGTTGGAGAATGGCAGTGTAGTATTTTAAAGTTATTCCAGGTGATTTTGGTATGAAATGGAAATTGGGTGGTAATAATTGATTAATGATTTGGGGAATGGTAGGTAATTTAGTAAGAGAAGGTTCGATGTAAAATAAAAGGTTTTTGGTAATTTCGAAATAAGGGGTTGATTTGGTTTGTGATTGGGCAAGAGGGGTGAATGGTTGGCTAGATGTTAAACTGTATGGATTGTATGGTTTGGTCAAAGCGGTTTGATAATTGATTTGACTGATTGGGATAGGATGAGGAAGATGAGTGGATTCTATGGGAATTATGGATTGATTTTTGGTTATTTGATCCTCATCAGGGAGTTTTTGATTATGGGGTGATTGGATGTGATGTTGAGAAAGAGGGATAGATGATCCCTTGTGATTGGGAGGAGGAATCAATGATTCCTTTGGGGTTGATGACCCCTTTTTCTTGGGAGGCATGATAATCCTGCAGAGAGATTTCTTTTCCTGTAAAAATTCTCGGGTTAGGAAATCAGGTATGCAGTTTTGATTTCCTTTAATGTATACAATGTCAAAGTCAAAAACACTTAAGATAGCTTGCCATCGGGCAAAAATCTGTTTAGATGCAAGATTTTGAACATCTTTTTCTAAGATATATTTGGCACTTTGGCAATCAATGCGAACTAAAAAGTTTTGATTAAGTAAATCATCTTGAAATTTGGATATACATAATACTAAAGATAAAATTTCTTTTTTAATAGTACTATAATTGATTTGAGAAGATGTCCATGTTCCAGAATGAAACCGGACGATTTGTTCTGGAGAATCAGAGTTGATTTTTTGTAATAGAATCCCTCCATAACCTATGTCGGAGGCATCAGTTTGAACAATTTTGAATGCAGAAGGGGAAGGGATGCCAAGACAAGGAAGAGTCTTAACATAGAGTTTGATTTCTTGAACAAGCTTAGTATGAGTGGAAGACCAAGGTGGAGGTTCTGATTTTAAACGATCAAACAAAGGTTTACATTTGATTCTTAAATTATTATAAAATTCAGCAATATAATTTAAAGATCCTAAAAATCTTTGTAATTGATTTTTATCTAAAATTTCATCAGGAAATTTGTTAGCAAATTCAATAGCTCTTGTGATAGGAGTGATTTGGGATTGGTAAATATTAAAGCCTAAAAATCTGATTTTGGTTTGGAATAATTTGAGCTTAGAGGCAGAAACAACTAAACCATGTTGTTTGATTATGTTTAAAAATGTTGTTAAATGTTTCCAATGTTGATCTATGGATTGTGAATAAACTAAGACATCATCTATATAAACAATGGTAAAATGACTGTATTGATTAAAGATGTCATTCATCATATGTTGGAATTCACTAGGAGCATTTTTTAAACCAAAGGGCATTACATTCCATTCATAATGACCAAATGGAGCAACAAAAGCGGTTTTATATCTTTCTGATTCATTGATTTCTATTTGCCAAAATCCTGATTTCATATCAAATTTGGAAAAAATAGTAGCTTGATTAAGTCTTTTGATTAAATCTTGTTTATTGGGAATAGGATACCTAATCCATTGAAGACACTTGTTCAAAGGTTTATAATTGATTACTAATCTAGGGGAGCCTCTTTCTAATTCAGCATTTTTTTGGACATAAAAGCAGAACAAGACCAAGGGGATTCACTAGGACGAATTAATTTTTTCTTTAAAAGATCATTGATTTCTGTTTTGCAGTATTCCATTAATTCTTGATTCATTTGGATGGCTCGGGCCTTAGTTGGAATGTTTCGTTCATCAAAATCTTTTATATAAGGAAGTTGAACAATATATTTAGCTCTATGCCAAAAGGCATTAGGGATTTCAGTACAGATTTCTTTGATTAAATGTTGTTGGAAATCAGTAATTTTTTGTTGATTATAAGAGGTAGATAATTGATATTCGATGTGTTTATATTTAATTTCGTCTTGTAAATAATGTAGGTGTTTAGTTTTATGTTGAATGAAATTAAATGTTTTTAAATTAGAATTTTGTTGTATATTTTTTGATTTCTGAATAAATTTAAATTTGATTTTTTCACCTAAAGGGTGACTAATGATTCCATCATGTTCTGTGGTGAAGGGGTATAACAAAGAGAGAAAAGGGGTGCCTAATATGACTGGATCTATTAAATTTTTAATTAGAACAAAGGAGGTGATAAAACAGACATTTTGGTGGCAAATATGGGCTTGATTGATTTGATACTTTAAATCCATTTTACTACCATTGGCAGAATTTAATTTTTCTTTGGTTTTGGTATAATATTTACTAGGTACAAGACCTTCTTGAACACAGTTTAAATCTGCACCAGAGTCTAAAAGTGCAATAGTTGATAATTGAAAGTTTTGAATGACTATGGTGATTTGAATGTGCCATTTTTTAAGTGTAGGTTGGGGATATAGAGTTTGATTAGAGGATGTAGGTTGAATTTTTAATTCTTTTATTTCTTTTTTGATTGATTTACATTCAGATTGTAGATCATGAATGGTGATTGAAGTTTGTTTTCGTGTTTTATTAGGTTTTGAAGGAGGTGATCCTAGATTTTCGTGTGACGGTTTATCTAAAGTTTTTAAACTAGGATTAAGGAGTGGTTTTGTAAGTTTTTCAGAGAGGTGGCTAGACACGACTGTTGATTTATCTGGTGGTTCTCCTGTTTCTTTTGGTAATATGTTTTTGTTTAGTAGAGGATAATAATCTTCGAGAAAATTAAAAAACAATATATTAGTTTTAAGATCTATCATTGTTTCTTTCCAGCTAGATAAAATATGGGCTTTTTGTTCTTTAGTGTGTGATTGTTGGTAATTTAATAATTGATCTTTATGTTTTTCTAATTTAAATTCTTGATTTAGATATTTGTAGTTTGGTCTCCATTGATTAGGATAGAATTGGTGGCAGATTTCATTGTGATGTTTTAATTTTGGTATAGATCTGAATTTTTTATTACTAGATGAACCTAAAGATATATTAGAATTATTATTAATAGATTTACTAAAGACAGACTTACTACAAGAGGGACGACAAGAAGGATAACTAGTAAGTTCTTCATTAATTATGTCTGGTATTTGGGTTCCAGTAAGCGATGACCTAGAGCTGGTACTTAATCTAGAACTAGTAGAAGAATTAGTTCTGAATAATCTATCCATTTTCAAATTTTAATTTTTAAAACTCTATTAATTCAAATTTACTATTATCATATGATTGCTCTCTTCCCTTGACCTCTCAGACCGCTCCTCTCATGCCTCACCTGGGACTTATTGTTCAGACACGGACCATTTACTGTTCAGCTAGGGACGAACACGAATGACAGCAATAAAGTTGGCTTAATAAACCTTTAAAAATTAAGACAAGGAAATGAATGAATTAAGCAGATATAATACTCTACGGGTGCTAAAAGAAGGAGCAAGCATATAGATCGGAACACTTATGGCTCTGATACCACATTTCTAGCCCAGGCTCAACCCGCATCAAGATATTGTCCTCTTTGGCCCAATCCGTCGGGCCTCAAGGTTTTATAGTCAAAACGCGTCTTGAAGGGAAAGGGAGCCCCACGCTTATAAGGCGTGCTTAACTCTCCTTTCCAATCGATGTGGGATATTGGGATATTACACACCCATCCTTCCCCCTCCTGGGGCCCAGAGTCCGTCCTGGCACACCGACCCGGGTTAGGCTCTGATACCATTTCTAGCCCAGGCTCAACCCGCATCAAGATATTGTCCTCTTTGGCCCAGCCCGTCGGGCCTCAAGGTTTTATAGTCAAAACGCGTCTTGAAGGAAAAGGGAGCCCCACGCTTATAAGGCGTGCTTAACTCTCCTTTCCAATCGATGTGGGATATTGGGATATTACACACCTATCTGGTATAGTAGTAGAGTATAACAAGAAGAACAGATATGGAAGGGGTAGAGTATGAATATAGATGCGGAAGGAAATGGAAATGACAAACAAGGGGAAAAGGATGTAGAGTATAACAACAAGAACAGACAGAGTATGAATATAGCTGCGGAAGGAAATGAAAATGACAAAAGATAAAGGCGGCGAAGCCAGCCAAGAACACCAACAAGGGAAAGGAAGTAGAGTATAAACAAGAAGAACAAGAACAAGAACAGAGTAGAATAAGATTAAGCAGAAGGAAATGAAAATGACAAAAGATAAAGGCGGCAAAGCCAGCCAAGGATAATGAAATATAAAATATAATGAAAATAAAATAATTAAATAAAATAATTAAATGAAAATATTGAAGGCGGTATAACCAACCAAGCAATATATGAAAAATAAATAATGTAAATGAGAAATAAATAATGAATGATAAATATGAATGCTTACTTGATTACGAAGAACCAAAGTGTTACAAGCACTCAACACTCAACACTCAGAATAAATAAATTAATTACAGAGTTTTTTGGGATAGAAGAAGATTGAGAGAAGAGGAGAAATCTGCCAGAAACTCTCTAAACGCACTCTTAGCTTCCGTAGGAAAAAACTCTAAAAATGGAAAAAACTTCAAAAATTAACTTGATTTTGGAAGAGGAATGGGGCTCCTTTAAATAGGCAAAGGAGGACTCGATTCCTGTTCATGAACAGTTGATTGAACAGTGATTGAATAGTGTGCTGTCGGGCACAGTTGATTGAACAGTGAGGAACAGTTGATTGAACAGTGATCTGCTTTCGTCTCTTTTTACTGTTCATGAATAGTGATTGAACAGTAAGTCTCGTGATCTGCTTTTGTGGGTGGAATTTTGAAAGTAACTTTGTACTGTCAAAGATTCCTTCTGTTGATTATGACTTCAGGCTTCCAGCATATTGTTGATGTTGTGATCTTCTTTGTCATCATACTGGTAAGTGTTATCTTCGTCTGGATCGATTTCTATATCTTTGTCTGATTCTTGATTGTTATTGATGATTCTTTCAACATCTACATTGATGATTTTTTGTTTTTGGAACATTTTATGATAAATAGCAGCAAGGTCTGGATACATTGTTTTGTAATGAAAAGATGTAAATACATCATTCCATACATAACGAAATCCTTGATGTAAATATAATTTTGTATATTGATTTTCTTTTGCTAAAAAATATTTTTGATTAATGTGTTGGAGATTAAAATTGTCTCCATACACTGCAGCTCTCCAATGGCGTAGCTGTTGAGTGATTGGTCGGGAACATCTTCGTACCTGTTCGTCTTGGCGGAAATGATTAGTAGCATATTTTGATTTTTCAAAAGTGATTAGGTGGCGTGCTGGTTCCCATCCTTGGATCCATTCGGGGGGAGTGGATGTGATGTGAACAGCAATATATCCTTGTTGTTTTAGTGGTGCTGAATGGTGAGGTAAAAAGAGGCAGGTGATGGCCATTTTGATTAGTTCAGTACAGTTGTGGGTGAATATAATGGTACCAACTAATCCCCAGTCAAAGAGGGTAGCCCAAGTAATTGTTTTATTTTGAAAGATGAAATTATGAAAGGTTGGGGTATATAGGCCAACACGGTAAATACAATAACTGATTTGGTGAGGACAGCCAATATGATTGAGGGGTATATTTTCAGGGTCACATGTGGTACATTTGATATTGGAAGGATGCAAAGCAGCTTCCGAATAGACATACATACCACGGGGACAGGTATTGGGTGATTGGATAAATGAGCGTAACATTTTTTGAAGAAAATTGAATTCATCATAAAATTGTTTTCTTTTGATTTGCCAAATGCGGAAAATAATATCACTGGGTAAGCCAGCTTGATGTAACCATTGATTAGGATAGAAAAATATTCGGACAGGATTCCAAGGTAAGGTGGAATTTTTGATTAAAGGATAAGGATTGTCAATAAGCTGAAAAGGTTGATTGGAATGGCTAGTTGAAGCTTGATTGGGATTAGAAGGTTGTTTTTTGGTCCAATAATCTAGATCTTGTTGAAGGTGATTAATGTGGAGTTGGTGGATGGCATTGTTGTGGAGTAAGGTTTGGATTTGGTGTTCAAGGCATTGATTTTTGTGTTTGAGTTCATGGACTCGGAATTCTAAAGGATGATGTAAATAAGGGTTATTGAGAAGATCAAGTGGGTCTTGATTTATTTGATTGATGATGTTTTGTGGGTTGATAATAACAGTGTTTGGTCGAGGATGATTATGTTGCATTTTGTGGGCTGATTGGGAACTAGAAGCTTGATTAGAAATGATTTGTTGGACGGAACGGAGAGTTTTTGAAAACTCTGGATCCATTCTGACCCAAGGGTGAACAAAGGCTTTTGGACCTAATTCTCTATGGGTGATTTCAAGGGCTTCACAGAGACTATAATAGCCTCGGTATTGGGTATTGATTTGGCCTGCTATTTCATGGGCTATTTGGGACCAGGTTTTATAAAGGCCAGGGTTTGGGCCTGTGAATAGGATATAATGGGAATAGTATTTACTATCGGGCTTTTGTTTGATTGATTGTAAATAAAAACAAAGGTTATCAAGGGTTTGAATAAAATTTAATTTTTCTTCTGGTGATTCAAAATGGGTTTGGTTCCAAATGGAATTGATTAAGGCTCTTTGGGGGATATCTAGTTCAAATTGGGTTGGGAAATTCTTTTCAGAATTTTCTCCACTCCAAATTGGAACAGATGTGCTGTTGATGATCATGTAGCCGCTGGGGCGAGACATGCTGTAATGAGAATGATTAGAAAAAGGATATTTTAAAATAATGCAAAGAGTTGGAAAAAATGTAAAGATATATGAATATATTTTGCAAAATAAAGTTTGAATGATATGAGATGTATAAAAACATGATTGATTGAAAAATGGAAGATAAAAAGGAGGACGATGGATTTGGATTTGATTAAGCTGTTTTGAAATAGATTGATCTTGAAGAGTCTGGACATTATTTGATTGAAGTAAGAAATCAAATTTGATTTTTTCACCTAAAGGGTGACTAATTATTCCATCATTGTTTGTAATGAATGGGTATAATAGAGAAAGGAAAGGGATTCCGAGGATGACTTGATCTGTCATATTTTTAATAAGAACAAAAGAGGTTGTATAACAGATTTGATTATGACAAATTTGGACTTGATTAATTTCATATTGTAAATCCATTTTACTACCATTGGCAGAATTTAATTTTTCTTTTGTTTTGGTAAAATATTGATTAGGGATAAGACTTTCATGAATGCAATTGAAATCTGCACCTGAATCTAAAAGTGCAATTGTTGTTAATTGAAAATCTTTTATGAGTAAGGTGATTTTAATATGCCATTTTCTAAGTTTGATTTTTTGAATTGAAGCTATACAATTATGATGGGAAGATCCTTCTTCCTGTTCATCAGGTTGACCAGGATGGGGTTTATCCTGAATGAATTGTAAGCGATGTTTGATTAAATGATTTTCCATTTGTAATTCTTTAATTTCAGACTTGATTGTTTTAATTTCTGTTTGTAAGTCTTGAACAGTTATGGGTTTATTTTTGGATTTATTAAATGTTTGCAAGGCTTCTGTTAAACATATTTTTTGAGTACTTTTATGATGTTGATTTGTTTCTTTGTGATTATCAGTGATGATCTTTTTATATTTTTTCATGTATTCTATTCTTTCATCAGGATTTTCTAATTTACTAAGTAATTCTAAAATGATATCTTCATCTTCTGTGGAAGTAGTTAAGACACTAAGTGATTGATTACAACAGGTATCTAGACAACAAGCATCTAAACATCCTAAAGTAATTTTAGGTTTATCTGTGTCACTGGTGGATTCAGGGTGACTACTTGATTCATCAGAACTTGATTCAGTGTAAATATTGTTTTCACTATGTTCACTATCGGTGTTGTGGATGCCTAAGACATTGATTAAATTTTGTTTTTGATCTTCAGGTATTTCTAATTGTTTGATTGTTTGTTTAACTTTGCAATTATTGGCAAAATGACCAAATTTATTACATTTAAAGCATTTAATTTTTGGTTTATCTTTTGAATCGTTTTTATGTTTATTTGATTTATAGAATTTATCAGGATTGGGTTTACTATACTTATGGTTTTTGTAATAAGTTTTATGATTTGAATATTTATTGTTTCTAAAAGTATTCGTATGTGATTTGTTTTTTATTTTGTTTTGCCTAGAGGGTGCTATAGTAGATAGACCATATTGTTGACAAAAGTTTCCTAATTCGTATTTAGTTTTCTTTTTATCATTATTTAGTTGATTAGCTATTTTCATATCAGTGCACATTTTTAATCCTTCTTTTTTGATGATTGAGACTATATCGCCATAAGTTAATGAATCGTAATCGATGTGACCACTATCATTGCTTAAGACATTTCTGATTTTTCTAGCAAATAATTGGGGTAATCCATTAATAAATTTTTCTTTCCAAAAAGGTTGATTACTATCATCTCTCATCATGATTCCAGTGGTAAATGTTTGGACATACCATTCGAAATCACTAAGAGTAGGACAGTGTAAATTGGTTAATTGACTATGAATTCGTTCTGTGACAGCTGTAGGGGTTCCTATAAAATGTCTAATTATTGTAGCTAACAAGGTATTGACGCCATCTGGGACACCTTGACCTATTGACTCATCAAATATGGGGAATCCTTCTTCATCTAATTTAACTGCATGAATGATTTCTGATTTAGATTGATCTGTTAAATGTTTTTCCCACCAGTAGTGCAATGTACCGGTAAAACCTGTGACTAATAATTCAACAATTTCAGGTTGGGGAAGGTTTTGATTAGTAAAGTAACTATTAGCAACCATGGACATGTGGTGTAATTTGTTTAATATTTCTTGTTCTTTTAATCCATCTATATTCCATTCGTATAATTTATCAGAACTGACAGAGAATTGATTTTTAGAAGTTGATTCTTGAAATTCAGGGGGTAATGGTTTAGTATGCCATTGTTTAAAAGTATTAAATATAGGTTTTGGATTTTTAAGTCTATTAATATGATTATCCAAGGAAGATTGATTTGATTCTGCATCAGAAGAAGATTTATTGTTGATGGTAGCTAAATTTGAAGAAGAGGCTTCATTTTTGGAAGTTTTGAATTGTAATTCTTTTAAGAGTTGACTCAGTTGATTAGTTTTAGTTTGAAGAGTGTCATTCTAATCCTTTCACTTTTTTTTTTTTAACTACTATTAGCTTCTTATCTCGAGTGTTTAGGTAAAAATGTTATTTGTCATAATCATTGGTGAGATCTATATGTTGTATGGAAGTTGGCTATTAATTAAAGTTTTATTTTTTAGAATTTGATTTTTAATTTGAAAAAATAAAATTATATCATAAACTTTTACTCATGTTGAAATTCGTTTTCTAAACTATTTTTTAAAAAGTAATTTTCCTACTAAAGTATTGTATTAATGTTAAATTGCTCATCCTTCTAAAATTGTTTTGCCATAAATTAACATTATTGGCCTTATTATATTTAAATCAACTATATATATAAATAATAAGGTAAATTTCACTTTAATATCTTAAAGTTTCAAGATTATGTGATTTAGTTCTAAATTTTTTATTTGGATGAATTAGGCCCTAAAGTTTCAAAATTAATGCAATTTAGTCCAACTTCTAATAAAAACGGTGAACGTTAATGTGCTAACGTTACGATAATATCATGCTGATGTCATAATTTATTTTCCATAAACAAAAAAAAATTGAAAAAAACTGAAAAAATACATTTTTTATTTTTCCATTTTCTATTTATGATTTTTTTTTTTGAAAAATTGTATCAGTTCCTCTTTTTTATTTAAATTAAAAATATCTACAGTTATAATTAAATATTTTTGGATCTAAAATTAGGTCAAAAATTTAAAAAAAAACTTGAAATTTTAAAAATTAAAAATAATTTTTTTGTGCTCAAACCGAAAAAACAATTAGACCAATATACCAAAATAAAAATTACAACAAAAATAAAAAAATAATTTAAAAAAAGTTCTTTTCATTGAAAACAGACATTTGTTATTTTTCTATTTTATATTTATGATTTTTTATCTAGAAAATTGTATCTGCTCTTTTTTATTTAAGTTAAAATACCCATAATTATAATTAAATATTTTTGAATCTATAATTATACTAAAATATAAAAATTAAAATACTTTATTTTCTAAAAATAAATTATGATATCAACATGATATCATCCTAATTTTAGCTGTTATGTCTAACAGTTTCTTTAGAAATTTGACCAATTTTACCTTCATTTGAAATTTTGGGATCCAATTCACTTAAATCAAAAGTTTAATGTGGAAATCGCATAATTATGAAATTTTAAAGGACGAAAGTGCAATTTTCCCTAAACATATGCTCACTCACGAATTTTATTTTGGACAAAATTGGCAAGGAAAAAAAAAAAAAGAACCAAAATATTTGTTTATTTATATTATTATTCAATTTTTATCAATTTGGATTCAAAAGAAATTATAATTTTGACATATTTTGTTTATTTTAATAGTTAATTTTTGAATATTAGATGATCAATTTTGTCAAAGGATAGCAAAAAATTTTAAAAATGGAAAAATTTGATATTATGCAAAAGTTTAAGGGAAATTGCTTCAAAAAATGTTTATGGGCAAATTGAAACATAGATGAGAGTTGAAAGGATATTTTGTAATTTTCTCTTTTACTTTTAAAAATGTAAAACAAAATTTAAATGTAGCGGCCACATCAACAATGACTTTCGCTGATAATCAATAGTAATTGTGACTATTAGAGCAACTCCAAAGGATTCTTTAAGAATAAAGAGTATCTTTTATATAATAAAGAGCATCTTTAAACGTAAAGAGTAAAACTTTTAAAACTTCTCCAATAATATTTTTTATATCACACTTTTTATTTTTATTTTATCAATGAACATTTATTGTTATGTATATTTCCTTCCTTTTCGTTTTTTTGCTTTTTGATAATAAATAGTAATTAAAATATATCAATATAATATAATAGTTTTGGAATTTGATAAATATTAAATAATATTAATATAATATTAGATATAAAGAATGTGTCTAACTCTTTAAATTTGGAGAGCCAAACATATTTTACATTTTAAAAAGTCAAAATACAAAATAAATTGAAACTTATTACAGAGATTGGCTTTTCAAAATAAAAAATTTATAAAGAATAAAAAATCACTTGGGATACTTTTAGACAACAATAAAACTCTTTATATAAATGTCAAATGGACAAATTTCATCTAGACTCCTTCTATTGTGTTTTAATTACAATTAAACTCCATATTTTTGAAAAATATCATCTAGACAACACTTCAAACACTTCAAATTTAAACTCCCGCAATTAGCTATATGTGAGAGGCCTTTTTTTTTTTTTGGGTAAATATGTGAGAGGCCTTTCTTTCTGTTTTTCATAATCTAAATGATAATTTGAACTTTTCTAGACAGACATGGTATTTTGCTTCGATAATATTAATGAAACCAAGCTTTACTGATTCTAATTTGTTGGAATATTCCAAACAAAAAACAAAAATAGTTACTAGAGAGAAAAAAAAATCAAAAAACAAAAACAAAAATGATAAAATGGAAATAAAAAATGAAATGCTTTCTTTTATTTATTTATTTTTTATATTTATATAAGCATTTTCCCCTTCTTCACCTGTTCCAGTATTAAGAGATTTAATGGAAATGATTTTCCTATTTCAAAAAAAGCAAAAAAAAAAAAAAAAAAGAATCTATTCCGGTATGTTTGTTTTGGTAAACCGCCCAAGGTCCCTTGGTGGTGATCTTCCTGTTGAACTTTTCAATGTCAATGGTAATTTTATTAATGTTTTTTAAAATGTATTCGTAAATTTGATCTGATGATAAAATTATTCTTTTAAATTTAACTTTAATAAAAATCCTCTGTAATAATAATAAAAAGGAAGATAGAAGGATTTTTGTTGCCCCCTCATGTGGATGCTATGTAAAAACATAAAAACATTGAATGATGTTTTACAGGTGTGTACTTTACATTTTTTAAAGTAAATATTCTTTTACATTTCAATTGATTAAATGGATAAATGAGGTTGACCTTTGGTATGCTGGATGGGAATCACACCACATTTTTTAGATTAAAAAAGTATTATTTTGCAAATAAAATCAATCAGTCTTTTTGTTGATAGTCCACCAACAAAGCCATTGCACTTTCAAATAATAATCTTCAAATTTAACATATGCCCGAATAAAAAAGTTTGTTGCATCTGGAATTCTTTAGTTTGGAAAAGTTTGATCAAATCATATATATCTATAAATTAGAATATTTACACGATAAATGTTTATTAATTAATTGAATTATCAATTGTGTTAGAGATTCCTAAATTAAAAAATTCTTATATATATATTTGCATACTTTGGGCAATGAAAACAATATATTAAAATGTAAATTTTAAAAATTAAAAGATCTAAAATTGTAACAAATTAGAATTAAAAAATATAAATTGCAACAAACTATATTATAAAATTGGTTAGGTGGAAACTCAAACTATCAATAGCTTGTTGCTAAAAATTAAAATGCACCTAAATGCAACAAATTGAGAGTTTAAAATTACAAATTTTAAACTTCCCACCCCCAATATAAAATTAAATAAAATTTATGCTTCCTTCATTTTAGAATAAAAATTATTTTTAGATTACAAATCACTGTAATCAAATGATAAAAAAAGCTAAAAGTAGTAAACTATATTATAGTATTGGTTACATTGAAGTAAAATTATTAATAACTATTTGCTAAAATTCAAATTAGATTAGAATGGAACAAATTGAGAATTTAAATTTACAAATTTTAAACTTTCCACTTCAATATAAAATAAAATAAATATTTATGCTCTTAAAAATTATTTTTAAACTATAAATTAGTGTAACCCAATAATTAAAAAGAAGAAGTTAAAAGCGGTAACATGCTATTAACGTAAAAGAAAATACAAAACAAAATCACACAACGAGAAAGAAAGAAAGGAGAGAGAGAGAGAGAGAGAGAAAAAAAAAAAAAAAGAAGACGAAAAATTTCGAGCCCAATTTCCACTTCATGCCCCGCATGGGAGAAGTCCAGGTCCATTGAGAGGCTTCTTAGCTAGACGATCGTCTCCTTTCCAAGGACAAAGAGGCTCTCTGCTGTAGGACAGAAGCTTCGTTTCCATGGCTCAGATTCCGAACCTAGACAATGCACCTCTCAACCTCAGATCCCTAAGGTGCACATCAACTCCAAATTTAATTTTGCATTTAGGCATTGGAATTTATGATAAAGCTTATCATGATTATTATTTATTGTATAGACATAAATGTTATAATGAAATTAAATTTTTGTATTTCAGGGAACATTCTCAGAAGGAGCTCGTAAACATCCTCAAGAATGTGAGTTCAACAGCAAAATGGACAGATCATTTTTTTTAATATTATTTTTATAGTTTAGCTCCTTATTTGTGAAAAATTTCCCTGGAGTAGCTTGTTTGGATGTCCAGGAAATTGACGTATAACTTTTCCGAGAACATACCTCATCAAAAGGCGAAGTAATTAAGCTAGTGGAAATTTTAATTTTGCTTTTATAATTGGAAGAAATATTGGGCTTAAATTTTATATGATGATTGTATTTGTATTGTATTGAATCGATTTTGGTTTGTATATAGATTAGAGGAAAGAAGTGTTTGGTCATTGATCAGAAGCTTAGTGGCTCTCTCTCAGTGATTATCCAGACTTCACTTCTTAAGGTAATTCTATGCTACTTATGTTTCCCTTTTTGCTGCTTTTCTCAATAGAATTTGGATCCTAAAGAAAAGTAGGGAATTTGTTTCCCTTATTTGAAGAATTCAGTAAGAAACTTGCATCTTATTGCATATGAAGTTGTATCTTTGATTTTGAAAATAATATCGGATATAATGATTCTTTTTGTGAAGTTGTGTTCTTCTGAATGAGTTGAGTTAATGATGGAGATTATCTGTGAGAAATTTAGATTGTATCAATGAACTGCTAATTATGAACAGGAGCATGGGGTTGAATTGCGACATCTTTCAGCCGAACCTATTCAAGCCGATTCTACCAAAGTGGTTTATCTTGTCCGGTCTCAGCTTAGTTTGATGAAATATATTAGTTCCCATGTCAATACTGATATATCTAAAGGTCTTCAGAGGGAATATTATGTCTATTTTGTCCCCCGCCGTGCAGTTGGTTGTGAGAAGGTGATGTTTCTTGCTTATCAATCTTCTTTTGTTGCTTAAATTTTCAGTTTAATGGCCTTGACTTATGCATCCGATTAATAAATGCTTTAGAGTAATATTTTGGTTATGCAGATCCTCGAGGAGGAAAACATCCACCGCTTGTTGACTATAGGAGAGTACCCATTGTACATAGTTCCATTGGATGAGGATGTTTTATCATTTGAGCTTGATCTAGCTTACAAAGTATAACAACAATTTCTCCTCTTATTTTGTTGTGAGTTTGTATAATTTAGTGATTTGATTCTCTGTTTAAAATAATTAGTTCATTTATTTTTTTCTTTGCGTGCAGGAATGCCAAGTTGAAGGTGATACAAACTCACTTTGGCATATTGCAAAGGCTATACACAAGCTAGAGGTTGTATACATACTTGCGGTTTTTCTTTGTGTTTTTGGGTGTATTTGATTCAATTGAGACATTATAATGAAGCCTCAAACATATATTTTAAATTAATATAGAGATGAGAAAATAAAATTTCCATGAAAAGCAAAAATTTCTATGATTGCATTTACTTTGTATGTATTTATTCTAATTAGTAATCTTGACAATTAGCTGGAAGTCATGTGTTGGTCAATGTTTTGCAGTTTTCTTTTGGGGTAATACCAAATGTGAGGGCCAAAGGAAAAGCACCAGTACGTGTTGCTGAAATTCTAAACTGAATGCAAGCAGAGGAACCAGTTAACTCACCTGAGGTAGTTATAAGTTACTTCAAGCTCCTATCTGCAACATATTAGCATTATTGATTGTTCTTTATAATAATTATGTTCCATTACCAGCATGCAAATTACCAGATGAGGGAAAACTGTACTTTGCATGGCCACTCATTTATCTCTTGTTTGTGACTTCAGATGGTGGTGCCAGAGATAAATACACTTATCCTTTTAGATAGGGAGGTAAATCTCTCTCTCTCTCTCTCTCTGTGCATGTGTTTGTTGCATATTGTTGCTAGAGGATGTGTGGTATGGATATAATGTTATGCTCTAAAATTGGTTGCTTATGGCAAAATTTGCATTTACTGTTGCACGTTGAGCACATGGAAGATATGATATATATTATTGGGGCACGAAAATAAATTTATGGTTTTAAGGTGTTCAAACATATAAAGTTTCAGTGCTCAAAATCATGGTATATACTGGACTATCATAATGCCTTGTCCTCTTCAACACTTTAGGCATGGAGCTTGTGAAGTTGTCTCTTTCAGACTTGTTAACCTCGGGTTTTTAAGTGTCTAGATAGTTTAGGTGTTACTGTTTATTTTGGTTGGATGACTTTTATTCTAAAGTAGTCTAAGATGGAACTATCGGTGAAGTAATGCTAACTGTAAGTCATTTTTGACAGGTTAAATCTGAGAAAAGAGCATGGTTTTGAAGTTGCAGGGTGTAAAGTGAATTTGGGGTTATTGTATGAGTTGGCTGTACAAAGAATTGATCTTGAGGGCTTTGTAGAAATGTAGAAAGTCGTTGTAGTATTTTTAAGTAGTTTCTAAGTTAGGATATACAGGCTTTGTCAATGAGTGTAGTATTGGCAAAATGCTTGGGAAATATTTGGATATATTGTTGTAATAGGTGCTAAAAGAATTATGGATTCAACTAAACAGAGAAAATCAAGTTTTGTTTTTTTATTTTTTTGGGTGGAGCATGGGGGAGCGGTGGCACTGAACTAGGATTTTGAACAGTAATTTGGTGTTTTAAGTTATTTGGTGTATTAGTTGATTGAGGGTTGCGTTGGTATGTCAAGAGAGAATTCTGATGGTTGATGGTGCTTGAATGAGTTTTGGTTGTGGACTGAAGTTGTTTAGAAAAATAAAAAAAAGGAAGATTCTTGTAAAAAAGCTGACTGTTCTTTTTACAAATATTTCAGCCATTATATTCACTTAGTCTATGAATTTTTATTAGCATATATACACTTAATACACCTCATTCTCAAGAGATGGACTCAAATTTTCGGATGTCCGAATGTGGCTAATCATTGGTCACTAAATTTAAAATGTAAT
The DNA here is from genome assembly GCF_031755915.1 of Ziziphus jujuba. Taxonomy (NCBI): domain Eukaryota; kingdom Viridiplantae; phylum Streptophyta; class Magnoliopsida; order Rosales; family Rhamnaceae; genus Ziziphus; species Ziziphus jujuba. The sequence continues at coordinate 17,207,892 of NC_083386.1, read as the reverse complement.
TTACCAATGATATGGATTGATGGTCCTAGTAGTTATAACACGGGCCAGAATGATAGCTAATTTATGAATAGGACTACAAGAATACACTTGAAACCTAAGACATAAGATAAACTCAAAGTGACTATCTACTTATTGCAATAAACAATAAAAAATCAAGATAAGATTTCATGATAAATAGATAGAAGCATACTGAGTATCATATTCAATCATAACTAAGATTTTTCAGCTCTGTATAAGGTCTGAATCGACTACTATCCTAGTTTCTTATCATATAATGCTGGTTGAGAAATCGATGTATAGAAAAGTTAGAAAGTTTAATGATATATATATATATATATATATCTGATTTAGAAGGTTATTACATTTATTAAAATACTGCTCATGGCTTTGTGATGAAGCATGTATCATGAATGCTTGTAGTCTTGCTTAAAACTATCTTTTTCCTGGTTGCAGGTGGACATGGTTACTCCTATGTGTTCTCAATTGACATACGAGGGACTTCTTGACGAGGTAAGCCACTTTACTATTGGAGCTATATTTTATACACCTAAAAGATTTATTGCATGGCATAATACTAAGATTTTCAAATAGTAAGTGTTGGAAAATAGAGCATAGGGGCCAGACTTGACATAACTCTTGTTAAGGTGAATAATACGTATAACTCAATTCATATATAAGTCTAGGTTAAACAATAAATTTGAATGTCTATTTACCTGTCTGTTAACAATAAGTATGGGTATAGCAATTAAAATTTTAGTTGCGCTGGTATCGTAATGAAAGTGTAGTTGTTTTCTAGACTAATACTATAATTATCATGGTAAAAGAAAATACCTAAGTCTTTTTACAATGACTTTGAATCCTGATTCGATTATGTGTGGTCATTAATCAAATGTGGCCCATTAGTACCTAGATGGGAATATTACAGCAATGTCTTATCTCATATACAAGTTTTGCATATATGCCTTGGTGTTTTTAGAAATTGATCTTACCATGAATTCATTTTTTTTTGCAATGTACTCTCATTTGAAATCTTTTTTAACTTTTTATTTTAATTTTATACATTTTCTTATACATAACTGGAATAGACCTTAACCTTCCATCCATACGTTCAACTTATGTGGGAGTTGACTAAAAAAAAACTTATGTGGAAAATTTCAAAGTGTTTACAGACGTGAGGACATTGGTGCAAAATGAAATTGAAGGAGGGATCTTTATTATTTATGGAAAATACAAAGACATGAATGCAGAAATTGTAAGACAGATAAGAGGTCAACGTAATTTTCTGGACCCAGACTGCCTAATAATTTAATTTTCATTCTTTTAACTCATATTTGGCAAAATTTAACTTATTAAATTTATGATGAAATTAAAAGAGGACAGTTATTGGCTTTGGTTAATTTAATCTTTAATAAGTGGTTTGTGTGCAGTTTCTACGCATCAATAATGGGTCTGTGGAACTTGATTCATCTATCATGGGTGTCCAACAAGAGGGGAGAAAAAATCAAAGTTCCGCTTAATTCTAGGTAAAATGTTGTCTATGTTCTATATACTTTATTATTTATTTTTTTTTTTATTTTTTTTTAACACAATACAAGGATGTCGTGCTGCTACTGCTTCACATTTGACATATCGTTGAAGTCTTTTTGGTTATTATTTGTTTTATCTATTTGTTCTTTACTTTTGAGGAGTTTGCATTGCTTTATTTTACTATTTGGCACATAAGTTCTTCATTAAGCTCTAACTCTTCTTAATTTTTTTTTTATTATTAAAAATTGCTCTTTATTGATGTGGTGGTGATCATCACCAGTGGGTCTGACAACTGACATGGCGATTCAATTGGCATAATGCTTTTAGTTTATTTTTTATACATAGATTTTTAGTTTTCAAAGTCAAAAGAGATTTAAAGAAAGCTAATTAATGTTTGCCTTGTTAGCTGCAAGTGGGATCACTGATGAATACCACTGGTTGACAAATAGCGATCACAGATTTTGATTCAATAGCCTTTTCACTACTAATGTAGTGTTTATTGGTTATACCAATTTAATTGGATAGGAGAACAAGGAATCTAGCTAAAGACTTGGATTTATGTAATATTATACTGTTTGGGCAGGTGCAAGCAGCTATAATGTAGTGGCTACTGGTTATACCAATTTAATTGGATAGGAGGACAAGGAATCTAACTAAAGACTTGGATTTTATATAATATTATACTGCTCGAGTATACACACGCAGCAAATCAGTTGTCATTTCACTTTTGCATCAGAATATTAGACTTCTTTGAAAACCTAGAAGTTTCTACTTTATGTTCAGGTGCACTCTAACCATTCAATAAATTCAATCTCAATATACTGAAGTTAATACAATAAGTTGTACTCCTAACTAATTGAGATCAGTAAAGTTTATGATTTCTATGTGTCTAATAGTATTATTTTCCAATGACATGATGGGTTGATTTGAAACCAATGTTTTATTCTTGAGGCTTGTTTCTTGAATATAGGAATCTTTCTTTGCAAGTGGACTTTAAGAAGAAGTATTCTGAACTGAGACCATGGAATAAAATCTACATTTTTTGCATGTTTAGGTTCTTTGAGTGTAATTTAAAACTGCAGCTTAATTTCATTATGAGGTATTGATTGCAGTGCAGTAAATTTTGTCTTGTTTAAGTTTTGTTTGTCTAGATAAGTAAATATGTTTACTCATGTTAATTGTAAATCTTGTTACTGAAGTTTTTTAGCATTTCTATTCGATATCTTGGTTAGTTGCAGAAAGCTGTTAGTCAATGGCCACACACAAGTTTTGGTTTTCAGACATTAATTATACCTAATAGTGGTTTATCTTTGGCTTAATGGAATGGTGTGTAGCCCTTAAATGTACAATCTAATTTTTGTGATTTTCTTTACATATGAGTCTGGAATGGTGTGTAGGCATCAATGTACAATCTAAATTTTATGGTTATCTTTTACATATGGGTCTGGAATTCATGGTAAGTAAATAAATAAGTTAAAAATCTCTTAATAGATTTATCATTTTCTATATTGCTTTGTTAGATAGTTGTCATTTTTAGTATTCGATTTTTTATGCTTTTTGGTTAACCTTCTGAACATTAGTTGCAAAGAAAAACATAAGACCTTCTTCCATTTATATTCAACTTTAGATCTAGTAAAGTTTTTTTGTTATTTGAGGGAGGCAAACCTGTTTTGTTGCCTTAAATGTAAGAACAAGTTTCAGGAAAATGAAAACTGAAAGAACAATGCATACCATAATCATTACTCTCTTTAGGGAAATAGAAGTTTTCTTGTATGCCTGATTGGATTTTGGATTCATATTGATTTGTCATATTCTTTACGATATCTGTTTTCCATTTCATGTTTACGATATTAGTGACAAGCTGTTTAAGGAGATTCGAGATCTCAACTTTGAAGTCGTTGTCCAGGTTGATCCATTTACCATTTATACTTTCATCTCCATTGTTCTTAAGATTTTCTCTCTTTTTCATTTTTGTTTTCAATTTATTAGTTGCCATATGCAGTATGATTGCAGATTCTTTGACAAAAAGCAACATCCATGAAGCAGGACTTCACAGATATGACAACAACTGTCAGTGAATGTTTCAACACCTAAATAGTGATTTCTTTTGCACACATGTTGTGGTCTCTGCCACATTATTATCTATCGTGAAACTAATGTATAGCTGTTGTTCATTAGTTCTAATATAGTGCTATTTGAACGCATACAGACCCAGACAGTTTCGGAATTGAAGGACTTTGTAAAAAAGCTGAATTCATTGCCAGAAATGACTGCATGTGTTTTCTGATGTGATTTTTTGTGATTTTACAACATGAGTTGCCTGAGTTTTGAGTTTCTAATTTGCTGCAAAATTGTTTCTTTAGAGGCATATAAATCTTGCCCAGCATTTGTCAACTTTTACATCAAAGCCATCATTTCTTGCACAACTGGACATGGAACACACTATTGTTGAGGCTCAGAGTTATGACATGTAAGAAAATTTACACTGCTAGTGGAAACTTACTTGTGGGACTGGATTATTATTTTACAACCATGAAACTAATGAAGTCAATGAATGCAGATGCTTTGAGTACATTGAAGAAATGATCCATAAGCAGGAACCACTGATAAATGTCCTACGTCTTCTCATCTTATTTTCTATCACTAATTCAGGGTTGCCTAAGAAGAATTTTGACTATTTGAGGCAAGAATGAAATTCCTTATTCATGTTTTTAGTTAGTTTGTTCAGTCCATCATGTAGTTGCATTTTATTACAATTTTGCACGTCAAATCTTATAAATAATTATAATGTCTGTATTCTTTGTTTTAGGAGAGAACTACTCCACAGTTATGGATTTGAACATATGGGTACTTTGAATAACCTAGAAAAAGCTGGATTGCTGAAAAAACAGGTTCATTGTTTTACCTCCATTGCATATTTGATAACAACCGTTTTTTTTTTTTTTTTTTTTTTTTTTTTTTTCTTTTTTTCAATGTATATGATGATTCATTGTGCATCATCTGAACCATGCAGGAGACCAAAAGCAACTGGCTGACTGTCAAACGTGCTCTGCAACTTGTAGTTGAAGACACTGACACAGTAAAGTATTTCTTCTTGACCATTTGCACTGTCTGCTTCTAATGCAAAGTTTTCGATTATTATTATGATATTTCTTTTGGATAATAAACAAAGTTTGTTGGTGCATCTTTCGCATACCAACAGTTTCGATGATGTGGAATTTTTGCACATCCATATGATATTGGTTTAGTATTTTAGTATTTTTTTTGCTGTAAGTCCAATAATTTCTTCCTATATCAATTTAAGTATCAACAAGAAATTCATGCGACTCTAAATGATGATCTGTTTACATTTTTGATGTAGGACGGGTGGGAAGGGAAAGAAAACTGGAAATTAAAAGATAGGTTCTAGCATCACACCAGAACAATTTTAGGAATCACTCCTAAACCCTAGGCATTACACCTAGTTTGTTTTGCATCACACAAAACTAGAGAAATAATTTTCAGAAAAATACTTGTGTTATTAATCAACTTCTCCAAAAGAGTTACAAAAACCCCTATTTATAATAAACCACCTAATGACATTAGGAAACTAAAATAATAAGAAACGTAATTAAATAAAGAAACCGAATAATAAACCTTCCTAAAAACTTAAGGAAACTAAAATAATAATAAGAATTCTAACAAACATAATAATATTAAAATACTAAAAATCATAAAACCCTAATAATTATAATCCTATATAGTCTCCATCGTTCTCCATCATTCTTCCCCTCTTAGAGAACGAGACTCCGGTGAGTTTAAACCTGAAATCATTAAGCAATAAGCGAAACTTCAAGAATGATAACAGCATAAGCTCAAACTTGATGAAGAGAACTACATGGCTAGCAAATTTAGGGACATTCAAGGTCAACAAAAGCCCTTCATTCAATTGATTTGGATCCAACTTGACACATTTAGGTTGTGTAGGTAGTGGTCTAAGTAAGGTGGCAGGTTGTGTAGGTAAGAGTTCACGTAAGGTGACAAGTTGTAGATAAGGGTTCTAGTAAGGTGACAGGTTGTGTAGGCGAGGTTTTGGGTAAGGATTTGGATAAGATGGCGGGTTGTGTAGGTAAAAGTTCAGGTAGGAATTTGGGTTGTGTAGGTAAGGATTCAAGTAGGGATTCGGGTAAGGTGGCAGATGATGTAGACAAGGGTTCAGGTAGGGATTCGGGTAAGGTGGCAGATGGTGTGGATGAAAGTAAAGGTTCAAGTAAGGGTTTGGGTTTAAAATCAATAGGATGTCCTTCTTGAGTAAGTGTACCCCCAATTTCCTCATTTCATGCTTCACATGCCACTTCAAAATCCTTTTGTAAAATCTGATAGTTGAAGAACTTGAGCCTTAATCAACTTTTTCTCACTTTTCTCCTCAAATTCTTTATTCGAAAGAATGTCCTGCGACTTTTGTGAGTTGTTTGAGACATAACTTTGCTTTTCCACCTTATATTTATCCATCTTAGCTATTGTCATAGGTTTCAACACTACTTCTCTATTAGTGAACATAAAAGAGTAAGTGTTCTCTTTCTCACAACAAAAGACATCTCTATCATAAAGCCAAGGACGAGCAAGAAGAATATGTGTTACTTTCATTGGAATCACATCACACCAAATAGAATCATTATAAACTCCACATGAAAAAGAAGTAAGGCAGCGTTGAGTTACAGGAATTTAAGTACTATCAATCTATGCTACCTTGTATGGATGTGGATGTGGTTCAATAGGAAGTTTTAATCACTTGACGATAGATGCCGAAACAACATTCATACTACTATCACCATCAGTGATAAGCTTTTGTGCTTGATTGCACAACGAACCAACATTTGAAAAATAGATGTGCATTTCCAATCTTCCTTCTCATCTTTCGGAATTGAAAGAATATGTCTAACAATAGCGATTAATGAAGCATCTATTTCATCTTCTTCCAAATCATCTGGATTATAGATACCATCGTCGAAGTTTTTTTCATCCTCTTCCTTTTGTTGATCTGATTTTTCTTCATGTTTTCTACCAAGATGTAAATTTTTCTTGGAACAATTGTATGCCATATGACCAGGTTGTCCATACTTGAAACATTTGTTGCCCTTTTCTCTAAAATCAGCAGCATCAAAAGTAGATTCCTTGGACTTTGTGGACTGATTAGATGGTTGATTTGCTGTAGTTCCAATTCTTTGATTCAATGTTGCATCAGGTCTCTTGAAACTTCCAAGATACTCCTCCAAATCCAAAGAAACTTGGAAAGCTTGCTGCAAACTATAGATTGGTTGTCGCAACAGCTCCCTTCTAATGTCAGGCCTCAAACCAGATTTAAACCTTGCTAGTGTTTGCCTTGGATCTTCAAGTATTTGACTTCGAGTCTTCAATTCAGCAAACTTTTGCATATATTCAGCAATTGACATATTAATTTGCTTCAAAGTGATTGCTTACTCACATAATTTGTCATAATAATTGGTAGGCATGTATTTTTCCCTAAGCTTAGCTTTCATCTCTTGCCAAGTACCAATGGATGGTAGTTCCATTCTCTCCAAGTCTCCTTCAACACCCATCCACCAAATCTTAGCAAGACCTACTAGTTTCATCCTAGCAAATCTTACTCTCCGATCATCATCCATATCATACCAATCAAAATATTCTTCAATGGAAGAAAGCCAATCAGCAAACTCGGTTGGATATACCTTTCCTTCGAAATCTGGTACTTCAATCTTTACGCTCTTTGTAATGTCCTGAAAAGTATTGTGACATTCTTGTGTCGATTGAAACATATTTTTCACCCAATTAGATGCTTGCTAGGCTGTAGGATAGGGTATTGGAGCGGTTGTCTTTGCTGGTTGCTTTTCTTGATCTTTATCATCATTGGCTTCAAGAACCTCATCTTGTTCATTGTTAATTGAGGAACTATTAGGCTGAAATATTTGTGCTTCAATATTGCTAACCCGTGTTTCAATATTACTATCCTGAACAGTAAGAGACTACTTGTTCTATCATACAAATATATAGTTCTTCAAATTGATTGTCAGTTATTCTGCCTCAAACTCTTTCCAGATCGAGTAGTCATGATTCTTTAAGCCAATAGAAAGAATCTGATCACTGGATACTGTTCACGTAGTACTGTTTATGGGGTTACTGTTCATGCGCATAACTATTCACAGAGACAGTTGGATCCTCGCTCTTTTACCAAACTGATGTAGGATGGGTGGGAAGAGAAAGAAAACTGGAAATTGAAAGATAGGATCTTGCATCACATTAGAACAATTTTAGGAATCATTAAACCCTTAGGCATCACATCTAGTTTGTTTTGCATCACACAAAACTAGAAAAATAACTTTCAGAAAAATATTTATATTATTAATCAACTTTTCCAAAAGAATTACAAAAACTCCTATTTATAATAAAACCATCTAATAACATTAGGAAACTAAAATAATAAGAAACCTAGTTAAATAAGGAAACCGAATAATAAACCTTTCTAAAAACTTAAAGAAACTAAAATAATAATAAGAATTCTAATAAAAATAATAATATTAAAATACTAAAAACCATAAAACCCTAATAATTATAATCCTATATAGTCTCCATCGTTCTCCATCAATTTTCCTGCTTATAAAAGTATTGTATTTCCCAGACTCATTATTATATTTCAGTGACATTATTAAGATTATATTAGGTGTTTTTTTTTTTTTTTTTTTTGTTTTGTTTTGGGTTATAGATTACTTATCTCCTATTTTTATGCGCTTTCAATTTTTGTTATACACCTAATACAGCTATATATGGTTGCCAAGATACCTGCACTATTGACCATTGAAATTATTTAGACACCCTAAACATTTATATACTTTGTTCCTTGTTAGTTATGTGCTGGGACTGACATCTTCAGAAAATGATGCACTTCATACCAGCATGCTTCGGTGTATGCTGTCATACCTTAATTATAATACTCCTAAAGCTGGATATGGTTTTCCACATGGCTCAATGTTCACTCTGTAACTTTGTTGTTTTTGTAAGGGTGCATTCCTCATATTTTTACCTCTCATCTGTTTATTTCTTCTCTTGCTCGTCTCTTTTTCTTTTAATGAAGCTAACGAAGTTTGATAATGATGTCTGTTGTCTTTTCTTTCAAGAAGCAATCTGAGCGTGTCATGATAGCAATTCATGAAGTTTTTAGGAACCAAGAAATTATTACAATTTTGTTTCTAGCTTGTTTCATTTATTTATATATCCATATTAGTTCTCTGTCACTAAATTCTGGAATAATTTGTTAATATTACAGCCCTAATGATATTTCATACGTCTTTTCTGGATATGCACCTCTTAGTATTCGCCTTGTTCAACATGCTATTCGATCTGGATGGTGAGCATAATTACCTTTCTTTTCCATCTAAATACATACTCATTCTTATGGAGCAAGCTGGTTTTTGTCCTTGATCTCTTTTAATAAAATGTTGTTTATCTTGTTTATCTCTTCGTTATCTTTACCCCCTGGGAATTTGAAGCATCATAAGAGATGAAAACTAAATTTTTAATTTCTTTTTGCATCTACTTGTTAGTATTTTTATGAAATTACATTTTCCTAAGATATTACATTAGGTTCCAGGCTGGAGCCTTGCATTATAGGATAAAGGCCTGTTATAAATTAGTCAATCTGGTTGTGGGCTTTTAGCTCTATAATCTATATATTTGAGAAGTTCTTTAGGTGAAATTCTTTCTGATAACAAAATTAAGGTTTCTTGCAGTTCAGGTAGGTTTGCAATTGCATTGTTTGCTAGGTACCTTCTTCTACTTAATATCTCAATTTCAGTGTATGTTTAGTTTGTGTCTTGTCGTAGTCTTCGGGGTTGAGTTGGGGCTTGAGTTTAGAGATGGCTCGTTCGGACACCATTCCTATTCCTTTGCACATGATAAAATTTAATTTATTGTTAAAAAGGTTGATCTTAATTTAGTTCATAAATTTAGGTAAATCCAAGTGAAAATGCATGTTTGAAATGTAAACCTAAAAGTCTCAAATCATATTTTATGGTTAAACTAAATTTGATAAAAATATATATATATATATATAGAGATGATTTCACAATAGCCTTGTGGTTTGAAACTGTTGCAAATTTATGATTGTACTACCATTTTTATTTTCTAGAAACTTTCCTTGTCGTTTGAATCTTTAGTATGCTTACAATTGCATTTTCAATTATTATTATTATTATTATTTTTTTCCAATAAGTTCTCTTTCAATTTGTAAGCAATTGCATTTTCAATTATTATTATTATTATTATTATTTTTCCAATAAGTTCTCTTTCAATTTCATTTCCTTTGCAGAATCTTCCCTTTTTTTTTTTTGGGGTGTAAATTATAAAATAGAAGTAAAATTTATTAACGAAAAGATGAATAATCCGAGAAATATATAACTTTAATTTAATTTAATATAAAATAATTAGATTTAGAAACATTTTTAAATACAAATACAATAAATATGATTACAAATTCTAAATATTTTATTTTATTCTTTGTTACATAGGTTGTTGGATCTTTCTATACATTAATTTGGAGTTTATTTTATATTTTATGTTATAAAAGGAAGAAATTGGAAAGAAAATGAAAGTCAATGGAAGTTTTGAAAAAATATATATATATATATATATATATATATATATATATATATAATGATAAGTATGTGAAAGTTTCAAACTACAAGGGGAATTTATAAAAAAGTGGGAATACAATGGTACAAAAATCTTAAACCACAAGGGAAGGTTATGAAATTATCCCAAATATGCATTATCAAGATGGAGGTAAAAAGTTTTGAAAAAGGGTGCAAATGAAAATTTTAAGAGCAGTCCTGTAACTTATTTTGGTCTGAGTTAAATAGTGTGTCTCATGATTTCTTTTAAGCTGAGAACTTTATATGCGACTGCTAAGATTTGGGGTTTTGTTTTTCGTTTCTTTTTTTTTTTTTTTTTTTTTTGTTTTGTTTTTTTTTGTTTTTTTGTTTTTTTTTTTTGTTTTTTTTAATTTTTAATTTCATGCACCCTTTATTTTAGGTCCAGCCTTTCCAAACACTTTTTACCTTTGATTATAAGGTACTGAGCGGCTTTGAAACTGGTTAAACTTATAACCAAAGCATCACATTCTAAGTAGAAAATATAAAATTTTAAGCATTATATAGAGTCCATAACTCACCATTTTTCCAGACCCACCTTTTTGGTTTATCTGAGTAATTTAACGACTTTCAAATCTATTTGTTCATAAAGCATTGACTAGCACGTTCAAGGAAAAAAACAAAAAAAAAAAAACCAAAATATTGACTGGACTTTATGGTTGTAACATCTATGGATTTGGTAACAACTTTGTCCCTCTTTATCATGAAAATTGATCCTTCAGGCGTCCTATTGAAGAAATTTTGAAGCTTTTGCCTGGACCTCATTCAGACCTAAAGCGAGTCAGTACATTTCTCTTGGAGTTATTTCTTTACCTTCCTCTTTTTTTTTTTTTTTTTTTTTTTGTAATTCTCTTTTATTCTCTTAAGATTCATAGTTGTTAGTTGCCCTTGTACTTCTGGATGATTCTATGGTAATTTTATAGCCTTTCTCACGTCTATATGTTGAACTATTTTATAGGGAAGGTTCTCAAGTAGTCCATCATTTGATACCTTGCTGGGATCTTCAGCCAGCATAGACAAGTATGTCTCAACCTATTTTAGAGAATTCTGCTACAAGTATTATATTCTCTTGATATATTATGGTACTGTTCTGTTGGAATATTTTCTCAGTAAATCAGTTCAAGTGGACAAGAATTGAAGTTTCATTCATTCTTTATATTGTTCCATCTAAATTTTTATTGAATTGAAACTTCTGTAACTACCACAGTTTCTACTGATGTTTGCATTGCTCTTTATACGTTTTACCATAAAATTGAATTTAGTTGTGTTGATATGGTTTCAATTTGTTAACACTTGTTTAAATTATCTCAGGGTAGCGGATGGAAGGCGCTCCCTAGTACTTGTTGTCTTCATTGGAGGTGTAACATTTACAGAGATTTCTGCTCTTTGATATCTTTGTGCTCAGGTATATTTATTGTTTTGTATGTATGGAGTCTATGAGATTAGACAACTATTCTCTGCTTAGTTTTGAGAAGACGCTTAAATTCCCTTTTTTATTGTCTGAAGTATTACTGCATTCATGGCCCAATACATTGTTTAGAATCATCCATTTCAAAAGAAAGGATAGGGTAAGGGTTTATTTGAAAGCCTTGTAAAATAGCTATGCAATAAAATGAATTAAAGTTGTAACCTGTTTTGCTGACACCATTGGTCAATTATTTTGACATACATTGGCATGGTTAAGACATTTCGACTCATTTGCATTAGTCCATGTCAAGTTTAAAACGTTAAAGATTTTTGCTTCGGTTCCTGTAAACTATAACTTATCATCTTCATCTTTACTGCCACACAATTGTATGATTGTTGTGTAGATCTCATTTTTAAATTCCAGCCAGAAAAGGTACTACAAACTGAATTACTAGCTCAACATTGCACTCATTTTACTTGTTGAATAGGATAACCATGCTCTTGAAAGTGTTTATCTTTTCTAACTGTTACCAATTACAATTACATTTGCCATTATCTCGTTGGTAAATGATAGTTAACATAATTTGGCTTGCAGGAAGGGATGGCATATGATTTAATTGTTGGGACAATAAAAATTGTCAGCGGTCATACATTGACTGAATCATTTGTGGAGAAGTTTGGTTGACTTGTAATAGATTTCATATCTATTTTGCTTCATATTTTTATTTTTATCCTTTGCTTCAGCTGGTAGGAGTAGAAAAATGAAGCATGTAGCAGACTTGTGGCTCATGCTTGATTCTACATCTTGATGCTGTCTTGGTTTGCTTATAGAGACCGCCCTGTTGTAGCGATTGCTGTATGTTTTGTTTTTGTTAGTCTAATGGGGGAACAAATCTTAACCTTTAGCGCGGTTGAAGGAGATTGGTTTAGTTGAAAATTGACGTTTGTATTGTGAATTTGGAATTCTATTGCCAATGACATGGGATTCTATGAAGTAGATTAGGTGATTGTCTTTTTGGCAAATGCTCGGGTTTTTGTTGTTTTCAATCTTAGATAAAAAATAATACATATTAAAACTTTGATCTTAATTGAAGACTTAACAATATATATATATATATATATATATAATATGTTATGGGCAATGTTATTAACACCATAAAACCTATCAGGGGCATCACATCCTACACCCACACTAAATTTTATTTTTGCTTCCCACATAATGAAATATATCAATTTTATCTTTGCCACACAATGAAATATGTCAATTTTATCTTTGAAAGCATGGTATATGTAAACTGGATGATGTGTACATGTATATCTAGCTGTATACGTTCCTCTATTTTGTATAATCTATTTTAAATATGGAAGAGAAGCATACATCAATTTCAGCGCTGCTTTCTTAGATTTAACAAGATTCTTGGTAACTGGAACTTCCAGCATATTTCCTTTCAAATCCCCGGAGAAGCGTGATCATTAACACCCTTCAAACAGGACTACTTACAGAAGTTTTAGGAAGGACGGTTCTCCCAAAGACTCACGGAACTGTTCGTGTCAAGTCATTATGTGATAAATCTCTGAAAGAATGAAAAAAGACAGAAACAGGACACACTGTTAGTCAATTTAAGACAGAAAGCATAAAATATGAAACTTTTCGGTTAGTTTTGGCTAACATGAGAAAGTATTCCGTCTCTAACAACCATAAAACTTACTATATAATATATTTAGCTAGTCCGACGACTCAAATTTTCCACAAATATCCACAATTTCAATTCTTGGGAGCTTAATTTGCTATTTGGCTAAATATAAGTAAATATATTACACATTTTGGTTAAATATAAGTAAATATGTTACACATTTTGGTTCATATTTCAACTTATGTTTGTCTGCAATTTCAAAACCCTCTCATGTTTTAACATATAATAGTTATATTTTATTTGAAAAACCATATGGGAAGCTGAGGCAAGATCCTTCTCGGCATGAGGCTTCTACGCTGCTGCCACCGTTTGTTGTGTCTCAAACGTGTGTGGCAACATAGCAGATCCTAAATTATCAATCGCTTCATCTGAGACTGAAACCGAGTTGACTTAGTCATTGGAAACCAACGCTTTGCTGCTATCAGTCCCCGTGATGTTCGTTGATGTCTTGTGTTCAAAGGCACTAGCAGTACTCACCGATGAAGATTGAATAGTTTCTCGAATGAGTGCAAAGAGGCCAGCCATGGTAATTGTGAATCTTGCTGGCTAACACCAGTTAAGCCTCCGATTTGCCATGGTTGACCTCTTTGCATGAGATGATGATGATGATGATGATAATGCAAATAGTTACTATTGACCGGCCAGAACGAGCAATAACTCCATCCGAGTTAAACAATTCAAATTTCAATGGAACACTCGTTTGATATATAGAACTGGAATCTAGTACACATACCAAGTGAAATCAAATATTGGCTTCGATAGCAGATTGGATTGTCAAACAACTTGTTGGGGGTGCTCTTCCTTTAAATATTAATTGAGATGCATAAAAAAATTAGCTTATTTTTATTGTTAAGAATACAAACCATTTTTTTTTCTTTTAAAAATGTACCTAATTATGAGTATATGAGAAAATCGTTGAGAAAATGCTGATATATATTGACCCAAGCAAGAGGTTAAGAATGAATAAATCTACATAGCAATATCTATTGAAAATCAACAATTACTTAATGAGTTTGATTAACGGTAAGACAACACCAAATGTTTATTTTAAATTGATTCATTAAAATGATCAAAGTGAAGAAACACATATATGCTGCCCAACAAATGACTTACAAGGATTTTTAAAGGCGCCTATATACACTAGTATGCAGTCAACCGGGCATGCATCATAAGCAGAGGCAATAATGCCTAGTAAAAAGCTTCTTCGCATATATATATATATATGGTAAGAAAACTTTTATTAACCTGAAAGGATTTGGAACCTCTCATTGTTTTAACCATTATCGTTTATAGAACAATATCGATACAACAAAACAAAACTAGACAGTTAAAAAAAGAAGAAAAAATGAAAGTGAATCGTGATCACTGAACAGCCCAAGCATTGTCTTTGCGGTACTTTAACCTCGGGCGGTAAAAGTTGATCCTTTCCGATTTTAAACATCTTACGAATCGCCTCCACTTTCTTGCCTTTGATCATGCCAACAAGCCTCTGAATCAATTGCTCCTCCAATTCCCCAACACAAAGATATTTTGCAGCCATCAGGAGATGATAAAGTTCGTCATCCTCCTTCATAAAAAACTCGGCGTCCCATTTCTTAAGTTCTTCGCTGATTTTGCTGTTCGTACTGTGCTTATTGCACCACTCAATGACCATGCTCAGCGTGGATCCGTCAACCTCGGCCACCGGAATAATGTCGTCGGTGCCCATGTCGTCATTGATGTTCTTGATGGTTTCGGACTTCACTGCCGCGGCTTCTTTTACCTCGAAGATCCCATCGTCTGAGCTCTTCATCAAAACATTGTTACTGTTGCTCACTGATGCAGACATGGTGAATAGTTAAATTTCTTTGGTGAGAAGAAAGTGAGGGAGTAGGCAGTATTTTATGGAGGCAATTTTTTGACGAGTGATTCTTTTTGCAATTCTAAATTATCTCTTTGCAGTTCCATAAAAGTTAAATTTTACCAAACTATCCTTATCTTCTTCATTTTTATTTTCAATTAAGGTTAGGCTTTTCCATTTTCTGGTGAGTCTATCAGAGATGCAAGCAACGCCGAACCATGAACATGGGTTGGTCTAAATGATGTTCACAAGTGCATTCACCAACAATGCGCTCTCTGCAACTTAAATTCTCAGAGCAATATCTTCAGAATATCAAGCTCCTTCATAGGCATCCAAGCTTGGCCAAGTGCCTCCATCAATTGAGGAATCCAAACCCATCAGCAGGAAAGATGCGAAAAAAAAATCCGCTAAGCAAGAAGCTGTCTTAGCTGCGGCATTATCATTGACATCCATGGATGAGGAGGATCAGCCCATCGGCAACTATGGTGATGCATCCTCTCGGAGCAAATCGATTAGTAAGGATGGAATTAGATAGACAGATTGGATTGCTTACATTTGCACTGAATGGCAAATCTGTACTGATAAGCGAATGAGCATGGATAATCAAAGCTGTGGGAAAGAACATGGCCTTATGGCTGTCTGAGAAAAAAGTTTTACCGTGCAATATCGACTGCTTGGTTACAGGGAAAGTGAAGGAAAAAAAGAAATCAATTATATATTTTTAAATAATTTAAAATTAAAAGATAAAGGGTAATGTAGGAAATTAAAATAACAAGGACTGTATTGAGTTATTTTGGTATTGCAACTATAAACTCCCTTTTTTTGACACCCTTCAATTTACAATTCATTCAATTATTAACAGGAAAAGAAATAAAAAAACCATTCAATCATTAATTGTTTTCAAAATAATAATAATAACGATGATGATGATGTTATCCAAACGGATATCTGGACTAAATTTTCAATCTTATCAAAATTGAAAGTTTTGGTTGTTTTTATTTGTATCATTTGGAACGGTTTTCATATCTTTTTCATGTTAAAATTTAAATATGGTCTAAAAAAATAAGAATTTATATGTCTATAAAGTGGTTAAAATTTAAAGAATCTCCCTAAACTTTGACATCTTACCATTTGAATTAAAAATTTTGACACATTACCAACCCTACTATTTTTTCAGTGTCATTTTAGTATAATTGTAAATGGAGGTCTAACGAAGTGGACACATGTATACCTCATATAACCAAGATGAAGGGCATTTGATAAAATAGAAAATTGACTTTGGGTTTCTATATCTATGAAGCAAATAAGAACGCCAAAATATTTGCACCTTGAAAATTAAGAATAGAAATGCAATTTCCATTATTAATCGAAGAAATATCTATCCACTGATTTTCAAAATAACAACACGTAGATGGCAAGATCTACCTTGAGAACCGTTATGTTCTTCAATGGCAAAATCCACAGCCCTTTTGGGCTGTGTTTGTTATGGTGGAAAAGTAGAAGGAAGTAAAAAGATGGATAAAAAAGTGAAAGATGGATAAAAAAGTGAAAGTTAGTTGTTTGACTGAGAAGATGATGGAAGAAAAATAAAGAATGATTTTTTCATAAAAACAATTTCTTTACGGTGCAATCTCTATAAATGAATATCTCCATGTAAATAATTATTCATTTAAAAAAAATATTAATTTATCAATAAATGAATAATTTATTATTTTATTGATAAATAAATATTTTTGTAAAATAATTTTACTAACTCTATATATATATATATATATATATAACATGATTAAACAAATCTAATATGAGATTTTTTTTTTAATCTCTTATATCATATTAAAATTAAAATTTAAAATTATATTTATTAATTATCATATTCGAATATGATTTATTTTTTTTAAATAAAAAAATAAAAAAATATTCAATAAAAACAAAATAGCTAAATATACCTTTTTTTTATCCTCATGTATTATATTGGATAAATTAACAGTTTTCAAAAATATTATTTTTACCTTTATTTTTTCGATAACAACCTTTTCATTTTTCTTTTTAATTTTTAATCAAAAGAATTTCAAAGCTCTAACATTCTCACCAAAGAATTTTGCTCACGCCTTTTCTCTATATAAGTGCAATCGATCAAAATTTTTATTTTTTGTATTTGAATTTTTATTTTTTATGAAGGAAAATGTATGGACTTAACAACTTACTCAAAAAGGTTCCTTTTTTTTTTTAAATGAATAAAAAAGGTTGGTTATAAAACAAGAGGATCTTTATTTGGTATGAGAAAATAAAATATGATTAGTCTAGTTATGTGTGATTTAAGTCTAATCGAATTGACTATTTATAATAGCTTTTTATTTATTTTTTGATATTTTAAACTATAGTTATAAATGAATCTTTATCTTGTATGAGAAAATAAAAAATAATTAATCTAGTTATGTGTGATTTAACTCTAACTGAATTAGCTATTTATGATAGCTTTTTATTTAATTTCTTATTTATTAAGGACTGTTTACATAGTTTACACATGCATTTTGAAGAGTTAATAACAAGTTAGATGAGTACAACAAGTTAAAAAAAAAAAAAATTTTAAAAAAAGGCATAGTTTTTTTGAATAAAAAAAACCCTTTAGTACCAAAAAACAAGAAGATATATTTTGGAAACAATACATGAATATTGCAAGCAAAAACTAATGGCAAATAAAAAAATAATTTTTTTTTTTTCATATTAATAATTTGGTCAAAATATTCTTTATTTTCATAAATTTTTACTTAAGAGTCTATCTAAACCTTTTCTTTTTTCCTTTCTCACTCTCAATTTTCTTCTCTCTCATCCAAACAACAAGCCTATGGAAACTTCAAAAGCTTTCATTTTTCTCTGTAAGATGATCAGCAGTAGGGAGGGCATTTCACACCCCATCCGCCGAGGACTCCCACCATTTAATCTCAAGCTCCTCCTCCGCCTCCATCTCTGCCACCTCTACCTTTGCAACCACCGCAGCCCCACCATCCATCCACCTCCCACGACTGACATCTATAAGAGAATGTCATCGGTTTCTGCTCCTCATGCCTTGCCGTGCTCAATCGCTTCTCATCTACATCTTTTTTATCTTCTCGAAAACCCAAACCACCTCTACTGCCGCCGCTTGTTATAATTGATTTAAAATATATATATATATATATATATATTAAATATTATTTTATATATTAAACGATGGAGGATTTTATTGAATACCTAAGTAGTTGTTTTTTAGTTCCTATAAAATAATATCTTTTAACATATATGTTTAATTATTTAGTAAAAGTCAATTTTCTATTTTATTTACTGTTTTAATGTTTATATTAGTTTATTAACATTAATTTAGTTTCTAACGTTTATTTTGTTACTATTTTTATTCTTAAAAATCTTTTATATCCATAACTATTTTTTGCTCCAAATTCTATAAATAGAAGCTTTCTTTTCCATTTGGAAACACACAACAATAGAAAGTTATTTATTCTCTCTTTTTCTCCTTAAATACTTTTCTCAAATCCTCCATATTTTTTTAATTATTATTATAAAATTATTTTATTACTTTCAAATATATTTTAGTGTATATATATATATATTGAGCATTACAGGAGGTTTAAGGAGTTCATGGAAATTTTTAGCTGTATATAAGATTCTTGAAGGATCGTTGTATCTTGGGAGATGAACATTAGACAACCCAATGTAGAAGGGGGTGTATCTTCTATAAGGACAACGCTATTGCATGCCTTGATCCAACTAAACAAGCTATCTTGAACTTTGAATAGTTGTTTATTATTTTTATTATTGTTGTTTGGTATTTGTAATTATAATTTAGTTTTGTTACTTGTTTTATTTCCAACATTCTTAGAGAAGATATTTTATTAGAACTTTTGTTTTCATAGCATCTTATTTTACTATGGCATCTGTTGATTCTGGTTTTTGTAAACCTGAAAAATTTTCTAGTCAAAATTTCAAATATTGGCAGCAACAAATGAAATTTTGACTCACTACTTTGGGTCTTTATTCTATTATTTGTAAGTCTTCAAATGCAAAAGAAACTGTTTCTAAAACTATTGGTTCTTTTAAATCTGTTGTATCTTTAGATTATAATAAGGATTCTAGTAAAGATTTAAGTAAGGATTCTCAAACTGTTCCTATTGCTGATGATTTTGATGAAAAAGATATGTTATGCCATGGTAGAATTTTGAATGCTTTGTCTGAAAATATTTATCATATTTTTTGTTCTACTAAATATGCTTTTCAATTGTGGGATGCTTTAGAACAAAAATATGGGATTGAGAAACTTGGTTTTAAAAGATATTCTGTTGAAAAATGGCTTGATTTTCATATGGTTGGTGGTAAATCTATTTTTGATTAGATTTTCATATGGTTAATGGTAAATCTATTTTTGATCAAATTCATGATTTTGAAAATATTATCTTTGATATGAAAATGAAAGGTATTGTTGGATAATATTTTACTTGTTGCTTCTTTGATTAAAAAATTGCCTCCTTCTTGGTCTGGTTTTCAAAGAATTCTGAAACAAAAACCCGAAGATTTTTCTTTTGATGAATTACTAGTTTGTCTTAGGATAGAAGACAAGCACAGTGAGACTTTAAAATCTTCTAAAAATGATTTTCAAGCCAAAGCCCATATTGCTGAAAATTTATAAACCAAAACCCAAAGGTTTTAAGAAAATTAGTTTTAACAAAAACCAAAATGCCAACAATTTTGATAAAAAAGATAAACCTATTATTCAGAAAAAGATGGGTTCTTGTTGGGTTTGTGGCAAAACGAATCATAAGGCCAAAGATTGTTTTTTTTTAAAAAGGAGTTACTCAGAATACTCATGGATCTTTTGGCATAAAACCACAAGCAAACATCCTGGAGACAAATTATTCCTCTCATGCTAAAGGGTATTTTATTTCTAGCCCACAAACAAATTATATTTTTGAATCAAATGATTGGTGGATTGATTCAGGGGCTAATGTTCATGTTTGTTCTGATAAAAAAAATATTTTCTTCATATCAGGAATTAAACACAAAAACTGTAAGCATGGGAAATGGAAATTTGGCTTGAATAATAGGAGAAGGACAAGTGAATTGAACTTTTCCTCTGTCAATTCTACTATTTTAGATAGTTTTAAGCATGTCCCAGATATAAGGAAAACTTTAGTTAGTTCTTTATTGGTTCAAAATGGTTACAAAGTTGTATTTGAGTTAAATAGAGTTGTACTTACGAAGAATGATTGTTTTATTGGCAAAGGTTATTTGTATGATGGTTTGTTTAAACTTAATATTATAAATTGCAATATTTATGATTTGTCTACTTGTTATACTTTTGTTACGAATGATGAATGTTCTAAGTTTTGGTATGGTAGGCTTGTGCATGTTAATTTCAACTTTATTAAGAGAACGATGAATTTAGATCTTATTCCAAAATCTTCTTTTATTTATGAAAATGTGATGTTTGTGTTCAAGCAAAACAACCTAGAAAACCTTTTAAATTTATTGAAAAAGAAACCACTTTGTTATAATTAATTCATAGTGATATATGTGATTGTAATAATATTTTGACTCGTGGTGATAAACATTATTTTGTTACTTTTATTGATGATTTCTCTAAATATTGTTATGTTTATTTAATTCATTCTAAAAGTGAATTATTTGATATGTTCAAGGTTTATAAGGCTGAAGTAGAAAATCAACTTGAAAAGAAAATAAAGATTTTGAGATCTGATAGAGGTGTTGAGTATACTTCTAATGAGATGAATGATTTTTGTGAATCACATGCCATTGTTTATCAGGTAATTGCTTCTTATTCACCAAAATCAAATGGTATAGTTGAAAAGAAAAATAGAACACTAATTGATATGGTAAATTCTATGCTTATTAGTTCCGGTTTGCCTAATAATCTATGGGATGAAGCTTTATATTCTGCATGTTTAATACTTAATAGAATTCCCTATAAAAATTTTGTGAAACTCCTTATGAGCTTTAGAAAAATAGGAAACCTAATTTGAAATTTCTCAAAGTGTGGGGATGTTTTGCAAAGGTAAGTATTTCTGTAAACAAAAAAAGAAAATTGGGATCTAAAACTATTGATTGTGTTTTTATTGGTAATTCTTTAAATAGTATTATTTATAGATTTTTTATATTAAAATTTGATGTTTTTGATTTTTCTGTGAATACTATTATAGAATCTCATGATGTGACTTTCTTTGAAAATATTTTTCCATTGAAAGATAAAATTTCAAAACAAGTTAATGAAAACTCAACTTCTAATTTTATTCCTTTCAAAAATCAAATTGAACTTAGGAGGTGTAAAAGAAATAAAGTTGAGAAAAATTTTGGACATAATTTTTTAACTTTTTTGATAAAAAATTACCCTAAAACTTTTAATGAAGCCATGAGTTCTCTTGATGCTCATTTTTTGAAAGAGGTTATTAATAATGAGATGGATTCAATAATAAGCAATAATACATGGGTTTTAACCGATCTTCCTCCTATTTGTAAAACAATTGGGTACAAATGGATTTTTAGGGGAAAAAAATTGAGAATTGATGGCTCTATTGAAAAATTTAAAGCTAGACTTGTTGCAAATGGTTTTAAACAAAAAAGAAGATATTGATTTCTTTGATACTTATTCTCCTGTTACTAAAATCATTGCTATTAGAGTTTTAGTTGCTTTGGCTGCCATTCATAAATTAGAAATTCACCAAATGGATGTAAAAACTACTTTTTTGAATGGTGAATTAGATGAAGAGATTTACATGGACCAGCCTAAAGGTTTTATTATTCCTGGTCAAGAAAAGAAAGTTTGTAAATTAGTTAAATCTCGTTATGGTTTAAAACAAGCACCAAAGCAATGACATGAAAAGTTTGATAGTATAATTCTTTCTAATGGTTTTGTTATTAATGATGCTAATGAATGTGTTTATATTAAATTGTTAGACAATGCATGTGTAATCCTTTATTTATATGTAGATGATATTCTTATTTTTGATACAAATCTGAGTGTCATTAATGATACAAAATTATTTCTATCTAAGAATTTTGATATGAAGGATCTTGGCATTGCTAATGTAATTTTAGGCATAAAACTAATAAAGCTTGATGCAGGTATTACTTTGACACAATGATATTATATTGAAAATTTATTAAAAAAGTTTAACTTTTTTTATGTGATTATTGTGTCTACACTTTTTGATCCTAATTTAAAGTTAACAAAAAATAAAGGTGATACAATATCACAGCTTTTATATTCTCAAATTATTGGTTCCTTTATGTATTTATCTAACTGCATTAGATCTGATATTTCTTATGCTGTTAATAGATTAAGTAGGTATACTAGTAATCCTAGTAGTAATAATTGGATTGCTATAGAAAGGATCTTTGAATATCTTAAAGGTACAATCGATTATGGTATTAACTATATTGGTTTTCCTACAATCTTGGAAGGTTTTTGTGATGCTAACTGGATTTCAAATTCAAATGAAACTAAAGCCACCAGTGGTTATGTTTTTACTTTGGGTGATGGTGCAGTAGCATGGAAGTCAACATAAATTCTAGGTCAACCATGGAAGCCGAATTCATTACTCTAGACCTTGCCAGTAATAAAGATGAATGGTTGAAAAGTCTTCTAGCAGACATACCAATTTTGTCTCGTCCAATTCCTGCTGTACCTTTGCATTGTGATAGTCAATTAACTATTGCAAAAGAAAAGAGTAAAAATAATAATGAGAAGAGGAGACATATAAGGATTAGACATAAAACAATTAAACAATTACTAACACATGGTGTTATTTCTCTTGATTTTGTCAGATTTGAAAAGAATACTATGGACCCACTTACAAAAGGCTTAGAGCACGTGCGAGTTATTGAATCATCGAGGGGAATGGGACTGAAGCATATAAATATAATCACCACAGTGGACACCCAATCTTTGTGATTGGAGATCCCATGAAAAAGGTTCAATGGGTAAAAACAAAACAAGAGTGTGACTATGAAGCACTATTTTATAATTGAGGAAAATTTCTTGGTTCAATTCCTATGGTGATAGTGCTTAAAATCATGATGGTATAGGAAGAGTATAACTCTGAATGAAACCAAGGCATGTACATTTGTAGGGAGTTGATCACAGACGTCCCTTTGAGGTTTCACCTAAGTAGTATCGTAGTGTGGTCGCTACCATGGGAAATCAGTCGATTCCCTAAAAATACTCATGATTCAAGAAACATATGCATGACCATTAAAACGTAAACCAAAAATAGAACTCAAGAAGAATTACCTATACTGTATGTATTGCAAGTGAAAAATCTGGTTCAAAGAGCCTAGTTTAAGACTTAGTTCACTATGGTTCTTTCAGATGGAAACTTATAAATACTAAGTGTTGGTTCAAATCCAGAATGTACCTACACCCATTGCATAGTAAAAAATGCTCAATAATATATTTATCTTATAAAGTTATATTTTCATATTTTTAAATAATGTGGGGGATTGTTATAATTGATTTAAAATATATATATATATATATATATATATATATATATATATATATATATATTAAATATTATTTTATATATTAAATGAAGGAGGATTTTACTGAAAGACTAAGTCTAAGTTATTTTTTAGTTCCTACAAAATAATACCTTTTAAAGTATGTATTTAGTCATTTAGTAAAAGTTAGTTTCCTATTTTGTTTACTGTTTCCATGTGTATATTAGTTTATTAACGTTAATTTGGTTTCTAGCGTTTATTTTGTTACTATTTTTATTCCTAAAAATCATCTATATCCATAACTATCTTTTGCTCCAAACTCTATAAATAGGAGCTTTCTTTTACATTTTGAAACACACAACAATAGAAAGTTATTTATTCTCTCTCTTCTTCTCTCTAAATACTCCTCTCAAATCCTCCATATTTTTTTATTATTATTATAAAATTATTTTATTACTTTCAAATACATTTTAGTATATATATATTGAGCATTACAGGAGTTCTAAGGAGTTCATGGGAATTCTTAGCTACACACAAGATTCTTGAAGGATTGTTGTATTTTGGGAGAGAACGTTAGACAACCCAAAGAAGGGGCATATCTTCTCTAAGGACAGCATTATTGCGTGCCTCGATCCAACTAAATAGACCATCTTAAACTCTGAATAGTTGTTTATTATTTTTTTTGTTATTGTTGTTTGGTATTTGGTATTTGTAATTATAACTTAGTTTTGTTATTTGTTTATTTCCAACACCGCTGCCATTAATGCAACTAGGTACATGTGAATTTGATTAATCTTAGTTGAAAAAGCAAAATTTTGATTAAAAAGAAAAAAATTCCAAGGCATTGTAGAGAGGGACTGAACAAGCTAAGGAGGAGCTGAGCTTTGAAGAGGGATTGAGTTTTTTACCCTACCCTATTTGGAAAAGAGGAATTTTTACCCGGTGTTTCTTGAGGTTTACTTGTTTTCTTCTTTTAGTTGATGTAAAAAAATATTGTAGGATATGATGATGATTTTGTACATGAGGTGTTTTGGAATGTTGTGATTGGAGGAATGTGTTTAGAAGGTTGAAATTTGAAGCTTTCTATTTAATTGCTATAACTCAAACATTCAACCCCAGAGTATGGATGATTACGACCAATTATAGTAAGCCGTGCATCCAACGAATTTGATCTTTATATAAGCTTTTCTTGGATTTATTTATTTATTTATTTTATTATTATTATTTTTTTTAAGGATACATTGTTTGTTTCCTGAGAAAGTTTCATCAGTGGTGAGTGGAAAAAAATGGCTACGATGATCAAAAGTTCTGGGTTCTTAAATAGATCTCTTCTCTGACGATCAAATTGAAACTTGAAACTATTCCCTAAAAGTCTTCGATATCAGCATCTCAGAGATCAAAAACTATTGCAATCATTTTATATTAAATTTTGTTTTCAAATTTAATTGCAAAAATTTAAAAAAATAATAAAAAAACAATTATAGGATTACATGAGTTGCTCATGAGTTTTTTAGATTCTATTAAAAATTAACAGAACTGGAAATAAAGGAATTATATGTTTTACACTCCCTAAATGAAAATTTGAGAAAAGTAGAAG
This sequence comes from Ziziphus jujuba, assembly GCF_031755915.1. Classification (NCBI taxonomy): domain Eukaryota; kingdom Viridiplantae; phylum Streptophyta; class Magnoliopsida; order Rosales; family Rhamnaceae; genus Ziziphus; species Ziziphus jujuba. The sequence goes on along the minus strand of NC_083386.1, from coordinate 17,182,641 downwards.
GTAGCATAATTTTGACCTAATAATATTTTTTGGGGCTAAAAATTTTGTGTGGTTTATTTTTATTTCAAATTTTATTTTCGATGGTTTGAAATATTTCAGAAACACCCTTTGCTGTTAGCTTTTCTTCGGTTATCTGACATTCTAATATAAAAAATCATAAATACCCTCAAATTTTTAAAAAATCTCTTTTTATCTTTTATATGTTTTATAATACTAATATCATTTATTTACTCACGGGTCGTCTGCATATAGATGCATATGGACTGTTCGCACCGTAATCTCACCAATAATTTTATTATATATTTTGGATTTTTTTCAACCCATTTTCTAATATATATATATATGTAGAAAGTTAAATATGTTTTATTACGATTTAATTTATTTATTTTTCTATTTGGTTTATGATTATGTAATGTATATTAATTTAAATACTAACCTCTGTTTTATGTTGATAAAAAAGTGAGTTTTAATTTATTTATTATTTTATGTGGTTTTATGATTATGTAATTTATACAACTTCAAATACTAATCTACGTTTTGTTTCAATAAAAAAGTGGGTTTCTTTGAGGTTATATTTAGTTTCAGGAGGAAAAAAAAAAAAAAAAAAAACCACAAAGTGGAAACAACAAAAGAGAGAAACATTTATAAATTTCTCTTATTGGCTTAAAATAAATACCCCTTAGACGCTTTAGGAGATATCTTCATATGTGGAATTTGTTTATCTTTAGAGGAACCCTAATGTCCCTTGCCAAATCATACAGGATTTGTGGATGTTAATACTCCCAAGATAGCTCATAAAATCTAATCCAAACTTGAATGTTTTTGGTTTTTTGATGACACGCTTAAAGTTAGGAACCTAAGATTGAAGATGAACAATCCTAGGCTTAAATGAAAAGGACCCATGGACCAAATACGGTATCTATCAGCATTAGAAATTAATAATACATGATAGTAACATTTTCCAAGCGAAATTAATCTCCAATTCTTGGGCTTCCAATTCGCCTGCAATTTATCTGTCAAAGCAGCAATAGTCCAAGGAGTATCTCCTTTAGAATGAACTCGGGCGATTAAATAATGTTTACACAAGGAGATGCATTCCTTATAGGCATCCAAGTTAATTTGATAATAATATCACCCTTCTTCTTTACAGGTGAAGCATCCATTGAATCATTCATCGCTGGTAACACACTAATGGACACATCCTTAAGACTGTTTCATAGATGAAGCCTTACCAACACCCAATTTTAGATTATCTAAAGCTTTTAAAATATGAATTGAAGCCAATGTCACCGCCTTACCACTTGTAGCTACAAAAAGATAGGATCTATCCATTTGATGAACAACATTACTCCCCACTTCCTTAACAAGAGCTTACTTTGATAGCAAATAACAATCAATAACATTAGCAATTTTATTGATAGCATGTAATTATTGAATAATATAAAAAAATAAACAACCAAATAATAGTATTATAATCAATTTTTCTTGTTTGTTTTGACAGGAAACTATGGTCATAATTATTACTAATAACAACAACATTAATGGAAATAGTAAATAATAATAATAACAATAATTAAATGTTAACACAATGAAAATAAAAGTACAATTAAAACATGTAAAACTATAAAAATAAAGTAGTACATTACAATGCATCACTAAACATAATATTATATTTATACAACATAGCATAGTACCGTAAAACCTCAACTAATAAATATTCAATAAATAAATAATCTCGTTAAATAAATAAAATCGTTCGATCCTGTGTACTAAGTGAATAAATTCCTTAAATGCATAAAATAATATTTTTAAAAAAAATCCTTTAAGACCCATCAAATATATATATTTATATTTGATTGAACTTATACGAAAAAAAAAACAAATAATATATATAAACATTTACCATACATAATAAGAAAATTTTAAGCTTTTATTTATTTTTTCAATTTATCTTTTCTCTAAAATATGCATCTAAATTTTTTCGCTTTTACCAAGAAAAGGAAATAAGATTTGAAATAATAATTTAATTAGTTGATCCATAGTCCGGGGTAGTTTTCCATAAGTAGATGTCAACTAATTGGCCAACTCAATAACGATTTTCTTTATATTTATCAGTGTGATTCTTTCCATTAGTAGTCTTCTCTGTATGATGAAATTCTCCATTGATTTTTTATTTTATTTGTTGATTGTGCAATGATCAATCCCCTGTGTAGATTTCATCAAGCTTGATTGATCTTTGCCTTATTAATATATATTATACAAGTAGTAGAATTATTTTTCAAAAATAGTATAAATTATTTTTAAATTAATAAATAACCATTTATTGATAAATCAATAAATTATTCATTTATTGATAAATAAATAGAGGTTTATAAATTGCCATTTATTCTCATGAATAACCTATAAATTATGGAAAATATATGAAAAGTATGTTATTTTTATTAATAATAACTTAAAACAATCACATTAAGAATAGCTAATAGAAAATTAGAAATTTACAGTTAAGTTAATTTGAAAATTCATTAAATTAAGTAAAGCCAAATTTTAACTCTAATTTTTTTTTTGGGTAAAAATAATTTTCAATGATTTTGCAAAAATAATTTGTGAATCAAATAAATCTATTTACAAATTTATATTAAAACAGGTAAACATTAGTTAAGGCCAAAGGAAAAATGAAAATTTTGATTTTGTTAAAATTTTAAATGAAGTTAAATTAAAAATAAGTGTGGTTAAAAATAGAAAAATAAAAAAGCCTAACTGAAAAAGGATGATGCTAAACTCTTCTCTCTTATTAAAACAGAAATTAGAATAAAAATTTTTATTTTGTTTTATTATATTTATTTTTCTTACTAAATAATTATATTTGTAAACAATTATGTGTATAAATGAAAAACGAAAACAAATATGTATAGATAAGGGATATAAATTAATTAGAAGTAAAATGAATTTAAGTGAAAAAGAAAAAATTTAAAATATGTATATACAGAGAGTTGCTGCAGAGAGGATCGGTACGCATGTCTTGGAGTGCACCATCAACTGCCGTTTCTTTTCTTTGTTAGGTGCGTTGGCACCTTTTTTTTTTTTTAAAAAAAAAAAAGGCAAAACATTTACTGAACCTGCACCATCACGTGGGCTTCACAAATTAAAAGCAGGACCCATATTTGAGAAAAAATAAATAAACAAACAAAAACAGCAATTTCTCTCTCTCTCCCGCCCACCATTCTACCATTTCAACTCTATTGTAGATAATTTTTACATGCTCAACTCTTGCTTTGTTGTGTATTTCTTGGAGATTTTAAGATCCTAATCAAAATTTTTATTGAAAAAATCATTCTTGTTGTTGGATACAGATGAGGAATATCATGTCAACAGAGCAAAGAACGCACTCAAAATAAGCAAGCAACAAACGCACTAAAAAATAAGCATATAAAAAAAAAGGAACAAACACATATTACAGATTGGAAAATAAAAAATCTAAGCATATCAAAATGCAAAATGAGAGAGGAAGAGAAGGAAACTGAAAATGCTATGTGACTGCAGTGAGCTGCTGGCCGGCAAGTGGGTGAGAGGAAAGAAAGGAAGAGAAGCTGGAACTAGTTCTGGTTTAGGGATTTAGGAAAGAAAAAAGAGACGAACTGTACTGGGCGGAGAGAAGGAGAAAACGTGTTGTGGTTTTTTTTTTCAAAACGGGTGGCAATGCACCGTTTAATTGAAATGCTAGAATGATGGGTGGGAGAGAGATAGAGAGAGAGAAATTGCTGTGAGACATTGTTGTTTTTGTTTATTTATTTATTTTTTCTCGAAAATGGATCCTGCTTTTAATTTGTGAAGCCCAAGTGGTGGTGCAGATTCAGTAAATGTTTTGCCTTTTTTTTTTTCCCCTAAAAAAAGGTGCCAACGCACCTAACAGAGAAAAGAAATGGTAGTTGATGGTGCACTCCAAGACATGCACATCGGTCCTTTTTGCAGCAACTCTCTGTATATACATGTCTTAAATATAAAATGAGTTTAAAAATGTATATGATAGAGAGAGGGAGATGCGAACCGACATATGTATTTGGGAGTAAAAAATAGAGATTTGTACACATATGGGAAATTATTTATTTATGATGATCGAGGAAAATGGTAATTTATATAATGGTCAATATGTTGTGGACTTCTATGGATACCATTACTATAGCATGGATTTTTGATATGATGGATATATAGTTATGCGTGCTTATTCCCATCCTCTCACATGTTTTATGAGATAGGATGATGAGGTCCCAGTTTACGACACTAAGGGTTACATGGAAGTTTCCCCTCCCCCGTAGTCTATGACACACTAGGAAGTGTGATTGTATGACAGGATGCGATAATAGTTATGATACATAAGGATATTATATGGTATACAAGAATATATTACATATGAATGTTAGTATTATATGAACTATGTTTTGTGGAAAAGTTATTTTACACAAGACTTTTGATATTATCTACTTTATCTTATTAGTTATGAGAATATTTATGTTTTGGGAATAATTATAAGTTTTGTAAAAGTTTTTTTCCAAAAAAAAAAAAAGAAATTTTCAAAGAATAAAAGTAGGTCTTAAAAGAAAGGATTTTTAAAGGATAATGACCATTTTTATATTATACTATTTGTTTACTTACTAAACTTGTTTCATAATTTTGTTTTTAAATTGTTTTCTTTAAACCTTAGCTAAGAAATTGTTCTTATCACATCTAGGCATCTTCCTTATTATTTCCTTGACTTCACTACTTCAATATCATTGTCTTAATATTGTTGTCGATCATGTGCCTTCCTTTCTTCATACTTGTTAGACTTTACGTATATATAATACCATTTGGTCTTTAACCATTACATTTCCCTTAGACGACTCTGATAAATTAACCTATTATGTATAACTCTATATTTTATTTTTATTTCTGTGGGACTTGGGTCTTAGAACCCTTGATGTGGATTTGTGGAGTTTGATAATGACATTATTGTAGTGGGTTATTGTTGTTATGGTTATTGTTGATTTTGGGTGAGAAATCCATGAGTAATGCTTTTTCTTGTATTGTTACATTATATCCAATATGTGGAGAGATTTTGTCAAATTTTCAGTAGAAAATTTGATGGGGGTTGCCTAAATGAAAGCACTTCGGATGTCTGAGAAAGACCGGAGGTGGTCCTATCACTTAAGTTTTGAATGCATGTGTTTTAACCTTTCTAAATCTTTTTGTTCGACTAAATTTGTCACATGTCTTTTTAGGGTCCTTAAATTTTGTTATACATCTTTACTTATGCCTATTATTTTCTTTTATTTATATTAATCAATTAAATTTGGATAAAATACAATTACCTTCCTAAACTTCAGTGTGTTATATACTTTACTACCTTGATCTAAATATTTTGATACATTACCACAGGTACCACTGTTTTGCTATCATTTTAAAATAATTCTAAATGATGAAAGAAAGCTATCGGAATGGACACATGTGCACCTCATGCATGTGACTAAAGTCAATGGCATTTGATGGAAGAAAATTTTTGTTTTGGGTTTCCATGTCTGAGACGTAAATAAAAATTCCAAATAGTGGCTCCGATGGAGAAGAAGAAGAAGAAGTTGACCAAAAAGAACGGTATCTTTTTCTAAAAATTCCTAGGAGAGTATTTTAGCATACAACATATTTAATTTATGCCTAATTTCTTAAAGTCTAATATGTATATATATATATATAACATAATTTCTTAATTTGTTTCACTTTCTTTACTGATCTAACTTCCACAATTTCTAGTAGCATCTAGCCATCTTAATTAATAAACATCTAGTTAGTAGGAGGGATGAAAAATAGAAATGATAGAAAAAGAATAAAAAAATAAAAAATAAAAAATAAAAGAGGGATGGAGAATTTTAGGGATGGACAAATTTATATTTTTCTCTTTTGTTGTTTGATATGACATAGATGATGAAAAACTATTTTACATTTGGTATAAAAGTGAAAAATAAGAGTAAGGAAAAATTTTTAGAATCAAATAACCATACTAATCTTTATTAGGTAATTATATTATAATTTGTATGAATATTATCTTATTTATAAGAATAGGGTTAATATCATATAGAATAACTTTACCACGTGGTTTGAAACATTTAAAAAAAAACTTTTTGCTGTTAGTAATTTTCCATTAGATTTAACTCAAAAGGGGTAAAATAATAATTGAACATTATTAAAAATTGGGATATTGGCATCTAAGCACTCCGAATTTTATCGGGCTTAATACAGCACACCCTAAATTTTTTTTTCTGTTATTATGCACCCTAAACTTCCTTCCATTGGTACTTCTGTTAAAAATACTTAACGGAATGATCATATGCTGTGCACATGCTAATTAAGCAAGGATAGATCAGGTAATTTCACATATTCTTTTTCTTCTTCTTCTTCTCCTTCATCTTTTTCTTTTTCTTCTTTCTTGCAAAACTTGTTCCCCATTGCACACAAACTTCAAATCCAAACTCTAGATCTCTTTTTCTTCTTTTACGCTTACGTAAACATAAACACAAAAAGAGAAAAATGCCACCTTCCCAGCCTTTTTTTCACCTTTTCTTTCCTTTCCTTCGTGCTACTAAGACGCCCGTATCAAGGCAATTTTTGTTTTGTTTCTTTTTTTTTCTTTATAATTTATATTTTTTGATTATCAAAAAAATTTTGTTCTTTTATTTTTTAGTTGTATTCTTTGCCTCCCCAAGTGGGAAACTCCTGTGGGTGTGAGAAACATAGAGAGAGAGAGAGAGAGAGAGAGAGAGAGAGATAGCATCAAGGTTTGCTTTGAAGGTGGAAATATATGTGATTGAGTGGATTTCTAGGGTTTGACTAAAATTTCAAGACAACCCAGATCAGCCAAATTCTTTCTTTTTTGTTTATTCCTTAGTGTGTTTGCTTTTGCATTTCATATGGGTTTTCCTTGTGTTTCGAAATCAATTTGTTTATTTTTAGATAGGACTGAATATATTGTTTGTTGCTAGATCTTTGATGGGTATTTCTATTTCTTTTTTCAAGGGTGATTTTTTTTTAAGACATCTTTCAAGAAATAAAATTGAAAAGCTTTATCATTCTAAATAGGAGCCTTATTATTTTATTTTATTTTTCCTATTCTTTTTTCAAGTTAGGATTTCATGGGCAGAAAACAAAATAATAAGGGATAAAAAATTATGATTAATTGCAGTGATGAACAAGAAGATCAATTTTATGATACCCGTGAAGACCTTTCTTCTGTATAGATTTGGTGGTGTCTGTGAAGAAAAAGAAGAAGAAAAAGAGTATGTGAAATTACCTGATAGTATGTGAAATTACATGATCTACCATCGCCTGACCATTCCATTAAGCATTTTTAACAGAAAGACCAACGGTGCAAACAAAAAGGAAGTTTGAGGTGCATAATGTCAGGAAAAAAAGTTTAGGGTGTACTGTGTCAACCCCGATAAAGTATGCGGTTCTTAGCTGCCAATATCCCTTAAAAATTTTAAAAGCTGAAAGTTTTTGTCTAATACTCATTGGAAACATGCAGTGAAACAAAGTTGACGATAATATTGGGTGTCAGCCGCCGCTGACACTGATAGGGGGCTAAAAAGTTTTATCAGGATTGCCGGAGGAATGTCGCCGAAGTTGAAGGATGTCACATGAATTTTCAGATATTGGTGAGATTTTTGTTTTTTGGGTGGATAACGGTGGAAACGAAGTGGAGAAATCGATTGTCAGTGGAAATTGTCGGCGGAGATCTCGGCTGGCCCTCTCTCATGATCTGCCAAGGGATTGATCAGGTGTGTGTTTGTATGTTTGTGATATGCAAATCTGGTGTGTGTGTGTTTGTATGTTTGTGTGTTGTGATCGGCCGAGAAGAGAGAAGACTAAAGAGGGCCGGCCGAGAAGAGAGAAGAGCACTAAATAGCCGGTCGAGAACTAAAAGGAAAGAGAAGGCCGGCCGGAAGGGAGAAGAGGACTGAAAGGCTAGCCAAAAACTGAAGGGAAAGAGAGGGCTGAAGGGAAAGAGAGGGCCGGTTGAAAGGGAGAAGCCGAGAACTAAAGGGAAAGAGATGGCTGGAGGGAAAGAGAAGGTCGGCCGGAAGGGAGGTATGCAAAGAGAAGAGGAAGAGGGATACGCAGAGAGAAGACACATGAATTTTATTTTATTTTATTTTTTGTTATTGATTTTTTTTTAAAAAAATGTGAATGAAAGTGCAAAAGGTGAATGAAAGTGCCAAAATTGGAAAAAAAAAAAAGTGAATGAAAGTGCAGAATGTGAATGAATGTGCATAAATTATTGATTGTTTCGATTTCTTTCAAAGTGTTAATCAAGTAGGATATCGAAAGGGAAAAAAAAATTGAAATGAAATGAGAAGGATCTTTTCAGAAATTTGATAAGAAATTTTACAGCTGCGAATGTAATTCACATGTTAACAGTAAATATAGACTGAAAAAATAAAGTCACTAGATGGAAAGAAAAAATCATGAGAGAATTGAGGGGAAAAATAATACAATAAAATTATTACAAGACAAGTACTTTGCTATCTTTTCTTTTTTTTCTTTTTTTTTTGTTAAATATTTTGAATATGTTTCGTATCCGAAAAGTACAAATATTCATGAGAAAAATTATTTTTAAGTGATTTGTAATACTGAGAAGGTAAGGAAATGAGTGTAGTATAAGAATGTGTGTATGGTAGATTAGCCATATTTTTATGTTCTGAATCTTTTTTCTTTAGCATAAATTGTAGAGAGAGTAAGTTTAAAGGTTTCAAAAAAATAAAATGGAGTGAAGCCAAAGTTTTCACTGAGCCTAATTAGTTTTCAATCTCCTTTTTTTTCTTTATTCAACATTTATACTCATAAAAGCAAGAGCTTTTGGAAGATCCACGTTAAAAATAAAGTCTCAATTCACAATTTTTGACCCTCAAATCAGTATTTTAATAACAAATATTGTGAAAATTGTGCTTATTATTTAACATAAAGTTAACTATATGTATAAGATATGCACCAAATAATTGATTTAATATAAAATTAATTTTTCTTTATAATGTAATATATTATGTAATTATTAATATATTATTGTTATTATTGTTGTTATTATTCTTATTATTATTAATATTGTTATTATTGTTATTATTATTATTATTATTATTGTTATTAAATTGTTATTATTGTTGATGTTATTATTACTATTAATGTTGTCATTATTATTTTTATTATTAATATTAATATTATTGTTATTCTTATTAATATTGTTATAATTGTTATTCTTATTCTTATTATTATTGTTATTAATATTGTTATTCTTGTTGATATTATTATTATTATTAATATTGTTATTACTCTTATTATTATTAATATTATTATTATTGTTGTTGTTATTATTGTACTTATTATTATTATTGTTATTATCCTTATTATTATTAATGTTGTTATTAATGTTGTTTTTATTATTATTATTAATATTGTTATTATTGTTATTCTTCTTCTTATTATTATTGTTATTATTTTTATTATCGGTATTATCTTTATTATTATTAATGTTGTTATTATTGTTGTTTTTATTATTATTATTAATATTGTTATAATAGTTATTCTTCTTCTTATTATTGTTATTATTTTTATTATCATGAATATTAATATCTTTATTATTTTTCATCTTCTTGTTATTGTTATTATTTTTATTATTATTAAGGTTGTTATTATTATTAATATTGTTATTATTGTTATTCTTATTAATATTGATATTATTGTTATTGTTATTATTATTTTTCTTGTTATTATATTGTTATTATTGTTGATGTTATTATTCTTATTAATGTTGTCACTATTATTATTATTATTATCAATATTATTCTTATTATTATTAATATTGTTATTATTGTTGTTGTTATTATTCTACTTATTATTATTATTGTTATTATTTTTATTATCGTTATTATTCTTATTATTATTAGTGTTGTTCTTTTTATATTATTATTGTTATTATTATGATTATTATTATGGATATTAATTTTTTATTCTTCTAATTCTTATTATTGTTATTATCCTTATTATTATTAATGTTGTTATTATTGTTGTTATTATTATTATTATTAATATTGTTATTATTGTTATTCTTATTAATATTGATATTATTGTTATTGTTATTTTTATTTTTCTTGTTATTAATATTGTTATTTTTCTTATTCTTATTGTTGTTCTTAATATTATTATTATTATTATTATTATTAACTTAATAATTATTTATGATTATTAAAAGGAAAAATGGAAAGTGGTAGCGGAAGAGCAGATCCAGCTTAGTCACATTGTATTCCAATTGAAGGTAACAAGTATGATACAATTTACAACAAGTATGGTAAAATTTGCAAATATTGTAATCATAAAATGCAAAGTGGTAGAATAACAAGATTAATGTATCATTTCGCAAATTTTGATCCAAAAAGTAATGTCAAAAAGTGCCCTATTGTACCTCTAGAAGTGAAGAAAGAGATTTATAATTATTTGAGGAAGAAAGAACATGCAAAATTGAAAAAAAAGGCAATGGAGGAAGATATTTGTAATGAGTTACGGGGTAATTTAGCTCCGTCTCGAAGTAATTATGATGATAATGATGATATATGTATATATCCAGCTGACATGCATCTTGATGAAAGAGACTCATATAAAGTTACAGTTCGTGCATCTAAACAAGACAGATGGGAAAAAGAACAAGGAAGAAACTTTTTTAACCACCCTAGAGGTCAAGGATCAGGACTCGAGAGGGTGGTAGTAAGCCATGTGCTCAGTTTCGTCATGCAACAAGTGTAAGGGAGTCCATTCGTAGACAACAATCTCAACAATTTCCTCCAACTGCACCTTCGTTATATAAGTTATCCGATGCAAAATAAAAAAAATATAAAAGATGTGTTGACAAAAGATGGTGTCAATGACATATTGGGAAGACTAGTAGCAAAGTTCTTTATTTATGATAATGTCCCACCTGCAAAGGCAAAATCGTACCATTTCAAAAACATGATCATTGGTGCTCAACAAACAGGTATGAGAGTTCAAATTCCATCTCCATATGAAATTAAAGAAAAATATCTAGACATGGAGTATAAAGAGATGCAAAAACATATTGAAAAGTTCAAAGAAAGCTGGAAGATATATGGTTGTACAATTATGTGTGATGGATGGACAGGACCAATTAAGCTGTCCATATTGGAATTTTATGGTTACTGCAAAGGGTCATTAGTGTTTCTTAAGTCAGTTGATGCCTCAAATAAAATCAGAAACTATAAGTATATATATATATATAAACTTTTGGAGAATGTTATCCATGAAGTGGGCAAGAACAATGTTGTGCAAGTAGTCATGGATAATGGTTCTGCATTCGTAAAGCCTGGTAAGAAATTGATGACACAAAATAACTTGTACTGGACACCATGTGCTGTATACTGTATTGATCTTATATTTGAGGATATAAGAAAGTACAAAAGTATTACAAGAATCATTCAGCATGCAAGAATGATAACCAATTATATTTATAATCATATGTAAAGGAGACATAGTTCGACCAGGAGCAAAAAGGTTGCAACAAACTATATTGCTTTAAACAGTCTCTTTAAAAAGAAAGCTTCTCTAAAATAAGTCTTTACCAGCAATGCATGGGCTGAGCATCAATTCAGTCAAACAAAAGCAGGTAAAGAAGTGGAGAAACTTATCCTTGATAATCATTTTTGGGATTCTGCTACTCACGTTGTTAATATATATGAGCCATTATATAATATTTTGCGAATTGTTGATGCTGAGTTCATACCTATGATGCCAATATTGTATAATTGTTTTCAAAAAATGAGATAAGCAACCAACAACCAAAGAGGAACTTAGTGGGTTATGGACATCATAGATGCTCGATGGAACAATCACTTTCTCATCCTCTCCATATGGCTGGTAATTTTATGTCAATTACTCATTATTAATTATTATTATCTTATAATTTATATATTAATTTAATTATTATTATTATTTTGTAGCATACTTTCTAAATCCACGATTCCAGTATAAAGAAGGAATTGGCACTGATTCAGATCTTGTACAAGCTATTCATTATGTCTTTGCAGCATTAGATCCAAATTCAGATCGTATATCTCAATGTAGAAATGAAGTAAGATTTTGTTTATTATTATTTTTTGTTTTTAACTAACATATTAATAATGTTTCTTACAATTTTTTTGTTATTACATATAGATAATATGCTTTAGCAATGCATAAAAAAGGTTTAGTGATCATGCAGCAATTGCCACCGGAGCGGAAATGATACTTGGCATGTGCATTTGAATTAATTATTATAAAAAATCATGTGTGAAATATTAATAATTTTATTAATATTTAAAATTATATTAAAATTTAATATATTTTGATTTATAATATTGAAATATACAGCTGAATTGTAGACAGTGTATGGTAATAGCACTCCAACACTCAAAAAATTGGCAACGCGTATTTTGTCATAAACTGTATCATCATCTGCATGCAAGCATAATTGGCGCACATTCGTTTTAATACACACAAAACAACGAAATAGGCTCACATATGAAAAACTTCAAAAAATGGTTTTTTGCTACTATAATATGAAATTGCAGATCCAAAATATGGAATTAACAAATCAACCGCAATTAGATTCAGATTATTTGGATCTTCTTGAAATTGGAGCTGACCCTGGTGGAGATGAAGGTAATCCTATTATCCAATGGGTTAAGAATTCACACTTAGATGATGATGAAGGTAATTCAGATCCTTGAGTCACAATGCATGCTTCACAATTAGGGATAAATATTGACAATGTTATTGCTGAAGAAGTTATGAGTAGTGATAGTGGAAGAAATAATTCGTTTGAAGTAGTGACAAGGCCTTCAACTAGGCGATTTAGTCATCGTTTAGAAACATTTGGTGGCAGTTATTCTCAACCAAATGAATATGAGGACGAAGATGATGATTATGATGATGATGATGATGATGATGATGGAGGTAAAGGTTATGGTGGCAATGGAGGAGGAGGATATAATATAGGTGGATGTGGGAGTGGAATATACTATCGAGAACTAAGCCAACAACCATTAAACCCATTTACTGGTGAAGACCAATACACACATGCAACATAGGATTTTGATCATGGGGCTCGAACAACAGGCATTGGTTCAAGAAGGCACTATAGCATTTTCATGATGAATCAACATGATGAAGATTATTTTTCTAACTCATTGGATGCAATGAGTTTAAATACATAAGTTAGTTCTTAATATGGAAATTCTGAATTCCAATTATGTATCCAATTGGCCAAATGAGATCACATAATCCTCACAATGATTACAATGTTGATATCTTTAATCATCTCATGTCTCAAAATGAATGTTATACTCCTTTACTCCTCCTTGAATGAATCCACATTACCCTCCACTTGGACAATTGGTTGGGATTGATAGAGAGAGATATACTTGGCACATCCACAATTACATGGAAAATTTCTTTAATACGATAAGCTGGAATGCCTATTGTTATACTCGCAAAACATCGAGATATGATCATCAATTTGAAGAACCAAGGAATTCTTTTTAGTATCGATAATGTATTAGGGATTATATTTGAGAATTTCTTGTATCTGTTAAATTTTCTATATCTTGGTGCTAATTAACATTATATTTTATTCACTTATAAATAATTTGTAATATTTATAGAATATTTTATTGTTATTGTATTCTAATTATTGTATTTTTATATTATTTTACTATATTAATTATCTCATATGTAAAAATTTGTATTCTAAATTAAAAATTTATAGTTTCCGTAACTTTATCGATATTTCCATCGATATTTCCGTAAAATCATACCCTTGACATTTCCATCGATATTAATATTTTCTTCACTGCAAACATGTAATGCATATTAGTGATATAAAAAATAATAAATAAATAAATGTATTTTAATTGAACTAAAAATTATTATATTACTTTTATAAAATAAAGGAAAAAAAAAAAACCAAAAACACAAAAACAAAAACAAATTAGCCTTGCTTTAGGAACACTTCCTCTTCCTCCCTTCTTCTTTCTTCTTCTTCTTCATCTCATGTGCCATGACTGTTCTTCTTCTTTCTTCTTCTTCTCACATACCCATGAGTTCAAATCTATCCAGATCTCTTCCTTCCCTTTCTCTCTCTACCTCTTGCACCCTAGTCTTTTATCATCCAAAAAAAGTAAATATATATATGCTCTATTTGTTTTTGAAAAATAAAACAAAAAGAAAATTTATGTTGGGATCTTTTTTGTTGGAAAGTATGCCTAGATTTTGTCGTTTCTTTCATATTGTCCATAAATTTTGGTACTTTTTTTTTTTGGGGCATTTGTTGTTGATTTTGAATTTCGATGCTTTATGGGAGTTGGTGGTGCTGATAATTGTTCTCTGCGTGTTAGGATTAATGTAAGAATAGGTGCAGTGCATGAGGGATTTGATCCTATGGGCTTCTAATTTTTGATTTTTATTTTTTATTATTTTTTATCAGATTGTGGGTTTTTTACTGTGTGAAGAATATAGATCATAGAGAATAAGGTGGGATGGCTTGTAATCCGAAATAAGGGTATTGAGTAATTGTGTTTTTTTATTTGTTTTTGTTTTTGTTTTTGTGTGTGGTTGATCTTCACCGACATATTGACCATTATATAAATTACAATTTTTTTTAATCATCATAAATAAGTAATTTCCCATAACTATTAGCATATATACATATTTATTATCATGTATTGAAAACATATATTTATGCTAAAACATACTTGTAAAAAAATCCAAAATAGATAAATTAGATAAATCCTTTATAGAACAATATAAATTATATGGTCTAATAATTCCCATATATAATATAATATGATATAATCATCCATTTAATATGCAAAAACCATTTAAAAAAATTTTCATTCACAGAATACAGCTTAGTCTTGATTCTCTATTGGATCACCACCAATTTCAATCCTGGTTTCTAAAATATAACAAAAACATTTTTTAGGCTTTCCAAATTAAAACATTTTATAACAAATGTCTTAAAATAACTTTTACAACTCCAAGATTACCAAAATTGGACATCAAGGGATTCAATTTTACTACTAACCCTTAGGACTTGTTATTTAAAACCGGGGCTTTTCATCCTAAGGCCTATTTTATAAAATTGAATATTTTGTTGGTCCTAATAGCATTTGAAAACACAAATCCAACTTTAACTTAATTCTAAGTGTCCAAACACAGTCCAATTTTATACAGAAGAATAGAAAATAAAATAAACAACGTCTAAAATTTACAACTTATGTATCGATGGGAAACCCATGAGATGGGTAACGCATTGGTATACTCACCTTAGTATAAAATTTTGCTACCGTCACTGGAAAACTCATTGGAGAATTTAGCCAAATTTAAGGTTGTTAGATCTCATAAATGATGTGAAATTGAGGCAAAAGGAGGCCACATTTGAACTTATAGGGTTCAAAATTGGACGAATGTATTCATGGCATGGCTTGAAACATCTAAAATTTATCCCGAATTTTGGTTATCAGAAAAATTGTGTTTCACTAAAAAAGTAACTAATTTGGGTGAGTTTGGTGGCTTTCCAATGAAACGTTTTGGTGGTATGTTGGCCAAGTGGCGGATAAACTCATGGTATGGGTGGTGTAGTGTAGTTTGGTCAGAATTTGAAGTAATTGGCTAGAATTCGAGACAGTGAGAGAAAGCTAAGATGTTGGAGAAAAAGGAATGGTCCCAGTGCATCACCGATCCCCTTGTTATGAAATTTTGCGGTTAAGTAGGAAGGGTAACCTTTATAAGGACCACGTGTAGTGTAATTCCTTGGATTTTGAGGTTAATTTCCGGTTTCAATTAAGTAGCATTGTGAAACTAGGTGGCTGGTGGTGAGTCATGTGTTGGGGAAGGTTGATTGGTTTTTTTGGGAGATTTGAGTGTATTTTTGTTGTTTTCGAATTTCATAATCACAGGCACCCTTCTCCATGAATATATAGATCTTTAGATCCATTAAGGACAGAATCAGGATTGGTTATCATAGATAAAATACTAATAACCAAAACTTTCCAGAACCATAATCATTTAATTGTAATTCAAAATTTACCATATGCCATAAGTCTATGATCCAAGTAAGCTTAAATTTGGAGAACATTAATGCCACAAGGTAAAGCCATCAAGTATTCACTTTCCAACCCTATAAGGACAAACACTTCTAAACTTTGTAAAAAATAGCCAACTTGTCAGATACCATAACTATAGAATCCATAAGTAATCCCAAAACAAGAACCAATCCCTAATAAAGTGATCAATGATAAATCCATAAAAAATTGCAATAGTAACAAGAGATCTTTATTGAACTCCTTAAAATAAAATCACATAAGAATATATCTTCCAATGATCAATCCTAATGTTATCTTATAATCATTAATATTACTTTTATAAAAAATCACATCTCTTACGTGTTGTAACTACTTTAGTAATTCATCCATTAAACAAAAACAAAATTAGAACTTAAGTCGAATTCCCTCAACCAAATATTAATGATGCAAAATTAAAATTGAGATTGTTTTTGTTGCCTCTCTTCTTAATTTGTTGTACTTCAAATTGTAAGATCCATATTCTACAATGATTCTCTAATCCTCTAATCATCAAACAACATATCCTTTTTCATTAATTCACTAAAGTCTCGAAACGAAAATTCCCACACTTATTCAAATAAAAGGCCTCGAATCTCTTATAAAGCCTAATATAATTATCAAAATTATCAACCCAGAAGTAGCAAAAGATGCTAATAATTGTTGAAATTAAACACAAAAGGGAAACAAACATCTAAAAGATCAATTCCAAACTCTCTTATAAATCTAAGATATCACTCTTGAGAAAACCACATTTTCTTCCAATTTCAAGAAGACTCCAAAAATTTATAACAAGAAATTTAAATCTTAATCCTAATATCATAGTTTAGTACTAAAAGACTAAATGCTCTATGCTCAAGCTATTGAAAAGTATCGATCTTACTTCTTATAGTGTTTCTATATCCTCCAAATCAATAATACCTTTAAAGATGAAAAGCCATTGAAAAATATCAACCATAAGAGCTAAGTGTTTGGTACACCTTTTATGGAGTAAATGTCTCACAGTAGTAAAAGAAATCAAACCTTAGTGCGGCTGTCCCTACTTCCTAATAAAAGACCATTTTTAAGCATCTTCCTTTACCATAAGGAGTCTTTTATGAGTGTGAAAATTTTTGTCACGTCATCAAAATGATTTGGGTGTTGTATTGGATCATGAAGAACCTATTGCAGTCTAGTCTACCTACACCTTATGTCTCTCAACATTAATAATTCAACTAATAGCTCTAATAACTCCAATATCTCCAATATCTCTCTGCATTGAATGAAGACAATCTTATATGAAGCGACTCAATTGTCCACAATAAACAATCCTTCATCCTTTGATAACTCTAGAATGATGTCTGCCATATAAACTACAGGAAACATAAAGACGACAGCTAGACTATCCTTGAAATTTCATATCTGTAGAAACGGAAAAGCCGTGGTATTGAGCTCACATATCCTCCTCCAGTTTCTATGTACTTTCTTATTTTGTATGATTCCTCCACAATATTTTCCTCAATGGCAAGGTCTCAGGATGACATACATGGTCTTTTTTATAGTAAATCTTTACTGGTTTCTCCTTACATATCAACATCATGCAACTAAAAATAAAACTACTAGTAAAATCTATTTCTCATTCTGTTGGCAACTCAAAAGATCACTAAGCCCTCATCTGTAAAGTCACGAACTAAATGAAGATCTTTAAGTATCTAAGATATGAGCTAAGTATTGAATACAATTTAAACAAAGTAAACATCATGTAGGAAATGCATGTATAAATTGTAGAGGATGAATTCCTCACTTTTCATAGGATTACACCTTAGGTTGACTTGATCATTTGAAGGTAACTTCCTTGTAAGGAAATCCATTGAAACATAATTGGTAGCAAACATTCCATCTTCAAAATAATATAGAAGTCTTTAAAGTTCAAATGAATTGAGTCTACCTCCATATTTAACTGCTAACCATGATTTTGAATTAGCCACAAAGACAAATGATTTCTACTCACAAGCGTCACTAAACTAAGTCATATGATAGAATGTGTATTTATGTAGTGGGTAAGAACATGTGTATCAATACCATAAATTATTATCATATCTATAACCACATTTGGAGTAGCATAAGTGTCATATTACATCAAGGAAAAATTCAACCTTGACTTGATGTTAGTCCTTGCTGACCACTACTTTCACCTATCAGAGTAGACTGCAAACTAGTATTGGAAAAGGAATCTTTGTTTAACATGTTTGAATACTCTACTTCCTTGTACCATTAATCTGTTGATATAGAAAACTAGGTTTGAAAGCCTAAACAACACCTTGCTTGAAAAGGAGGAAACATTCTTTTGGAATGGCCAAGTTGTTCACAACATCAGCATCCATTGCTAGTTTAATAAATCCGAAAGTGAAATTTGTCACAAAGGGTACAAAGGATATTGTAATTATGTCTAAATCATGCATCTTGGTGATTGTTAAACTGTACGAAATGATAAAAACCACTTATGTAAACCACTAACAACAGACTAGTAGCATGGATAAAAGTAAGACAATAGAAAACATGACAACCAACACCGACAGTACCTCCTCGAAAACCGCCACTGCTTAATATCTCAAAACTGTAATAAGAAATACAATATCATAAAGAACTTTATTGTATACTATCATTGGTGTTGATAATCAATGATTCTTTGTTAAATGATGGAAGCTTTTGCAATTGCTTTTTTAGGGTTGGTACTTTTTTTTACCATATGTTGAAAGTTATGCAACTACCTGACTGTGATTGTTGGTTCTACTATTACATGACTATAACATAGTGGTCAACGATTGTGACTTGGTGGTTCGCAATTATTACTTTATAATCTTTACGACCTGGTAGTAAGTTCAAGTATTTATTATACCAGTTCACTTTAGTTAACAATTAATAATTAGTGACACTAAACAAATAGGGCTTCTATTATGAAAGATTAGGGCAAGGTTTATCCAAAGAGAACAAGGGTTTAAAGCTATTGAAAATTGATTTTAGAAGTGTTTTGGAGTGCTCGGCCTTTATGATTTTGAATAAGTCCTGAGATGTTTCTCTTGTTTTCAAAGGAAAAATGAAGGTGTTTTGCCAAAACCAAATTCAATTCATAAATTGTAATGTTATATATATATATAGCTTGCAAAAGTGGTGTGAAAGCACACCATGCCAAACCTAAGCACCAATAATTTCTAAATGCTTCATGGTGAAGCAAGTACAAATATGAATGTAACTTCATAACATGCTTTCTTAAATTTTAACAAGTGTTTCTACCTTATTGAGTACTTCAAGTTAAAGTAGTCTTCATGCATGATGCCACGTGTCTTCACATGCATTGGTTGTGAGGTTGGTCGAATGACAAAACTCCATGTCACCAAGGTGCTTCCATCTATCAAGGTGCTTAAGTTTTCTTAAACCCTAATTTAGCTAATATACTTTAATTAAATTTCTGGTATCTTTAAGCACCAATTTAACTAGCCTAAATTGTACACAAAAATTGGCTAGAACAAACTACAAGTTAAAATACAAAAACAAGCTTGAATTTTCAAACTCTTAGCCTAAGTAACTAGGTCTTGATTTTGCTCAATATCATGGCTAACAATTCCATGATTCTCTAACACTTCTCCTTGGCAATGTTAGACATGATGTATAGCAGACTAGACTCCTAAGCTTTTGAAGTCTCTCCTTTGGCAATGGTTTTGTAAGGATATCTACAAGTTGATCTTGTGTAGGGCAATGGACCAAGTTTTTCTCCTTGTTTCTTTTAGCCTTTCGGATGCTATGATACTTTATAGGAATGTGCTTTGTTCTCCTGTTTTGTACTGGATTTTAGTAATGGCAATGGCTGAAATGTTGTCACAATGGACGGTAGTTGCATTTTTTTTCTCGTAACCTAAATCATCAATAATTTCCTTAGCTAAATGGCTTGGTGTGATGTTGCTTTTGCTGAAATATACTCGTTCTCAACAGTTGATTGTGCTGTGGTCCTTATTTGTGTGAGCTCTAAGAAAATGGACCCGAATCAAACATGAACAAGTAACCAGAGGTACTTTTCATGTCTTCCAAGTTGCCTGTCCGATCACTATCATAGTAGCCAACTAGTTCATAAGTTTTTCCATGCTTGTATAAGACTCCATAGTTGGCTGTACCTTTTCCATACCTTATAATTCTTTTTGCAGCTTGGTAATGGTTGTGGAATGGAGCACTCATGAACCTTGATAATACACTTGTAGCATACATAATATTAGGTCTTTATGCACATAAATAAAACAAGCTTCCTATCAAACTTCGATAAACCGAGCCATTTATCTTTTCACATCTATTATCAAGCTCAAACTTTGCATTTTGAATCATAGGAGTTTCAACAGGTTTGGCATTTTTTAGATGAAATTTATCAAGCAAATCTAAAACATATTTTCTTGGGATAGAAATATACCTTTGCTTGTTTGCTTTATCTCCAAGGCTAGGAAGTAGTTCATCAAACCAAGATCGGACATCTCAAATGTTTGCTTCTTCATGTCCTTAAATTGTTGGATAGATTCAGCATTACAATCTGTTATGAGTAAATCATCTACATAAAGAGATATTACCATCTTTTCTTTATATGATTTGGCTTTAGTATAGAGTGTAGGCTCGTTTTCACTTATTGAAAAGCCTTCATCAATCAAGAAGTCATCAATCCTTGCATATCAAGCTCTTGGAGCTTGTTTGAGCCCGTATAAAGCTTTATGAAGCTTATACACTTTCTCCTCCTCTGCATCTTTGATAAAGCCTTTAGGTTTCTCAATGTGGACTTCTTCTTCTAATATACCATTTAAAAAGATTGATTTCACATCCAAATGGTATATTTTCCAAGAATTGTTGGCTGCATATGTTAGAAGTAGCCGAACAGTTTCATGTTTGGCAATGGATGCAAAGGTCTCCATGCAATCCACACCATACAATCCACACCATATTGTTGGATATATCCCTTTACCACCAGTCTTGCTTTATGTTTGTTCAAGGTGCCATCAGGGTTTAGTTTGGTTTTAAAAACCCATTGAACACCTATCACATGTCCATCTCTTAGTCTTGGTACCAAACTCCATGTTTTGTTCTTTTCAATTATACAGAGCTTTTCCTTCACTATAATTTTCTAGATCACGTGTTGCCATGCTTGCTCTCTCATAAAGTTCTGCAATTGGTTTGGTTCCTCTTTTGCCAACATAATTTTCATTAGTTGGATCATCATCTTCTTTGTCTTTGACAACATCCATATCACTTTGGTTTGTGGAAGGAGTTTTTGATTGAATATAAGTGCTTGTTTCCACTTTATGTTCTTTCCAATCCCATTGTGAATTTTCATCCACTACAACATCTCTTGAGACAACAACCTGCATCTTTGACATATCATATATTCTATAGCCTTTTGAAACCAAGCTATAGCCAATAAGAATACCAATGTTTGCTTTCTTGTCTAGCTTGGACCTCTTAGTGTCATGAACGTGCATATAATAAATACTTCCAAAAACTTTTAACTGAGTAATTGAGGTTTTAAAACCATACCACAATTCATTAAGAGTTTTGGAGTTAATTGCCTAACTTGGAAGTCTATTAAGGAGACATAAATTTGTGTTGGCAGCTTCTACCCAAAATTTCTTCCGTAGGCTTTTATCGAACAGTAAGCATCTTGACATTTCCATGATGGTTTGATTCTTTCTTTCACTAAATCCATTTTGTTGTGATGTGTATGGAGTTATAAGTTGACGTATGATGCCACTTTGCTTGCAAATGTCTTGAAAAGCACTTGAAATGTACTCACCACCATTGTTGGTTATAACTACCTTGATAGTTGTTTGAGCTTGATTCTCCACAAGTGTTTTAAATCCTTGAAACATGGCTATTACCTCTGATTTTTGTTTAAAGAAGTAGATCCAACATTTTCTTGAATAATCATTATAAAAATGACAAAGTACCTTCTTCTAGCATGAGTTGTCTCATTCATTTGTCCACATAAATTCGAGTGCACTAGTTATAGTTTTTCCTTTTCCTTTTGGAGAGTTGTCAAAGGAAATGGTTGCCTTTTGAGCTTGCCAAGTTGAAATATTTGGCATACAGCTTCTACCTCTTGGATTTGTGGAAAATTGTCAAAAATTTATTGAGTTTGCATTTGCTTTATGGTGGCATAGTTGTAGTGACCGATTCTTCTATGCCATAAGTCCGATTCTTCTTGGACTTTAATGCTCAAGGATGATTGATTTTGTTGATTAAAACCAACCATAGGGAAATTATCCTTCATATGGATGAGTAATACAACTTTTTCATTCTTAGATATTTCACAACTTGTATCTAAGAATTTCAAAGTGTATTCTTTTTTCATAAGTTATGGCACACTCAACAAGTTCTCATACAAATTTGGAACATACAATAGTGTTGTCCTTTGGTGTTTTGATTACAAATTTCCTTTTCCTTGTGCCTTTAACATTTTTCCATTTGCTTCCTTGATTTTGGTTGCAATTATTGAGTCTAACTTCATAACAAGTCACCGTTGTTACACATGTGGTTTGTGCAATCGCTGTCCAAAATCCATAAGTCTTTGCTTGTGTTTACAAGGTTCCAGGTGGCTGTGAAGGTGTGTTCATGCTCGTGAATTGACTCCTTAGGTTCTTGAGCTTGTCTTGCCTCTTGCCTTTGGTTTTTCCTCCTACAAACTTTCTCCATGTGATCGAATTGTTTGTAAAATTTTTCATTGAGCATTCGGTCTCCACCAACACAGCTTGGTTGTGTGTCCTTGCTTTTTGCATATTGTGCAAGGACCATAAGTCTTCTTGTTCTCTTTTTGGTTGGTGATGTTATTGCTCTTATTTGGCCTATGAAAAGGCTGAGTTTGTTGGATTGATTTGCCTTTGTTGTTGGCTGCAAGGGCTGCTTCACTTAAACTAGAATCACCTTAAAGCCGAAGACTTATCCTTTTCTCCCTGGCTTGCAAGACATCGGTTAGTTCAGCTAGTGAGATCTATGAGAGATCTCTTGTCTCTTCCAAAGATGAAATATTTACTTCATATTAATATCTTTTCTACAATCATTTTGATGAGAATCCACCCGTGCTCGCACAGTCGACAACCCGCTAGGGTGCTAACCCGATACGGATGAAGACTAGGCCGATTACTACAGCTCTAGCCAAGAGATTTAAGGACAACCTGGTTGATTTTATAGAGGGATTAATTAATTCTCAAATGGTCTTGTCAATACCCAAAGATACAAAGCCTGTTTTAAGCATCCAAGTGGTGAAAGCTATTATGAACCCGGGTAGCTATTTTAGTGGAAATATGGACTTTGGACAGCAATGAATGGATCTAACACTTCTTGGATTCAATGGATATTAACAAGAGGCCATGGAATCATGCCAACATAGAATTAAAAGCATCTAAAATCAGCTTGTACGGACAACATCTCAATTTGGCCGAAAATGTGTTGTTTAGCCGCTGACTTTGACTTTTTTTCTTGTTCAAGCAAGTTTGACTTATTCCAATCAAGGGGCAACGTGTTGGGATCATTATTAATCATATTTGGCATCCTAAATGGCATATGGAAGCTGATTTGGAGCTCAAAAAAGCTAGAAATTGATCAAAGACACCTTAGTAGTCAAACTAATCAACTAGTTTCCTAATTTGATTTGACTTTTTGTTTTAGAAAATTGGTCTTATATTTGGTTTCTATTTATTTATTTGCTGGAAAAATCAACTTAGGAAATTTATTATTTTATTATTTTCATTGTAAATAAATTAATTTCTAGTTCAAAATAAAGGAATTAATTCATCCAAATTAGTTTAGGAAAGTAGGTGAATTTCGGCCAACATGTTTCCTTCTCTCTTTGGTGGCCAGTTTTAACCTAAATGTTTAGGGTTTATTGTTTGTAACTCTAGCCTATTTAAGGGATTATTTTGGAGGAATAACACACCTTTAATAATATTCAGAAAATTAATTGTGAGATAGAATTCACTTTGTTCTTTTTGAACACCAAAAACATCATTAGAGAGCGAGTGTTTTAGTTTTGACTTATCAATAGGACTTCCATAACCTATTGTGGCGTCTTCATTATACCAAGATAGAATCACAGGTTGGTTAGGGGTTAAGGTTTTTCCATAAGAACTTGAACTTAATTTAGATCCGGGCTAATATAATATGGGTTTAGGTGCGAGTGGACCTTGGTTCGTATCACCTTTGATATGGAAAATCTTCACTTTATAATCGGATTTGGTTCATAATCTTCATGATTTTGTTTGAGAACTCTTTTATAGTTTCCTGCTCTAACATTTTCAAATTCTCAAACTATCTTTTAAAGTTGAGCAGATGCATTTTTTTTGTTCTTGTGGTTCCTTGGAACTCCTCCTGAAGCCTTTCCTAAGCTTCTTTAGGTGTTGTTGTGAAGATCTCATTGGTAACAGTAGCTTGTATAGCTGTGAGAGCTTTATAAGGTCTTGCATTTTTTTCACTATAGAGCTTAACTTGGTTTATAGAAGTCCTTTCCCTTAAAGGTTCTAGTTCATAATCATATTTAACCAACTCCTTAAGGTCATAAACTTAAAGATAGGCTTTCATTTTGATCGACCAAATTGAGTAGTTTTGGCCATCAAATAAAGGAGGTGAAGGTGCTGAAAAATGTGAAGAAGCCATTGAAACCGATAAGTATTCTTTAGATTCTCACTTGGTTTTGGCAAAGGATTGAAGATACTAAGCTCTGATACCAATTTGAAAGATTAGGGCCAGATTCATCTAAAGAGAACAAGGGTTTAAAGCTGTTGAAAATTGATTTTGGAAGTGTTTTGAAGTGCTCGGCCTTAATGATTTTGAATAACGTGCTGAATTTTCCAACAAGGCCCATATGGATGTTTCTCTTGTTTTCAAAGGGAAAACTAAAGTGTTTTGCCAAAACCAAATTCAATTAATTCATTGTAATGTTATACATATATATAGCTTGCAAAAGTAGTGTGAAAACACACCATGGCCGAACCTAAGCACCAATAATTTCTAAGTGCTTCATAGTGAAGTAAGTACAAGTGTGAATGCAACGTCATCACATCTTTTTTAAATTTTGACCAGTGTTACTGCCTTATTAAGTACTTCATGTTGAAGTAGTCCTCATGCATGA
Organism: Ziziphus jujuba; assembly: GCF_031755915.1. Taxonomy (NCBI): domain Eukaryota; kingdom Viridiplantae; phylum Streptophyta; class Magnoliopsida; order Rosales; family Rhamnaceae; genus Ziziphus; species Ziziphus jujuba. Next base: position 17,157,330 of record NC_083386.1, on the reverse strand, counting down.
TGCCACGTGTCTTCATATGCATTGGATAAGAGGTTGGTCGAATGATAAAACTCCATGTCACCAAGCAGCTGGTCATGTCATCATCTATGTCACCAAGGTGCTTCCATGTCATCAAGGTGTTTAAGTTTTCTTAAATCAAAATTTAGCTAATATACTTTAATTAAATCATTTTGGTGACTTTAAGTTGCAAACCCTCTGCCTAAGTAATTAGGTCTCGGGTTTGCTCATTATCATGGCTAACAATGCCATGATTCTCTAACATGTTATTCAACTATAACTCGATGGTCTATTACATTGTAACAAGGTAATCAACTATCATAAATTGATTTTTCTTCTATTAATTAATATGGTAAAACCAAGTCATATTTGGTAAGCACACTCGCTGTATTAAATGAGATTTTAAGGCCAAGCTATAATTGGTAGGCATGCTCGATATACCATATGAGATGGTAAAACTAACTCATGAATGGTAGACGTACTCATTCTATTAATTGAGATGGTAAGACAAAATCATAATTAGTAGGCAAGCTCAATAAGTTAAATGAGATGGTAAGTATAATGAGTTGTTCTAAGAAACTATTCAGAATTTGAAATTTAGAACGGTTTAACTAGGGTTGACCTAGTTTGATCAAATTGGACTTTTATGTGGGACCAAGTTTAACTTTTCTTTGGAGATAAATTTTGTCTTTGATGCTTGTAACATTGATAGAGCTTATTGATACGAGTTCGTAAACTGTCAAGATATAGGCTAGCTCAATAAGCAAAATGAGATGGTAAGTGTAATGAGTTGTGCTCAGAAAATATCCAGAATTTGAAATTTTGAAGGGTTTAACTAGAGTTAACCCAATTTGATCAAATAAGACTTTTACGTGGGACCAAATTTTACTTTTCTTTGGAGATGAATTTTGACTTTGACATTTGTACATTGGTAGAGCTTGTCGATACAATTTCGTAAACTGCCAGCACCCCTAGTTTGGAGTTTGGATTATTAATATTTTATTTGCATCCAAATCAGTCTAAGTTTTTGTCTGTTACTGGATCCGAAGGCCTATATATTCCAAAGGAGGCATGCCATGGTTAAAACAATTATGAAAATTTCCATTTTGTTCACCAAATAGCTAAAACTCATGTGAACACACCTAGGCATGCAAGAGCCAATTGGGTCCCATGACCTGTTTCAATTGTCAACCAAGTCAATGCCAATCATCTCTTTTTAGGAAAAAACTTTAAACATGTGTTGCACCACAAGAATGCCCATCCCTTTGCCATTAAAGCCTCAAAATTTCATGATCTAACTCCATCGAATGCACTAGGACTGAATTAGCGAAGCCGTCAAGGTCTCTACCATGTTGTCTAGAATTTTGACCATGTAGGTCAACCCATGACCCATACCTTCCTATTTCAAATTTAACCTCTATTTGTCAAGATTTCTCACTATTTGAGAGGTCCATCAATATAAATTTGACCAAAACTTTCCTTACATTTTTCGGGCACCAACGATGTTTTTGGATAGAGGTGAGCTTACCATTTTCTTACCCATTCCACAAGCTTTCTATTGATATATGATTTATGAATTTTGGATGTTGTTTGATAATTTTCTATTTTAGATAAATTAGTTTAACATTGGATAAAATTGGATTGCGTTTGGAGAACCTATGATCAAATTGAAGTTGGATTTGTATAATTAGATGTCAGTAGGTCTCAATAGAAGGTTTAGTGTCATTTTGGTTTAGTACACACTAATATCCTCGGTTGTTAGGCATCGGGATGGAGAGTGGAGGTGGTTCGATCGTGGATCAAGAGTAAGCTATATCTTAGCAATTGGATTTTATTTTTCTTAAATATTTTTGGGCATATTAAATTGATGATTCATGGTTTGAAATTTTATGGAAATTTTGATAAATTCTGGTTATAAAATTATATATGTTTATATACATGAATATACATAAAATTTATCATTACATGTAATTTTTAACAAGTTTTTAAATGTTTCCAAATTTTAATATGATCAAATTGAAGTTAGATTTGTATAATTAGATGTCAGTAGGTCTCAGTAGAAGGTTTAGTGTCATTTTGGGATATTTAGTACACACTAATATCCTTGATTGAATTTTTAGAAGCCTAAGAAGTATTATTGTTATATTTTAGGCATCGGGATGGAGAGTGGAGGTGGTTCGATCGTGGATCAAGAGTAAGCTATATCTTAGTAATTGGATTTTATTTTTCTTAAATATTTTTGGGCATATTAAATTGATGATTCATGGTTTTGAAATTTTATGGAAATTTTGATAAATTCTAGTTATATAATTATATATGTTTATATACATGAATATACATTGAATTGATCATTATATGTAATTTTTAACAAGTTTTTAAATGTTTCCAAATTTTAATATGCTCATGATGAAATTGTAAATATTGGTATTTAAAAGGTTATGGTAATTGGTTTGATTTAATTATTTGTTGATCATATTATCTTATTCATAAATGATTTGCATATGATATGCCAAATATTTACAATGAGTTTTCAGGTATGGATATAACAAAATATATGATATTTTTGTTACAAGGTACATGTGATATATGGATTTGTGATACTATGTGCCAAGTAAACCATGGTTATAGATACAAACATGGATATGCATATGTGCAGAATTATAATTGTTTATATACATATATATTACTCAACCCTCTACTATTATTACGTGATATAGAGGCTGGTTGAGAGGTCTTGATATTGGTACCTTAGGATGCTATGGGCTGATAGATAGCTTCCCCCTCTCCGATTTGTCTGCAGCTCCTTAGGATGCTAAGAGTCATATGAGAGGTTTTGGTATTGGATATGGTATAAAGGGTTTGATATTATATGAACTATGGATATGTATTACTATTCAAATATTTAAGGTTATGCTATTTATTATGATTACTCATTTTTGCTTATGAGATAAAAGTTTCACTGTAAAGGGAAAATACCTTGATTTTGTAAAAGTCATTTCTCGAAACAAAGAAACTTTCAAAAGAGTGGAAGTGAGGTCTTGAATAAAAGGTTTTGAAGTTAAATACCTATTTTTATATTGTTATTTTATTCCATTCACTACGCTTGTCCCTTAGTTTTATGTTTTTAAACTGTTTTCCTTAGGCACCAGCTGATAGGTTGCACATACTATGTCTAGCCATCTTCATCAGCATTTCAGCACCTTCACTTTTTCATATCTTCAACAACATCATATTTCCATTGCTGATGTATTTCTCTTTTTGCTTATTTATTGGATTTATTATTTATGTAGTTTTATTTATATCTTGAACCCTTACCATTTTTTTTAGATTGCTCTGATAGATTGACCTAATATGTATAACTCTTTATTTTATTTCTCTTTCTTTGTAATTGGGTTTAGAACCCTTGATTTGATGTTGTTGATTTGTGGAAATCTATTAGAAGTGTTTATGTTTTTATTTTTTTTCAATGTACTATCAGGTTATATCCAATTTATGGGCAGATTTTACTAGATTTTTTGATAGAGAATTCGGTATGACTTTCCTCGATGAGACCATATTGGGTATCTGGATAGAACTTGGGGTTGGTATTGTTAATAAGACTAAGCCATAATTGGCAATTTTGCTCACTATACTAATAAGACCAAGCCATGATTGACAGACACAATCACTCTACTAACTGAAACAATAAGTCCAAGCCTCAGTTGGTAGGTTGAATCAAATGACAAATCTATTGTTGAATGGATCGGATAAGTCCTCGTATCCATCTGCAAGCTCAATAAATAATTTCTTGTTTGAATTGATAAGTCTTAGCATCTATTAAGCAAGCTCATTAAAACAATGATATTTTATTTATACAAATAATACTGACTACTACATTTAATGTTATAATATAGTTTTTAATCCAAGCAAACAAGCATAAACAAAATCAACAAATTACAATGTCATAAATGATGGTTGTCATGTAATTTATTAAAATGATCTACTACTTTTGATCATTAACTATGAACTTTTGAGTATCAATTACAATTTTCTAGTCATCAACTATGACTACTTGGTCTTTAACATAACTTATTGATACATAGTTATGGGAATTGTGCTTGATGGACCACTAGAAGTCTCGACCTATGTTACTTTCTCTAGAGAGTCATCCTCCTCCCCCCTAGATCGATTCAAACCATAATTTCTTTAAATCATCCTTTCCCAACATTGCACTACTAGTTCTTTATGTCATTCTTCTTATTAAAGGCCATAACTCATCCAATTGACAATAATCAAATGTTCTATCAACCGTTGGTGAGCTATTACAATTTGCTCATCATTCCTGAACTAAATTCTTACTTATAGCTAGACAATTGGAGTTTAGCAACCTTTCTAGACATGTAATCCTCAAAACAACTATCCTCCACACTTGGCCATCTTCTAATCAAGTAGGAAGCTTGGTTGTAATGGAATATTATTTGAAGATACATATTAGAAAATAATTACATGAATTTGTGGATATTTGACTACTTGTATCTAACTTTAGTAGTTAGTATATTTAACCGAAATCTCATGGAATTAAAGCTATAACACCAAACGGTTGGTTATTTTGATTACTAGTTAAATATCTACATCATTTGCTATAATTTTTATACTTGGTGTCTATATTCTTGGATAAATAAGAAATTCAACTGTCAGCCACTTATGCACATTCGAATAAAAAAAAAAAAATCAATTTTACTATGTAGATGGGGGGCATATAGTGTGGATAAGATTATCTTAATTACACATGGCACTATTTACGTGGACTTTACTTCAAGCAATCGGAAGACTAATATAGAATGATAACCTAAATCACATTTAGTGGAGATTACTACAAGCTTCTAACTAATATTTGGATAATGACTACATATGAGTTTGGGTATCATTTTATTGACATCACATCTCAACCAGTGATTAGTGAGCATTTTACTCACTAATCTATTTTATCTAAGCTTAATTGTTTGTTTGATTTCTCAAGCTTTTGGTTATTCATTATATGTTTTATTCTCTTTTTATAGGAAAAGCCTCTATTGAGGTTTTAAAATTATTTCATAAATATTTAGATTTTTTTAGTTTATTTGGAGTTACTCGTCAAGAGCTAAGTAAGAGTTATGAAGTAAAGACCTTTATGAATGAGCCAGGTTGTGCACCACTTACTCATACAGGGTGGACACGCCACTTTGATAAGGAAGAAGTGAAAGAAGTTTTTTGTCTACTTGCCTTAATAAGTTTACACACCAATGTTTGTCTAAAGAAAACAGGCTAGTTTGTGCTTTACTTACTAAAGTAAGTGCTCCACCAAATGCATTGCTTTCTACCCATTCTCACTTGTACACCCCTTTGTGGATCCTAGAATGTTGGTTGGAATGTTGATTTTTGGAAGAGCTAGGCTTGGTATTAATGAAGCATGTGACTACCATGTGCTTTATATTAGAGATAGCCTTGTGAGAAAGATTAAATGATTGACATTAAGCTATCTAGAGTAAAGATTAGAGGAAGCCCTTGAAAAATGGCTATATATTTTTCTAAAGAGCAAAGCTATTTGTCTTGGAAAGTAATTAGATAGACCACCACAATTTAGAGAGAGAAATGTATTCTTAGAAAGAGAGAAGCTTTAGGGTTTAAGGTTTTTAAAGAGCCAAAGGCTTTGGATTTGCTTGGAAGAGCGACCACCTATTGAGAATCTCTTCATCTTTACTATTTACTTTAAATTTTTTGAATATTTTGTAATAAAATTCTTCTATTTTATTGAGACAATGGTTAAATCTATGGGATTCTATTTTGCTTTTGGTTTTGTTTATATGAGAGGCTAAATCTTTGATCTAGGGCTTTGATGGATCTTGGATCCTATTTATAATGGATTGATTTAGTTTAGTAATGATATAATTTCTAGCCAATCATTTGTATTTTTTTGGACTAATTGATGAATATACCTAATTAGATTAAGAAATTTATTTTTAACTAAATTGAAAAATTAGTACGGCCTGATTTGGTAGATTGAGAGTAGGAAATACAATCTAAGAGCTATTGTGAGTTTAAGAAAGCCTATTAGGTCTTTGGCAACTTTAATTCTAGCTTAAATTGAGTTATAAGAACCAATTTGACTTGGGTAATTGGAAGGGAAATTGATTGCATAGTTACTTGGTAGAATTAGGAGGAAATTCCAATTTGGATAATTTTCATATATTTTGCTTGCCTTAAGAAAGGAGTGAATGGATTTAGAGACCCTTTGTTGATAACTGGATAAGGAATTAGTCATTAATAACCAAATGAAGAAGTAATTTGTTTTGTTCAAATGAAGTCATGGTCCTAGAGACTTTATTCATATAATTCAATCACAATTTGTTTGGTGTTGGTTTTAATTTTGCATAGTTTCACATGTTAATTTAGTTTATCATTCAATTTAAATTGTTTTATTGTTGATTTTCTAAAAAAAGTTAGTTAGTGAAAAGCTCTGTTACTTGATAAAATATACAATCCTAGAGTGTATCAATTTCGGTGGGAATGGTCTCTTACTCATTATCTTTATTACTTCAATGATCCATACACTTGCAGAAATCAGAGCAATTAATTTTTTTATTTAATTGGTCAAGAATTTGAGTTGTTGGAATCATCAATCAATTAGTGTTTAAAAAGACATTTTTGGGGCGATGTTTAGGGCCTGCCATAAGGCAAGGCATTCTAAATGCCTTTAGGCATTACACCTAAAAGGCATACACCTTAGACCTTGGAGCATTCACTTAATGAAAAAGAAGACTTTTACATGCTTAATGGGGAAAGCACATGCCTCATGGGTTTAAAAAAAAAAAATTATTATCACTTAAAGCAATTTTTCACAATCAAACCTTCTTCTTCCCATTTTTGCCTTTAGATTTATGTGAGGGTTTAGGATTTAGAGGATTAATTTAGATTTAAGATAGTGTAGGAAGGGGCTAAGAAGGAGGAGAGTGGTGTGGTTGTCGGTGTTGAAGGAGGAGTGTTGGATAAGATCATCTCTTCCTTGCAATCCTCTTCTTTTCTTCACTATCATCATCTTTAGATCTATCAAACAAATATTCAAGGAATTTTTTTTTTTGGGCATAAACGTCCATTTGGCATGGTTTTTATTAGAAATTTGGCCAAACATGGAGTTAGGTAGACCTAAATACTCATTTTCTAAACATCTTAAAAAAATCAAACATTAAAAAAAAATTGCATGGAGGACGCCCATAACCAAAGTTATTACCAATGCTATTGTTGTTGTCTTTGTTTTTTTGTTCAAACTTTCACTTTCTTCTTCAGTTTCCCTTTATATTTGTCTTTCTCCTTTTTCTAGTTTCCAAACCTTTTTTTTTCCTCACTCTCACAACTTTTGTGACTTATTCTCATTAAAAAAAAAAAAAAAAAATTGGAATTCATAATCATTTAGAAGCTTCATGGATTGATTAGGCTTATTGGATTTTTATCTAAAATGCATTGAAATCCCATAATCATTTGAAACTTGCTATGAAGCAATTAAAAAGAATTGTGGAGAGAACAAATAACAATTTAGTGTTCGTGATATAAAGGTTAATTAGGTCCACTTAAGTCTCAAGTTAATTTTTGGATAATCTTTATATTTATGAAAAAATATTAATAGATTTAATCACAATTCTTCAATTGTGGTTATTTATGCCAAAAAAAAAAAAAAAAAGAAGAAAACCAAAGAAAAAAAAATCATTTTCAAATTTAGACCTCTTCAATTTTCAGATCTACCATGATAATATAAAACTAAAAAACAAACTTTTCATTCGAGGTTGGTGGCTAAGCAGTGAGATGAGTAATATTGGCTGCATGCGAGATGTACGAAATAGGGTTAGTAATAAAAAATTTAGGGTTAAAAAGGTTATAAACTTATTTATTTTTACTCCTTTTTGAAATGAGTATTGTGGGATAATAAAGATAAATATTAATGAGGAAGAAAGATAAATACGGTTAGTTCTTTTTTACTTAATATGGTTACTTAATATGATTTTTTTTGGATAAATAAAAAAAGGACATAGTTGCTTTATACTTATGAGAAGTTCTAGTTACATTGGAAAATAATCTTTATAGTCTTAACTTTTTCAATTTCCTAAACTACCCTTTTTAGGTATTTTCAATTTTTTTTCTATTTTTAAAAAAATTCTTTTCCTACCCTATTCACTATTGGCAACCTTTGCTGTAATCCTGATATGCTCGACTGGGTATGTAACTATGAATATTTTTCTGTTCCACTTCACTTGTTTCTAAGCCAGACACCTTTTTGAGCTGCTACACCTTGTAGTTGTAAAACCAAAAAGCTCAAATTTGGATCCCGAAACCAAAATCAATTTTTTTCCTTCATTTTGGAATAATTTCTGGAAACCCAACTCGAATAGGAGAGCCTTTGATGGGTTTTTGATCATGTATATATAAATCGAAGATTTTTTAATAAAGTTTTGAATTTCTATGAGATAAAGTTTATCATCAAAATAACAAATCAAAGAGAAATTTGCCTCTTTAGATCTTGGAACGGTGGATTAGGATTGCTTAGAAGGAACAGAGCTTGAAAAAGAACTCGATGCATTTGAAAATCCATGGAAGGAGAAGATAGAAGAGAAAAACATTTTTAAAATATGTAGATGGAGAAAATGAAAAAGGTAAAGGGCTTTTAATCATTTCACATAAAGATGCAGTGTAAAAAGCAATTTAGGTCGTATGAAAAGAAGTACTCTATACTTATACACAATAAAATATAAAAATTGTAATTTAAAAAACAAAAGAATATAAAAACATTTTATTTTATACTAATTAAGAAAATTATATTAGTACTAATAAAATATTTGAATTTGTATATCTATAACATATAGGGCACGTAAATAAACTATAACCCTCCTTATTTTACTATTTTTCAATATTACATTCTTATTATAAAAAATATAACTACAATCCGTTTACATTTCATTTTCATTTCCACGTAGCACTATTTTTTAAAACTCTTAAATATGAAGTTAGAACTTGACTTAGATATCCTTAATTTAATTACATTCTTAAAAATAAAGAATAATGAAAATTAATGGATGAAAACAGTGTAATCAAACTCATAATTAACTTCTTTTTCCCTTTAAAGTAAAAGAAATATTTTCAAATGTATTAGATGTTGATAAGCTCAATTCTTGAAGTTGTGTTTAAGACTTTGAAAAAATCATGATTATTATATATAACTCGTTACATTTTTTTTTAATAAATTGGGAAGGGGGATTTTAGAACCAGTATTTTAAAGATTTAATAATTTTAAAAGAAGTATGTATATATGATTGTCTGTGTGTATGTTTTCTTGTTTTCTATTTTGTTCTGTTTTGTTTTGATTGTTTTGTTATTATTTATTATTTTTTTTTTGTTTTTATTGTTTCAAATTGTTTGGACATATAAAATGAACTATAGAAGTGAAAAAAATTAGGTTAAAAAGGGGTAAATGGGTCAATTTCACACTCTATCAATAAGAATTTTGAAAAATATTGCTATATTGAAACAAAAGCAAAATGTAAAAGAGTTGTAATGATATTTTTTATAATAGAAATGCAATATTGAAAAAATAGCCCATCAGGAGATACTTTAATTAATTTACCCTAAAATTTAAAATTAAAATTTTAAAAAATAGGCTTATTTAGTTAACTCAATATAACTAAAATGCCTACTCCCAAATGCCTCAGGGCTTATGACTTGCCTCATGAAAGACAAGATGCCATGCCTTATGCTTTCGCCTTTTCAAACATTGATCTCAACTTCAATCTTATTCAAGTGATATCAAATTTCATCTACATGAAATTGACAGCCTAAAAACCAAATTAATTGATATCTATATAATCTCCTATGGGAGATAAGTTATATATTAAACAATATCTATAGGTATCAGAAAAATCTCATGATCAATTAATGGGATAAACTATTATCTGATTAAAATTTAATCTATGGCACTACTATCTTCACAGGCTTACACTCTCTATATATATGTACAATACAATGGTACCAGTATAATGAAAAAATATTCTCTTGACTTTCTCTTAGGCTAAACTCTAAACACAACTATTGACTTGAGCATTTAGTGTCTTTTGCTAATACCATACTAATGCCCTGACGGTTCAACTCTATTTTGTTGATAGATTCATGATGAAGTTTTGGTGACAAAAAGTAATACTCAATATAAAAACAAACAAATAAATTCCTGTATCAATAGTGACTAAAAGTAAAATAAATATAAAAACAAAGAAATAAAATCTCTGGGATATAATATGTGGAATAATGTAGGCGATTTGAACTTAAGTGGTTGCTTTGAGAAACTGTTACTTTCATTGGTTGCTATCCTTTGAAAACATATATGAAGGATTTGATATGCAATATTGTTCCCTACTCATAAAAAGTTTACTAGATACACACAAAAGAAAAAAAAAAAAAAAAAGAAAAAGATGAAGAATGATTTTTGTCATACAACAATAACAAAAACGATAAAAAATTAGATAATTAAAAATAAAATTATTCACAAAATAGTGTTTATGAACTACTATAGTAAATATTTTTTATTGTATATATAATTATATATAATTAGAATGTAACAACTCGTAACAAAATAAGGTTTGACCAAATGGATTGTATTCTAGGTCTCATATTGACTTTTTCTATGGTCAAAGTTTTGGCTTGGCTACTATACCACTGTATAGAGCTAATCCATATGAGTTCATATGTGACGCCCTGTTTCCACTGACTGACCTGTCATTCTCTACCAATATTGTTCCCAATTTAGCAATAGCACTCCATATGTGGTTTTTTATTCACAGCTTCCTAGGCGATAACTCATCCTAGGATTGCTCTAAGTTGACATGATTAATTTGGAATTTTTTTCGAACCTTAAAATCAACCGCTTTGAAAGGGCCTTGGTATTATGAGAGTGACTATTATTACATTTAAATTATCCATTGATTTACACCCAAGTGATGTGGATTGGACACCAGGTAATTTGCCAGTGCCGTGCATTCATCCATATTGGTTATCATAATCCACCACCCTGGGAACCTAATATCCTCATTGGCACACTTTTGCTGTGTACAAGTGATACGAACCTAGGATGACCTGCTCCTAAACCCGTATTATATTAGCCCGGATCTTAATTAAGTTCAAGTTCTAATGGAATTGACCTCAACCCCTAACTAACCTATGGTTAGAAACCTTGATATAATGTAGACGCCACAATAGGGGATGGAAAACCTATTGATAAGTCAAGTTAAAACAACAAATTTTCTAATGGTGTTTTAGGTGTTCTCAAAGAACAAAGAGATAATTAATCTCACAAGTATTTTCTCAATCAAATCAAAGTTGTATTTTTATCAAAAAATAAGCCTTTAAATAGGCTTTGAAAGAAAAAAAATAAACCCTAAAAACCCTAGGAAAAACCGGCCACACAATGAAGAGTTCTAGCTTGGCCGAATCTTTCCTTTTCCTAATCTAATTAATTAATTCCCTTATTTTCAATTAGGAATTAATTAATTTACAAACAAAATAATAAAATAAAAACTTTCCTAAACTTATTTTTTCAATAAGTAAATAAATAAAAATCCAAAATTAAAGATAGTTTCCTAAAACAAAAAGTAAAAAACAAATTAGGAAACTAATTATGATAATTTTCGGCTAGGTTGATAATGACCCTTCTTTGACCTAAGTGGACTCCAATTCAGCTTCAATAGTCTTTGTGGAATGCCAAATAAGCTTATTATGAAGTTCCCCATGTTGCCCTTGCTTAGAAATATGAGAAAAGGCTAATACAGTAAAATACAATAAAGCCAGCAAAGAATACAGCAAATTTCGGCCTTTCTTCCCCTTGTGCGCAAACCACCATGTTGTTTGGCTTTGAAGCTGCTTTGGCTGGTTTCTATGATTCATCCACCATATGAATTGAACCCATAAGAATGGGGATCCAATTGATACAACTCGACCTCCATATTGGCACTAAAAATGTCACCTGGGCCCGTTTTGGCTTCTACTGCTTGTATGAGTAAAACAGGCCTTGGTTCTTTAGATATAGGCAACCCCTCTTGATTATGACTTATTCCTTGGATAAAGACAGCAAGATTTTCCTTGAACTTCTTGGCTTGGGCTCTAGTGATCGGCCCCACCTTCATCTTATTGGATCAGCATCCCAGCGGGTTGTCGGTTTAACGGTCTTGGGCGGATTCGCATCATTCCCCTTCTCTTGAAAAGGATTTGCCCTCAACTCAAAGTCATCACCTGCAGCAAAAGGAGACAAATCAGCAACATTGAAGGTGGCACTAACATTATACTCACTCGGTAGATCAAGTTTGTAGGCATTGTCGTTTATCCTCTCCAAAACTTGAAAAGGTCCATTACCCCTCGGCATGAGTTTTGATTTCCTTTGTTCGGGAAATCTTTATTTCCTCAAATGCAGCCACACCCAATCTCTAGGTTCAAAGACCATTAGTTTTCGGCCTTGATTAACCACCTTTGCATATTGCTCGGTCCTCCTCTCAATATTTGCCTTTGTCTTCTCATGAATCTGTTTTACAAAATCAGCTTTTTGTTTTCCATCTAGATTAGCACGCTCACTCAAAGGTAAAGGTGTTAAATCTAATGGAGTCAAACGATTAAAACCATAAATAATTTCAAATGGTGTATATTTAGTAGCTAAATGTAAAAACTTATTATAAGCAAATTCAACATGAGGCAAACATTCTTCTCAAGTTCTCAAATTTCTACTAATTAAAGCACGTAACAAAGTCGACAAGGTTCTATTCACAACTTCAGTTTGCCCATCTGTTTGAGGGTGGCAAGTAGTTGAAAATAAAAGCTTAGTACCTAACTTAGCCCACAAAGTTTTCCAAAAATAACTTAAGAACTTAGCATCCCTATCCGAAACAACAATTCTTGGTGATACGAACCTAGGACGACCTGCTCCTAAACCCGTATTATATTAGCCCGGATCTCAATTAAGTTCAAGTTCTAATGGAATGAACCTCAACCCCTAACCAACCTGTGGTTAGAAACCTTGGTATAATGTAGACGCCACAATAGGGGATGGAAAACCTATTGATAAGTCAAGCTAAAACAACCAGTTCTCTAATGGTGTTTGAGGAGTTCTCAAAGAACAAAGAGATAATTAATCTCATAAGTATTTTCTTTATCAAATCAAAGTTGTATTCTTATTGATAACTAAGCCTTTAACTAGGTTTTGAAAGAAACAAAATAAACCCTAAAAACCCTAGGTAAAGCCGGCCACACACATAAAGAAACCTAGTTGGCCGAAACTATACTTCCTTTTCTAATCTAAGTTTGATTAATTAATTTCTTTATATTAAATTAGGAATTAATTAATTTACAGTGGAAAGAATAAAATAGAAACCTTCCTAAAGTTATTTGTCCATAAAATAAATAAATAAAAACCCAAAAAGAAAGAAAGTCAATCGCAAATTAGGTAACGAGTTGACTTTAACATCTAGGCTGAATTATGTCTTCAACCGAGCTAACTTATGTCTGCCTGATGTCCGAGCTAACTTATGGTCTTTCCGAGCTAACTGATTTCTGTCCGAGCTAACTTATGTCTATCCGAGACAACTGATGTCTGTCCGAGCTAAGTTACATCCGATGTCTGAAGTCCGAGGTCAAATGTCCGAGACATGGTTGTCCGATATAAAATGTCCGATGTATGGGTGTCCGATATATCAGCCTTCACCACTTAGATACTTAAAAGAGGTCTTTTATCTTCAGGTATGGACAAGCCCTTTTGAGAATGAATTACTTTCTGGATAAAGGCAGCAAGGTTGTCCTTAAACCTCTTAGCTTGAGCCCTAGTGATCGGTCCAATCTTCATCCGTATCGGATCAGTACCCCAGTGAGTTGTCGGTGGTGCAACCTCAGGCGGGTTCATATCACTTGGCATTACATGCAATCTCACAATTTCCTTGAAAAATAAATTAGCAACATTGGATGCATCATCAGTTTTATTACATGCAATAAAGTGTGCCATTTTAGAAAATCTATCTACTACAACAAATATTGAATTCTTACCTGTCCTTGACCTAGGCAAACCAAGAATAAAATCCATAGACAAATCTACCCAAGGACAGGTAGGAATCGGCAAAGGCTTGTACAATCCATGCGGCTTCAATGTTGATTTTGTTTTTCGGCACTTCAAACATCTTTCACAAATTCTCTCAACATCTATCCTCATGTTAGGCCAATAAAAATGTTCTTGCAGCAAGGATAAAGTTTTAAAAACACCAAAATGACCCATTAAACCACCCCCATGTCCTTCCCGAACCAATAATTCCCTAATGCTACAATTAGGCACACAAAGTTTGTTTTCCTTAAACAAATACCCCTCAAATATGTAAAATTTATTAAATCCATGTTTCAAACAGGTTCTAAAAATTTCTCCAAAGTCACTATCATGCTCATAAAGTTCTTTCAATTGTTCAAATCTAAGCAATCTAGCATCTAAGGTAGAAAATAGTACATACCTTCGCGATATTGCATCGGCAACCACATTCTCTTTACCTTTTTTGTAGCAGATCACATATGGAAAGGTTTCAATAAATTCAATCCACTTGGCATGCCTTCAGTTGAGCTTTCCTTGACCCTTAATATGCTTCAAAGACTTATGATCCGTATGAATCACAAACTCCTTTGGCATGAGATAATGCTGCCATGTCTTCAAAGCCCTCACCAAAGCATACATCTCCTTATCATAAGTCGGGTAGTTTAGGGCAGCTCCATTTAATTTTTCACTCGAGTAGGCTATGGGTCTTCCTTCTTGCATTAAGACGCAGCTCCAATAACTACACCTGAAGCATCACACTCAATTTCAAAATTCTTAGAAAAATTTGGCAAAACTAATAATGGTGCATTACACAATTTTTCTTTCAACAAATTAAAAGATTTTTCTTGTATTTCCCCCCATTTAAAGCCAACATTCTTCTTGACAACTTCATTCAAAGGTGCGGCTATGGTGCTAAAATCCTTGATAAATCCTCTATAAAAACTTTCCAAGCCATGGAAACTCCTCACTTGGATGATTGTTGTAGGAACCGGCCACTCTTTGATTGCTTGCACTTTTGCTTGATCCACTTTGATTCCTGCAGCACTTACTACAAATCCTAGAAAAACAAGCTCATCTTTGCAAAAATCACACTTGTTCATGTTAGCAAACAATATTTCCTTTCTAAGAACTTGCAAAACTTGCCTAAGTTGATCCACATGCTCATCCAAGTTTCAGCTATACACCAAAATATCATCAAAATAAACAACCACAAATTTACCAATAAATGGACGCATTACATGATTCATAAGCCTCATGAAAGTACTAGGTGCATTAGATAATCCAAAAGGAATAACTAACCATTCATACAGCCCATATTTAGTTTTAAATGCGATTTTCCATTCATCACCTTCTTTCATTCTAATTTGATGATAACCACTCCTAAGATCAATTTTAGTAAATATGCAAGCATCATGCAACTCATCAAGCATATCATCTAACCTAGGAATGTGATGTCTATATTTAACGGTGATGTTATTTATAGCCCTACAATCAACACACATTCTCCAAGAACCATCTTTTTTAGGTACCAACAAAACAGGAACAACACATGGACTTAAACTCTCATGAATGTATCCTTTATCAAGCAAATCACTTACCTGTTTTTGCAGCTCCTTTGTTTCTTCGGGATTGCTTCTCTATGTTGGTCTATTTGGTATGGCAGCCCCTGGGACAAAGTCAATTTGATGTTCTATCCCTCAAACAGGTGGTAGTCCACTTGGAATCTCATTCGGGAACACATCTCCAAATTCCTTCAGAAGAGAAATCATTAAACTTGGCAATTCAAGTTCTTCATAGTTAGTTTGATCATTAAAATAATTTTCTTTATATATCATGACTAGCAAGGGTTTGTTACATTCAATAGCCTTATTAATATCTCCAAAACTCAAATAAAAATTTTGGTTTTTCCTCTCTTTTCTTTCTTTTCTTTTTCTTCCCTCGGTTTGGCTCTCATTGGTGGAAATTTCTAGATTTTTGGTGCTCTCGGGTTTGCTCTCTTTTCTCACCCCTCTCTCGGCTTTTCCTTGGTTTTTCCACTCAATTTTGCTTTTAGAAAGCTTACCTTGATCAGCAACCTCAATCTCACCTTCTTGAAAGGATGGTGAAGCCGTTGGTGCTATACTTGTTTTCTCCTTGAGCTTTTCTGCCTCCTTCCTTTGTTGCATTTGCAGTTGATCTTTGTAGGCCTCCTTGGGAGTCAATGGCTCCAGCTTGATTTTCTTCCCTTTAAACCTAAAAACAACACTATTTTCTCGACCAAAATGAGTAGCATCTTTGTCAAATTGCCATGGTCTACCTAATAATTTATGTCCAGCAATCATGGGTACAATATCACATAAAACTACATCCTCATATCTACCTATATTAAATTTTACTTTGGCTTGTTTGTTTACTTTCATCTCACCACTATCATTAAGCCATTGTAATCTATATGGTTCAGGATGTTTCATTGTTTTTAAGCCCAATTTATCAACTACAAGGTTACGTATTACATTAGTACAACTCCCACTATCTATAATCATGCTACAAATTTTACCTTATATCTCACAATGAGTGTGGAAGATATTCTCTCGTTGAAGTTGTTCTTCATCCTTGTAAACAACAAGTACCCTCCTTGAGACCAAATTTAGCTCAACATTTGATGTGTTTAATGGTTCGGCCACATCTTCAAGTCCTTCATCTTCTTGTTCGATTTCAGCCTCACTAGCCTCACTTTCGGATTCCACCTCTCCATTACCCCTAATTACCATTATCCTTCTATTCGGGCATTGGCTGGCTATATGTCCTCTTCCTTGGCACTTGAAACAAATAATTTCTCTTGAATTTTGAGGTTTAGGTTCAGATTTTACCTCACCTTTAATGGCTTGGGCAGATTCGGTTTTAAATTCTCTTCTCGGCCGGTTGGTAGCTTCTTCACCAAGTTTCGGCTTCAGCTTGCTTTCATAAGTGGAATTGTTTTTCCAGCCACTTGAAATTGTCCTTCCACTGCTAGAAACTCCTCCAAACCGTGTGCTAACACCCCTCCTCTTGAATTGGTTCTCAAGCGTAATTGCTACATGCAACATCTCCTCCAATTCCAAGTATTGTTGTAATTCAAGCTGGTTGGCAATGTCAAGGTTTAACCCTCCAAGAAATCTTGCCATTGTTGCCTCCCTATCCTCCCTCATGCTTAACCTCATCATGATCATCTCCATCTCTTTGTAATAATCCTCCATGGACCTAGTTCCTTGAGATAAAGATTGAAGTCTTTGATGCAGCAACCTATGGTAATGGGATGGCACAAACCGTTTCCTCATGGCTCCTTTCATTTGACGCCATGTCCAGATTAAATCATCATCAACTCTCCTTTGGGTATTTTGCTCATTGGTCCACCATTGGAGTGCATAATGTCCAAACTCCATTGCTGCCAACTTCACGTTCTTACCTTTTGAATAGTTGTGGCAGTAAAAAATCATCTCCATTTTTTCTTCCCACTCCAAATAAGCTTTGGGATCACTTTTACCCATAAAAAGGTGGGATGTTAACCTTGATATTTCCCAAATCATCATCTGTATCTTCCCTCCTATATCTTCCATGGCCAGCTCTATCTTGGACAGCAAAAGTTTCGTCCATACCTTCCTCAAAGTCTCCACCAAATGGCTCCTCATCAAATTCCTCTCTTGGTCTCTTGCGACCTCCTCGTCCTCGGCCTCGTCCTCCATGGAATTCTTACCTATTTATTGTGTTCGGAATTCCTTATGAGGCTTCTAGCCTTCCCATTCTTTGATTCATATGCTCAACTTGAGCATTAACCCTCTGTATTGACTCAAAAATAGCTCTCATGTCCACTTGGTCTCCACTCCAAGTAGCTCGGGCATCACCATGGAATGCTACGGACTCTTCCTCATTGATCCTCAAGGGTGGATCTCCTCTTCTTATTCTAGAATCTTGCATGTTAGTAAAACACTGTAAAAATAAAATAAATCCTCACAATATTCACTCTCTCATGTGTTTCACTCAAACAAGGTCTCGACACTCGTGTTTGCACACTAGTTTCGTCTTTTACCCTATTTTAAGCTCACACACTCTTGCCTTTTTTCCACTCAATGACTTGTCTCAAAGTTCTAATTAAAACACCCTCAAAATAGCAATTAGATAACTAGCATGTTTTAATTACACTTATCAACAAAACAGTAAGCAAAAATAAACAAATACCGAACGGAATGAAAATACCTATTTTCGGTTTTTCTAGACAAAATAAAGCAAATTAATGAGAAAATTTTGGAATTTTGAAGAACTGGACCACATGGTAATAGATTATGAGTTCAAGAATAAAATTATAGAAAAAGAAATTCAAATACTAACAAGAATCAAAGAGAACAAAAATATAGAATAGTTGTTGGTTGTTGTTCTTTGTAATTCAAGTTTTTTTGTATAAAATCCTTTAACTAATTTTAATCCAAATAATTTAGCACTCAAACTCAAATATCCAGCAGCAAAAATAACTCTCCAGAAACTCCAAATTTGAAATAAATAATCAACAAAGCAGCAGTTACAAGAAATTTCCAGCAACAAACTTCAACAACAATTTTCAACAAACCGATATATATATATTTTTATATTCGGCCTTCTTTTTTTTTTTTTTTTCACTCACTGAATATCAAACACAACTGCAGTAGCAAGAATAAACAACAAATTTGCAATTCCAACTCCATAAATTCACCAAACCCATGACTTCCAAATAAACACAAATGTGCATTTTTTTTTTTCAAATGTCGCCGCAAACTCTTTTTTTTTTTTTTGAATAGATGAATGCAAATATTTAAGACTAAAACAGCAAAGAAAAAGCAACAATAACCAAATTAAAAGAACAATGATGAAAGAAAACCAACAAACTAGGAAACAAAAAATACGGTAAAACTAGAAAATTCTAATTTAACTAGGAATGAATTTTTTTTATTTATTTATTTTAAGATGCAGAACGTGTATGGGATGGATGCAACCTTAATGTAATGCTAAAATTGAAGAATAACACAAAAACAAATAAAGCAAATAAAGATAGATCAAACCTGAACAAAATTTGGCTATGATATTAAATGATACGAACCTAGGACGACCTACTCCTAAACCCGTATTATATTAGCCCGGATCTTAATTAAGTTCAAGTTCTAATGGAATCGACCTCAACCCCTAACCAACCTATGGTTAGAAACCTTGGTATAATGTAGACGCCACAATAGGGGATGGAAAACCTATTGATAAGTCAAGCTAAAACAACCAATTCTCTAATGGTGTTTTAGGTGTTCTCAAAGAACAAAGAGATAATTAATCTCATAAGTATTTTCTCAATCAAATCAAAGTTGTATTCTTCTTGAAAAATAAGCCTTTAAATAGGCTTTGAAAAAAAAAATAAACCTTAAAAACCCTAGGAAAAACCGGCCACACAAGGAAGAATTCTAGCTTGGCCGAACCTTTCCTTTTCCTAATCTAATTAATTAATTCCCTTATTTTCAATTAGGAATTAATTAATTTACAAACCAAATAATAAAATAAAAACTTTCCTAAACTTATTTTTTCAATAAGTAAATAAATACAAATCCAAAATTAAAGATAGTTTCCTAAAACAAAAAGTAAAAACAAATTAGGAAACTAAATATGGTAATTTTCGGCTATGTTGGTAATGACCCTTCTTTGATCTAATTGGGCTCCAATTCAGCTTCAATAGTCTTTTTGGAATGCCAAATAAGCTTATTGTGAAGTTTCTCATGTGGCCCTTACTTGGAAGTATGAGAAAAGGCTAATACAGTAAAGTACAGCAAATTCGGCCTTTTCTTCCCCTTGTACGTAAACCACCATGTTGTTCGGATTTGAAGCTGCTTTGGCTGGTTTCTATGACTCATCCACCATATGAATTGAACCCATAAGAATGGGGATCCAATTCATACAACCCAACCTCCATCTTGGCACTAAAAACGTCACCCGAGCCCGTTTTGGCTTCTACTGCTTGTATGAGTAAAACAGGCCTTGGTTCTTTAGATATGGGCAACCCCTGTTGATTATGACTTATTCCTTGTATAAAGACAGCAAAATTGTCCTTGAACTTCTTGGCTTGGGCTCTAGTGATCGGCCCCACCTTCATCTGTATGGGATCAGCACCCCAGCAGGTTGTCGGTTGAACGGTCTCAGGCAGATTCGTACACCTTCCATCACCTATTGTGGCGTCTTCATTATATACCAAGGTTTCTAATCACAGGTTGGTTAGAGGTCAAGGTAACCATTAGAACTTGAACATAATTAGATCTGGGCTAATCTAATACGGGTTTAGGTGCAGGTCGTCCTAGGGTCATATCATAAACTTAACAATTGTTACGT
Source organism: Ziziphus jujuba (assembly GCF_031755915.1). Lineage (NCBI taxonomy): Eukaryota > Viridiplantae > Streptophyta > Magnoliopsida > Rosales > Rhamnaceae > Ziziphus > Ziziphus jujuba. The sequence continues at coordinate 17,136,878 of NC_083386.1, read as the reverse complement.
CACCATATTTCCTATATAATTACCATAATATCAAATTTATATGTATATATGTATAGTAATAGTAATGATCTAGAATATCACCTAGCTCATTTTTATCATTGGCTATCTAAGTATAGGATTAACAAATCATATACAACAATATTAATTTAAAATATTTTTTATTTTTATTTTTTGTACTAGCCTAATAAGGGAGGTGAACCCTTTAATAGAATCCAATTAAATTCTTGTATGATATTTAAATAACATTGGAATTTTTTTTTAGGAAATTTTTTTTTAACCCCATTTAGTTTGTGCTATATTAGTATATGGTACCATATTGTGAGTCAGGTAGCTCACTATATCAAACACTATACTGTAATTCTCTTATTCATGACATTTTTGTTTGCAATTGTCCAGGAACACATCACCAATGTTGGTTGCAAGTATAATTTAATATAAGCATATCCCACCAACATTGGCGTAATGCATTAAATTACAACTAATCTAAAAATTTAAGCGATGTGAGTTTATTATATACATCAAGCTTTATCAGCATTTTCCCTCATTTATAGGCCATTCAGAACTTTACAAGTGATAATTCTTTAAATGAATGGTCAACATTGCCCCTCACTTGTATCATATCTCACATATAGTTACCCTAATATCAAATGTATACGTATATATAATTTTTCTATTATTCATGATATTTTTGTTCAGAATTGTCTAGGAACACATCATTACCAATGTTGGTTGCAAGTATAATTTGGTATAAGCACATCTCACCAACATTGATGTAATGTGATGAATTACAATTTGACAAAATCCGCCTTGAGGACTCTCTCAGGAATCCTAGATTGCCCGCTAAGGGAAAGTTCCATTGGACAAATCTCTAGGGAAAACCCAATGGAACATTACGTGAAATGTGGAAAAATAAACCCATGCTATACAAAAAAATACCTCAGTGTATACAAATAGAACCACAGCAGTATGCAAGTCCACAACTATAGTCAGCATTTGCATCTTATCATAGTACAGGCATTATTATACATATATATTAAGGTCTTTATTGTATCCATACTTTATATAAGAGCATTCTAAGATTAATTACAAATACAGGTTATACAAATGATATAAATAAGTCTAGATTTATAAAAAAAAAAAAGAAGAAGAAGAAGAAGAAGAATAATAAAAAGAAAGATAAATAATGCTGCTACCATGGAAATACAAAATGGTCAAATGATGCGCAAGGTAGACTGTCTGCTAACTGCTTGGACCTTGGAGAACATATTAAAAATAAATGAAACATGAGATAAAAATATCTCAGTGAGTGGTATAGTACAATAAGAAAATAACCATTTAGTTAGATAAAAATATCTTAATGAGCGGTATAGTACAATAAGAAAATAACCATTTAGTTCTTGGAAAATTGTCTCTCAAGAGCTCACGTTACAACTCGTTTGAAAAGTTTCTCATTTAAAAATTATTTTACCAAAACCAATCCTCCACGTCCTAAAGCTTGGTCGAATAAAATTGATATGCAAAGAATAACAATATACAATCATGCATCAAATATTTATAAGCTATAACACTTATGCAAACATATAATGCCATTTATTTATTATGTCTCAAAAAATGAAGAAACATGTATTTTCCAATGGCCTATTAGTCTATCATACTATATACATAGTGCAGCAAAGTGGCCACTGATGTTCCAAGGCACCCCAAGACGGAGAGAGAGAAGGGGAAACATCATTACTATCCTAAAGGCATCGTGAGGGGTGGGGGTGGATGAGGGGATAATTGTCATCATCAATTCCAATATCCAATATCTAATATCTAATATTCAATATCCACTAGTTTCCAATTTAACCACCACACTTGGTATACAGTTGTTTGTTCAAAGTTCCCCAGAAGGTTACCCATCCTAAGATTACTCTCACGTGAGCATGCTTAACTTCAGAGTTCTTTCTAACCCTGAAGCCAATCCCTCTGAAAAAGTCTTGGCATTTTGAAAATGACTTATTATATTTTAATCATCCCCTAATGTACACCTGGGTGATGTGGAAATAGAAACCAAGTAGCATGCCAGTGCTCCTCACCTACCAACATTGTTTCTTCACAATCCACCCCCTTGGGACCCAATGTCTTTGCTAGCACACTTCCGACCTGGTATAGATTCTAATACTATTTGTTGCACCCTGCCTCTATTGGCTGATTTATCACTCTTTACCGATATTGTCCCCAATTTAACTACCATATTTGGTATGGTATGTTATGTTCAGAGCTTCCTAGGAGCTCACCCATCCTAATATTTCATTTGCCTGAGTAGGCTTAACTTCGAGGTTCTTTCAAACCCTAAAGCCAACCCCTTTCAAAAGGCCTCAGCATTTATGAAAGTGACTATTATTACATTTGAATCATTCTCTAATCTACACCCAGACAATGTGGCATTAGATACCAGGTAGCCTGCTAATGTCCCGCACCCTCCCACATTGATTGTCACGGTATATATACTCCATGACCACCAATATCAATTTCAACCAACCATACCAATTTATATACCATGTCATAATTTCAAATCTCATATACAAAATTAATCAAACAACATTGTCCAACTTCTCTATTTCCAATTAGTAATTTATCTTTCACTAAAATTCAAGTTAACAACACTTAGGCTAGATCATGATTGCAATTACCAATGTATTTTAAATACCATTATTTGAAAATTTACCAAGACCATATTATAATCTAGAATCATTGAAAATCTTGCCAAAGCTTACATGAAATGATAATATATATATATATATATATGCAAAAAATAAGTATTTCAAACCACGAATATATAATATTTAAATCATGTAATTATTATACTAATATGTCAAAAATCATTTTAAAATACAACCACTCATAGATACTGCCAATGATCACTCCTGTTCCTTCTCAAGTTAGTTTCCAAGCGCAGTGCAGATGCCAATATTACAATTAAAGTATTTTTAGACTCCAAAAAATTAAACAAAAGGCATTGTGCCTACCAAACGTCCTAGAATACTTTCTACAATTCTAAGATTATGTAAACTGAATATCAAAGGGTTAAATTATATTGTGAACCATTAGTATCCAGTACCTAAAACTGAGGCCTTTCAGCCAAATGCCAATTTTATGCAAGTGAACTTTCCAATGTGTCCTAGTAACCTCCAAGAACACAAATTTAATATCAATTCGATCTTATGTTTTTCCAACACAGTATGATTTTATTCAATATTTAACTAATTGGTCAGACAATGGAAATATATTCAATGTTGTCCAAAATGATCCAATCATACATCAAATTGAACTTGTAGAATGGGTAAAAAGATTATAAGCTCACGTTAGTCTAAAAATGTTATTGATGACCGAAAAATACATCCAAAGTTTTGGCCAAACTTGGAATATCCATATCTCACAAAATAGTTGGAATTTGGGGTAAAAGGAGGTTGGAAATATACTCAGGAGATATGACATAGACTGGATTGACTAGAAAAGGCCAATTTTCATGCCACCTAAGAAGAACGCTACAGCCAATTTCAAACCGCCTATCCTAATGTTTATGGCATCGGTTCACCAAGAAAATTGATGGGTTGGCTTGAAACTTTATGGATATGGGAAAGGACAAGCAGGTGTATGGTTATTTGGCCAAAAAGTTGGCCAATTTTGTTGAACCAATGATTGCATTTATTAGGTCATAGGTCAGTATAACTCATCTAGCAGGTCTATAATGTTTTTAGGGGTTTTGGGGACAAAATGAGTGTTTCTTAATTTGTTTAATTCTAGGAACACTCCTTAATGTATATATAGGTCTTTAGGTCCACTAACAAACAAAATCCAAAATTTAGTTGGACACAGATAAAATATTAATACTTAAAACTTAACAAACTATAACACAACATTAGTATGCTGTGAGTCTACGAACTCTTGTCATTGAGTTCTATGCAATGGTATAACATCCAATCCAAAATCTTGATCATACAAAAAATAAAGCTCGAGAACCACATATAATCTAACTAATTAATTCTCAAAAGCTTAAGCTTCATTCTGATATGTTGAAGAATGATGCAAATTTGACACATAGCAAGTGGATTTAACATAGAAGCAAAACATGTTTCCTTAGGTGTCTTCATGCATGAATATTTGATGACACCTAGGGTGGCCGCATATCTTCAAGCATGTGTTTGTAGTTTAGTTAGTTAACACCTAAACTAATATTTGTCAATATGCATGGATTTGTAATGTGTATTCTTGACACCTAGACTAACACATGTCTACGTGTATGTTTCTCTAAATTCCTATAAATAGTTGCCTTCTCCCATTTGAATTGTACAAGAAGAAGAAAAAAAATAAAAAAGTACTTGTAATGAGGTGTTGAGAGTTTCACATGGTCAAAGCTCCCAATCCCACTTTCTTTTTCTTGCTTGTATTTGAAAATATAAATACAAGAATTTCTAGCAATTTTCAAAACTATTTCTCCCTCAATTTCTAATAGTGGTATTAGAGCATGTTTAGTCACTCTTGGGCATAAAGACATGATGGAATTTGGTGTAGGTTTATGTTGTTGTACTTTAGAGCACAATCATTCAAGGTGTTAGTCAAGAATGATTGTTGTTGGTTCTTGGTTCTTGATTTTGTTTTTTTGGGAGTTTGTTAAGGTTTTGTTTCTGGTTTTAATGGCGGTTTTGGGGTTCTTGAGAAGGTTGTTAGCTTTTGGGAAGAAGAAGAAAACAAATGTAGTAGTTGAGAGAGAGAGAGAGAGAGAGAGAGAGAGAGAGAGAGAGCCGAAATTGTTGTTTTTCAAAATTTGTTTTTTTTGAATATTACTTCCACTTGTTTTCATTACAATTTTCATACTTTTAAATACATCAAAAAGGCAATAAGAAATGCTGCCATATTAAGCAATAAATACAAAAGCATTAAAAGTAACCAACCAAGCCAAACTACCTCAACTAACTTTAATCAATGTGCTGGGCATGCAAGAAACCTTCTTTAATGGGCAGTTCGGCTTGTCTAAGGCATTTGAATTTGAAAACCAGCTCCATTTGACTTGAAAATTGGAGGGAAGCCTTTTTGAATATTAAACTGTGTTCTAGCCAAAAAACAGATAAAAAAAAGTCCATTTTCCCATTCAAAAATAATCAAACCCGAGGCAGTTTTGCCCAGTTTTCTGGGCAACAACACTGCACAAGGGTCACACTGTTTAGGGCTTAACTCAGCCTTCCCAGCTCCAAATTGGGCCATTCTGTTTTATGCTGCTTCTTCTGCGTTTCTAGCTTATTATATCCAAAATTCAGATCCAAATCCCAAACCTTCTTCAAACGGCATCCAAGGAAGTGGATTTATGTTGCTGGAAATACAATTCTAGCAACTAGACAAAAAGGCCCTAAGCTTTAGTTAATGAGCTTAGGGAATTACAAAAAGGATATTGTTCTTAAACATTACAAGATAAAATAAAATGCATAAACATAAATAATGTTTGGTCTTTGATGTTGCAAAAAAAAGAGTGCAAGTGTAACCGAACTACCTTGCACATTGTGGCAAGATCACCACATTTCAACAAGACATTCTCTGGAAAACATTGCTATCATGGCCAAATCAAGTTCTTCATCGATTTATGTGCCAATTTTCAAATGTTAGAAGTACGATTTTTGTTGCATTAAAATGAAAACTTTCTATAAATCCTAAGATTTGTGGGATATTGTTGAGACTAGAATTAAAAGTCCAGTCAGTAGCTCAAACTCTACTGGTCATGATGAGAAAAATGTAAAGGAGATTACATAAAGAAATTCGAAGGCATTATATATTCTGCAACAAGCTATAATAAATGGAATTTTTCTCAAAATCATGAGTATAATAAGTGCCAAGGATGTGTGGGATATCTTATAGGAGGAATTCTATCACAATGAAACGGTACACACTTCCAAACTATAAATTCTTAGAAGAAAGTTTGAAAATTTGAAGATAAAAGAATCTGAATAAGCTAAAGATTACCACTTTAGAAGCAAAGAGTTGGTAAATCAAATAAATGCATATAGGAAATATATTTATGATAAGAAAATTGTTAAGAAAATATTGATTAATGTTACTAAAAAATACGATGTAATAGGATTGCTATTGAAAAGTCAAAAATATATTTCTCAACTTTCTGTAATAAAGGTGATGTGTTCCTTACAAGCTTTTGAAAAAAGATTCAGTGCGAGCACTGAATAGTTTGTTAAGAGTGCATTTCAATCTAAATCTAATGCACCCTATCAAAAATAAAAAAATGAAGAAAAAAATCAAAGAAAAATTTTGGAGGAGAGAGCTTTAAAAAAGATGTACAAAAAAGAGTGGAAATTATTCTTCTTGTAGTATCTATGAAAAGTCAAACCATTTGGAGAAAAATTGATGGTTTCATGATAAATCATAATGCAAAAATTTGGCTACATTGAAAACAATTGTTGTTTTAGAGAAAGTCACAAAGCTAATTTCTCTAAAGACAAAGAAGATGCTGTGATTCTTTTTTATACTTGTTAAGCTGCAACGAAAGCAAAAGATGACAAATGGTATATTAATAGTGCGTATAGCAATAACATGACTGGTGATGTAATTATTTTTGTGATATTGATACATCATGTAAATCACAAGTCAGATTGAGAAATAGAGTGTTAGTGGAAGCAACTAGAAGGTACTATTGCTATCCATATGGAATAAGGAAAAATTCTTGTGCAAGATGTTTTCTTAGTTCCTAACTTAAAGCAAAATTTGCTAAATGTAGGCTAGATGATACAAAATGGCTATTCTATACACTTTGTAGGAGGCTCATGCAAAATTTATAACAATGACGTGATTATAGCCAATGTCAAAATGGACATTGTACATCAAGACCCAAGGTAAAGATACTCTCACTATCTCCCTGTATAAGGATGATCTTATCTATACAAGAAACAATGATAAGATGATGCAAAAAGTCAATGGAAAATATGATGAAGACTATTGAAATGATAGATCTGGGTTTGATGCATTAATTTTTTGGCATTAAAAAAAGCCAACAGAAGGAAGGGATTTTCATATTTCAAAAGAAGCACACCAAAATAGTGTTACAAAACATTCAGAATGAATAATTACAAGTTATTAACTATACTACTTGTGGTAAATGTAAAATTGAATAAAGAAGTTGGATCTGAGAAGGCAAACGACAGGTTTTATTGAAGTTTAAGAAGAAGTTCGCTATATTTCACTGCTACTCAACCAAACATCATCTATGTTGCAAGTCTACTTTCAAGGTTCATGTAAAATCCAAGTCAAATACATTTCAATGCAGTAAAACTTAGATATCTATAAGGAACAAAAAATTATGGAATTTGGTACGAATCATGTGCAAATTCTAAATTGTTTGTCTATACTAACAGTGATTAAGTTGGATTAGTATATGATTCAAAAAAGTACTTCGGGGTATGTATTCATATTGGGCTCTGAAATTTTCTCATAGGCATGACAGAACAAAGAAAGTGTAGCACAATCATATGCTAAAGTCGAGTATGTAACAGCTATAGTAAAAACAAGTCAATTACTTTAGCTAAAAAGAATTTTCGAAGACGTGGGAAAACCTCATAATCAGGGTACAAAGATCTTTTGTGATAACAAATCAACAATTGCTATGGCAAAGAATCCTACATTTCACAAGAAAACAAGAAACATCACGATCAAATTTTATTTCCTACGTAATGCGATCAAAGACAAAGAGATTAAGTTGATGTCCTACAAGAATGACGAATAGCTAGCAAGTAATTTCACCAAAGCACTACCCAAGGCACAATTTGAACTACGTCAAAAAATAATTGGAGTTTTAGAATTGTGCATTAAGGAGGAGTATTGAAGAAATAATGCACATTTGACACCGAGCAAGTGGATCTAACATAGAAACAACACATGTTTGTTTAGGTGTCTTGATGCATGAATATTTGGTCACACCTAATGTAGCTACATGTCTTCATGCATGTGTTTTAGTTTAGTTAGTTAACACCTAAACTAATACTTGTTAACTGATACGAATCTAGGTCGACTTGCTCCTAAACCCGTATTATATTAGCCCTGATCTCAATTAAGTTCAGGTTCTAATGGTCACCTTAACCTCTAATCAACTTTTGATTAGAACCTTTGGTATATGATGAAGATGCCATAATAAGCAATGCGAGTCCTATTGATAAGTTAAACTAAAATACTTAATTTATATTCAATGTTTTAGGTGTTCAAAGAAAACAAAAAGAATTCTTTCTCACAAGTAATTCTGAATAATAATCTAAGTTGCTATTCCATTGAAAAATAAGCTCTTAAATAGGCTAAGGTTTACAAAACAAAAATCCTAAAATACATTAGGAAATCCAGCTAAAGGTGTTGAAAACATGATGTAGCCGAATTTCCCTTTCTTTCCTAATCTAAATTGGATTAATTAATTCATTTATTTTAGAATAGGAATTAATTAATTTTTACCACCAAAATAATAAAATTCTAACTTGCCTAAAGTAATTTTTCTGGCAAATAAATAATTAAAAACCAAAATAAATGACTAATTTATTAAAACAAAAGTCAAATTTCATATTAGGAAACTAGTTGACTAATTTTACAACTAAGCTGTATTTGTCCAATCATCAGCTTGTTTAGGCTCCAAATCAGCTCCAATATGCCATGTAGGATGCCAAATAGGATTAATATTAGTTCCCATACATTGCCTTTCATTGGAATAAGAAAAACTTGCTTGAACAACAAGAAAGACCAAAGTCAGTGCCAAAATAGAGATTTTCAGCCAAAATGAAAGCTTGTGCGCAAATGTGATTAATGACCAACTTTGCTTCTACCTTGGCATGATTTTATGGCAGCATGGAGTGCTCAATCACATTCATAAGTCAAAAAATTCATTCCTTGCTGCCCAAAATCCATAGAAGCACCAAAATAGCTTCTAGGTCCATTTCCGCCATCATAATTTGGATGCATAAAACAGACTTTGGATCTTCGGGTGTTTTCATGCCCTCTTAGGATTTAATAACACCTTAAATGAATCTAACTAGGTTGTCCTTAAATATTTTAGCTTGTGCCCTTATTATTGGCCCCGTCTTTAATTGTACCCAATGGGTAGTTGATTGTACGGATACGGGCGGATTCTCATCATTCCCCTCCTCTTGAAAAGGATTAGTCCTTAAATCAAAGTCATCACGTAGAAAATGGAAATAAATCAGAAACATTAAAGGTAGAACTCACATTATACTGACCTGGTAAGTCAAGCTTGTAAGCGTTTTTATTGATCATTTCCAAAACTTGAAAATGCCCATTCTCTCGAGGCATAAGTTTTGACTTTCGTTACTTTGAAAACCTCTCCTTTCTTAAGTGCAACCGAACACAATCTCCAGGTTCAAACACAACCTTTATTCGACTTTGGTTAGCATTCTTAATATATTGCTCTGCCCTCCTCTCAATGTCGCTTTTGTCTTCTCATGAATCTGCTTAACAAATTCAGCTTTTCATTTTCCACCTAGATTAGCACGTTCACTTAAAAGCAAAGGTATTAAATCTAATGGAGTCAAAGGATTAAAACTAGAAACAATTATAAATGGAGAAAGTTTAGTTACTGAATGTATAGATCTATCATAAGCAAATTCCACATGTGGCAAACATTCCTCCAAAGTTCTTAAGTTTCTACTAATTAATGCTCTTAGTAATGCAGACAAACTTCTATTCACTATTTCAATCTGTCCATAAGCTTGTGCATGACAAGTAGTTGAAAACAAAATTTTAGTCCCTAACTTAGCCCACAAAGTTTTTTAAAAATAACTCAAGAACTTAGCATCCCTATATGAAACAAGACATTCCATGTAATCTTACTATTTCCCTAAAGAATAAAGTAGCTACATTGGATGCATCATCAATTTTATTACATGCAACGAAATGTGTCATTATAGAAAACCTATCAACAACTACAAACATTGAATCATTTCCATTCCTAGACCTAGATAAACTAAGAACAAAATCCATAGACAAATTAACCTAAGGATGTGATGGAATCGGCAAAGGTAGGTACAATCCATGTGGCTTCAATCTAGATTTTGATTTTGGGCAATTTAAACGCTTCTCATATATCCTCTCCACATATCTCCTCATGTTCGGCCAATAAAAATATTCCTACAGAATAGACAAAGTTTTAACAACTCCAAAATGACCCATTAAATTCCCATAATGACCTTTTCTAATTAACAATTACCTAATGCTATGATTAGGCACATAAAATTGACTTTCCCGAAACAAATACCCCTCAAAGATGTAAAATCTATTGAAACCATGCTTAACACAATTTTTATATATTTCACCAAAGTCACTATCATGCTCATAAAGTTCTTTTAATTGTTCAAAACCAAGTAATTTAGCATCTAAGGTTGAAAATAGTACATACCTTCGGGAATGCATCGGCAACCACATTTTCTTTATTTTTCTTGTAGCAGATGGCATAAGGAAAAGTTTTGATGAATTTAATCCATTTCCCATGCATTCGGTTGACCTTCCCTTGGCCTTTAATATGCTTCAATGATTCATGATCTGTATGAATCACAAATCCTTCGGCATCAAGTAATATTGTCATGTCTCCAAAGCTCTCACCAAAGAATACATTTCTCTCTCATAGGTTGGATAGTTTAATGTAGCTCCATTCAACTTCTCACTAAAGTAGGCTATGAGCCTTCCTTTTTGAATCAAAACAGCTCCAATATCTACACCAGAAGCATCACATTCAATTCAAAAGTTTTAGAAAAATTTGGCAAAACTAATACAGGAGCATTAGTTAATTTTTCTTTCAACAAATTGAAAGGCTTCTCTTATGCTCCCCTCCATTTGAATCCAACATTCTTCTTGACAACTTCGGTTAATGGTGCTGCTATGGTGCTAAAATCCTTGAAAAATCTTTAGTAGAAGCTAGCCAAACCATTAAAACTCCTTACCAGGCTAATAGATGTAGGTTTCGGCTACTCTTGTATGGCTTTCACCTTGGATTAATAAACTTTAATTTCTGCACTACTTACAATAAATCCTTGAAAAACCAGTTCATTTCGACAAAAATCACACTTTTTAATGTTAGCAAATAATCTTTCCTTCCTACTAGGATGTCCTACATGATCATCTAAACTTCTACTATATACAAGAATATCATCAAAGTAAACAACCATAAATTTTCTAGTGAATGGACATATAATATGATTCATTAATCTGATAAAAGTACTAGGTGCATTAGTTAAACCAAAAGGCATTACCAACCACTCATATAATCCATAGTTATTTTTAAATGCGGTTTTCTATTCATCTCCCTCTTTCATTCTAATTTGATGATATTCACTCCTAAGATCAATTTTAGAAAACATGCATACACCATATAATGCATCAAGCATATCATCTAATCTAGGAATAGGATACCTATATTTAATGGTTATATTATTAATGGTCCTACAATCTACACACATGCACCATGATCCATCTTTCTTAGGCACTAATAAAACAAGGACAACACATGGACTCATGCTTTCACGAATAAAACCTTTTTCAACCAATTCATTTACCTAGCTGTGTAGCTCCTTTGTCTCCTCGGGACTGCTTCTATATACAGGTCTATTAAGAATTGCAACTCCAGGACTAAAATCAATTTGATGTTCAATCCCTTGAATGAGTGGTAAACTACTAGGAATCTTCTCCGAAAAGATATCATTAAATTCCTGCAAAAGAGAAGAAATAGAACTTGGCAATTCAAGCTCGTTAAGTTTAGCTTGATGATTTAAATAAACATCTTTATAAATCATAACCAGCAGAGGTTTCTTACTCAAAAATTCCTTTTTAACCTCACCTAAACTAAGATAAAATTCTTCTTTTTCTTATCTGTCCTTTCTTTTTTGGTTTTCTCTTATTCTCCAATGCTCTCGGATTTTTCTCCTTTTTTTCTCTCTATCAGGTTCCTCATTCTTTTTTTCCCCCAATTTCAGTTTTTGAAAGCTTACCTTGGTTAGGTGGATCGGCCTTAACTCCTTTTTCAATTGGTGAAGCCGTGGGTGCCATGTTAGTTTTCTCCTTTAGCTGCTTGGTCTCCCTTCTTTGTTGCATTTGTAGTTTGTCTCTACACACCTTTTTTGGAGTCAACGGCTCAAGCCTAATCTTCCTTCCCTTAAATTTAAAACAATAGCATTTTCTCGACCATAATGTATAGTATCCTTATCAAATTATTGTGATCTTCTTAATAAAATATGTCTGACATGCATAGGTACAACATCCACATATTTATCAATATTAAACTTTACCTTGACTTGTTTATTTACCTTCATCCCACCACTATCATTAAGTCATTGTAATCTATATAGTTTGGGATGTTTAGTTATTGTTAACCCTAATTTCTCAACCACAACATTACTAATAACATTAGCCCAACTTTCACTATCAATTATTATGCTACAAATATTACCTTAAATTTCACACCTAGTATGGAAGATGTTTTCTCTTTGGATTTGATCCTCATTCTTGTACACGATTACAACCTTCCTTGCCACCAAGCTAAGTTCAGCTCTTGAGGCTATAAGTGTCTCAGATTCTCTATGTTCTTCCTCTTCAATTTCTTCCTCACCAAGTTCGGCTTCTTCTTTGAATTCTTCACTTTCGGAGTCCAACCCTCCATTACCTTTCAGCACCATGATTCTGCTATTTGGACATTGGTTAGCAACATGTCCTCGACCTTGGCACTTAAAACAAACAATATCTCAAGTTCTTGAAGGTTTAGAATCAGATTTACCTTTTAACTTTGGTGCTTGAGTGGGATCCGACCTTGTATCTCTCCTTGGCCAATTGGAGCTTTCACCTTCTAGCTTCGGTTTTTGTCTTGAATCAAAAGTGGGATTGCTTCTCCAAACACTTGAACATGACCTTCTGCTGTTAGAAACCTTTCCAAACTGTGAGCTTGTACCCTCCTCTTGAATTTGTTCTCAATTTTGATGGCCACATGTAGCATCTCTTCCAATTCCACATATTGTTGTAATTTTACTTGGTTGGCTATTATCAATTTAAACCTCCCAAAAACCGCACCATGGTTGACTTAAGGTCCTCATTCATGCTCAACCTCATCATGAGCATCTCCATCTCCTTGGAGTAATCCTTTACGATCCTACTTCCTTGCGATAAAGATTGAAGTCTTTGGTGCAGCAACCTATGGTAATGAGTCAGCTCAAACCTCTTCCTCATGGCTCCCTTCATTTGTCACCAAGTGGTAATTAGTTCATCACCAACTCCCCTTCGGGTACCTTGCTCATACTCCACCTTTGGAGTGCATAATAATCAAAATCCAAAGCGGCCAACTTTACCTTCTTTGCCTCGGAATAATATGGCAATCAAAGATCATTTCCATGCGTTTTTCCCATTCTAGATAAGCTTTCGGATCACCCTTTCCCATGAATGGCGGTATATTGACTTTAATATTTCAAAGATCATCATCTTCCTCTCGGGCTTGCCTCCCATGGGTTTACTTCATTGGAGTGTAAAAATATCTTTAAACTACTCTTCGAGGTTATCTCCAAACTTACCTCCTTCGATTTCCTCCCGAAAATGTCATGGCTTCCTTGACCTCGACCTCGACCTTGGCCTCTATGAAACTCTTGCCTCGGATTTGGCCCACCTATTGATGTTTCAAACCTGTCCATCCTTTGATGAAGTTGATTAAAGCGAGCATCCATCCGTTGTAATTGTTCCAAAACCGCCAGCATGTTAGTTGGTTCACCTCCAAGTCCCATTGCTGTTGATTTGCCTTTGAATCCTACGGATTCCTCTTCAAGATTCCTTAATGAACCATATTCTCTTCTCATTCTTGGATCTGTCATGGTAGTAAAAATAAATTAAAAATCCTCATAAATTCACTCTCTTACAGGTATCACTCAAATAAGGTCTTGATAGTCATGATTGCACACTAGTTTCAGCTTTTAACCCTCTTTTAAGCTCACACTCTCTTGCCTTTTTCCATTCAAAGAATTATCTCAAATTCTATTAAAACACACTCAAAACAGCAATTAGATCACAAGTATGCCCGAATTAAACTTATCAATAAAACAGAAACAAAAGGCAAGCAAATACCGAGTGAATTGATAAAATTTAATATCGGCCTTACTAACCAAAAGCAAGGTAAAATCATAATGCAATTTTCGAAATTAATAAGGAGTAGACCGGAATATTAAGAAACAATAAATTTAAGGATAAAATTTAGAAAAGAGATTCAAACAACAAACAAGAAACAATTCGAACAAAATATGGAATAGTTGTTGGTTGTAATTCTTGTAATTGAAGTCTTTTTCTCAAATCCTTTAACCAATTTTAACCCAAACAATTTTAACACTCAAAATTCAAATCTCCATCAGCAATATAGAATGAATAACAGTAACTCTGAATAATCACTATTGAAATTCCACACCAAAACAAACTCAATTTTCAACCTTCCAAAAACCAGCCTTTTACAATTTTTTATTTTTGGCATTTCTTCTTCTTTTTTTTTTTTAATCACTAACACAATAATTTCACACAATCTCAAGTAGCACAATTCACCCAAAAAACACAAACTTTAATGCCAAAAATTCAACAAACCTGATCTAAACTTTTCAAACAAAAACAAATTGCAAAAGATTGTAGGTATAAGCAAGTTGTTCTGAAAACTCCTCTTTTTTTTTCTTTTCTTTTTTCTTTTTTTTTTGGGAATATATGAATGCAACTAATTAAGATTAAAATAGCAAAGAAAAATAAAAAATAAACCAAATTACTAAGAACAATTATGCAAACAACCAACAAACTAAAAAACAAAAAATTTGGCTAACAAAAGGGATAAATTTAACTATGTAGAAAATTTTGTTGTTGTTGTTTTTTTTTTTATTATTATTTTTTTTTATATGCAGATCATGAGACACAAAATTAAATAAAGCAAACAAGATAGATCAAACCTGAACAAAATTTGTCTCTGATCCCAAATGATACGAACCTAGGTTAACTTGCTCCTAAACCCGTATTATATGAGCCCGGATCTCAACTAAGTTCTGGTTCTAATGGTCACCTTAATCCCTAATCAATTTATGATTAGAAACCTTGGTATATGATGTCTAACGGCACAATAGGTGACGGATGTCCTATTGAGAAGTCAAACTAAAATACTTGATTTCTATTCAATGTTTTAGGAGATCAAAGAGAACAGAGATAATTCTTTCTTACAAGTATTTTCTGAATAATAATCAGTGGCTGTTCCATTGAAAAATAAGCCCTTAAATAGGCTAAGGTTTACAAAACAAAAACCCTAAAACACATTATGAAATCCGGCCAAAGGTGTAGGAAACATGATGTGGCCGAATTTCCCTTTCTTTCTTAATCTAAATTGGATTAATTAATCCTTTTATTTTAGAATAGGAATTAATTAATTTACAACCAAAATAATAAAATTCTAACTTTCCTAAAGTAATTTGTCCAGCAAATAAATAATTAGAAGCCAAAATAAATGACTAATTTCTTAAAACAAAAGTCAAATTTCAAATTAGAAAATTAGTTGACTAGTTTTACAACTAAGCTGTATTTGCCCAATCTCCATCTAATTTAGGCTCCAAATCAGCTCTAATATGCCATGTAGGATGCCAAATAGAATTAATATTGGTTCCCATACGTTACTCTTGATTGGAATAAGAAAAACTTGCTTAAACAACAAGAACGACCAAAGCTAGCGCCAAAATAAAAATTTTCAGCCAAAAGGAAAGCTCGTGCACAAATGTGATTAATGACCAGCCTTACTTCTGCCTTGGCATGATTTTATCGTCCCTTGAAGTGCTCAGTCACATTCATAAGTCAACAAATTCATTCCTTGCTCCCGGAGTCTATAGGAGCATCAAAATAGCTTGCCGGGTCCATTTCCGCCTTCCTAACTTCAATGCATAAAACAAGTTTTGAATCTTCGGGTATTCTCATGCCTTCTTGGGATTTGGAAACACCTTAAATGAAACTAACCAGGTTGTTCTTAAATCTTTTAGTTTGTACCTTTGTGATTAGTCACGTCTTTAATTATACAAGATCAGCACTTTAACGGATAGTCAGTTGTACAAGTACAGACAGATTCTCATCATTAACATATATAGATTTGTAATGTGTATATTTGACACTTAGGCTAACTCATGTCTACATGCATGTTTCCCTAAAATCCTATAAACAGTTTGCTTCTCCCATTTGCATAGTGCAACAACAAGAACAAGAAAAAAAAAAAAGATAATAAATAAATAAATAAAAGAACAAGGAAAAAAAATTAAAAAAAAAATTTGAAAAAAAAGTTATAGTGAGATGTTGAGAGTTTTACTTATAAAAGCTTCCACTTTTTTTTGAAAATATTTCAATAAAGAATTTTTAGTGAATTTTAAAAAAAATTACTAGTCCATTTTAAATGGACAATTATGTGACGATGATATAACTTAAACATAAATATCTAAAATTTCTAATTCCATATTAAATTACCATTAATCTTAAAAATTTAAAATGTTAAGATATAAATTTTATTATCGCGAATACCAACACACTGTAATGTGTATATCACTTTAGGGCCATTTGTGTAGCTAGTTTGTTTACACTTGTACATAGGTGCGGTTATTGTAGATTGGTGAGAAACCCAATTATCGTTTAGAGCAAAAACCAATTCTACACCAAATTGAATCCAAAACCAAAATTTTGAAGTGTATGCTTGATTCAACAAAGATACTTTAATTTCAAATTTTACATGAAGAAAGTCAAAATATAAATCATTCCCCGGGGGCTCCCAACACAACAATACAAACCATCTCTGAATCATTTACACCTTTCAGCAATATTAACTATTGCGATGGGTTTCCACACGACCACAAATGACTGAAAAGTGGGCGTTCAATATTACATCACAATATACAGGATCTTGAATTATAGAAACACAATGGGTTCCCCACGGGATGAGCAGATCTGTAGTTAATTTGGTCAGAAGTTCTGCAATCACGAAGTAGTTGGGCGAGGTAGTCGTTTGGCAATTTCCTATCAAAACAACGGAATAAAAGTTCCTATCAATCTTTGAATACAGAACAATGTTTCACAATGCATCCATAAGCATAGAAAAGTTATCCGCAGGCTAATTTCCCAGGCAAGTCTGAGCCATGTGAACATAGCACTTTCCTAGAAACACAAATTACGAGAGAATCACACAGATTTTCAAAGCTTTATCCTGTTTCATGCAATGCCTCGACAAGTTTTCTGAAAATGTTAGTGACATGATAAACAGGAATACAATGGGATTATATCTTCAATAAAGATATTAATAAAATTTGATCTTTTCCTTGAAGAAGTACCCTAAAGTCGTAGCAATAACAAGCATGCTCTACAATCGTATCCTAATCAAAACTAAGAAAGAAATTTAAATTGGTTTTATTGTGCAACATATAATAATAATATGGAAACAAAAAGGATACGGCATGAAAGATCAAAAAAATTAGCAAATGAAATGTTCATAATACTTCACCAAGGCCTTGCTAAAACAAGAAATGAATTGTAATTTCTGGATTCCATCATCATGATCATTTGGCACATGTTGGGAATTCACCACCAAATCAGAAAATTGATAGACATTTCAAAAACCAAAAATATGGAGCATAAAATAACACAGTTCAAACTAGTTTTGTAAAAATGAATCCTTTTCTAAGCATTGTTTCTTCTTGAAAATACAGGTACCGTACCAACATCCTCTTCAAAGCTGGATATTTACGAAGTATACAGGTAATGTATTCCACCAGTACTAACAGGTCGTAACAGAAAAAATACAGAATCACAAAATAACTTCAGGAATACCTCAAACAGCTGATTAATATTATCTGCTGTCTTTGCAGATGTTTCAATGAAGAACATCCCATTCTTTTCCGCACATTCAATGCCATCCTTCAGAAGTTCATTTTTTCACATCTCAGTTACATAAATATCTTTCTCCAATTTGGCTATAACAAAAAATAAATTAAACCAACTAGTATTGCACTTACTTGAACAGATACTTCTCTCTTCTCATGCAAATCAGCTTTATTACCAACCAAGGCCATAATAATATCAGGGCTCCCATGTTTTTGCAGCTCCTACAATATTCAAAGTTCAGTACATTGTTAGAATAAAAAAAGTGGAACCAAGATGCATAAACCAATTGGCTTAACACAAGAGGTTATACCAGTTAAAAATTCTAGTAAGAACTATGGACCCCATGTGACAAGGCATTCGTAGAAGTTTCAGTCTCCCTAGTAAATTTTCATTCACTTAAACACTGATAAGTCATAAAAGAAATAACTTTGGTATGGGCGACTACCATATCAGCAAGTCATTTATACTTTGGCATGGATATCAGTAACATATAATCATCAAGCATTTTCACCAGTCAAAACAGATTTTACAGTAACAAAATGGGATTAACTAACACAAAGGGAAAGTTATACTTTTAGAACAGATTTATCTAGACTATATGGGGCTTACTAAAAATAAAAATAAGTAATAATTGGTGAATTAACAAGGAATAAGGTTGATGCCAAGATTTGTACATCTATGTCTACATTAATGACGATAAGCCCCTTTAAAACATGCAAAACAATGATAGCAGGTAGTTCACATATAGGTAATTCATCCACCCAATCTAAAAGGATTTCAAATCCAGTTTCAAGTGCTTCCCATCTTTGGTGGTCACATTCCGTAAATAATGCTGACTGGTAAAAACCGAAGGCTTACAGTTACCATAATTCTGATGAATCTAATAAAATGATGCAGCAAAATATTTTCAAGCAAAAATATAAT
The DNA here is from genome assembly GCF_031755915.1 of Ziziphus jujuba. NCBI lineage: Eukaryota > Viridiplantae > Streptophyta > Magnoliopsida > Rosales > Rhamnaceae > Ziziphus > Ziziphus jujuba. Next base: position 17,118,029 of record NC_083386.1, on the reverse strand, counting down.
CTAGATATTAACCTATAGGATTTTATGAAAGTGTAAATAAAGCAAGCATTCATTTTAGAGTAGATTGACTATATCTAAAATGTTTCCCATCCAACTTTTAATAGAATGTTATAATTACTAGACAAGAAAATTAGTATACATGGTTACTAAAGATATCCACCAAACCTTGGTCTAACAACTAGCTCAATAGAAATGCATAACAGGTTCTTATCAACTTATAAAGGATACATACATCAACTTATATTTTATGTTCCAACCAATAACACCATCCAAAGCATGGTCACCAACAAAATTTTGTCAGCTGTGCAACATTATAACCACTATAAAGGTTAAATATTTTCTTATGATGCCTCGAGTCATGATATAGACTTTTAGCATTGCAAATATAATTATAAATAAAATCAAATAAAGAAATTTTTTAATAACTAAAACTATTTTGGATACGGAAGCATTCAGGGAGAATTAACCACTTAAAAATGGCAACACATTAGGCTTTCAAGGTAAAACCTATCACCCATATCATAAATTGTTTACTCCAATACTACATTTCTACCTCATACATGATGCTTTGATTGCTAAGATGAGTTCATGTTGTTAGCTCATAGATTACTAAATAGTCCCATCACCTCCATTGCAAACCAAAAGTGATGGTGAAGAGTATAAATTTCATTTCCTTAAAAGTAATAATATGAAAACAATGCAAACAAGCAATAGTTGTGGTCTGTAAACAAAAAATACCTTCACCCAATACTGCGCTTTCGCAAAGGAGTCTGGGCTTGTTATATCATACACAACAACTGCAACAGCTGCACCTCGGTAGTAAAGGGGAGCCAGTGCAGCATATCTGAATGGAACACAATCAATGATTAATATTCTATTTAAAAAGGAGCAGTCCTGGATTTTATTAAGGAGTAGAGAAGGAGATTGGAACATAAAAAATAATGTTCTTCTATTAAGATATATATGAAATCCATATTGCAAAATATGTAACAACGATTTGGCCAATAATACCTCTCCTGGCCAGCAGTGTCCCAAATTTCAAACTTAACTGTTGTAGAGTCTTGCAAAGCAATTGTCTGTGACAAGAATGAAGCTCCAACAGTAACCTGAAATAATGAAATCCAGTAAACATGATTACCTTTATCAACAAATATCTTCCACTACGAGAAGAACAAGTGCATGGCTGGTGATTAATAACATGTCAAACAAATAATACAAAGAAGAATGGAGTGGGCTAGATTCCTCATTCCATTTATCTATACCATGAGACTCATAGGCAGCTTCATCTCTATAAGCATTTCCTTCTCAAATTGGTGTTCTTATAAATACATCGCTCTAGAGATGGCTTTACTAAGTATACCATCAGACATCATCAAATATGGAGCAATGTTGTTCAAAAAATTATCTACACTAAGGCTCTAGAGGGAAAAACAAGTTTCCTCTATCGTACAGAGCAAAGCATGGTCCTTACCTTGGATGTAGGATCAAATTGACCACGAACAAAACGAAGAACAATGCAGCTTTTACCGACTCCAGAATCACCCAACAGAACCAGCTGTGAATAGTCACAGATTACAGGTTAATTGCATACTGTCAAATGCGTACATCAACATTTGAATCAAACACTGCTTCAATGAAAAGAGAATATAAATGATCCACTTCAACATGAAGGAAACAAATGACAATGTAAGATTCTGAGCATCACATGAAAGAATCAACAAAGCTTCCAGAAGCGATCTATAATTATGAGTTGCAAAAACATATTAGACAAGTAATTGCCACCAAAAAAAATAAAAAAAGGAACATTATAATTTGGATAACTCCTACTTCGTACGTTAAAAACTCCCTCAAAACAGAAGAAATTTATGCAACAGCACACACAAAAATCTGTTTGAAGAGGGCTACAACTATGGAAACCCACAAACAATAAACCAGTTGTAGCTTTACTTGACCGATTAGATGCCTTGAATTTGATGTCGACAATAGCATCCAAAGTGACAAAAGGAATGCACAAAACACACACACACACACACACACACAGGCACACACGCGCGCGCGCGCACACACACACACACACCCCCAAGAAATGTAAAGAACACTAATACACCAATTTACAAACTCTATCTACTCAAAAAGAGAAATCCTAGAATTACTTCGATAATATAGGCCCTAGGATTACCTTGACGCGTATATTTTTGGCGTCGGGGGCTCCACCGTTCTCTGAATTCGTTCCAACCAACCGTCCAGAACTCCTATCTGCTAACAAATAATCCACATCCAGTCAAATTTGACAAAGACCCTCAAGAGAGTGACCCAATTAAAGCATTTCGTCGAAAAAATAAAAATAAAATGGCCTAATTAAGAAACCCATCAAATCAAAATCACCCAGTCTACACCAATCCAATCCCTTTGAGCTTTTAAAGTAAAAGAAAAATACAAGAAATTTTCTATGACCCAAAACAAGAGGGTTTCAGCCATCAATTCAATTTTTGAAAGCCTTAAATCTCAGAGGGTAATAAAGCTGTTAAACCTCAAAGAAATGAAGAATTTACCTGGAAGAGAGGAGGAGCAACCCATTCCAGCAGAAACTTCTTGATTTATATACGTGTATGTATAGATTTAAGTTTTTGTGAAAAATATTTTTCTAGGGCTTATCAAGAATAGAAGAGAAGATATAGAGATTCAGAACCGAAAAAAAGTTCGGTCTCCAGCTCAGGTCGTTAATGGCTGGTATACCAGGGGAAATTATTTTAAGCGATGGTTACTCCATCTCAGCATAAAACACTTGGTGCCCCTTCCAATCGCAAACTGCCAAATCAGATTACAGAAAATAATAAAAAAAAGGCTTTCTCGTTGCCATGTTCAAAATTTTAACCGAGCTTATAAAACCGAATCCAAAAAAAAAATTGGACATTAACTTTTATTATCATTTCGGGAAAAAAAAATTCTTATTATTATTATTTTTTTTTTTTTGTTCTGAAAAAATTCTTATTATTAGTACTGTTATTATTGTTGTTATATTAATAATAATATAATAACTAATTTATTATTATACTAAGGATGTAAACTAATGCTAAGGATGTTAGAATTTTCTAAATAATATAATTGGTTTTTAATTTTTTATTATTTTCTATTTAACTGTGTATAATTTATTTATTTAAATGTTTAATACTATTAATTAGTTTGTCTCGAATAGCTATAAATTTAAAAAACCAAAAAATCTAAAAAAAGAATTAACACAATTTGAAAATAAGTTCAATTTAGTGTTTATATATATATTTGTTTAATTTTATAATTAATTAATATGTTTAATAAATTTTAAATATTACTAATAAACATTTAAAGTAAATAAATTATACACAATTAACTATAAAAAAACAAAAAATCAACTACGTTGCCAAATAGCTTCTAGTTTATAATTATTTGCTAACCATTAATATAATATCACATCGTTTCATAAACTAAGTTTGATTTATAAATTTGGTGGTCCTAGCACTATTCAATAATATATTTATTTATTTGTCATTTGTAGATTTATTATTATAATCTAAAATATATTGAGGCCCCATCTAGTTTGTGTCAAATTTGTTAGGAATTTGAGATTTTTTTTAAAAAAATAAAATTTTTCTAGTATTAGAAAACATTTTGTTGGAAAACAAGAAAACTAGTAAACCAAAAAGCCAACTAAAATACAAAAATATATATTTTCATGAAAAATACAAAACTAAACAAGAATAAACGAAAATCAATATAACTTGGTAATTAGAGACTTGTTGCTCATTATTAATACTTAAAGTTTAGAAAGAGATTGGCTTTCTAGATTAAAATGATCTGATATTAAAAATTTAACACAAGATTTCTAACCCTATAGAATTCAGTATTAATTCTTCTCAAATGCATGAAATTTCAAATGCTTAAATATGAGTGACAATGGTACTTGAACCTTAGATTGAACTATGTACATATAGAGTATAAAATACTCTTTAAATACTCTATCTATGGAGTTGCGTCACTGTTATGAAGGATTTTGTGGTTTTTTTTTTTTTTTCAATCACCAAAAAACAAAAAAAAAACAAAAAAAAAACAAAAATGAAGGATTTCATTTTTCCATGAGGACATCTTTATCTTTCTGAAAAAACAACGACATTTTACGTATTTCAAAAATTATAAATATTAAACATTTCTAATAATAAATAAATTAATAATATTATCTTTTTCGCAGAAAGTTTAAGGTTAATCTTTGATTTTAAATATAATATGGAAATAAATTTTACTCATATCAATTGGTCCAAAACTCAATATATAAACCTTGTGTTTTTTTTTTTTCCTTTTTTTTTTTAAAAATACTTAAACTGTAATAAGAGCTTGTCAAAAAGCAATGTAGAATTTATGATTTGCTTAAAATCTATGACACTTTTTATAAAGGAAAATATGGGACCATGAGTAATAGATGTTGTTTTGTTTGTGGTAAACGTTGATAAGAATTGGTTTTCAAAATTTATTTTATGTTTATTTAGTTTTCTAAGAATCAATTTTCATGTAATAATTCATCCCGTAAAAATGCTTAAATTTTAAAATTTTGACTATTTAACCAACTAAACCATATATAGGTTTCAGATTTGACATATTGTATAATCAAGTTTTTTGTTTGACTATGAGTCCATACATTGGCAATATGCTTGAATAGAAGTTACAATTAAAAATTTATAGATCTGTAAAGTTTTATGTATTAGTATTTTATCTATATCTAAATTAGTATCCATTTTTTTCTTTTAGTGGACCCATATGCCTATATATATATATATATATAAGGTATAGGAAGCATGCCTTCGGATTAATAAATCTCAAAATTTCAATTTTGTCCCCAAATATCCTAACACTTGCAAATTCCACAACCCATATTGCGACACATCAAATCGACCCATACCCCACCCATGCAATCATCGAGTTTCATCTCCCATAAGATTCAGTTTACACACTTCACCCTTTAAGATAGCCCATAGAATTTCCATTTATCACTTACATTTTCACAGCCAACGAAGCCCAGACATGTCTGGATTAGAGAGTTTTTCCCAATGGTAGTAATTTTCCATTTTTTTGGAGATTTGGCCAAATTTGGACATTTCAAACCATGAGTTTGGTTCTTCCCCCTTATTTTAGACTCTCTAAATCGATTCTCCTATTTCGTTCATCAAGTTCCTCACAATTTAAAAGGATTTTAGAATTGCCGGTGATTTTTTGGACCATGATGAGTACATCAATATGATTCTCATCTTATGGGCTTTCGATTAGTATATTATTTTTTAATTTTAGACAACATTTGAGTATATTTCCATTTTTTTGTCAATTAGTTAAATGCTTGAAAAAATTTGACTATGTTTGGATAATGTAGGACTAAATTAAAGTTGGTAATGTATTCATAGATGTTATTAGGAACTTATTAGAAAGTTCAATATCAAAAAATTGACCTCATAGATGTTATTTTGGGTTAATTAGTCAAATACCTAGTAAAATTTGACTGTATTTGGATAATCTAGAACCAAATTAAAGTTGTTAATGTGTTCATAGATGATATTAGAATAGTTGAAAGTTTAATATCATAAAATTGGCATTTCAATGAAAAACCCCTACTTGGGTATTGGGTCCTAAGTGTTTGCGGTATAATTGGATTCAGTGTCTAATAAATGTCATATTAGCATTGTAAAAAGTATTTTAAAACATTTGGTATGTTTTTGAGTTAATTTTTAGAGTCTAAAAAATATTTTATCATAATATAATATCCATGCTATGCCTAGATGCACCCTTGTGGAGGTGCAAGTGTGAGCATTAGTAGTATTTATGAGTGGTTTTATTTTTAAATTATTTTTGGATATGTTAGTGTAATTGTTATGTGGTTACATGGTTTGAAAATTAAATACTTATTTTATGCATATATGGTTAATTATATTTACATACATGTGCTATCATTTCGTGAACTTGTGAATTTTAGAATTTGTATATTTTGGTATTTAAATTGATGTTTTAATCCAATTGAAAAATATTTATCTTGGAAAAAGTAGATTGGAACTTGTATATTTTTAAACATATTTAAGTATTTTAGATTTTGAAGTGCTTAAAAGTGATTTTATGATAATATATATTTCATTGTTGATATTTATGCTACATACACGTATATATGATTTTAGCATGAAATAATGTTTTGGGACTTTAAAAATATTTATACAAGATCCATGGTTTATAAATTCATTGGTGAACTATTTAATCAAGTGGTTTGATTTCTTCGTATCGAAGTCTAGTTCATGGTATAGTATTTATTTTAGAAATAGAAAAGTGTGGTTATGGATATATTGGTTATAAATATTGTACTGTTTGATTTTAAATGATGTACCATATAATACCAATATTTTCTAAAATGATATTTATTAAATGTTATACGAAAGGTTTGGTTACAAGTTAGGTTTTCTGAAATGGTTTTAAAATGAAAACTTTTAAAATAATGGAATGTGAGGTCTTGAGAGAAAGGCATACAAGAATAAATTTTTATTTTCCTATCGTCTTATACCACTCACTAGATATCTTTATGTCACATTTTATTTATTTTAATTTGTTTTCCTAGGTCTAAGCTATTAGTGGCAGTCTATCATACATCACTTATTCACTTTTGTATTTTACAGCAATAACAATATTTATCTTTCCCTTGTTTATCATTCTTTTTGTCTAAATTTATTCGTATTATTTGTATAACTTAAATTGTAAATATTTTTAGAATACTTTGATCTAAATTATGACATAATAGTGATCACAATATGTGTATATGGTAATGACTTGTAATATGATGGGTTATAGATATTGACTATAGTTAGGAACTTGAATACTATTGTGGTTTTATCGATATAAATCAAAATATTATTTTAATTTCATGTATTTGATTATCCATGATTTGAGGAGAGTCCATTTGGCTTTTCATAATGATTGCTCAGTGGAACTTTCCTAAACGGGATCACTCGGGATTCCTCAGAGGGGGCATATCTTGTGAGTCCATTATTTTAATGTTGGATAAATATTACGAAGAGTTTTTTGCTTTAATACCTTGATTTTGCTTTTTACTTTATAATCTTCAAACTTACCACATAACCTAATTAATTTTTCAAATAATGCGGTTGCAGCCCAATTCTTTAACATTGTTTATTTTATTTTTTCCCATTTGAAGGCATATGTTTTGCACATAATAGCCTAGTCTAAGGCAAGTGCATTTGTGAAAAATAAAAAAATAGTATTTGCACTATTGCCTTGTTTGATGATGTATGCCCTTTATATGTGAACTTCAAAAGGAAATGTCGGCTCATGCTATTTAGAGGGGTTCCCAAACTTGCCATATTAGAAATTTATGAAGTATGCTCATGTGTTACCAAAGGATTTTAAAGAAGATACTGTGGATATCTTTTTATGGTTGTTTAAAACTTTGAACCTAGAGGATGCAAAAAAAGTTTATATGGTTTGTTGGGTTGTGTAGAATTCTCATAATAATTTTTTCCATGGGAATAAGGTGAATTTTCCAAATGGGGCCAGGTTTATGTTGAGTTCAAAAAGATGGAGGAAGCTTGTAGGGTCTGTGGTCAAACTGAATGTAGATGGAGTATGGGTCTTTAGTGTTAGGTAATGGAGTAAGAGATGTGAGGTGAAATAGTGATGGAGATTTTCTTGATACTCTTTCTATGCCTATTTTTTAGGCTTTGTCACCTTTATCTTTAGAGATTAGAGCTATTAGTGAAGAAATGGTGTTTATTTGTTAGCTTGGTTTCAGTAGCTGTGAAGCAAGTATTGATTTTCTTTAAGTCGTTCATCTAATTAATAATCAAAATGAGTGTTTGACTAGTATTGATAATATGGTAGAGTGGATAAAATCAAAGGTCTATTATTTTTATTTTTTCTCTTTTGAGTTTTCACTTTAGGAGCATCAACGAATAGCTCATTTTCTAGCAAAATATGCAATATTTTATACTAATATGAATTTGGCTTGATGATGCCCCACGTTGGCTTTTATCATTGATATCAAAGGATATTTGTTCTTCTATATATTTAATGAAATTTCTTTTGATTTAGAAAGAAAAAAATTTCTTCCTTTTACAATTTAGTTTCCAAACTAAAATTACTATAATATTAAAGGACAAATTAAATTTACTTTTCAAATTAATTTTTGGAAAATTTTAGAAATTCCCATCAAATTAATTTTTGGAAAATTTTAGAAATTCCCCTTTCAATTTTTATTTATATTTCAATTTGTCTCCTAAGCTTTTTTCTATTGCAATTTTCCCCTAGATTATTGTATAATGTCAAATTGTTCCTTTTTTAGAGGTGTGCAGAATAATTGATTACTTGATGTGCCTAACCTATCCAAACTAATCCAACTTGTTTTAATTGGTTTTTTTATTTTCTTATTAGTGGATGGTAGGAAGTTGGTATGATATGCATCGCTCAGGTGCCAATTTACAAAAATTTAATTCTTCAAAAATCGAATCAACCCATATATATTCATGTAACCATTTGTTTTTTCTGCTAGCTCATAAAAAGCCCATTTCATCCACATGCACACATGTTATCACCTTTGCATACATGAATTATTTACTCCCTAGGCTCCATGTTATTCCTTAACTTTTAAACTATTTTTAATTTTCATGGGACCCAACTATCTCCTCACTTAGCTCTCATACACATGGTCTTAACTCTTTCGTACGAAACCCTAGCCACCTCTTGTCTTTCTCCTTTTAAAACAAACAAATCCTCTCTCCATTACTCTTACTTCCCACTTTCTCATAAGCTTTTAACCTCTCAATCTCAGATTCTCTTTCAACCACCAAGGCCAAATTTGCAAAAGAAGGAATGTCAAGTGGAAAGATCATCATGAAGAAACTCAAACTATACAACTAACTACCCCGTCAAATCTAACTGGACCTTTTCTTGGATTGGTTTGTCTTGGGTGTTTAAAGTCATTGGATCGGTTGTGATTTCTCTAATTTGCAACTTGAGCATATCGGTTAAGTTGTTCACATGAGAAAGACCCAGCCAACCTCATTGATTAGCTCAATTTTTTGTTAGAATTTGATAAATTTACCATTTAATATTAAATTAACTATTCAAATAAACAATATATTTGTAAGTTATCATCTATTTTGAATCAAAATTGATAAAAATTGACCAATAATTAATATTAAAAGTTATTTTAGTTCATATTTTTACAAAATTCGTTCAAGAAAAAGTTATAATTAAGGTATATATTGTTTATATAAATAGTTAATTAAGGTATATATTGTTTATATAAATAGGCCAATTTGGCATTATAGTGACCTAAGAAAAATTTGATAAACCTCAATAAACATTTTTTGACATCTTTCTTGAATTTTTGAATTTTTTGGAATCTTGGAGAATATTTTTGAGACTTTTCAATTTTTCTGAGCTTCAAAAAAATATACTAGGGTTTTCAAGTTTTTTTGTTACTTCAAAAATTTGTCTTAAACTTCTAAGATATTTTTTTTGGTTGGCTTTGAAAAATATTTACAAAAATTCTTCTATTTATCTAAGATGTTAAGGGGAATTTGCAACCTCAAATATAATTAAGAGGCAATGGAACAACAATGTTTTTGAAATAATATTATTGCCCTTATCTCCACTATAAATGTGCAATCATGTAATATATAATAGCAAAAAGAATAATAATAATAAAATTCAAGGGGTAACATCGTTAATTCTAAAAGCTGGGAAAAAAATATATTAGTATATTATTCAAGAAACATTGATGCAAAAAACACTTTTTTAACATTTTGAAGGGAAATTTTCAACATCAGGCATAAGCAAGAAGGTAATGGTATAAAATTTCTTTTGGACAGCATACACCTTTTCCTCAACTTTATATACAACTCACATGACATACTACAACAAAAAGTTTCTGAAGCCTCTTGAACGTTTCCTAGGCTTCAAAAAAAAAAATATTTATAAAGTTTCAAAGCATTTTCCTAAGGCTTAATGAACTCTTTTAAAGCCTGTGAAATTTCTAAAGGCTTGAAAAATTATCTTTTTTTGAACTTCTCAAAATTTTTTTTTTGAAATTAAATATTGGGATAACTGCACTTTACTACTCTGTAAATTCAAACAATTTCATATTGGATTCTCTAAAATCAATTTTAACATCCTAATACCTCATGTTTTTAAAATCATTTCAATTTGGACCAATTGGGTTAATTTTAATATATTTCATCGTATGTGACCCCCAAATATGATTTTTTATTTTTTTTTTCAAAATTTAATTTATTTTCTAAGAGTAAAAAAATAAAAAAAAATATTATTAAAAATTAAAAACACACAGTGCACTATTTTAACCCTCCAAAAGCCCTTAACTCCAAACAAAAAACAACGACAGAATCTATGCAATTCATAAGAAAGAGCAATTCATGAAAAAGAAGAAGAAGAAGAGGAAGAGAAAATGTCTTAAAGCAACTCGGTTTCTTCAACAAATTCATATTCGCTATGCAATTGTAAAGCACCATGACCAGCTTTGGTCAGAATATCAATGACAAGTATCAATCCTGGGAGGAGATTCTATAGTTGTAATAAACAAAATGTATTGTTTTAGGATTTTTGGATTTAAGGATAGAATTTAGCTTATATTCATGTAAAGTTTAAGATAGGAAAAATATCGGGTCATGTTGGGGCTATACTTCACGGTCGATATAGTTGTGAAATTTTAAAAATTATATTTTGTCAAATTGTATAATTTTATAAAAAAGAATTCTGAAAAAATATATGGTCATAGCTCATGTTTTGTTTTTGTATAAATGTTATTAAAAATATGTTTTGTTTTATTCTAAGGAAAGAGGTGAGAGACATGGGCTTGAATGCTGTTGATGGGTATATGGAATGATTTGGCTTTGTTGAAGTCGATTGATAGTAGTGATTTGATTCACTATTGCACTAGTTTGATTGAGTTGGTTTCATTTTTTTTTTTTTTATAGCATCTCTTTTTTTTACTTTTATTTGTGGAGCAGGGCATGCGGATAATCACTTTGAAATATTAGCCCGGATTACGCTTTCAAATCAATAGTTCATTGATTGTAGTACCTCCTCTAATCTTTTGTTTGAACAAGCCTTGTTATGATAGTTTGTTACTAAAGAAAAAATGTGCCATACTATCGGCAAGAAGAAGTGAAGCAAGCAAGGGAATGTTGCTAATTTTTATATTGGTTTCATGTCTATTTGACAAAGAATGGTAAAATTTTCATATAAAATATTTTGATTACTTGCTCATTATCATTGTTACATACATATCAATAGATTGGTTTGGTTAGAAGATGTGGATATATGTATATATAACTACAAATTTTCATATGTAACGGCAATTTTTGGAATGCCTTGTTATATGTTTATAGGATACTGGAGGATGCAAAATTTTCAAATGTATTGATGCACCCATGTCAGATAATGCTAGGATTGTGGTTGATCACTTAAGACAAAAATACATAATTTGGAAGATGAGATTCGAACATATAAGCAACAAGAGACCTATGACAAACTAAGGATAGAAGAATATAAATCAGAGCTAGAAAAATGGATGACTCATACTAAGTATGTGGAGAAAAAGTGTGTGAAACGTAAAGGGAAATTAAAATATCTATGTATACAAAATAAGAAAGATATACATTGTATTAGTAGCAATTTTAATATTTTTAATAATTGTTTTATAGAATGGTTGTGGATGTACGGGTAAAACAATGAATGGTTATTTGTATGTTTGACATTTTGGTATTGAAAGTGCTGGTGTTGTATGTTTGTCAATTTCAACAGTTTTAATATTGTATAAGGATTTGCAATTGCTTACTAAAAGCATTGACTATTATCGAGGGGTATATGTAGAATAACTAAGTCTTGCAAAGTAACACTAAGGAACAAGTTAGATCAATTGTTACGACATTAAGTTTAAGCATCCATTTGCATAACTAAAACAATAAAAATGGTGACATTTATATAGTGTAAATCATTACATTGAACTTTAAAAAGCAGCCTCAATTCCTCATTATCTTATAAAGCACTTAAATTTATTGTCTTACATCAATTCGAAAGATAATAGCATAAATACTTTGTTGAGCTTTAAATCCTTAACAAAGCCAAACATAAAATGTGGCTGTTCTAACAAGCTAACAATCCTAAAAGTACAACTATATAGTAGTTTTAAGCTTGGACATATGGCTGATACATATGCACAAAAAATCCTAATATATATATATATATATATGTCCAATAGCAACAAAACAAACATATATTCTTCTATTCCTCATATCAGTAAGTGCCATTCTTAATTCATATTTGTTGTGAAAAGGATCGTCATTTGTCTCTGGCTGTAGGTGATGGTTGATTATTATATGGTGGTGTTGTGGTTTATTAATGGCATTGAGTTTTCCTTTTTGTTGTTGTCCTTTCCCTCATCCTTTTCCTTTTCCAACTCATCCTTCTACTACTTCCTACATGATTTTTGTACAAAATATTAATAACAGTTTTACAATAACATACAATATATAATACTTTACGATACATACAAATGCAAATGGAGTTGAACTTGCATGTGGTAAGTCAGCTAAATTGCCTTGTCCCCTGCTGGTAGTTTTAAAAATAGAGCATATGCTTGCACTTTGAAAGTCTCCTTCCATGTGAATTTGCATAAATAAAATATTTCTCAAAGTCAAAGTATCTTCATTGATGTGGAGTAAGCAATATCAGCTAACAGTCATCGAAGTACATATATATAAATATTGAATAAGAAAAACCCATTACCGTATTTGATGATGCAGGCGACATATCAACTAAAGTTCTTATATCTTGGAGGGTTTTCATGCATCTGCATAATTAACCAAATATAAGGATTATGGTAAAAAGCCTATCATATTTCTATCAAGGATATCATCTAGAGGCTCTATCACATATTGTCTCCTGAAATGCCAATTTATTGATCTTCGTGTAATAGGTTTCTTGTAAGTCTTTCTACTGTGTCCCCATTCCCAATAGTTTTTGCATTTAACTGTTGGCTCCCTTGAACTTTAATTTTCAGATTGATCTTTTCTTCTAATTTTTTTTGGCCTTCCAAGAACTTTTTTATAGGGGGGAGGGTATATAGCTTCAAAAGAAGTCTTAGTTCACATGTCTTGTCCATCTAATGGAAAAATATTGGTTCATAAGCCTTCATATATGTAGCTTTGTTGTACTAAGGATCTATGTACTTAGCAAGGTATTATTTCATATAGAAAACAAGACACTGCATGACTACATGGTATACCATTAACATTCCATTTCCTGCAACTATAGTTGTGTACTTTCAAGTTAACCATATATTTGTTTAGATGGTTGTCAACCTCAAAAATCTCATAACCAACAAATGTTGGTAAGTTTCTCCAGTTGTTTACCTTCATTTGCTCCAGCTTTTCAAGAGGTTATGGGCAGAACTCTTTATTCTGCTTTCTCATGTGCTGCCTCATTTCCTTTATTGAGACCATCAACTTTTTCCTAATATGTTTTAATATCACTAAAATAAGTTTATCTCTACCCTCCCATATGCATGCATTGAAACACTTGATAATGTTGTTAGCCAATAATTCACATTTCAAATCCCCTGTGAATGTATGTTGACTCCAATATTTTGTCTTCAACTTTGTCAACCATTCAGCAACCTTGCTCTTTGCCTGCTTCAGAGCTTTTATTTTCTAATAAAATCATGAGTATTGCTTGCTCTAGCTGTATTTTGCAGTATGTCCTTGAACTTCTATCCTTAGTATAACTTGCTAAAGTTGACATATAATATCTCACACAAAATCGATGGTCCATATTCAGCATCAGCTTTTTGATTACAGGAATCAGACCCTACAATACATATAATAGACCGTTATCTTTTAACTCAAAACATTCAGTTTTGAACAAATCTACCAATAGTATTACCAATATCATTGCCATCAACAAACTTGTAAAATACTAATGGACAACTAGTATCACCAATTCACAGTAATACTTCATTTAATCCATAAGAAGTATTATGTTTTCCTAGATTCAAACAAACATAAATAAAAAATGGAGAAGAAAAGAAGAAAAGGGATTTTATGCATGAAAAAATAATCTAGAAGCACATATTATGTAATGGCTATGCCTTGTCACATAAGACTGAAAATATTGTAACTAATTATATAAAACAAAGTCAATGTTGATCAATATGGTATTAAAATAGAAAATATATTAAAACAAAGAACCTCCTAACTAAATGGATAAGGCATAACTTTTTCTGATCATTCATGAATGTGAATTTCTTTCCATCATCTATATACCTAATATCTTCCATTAAATACTATAGAAATCAGCTCCATGAGTTTTGTTCTCAGTCTTAACTATTGCATAAGCAATGTGATACATCAACAGCAGTAAACAATTGGCTTCCATATTGACCCTTCAAATGACATCCATCCAATCCAATAAAAGGGATACAACAGGCTTTAAATCCATCTTTACATGCTCCTAAGCAAATATATGTCCTTAAGAAAATAAATTTTCTAAACTCCATGTTATCTTCAATCTACGGGTGCTTCCAAGATTTGATCTAACAATCTTTACACAATAATCCTAAAGCCGACCGTATTACTCAACCACATCACCTGCTGCCTTTGCATTGGCTTTCGCTCTAGCTCGATAAACTTGTGACTCTGTTATGTCAACTATAAGATCTTGTTTAACCTACGGTTGGAAATTAGACAACTTCATATTTAGATTTTATATGAGATCATCAAAGTACCTGTTAGCCAACTATTTTCAATTCACTAACCTATTATTGAGTGACCTAGTAGATGTGTGCTCTCCTTGCAATGTCTTAATTTGGAAATTATCTTGTCCTTGCATATGAAAAGCATGTACTTTCCAAGGGCAACCTTCCTAACACACTGCTGTAATCCTCCAAGATGCACTTTTTATGAGTCTAATATTCTAGCCACCAAACAATGCATAATTAATCAAATATTCCTTAAATTCAATTTGACTACCAAACTTCATTCTAACATTATTTTCCAAATTGGAACCCCATATGCTATAAACAATGATGTATGTGAGTACTTCATCATCATCAGAACTACTTGGCAAACTAACAAGTTGATCAAAATCATAAACTAGCTCCATGTAATGCATTTTTAGCCTCATTATCTACCAAGCCACCTATACCAGCACCTACATCATCAATCCCTATTAAACGACTCCATTATCTGCCAAGCCAGAACCTCTTACAATACCTCCATTTGATGAATAAACAACTAAACTATCTGTTAAGGTTGCACATTCTTGTAACCCATCATCGTCCTCTTCATGCACATTAACATCATACAGATAGCATATTCATAGCCAACATTTCTTTCATGAACATTCTCTTCTTCTTCATCTCTATGATGTACCATTTCCATATAATGACTACTAATTGTTGTATCATCCACTAGTTGATTCAATGATTCAACTATTGGTTCAACCATTGGTTTATCCAATGGTTGTACATGTGGATCTTCCAATGGTACATTCATTGGTGCATTATCATCATATGGCACCATAAAATCATTATCAGTGTTATCACTAATCCTTCTATATTAGCTAACAGAGGATTTACTTCTTCAGGATGCTCTAAATAAACATCAATTACTTTAAATATACTACCTAAGTCAACTATATCCATTGTATCATCATCAAATTCTATTGGTCTTAATCTAAACTCTGAGTAAGTACCTGACGATAAATACCATAGCTTCTTAAATCTATTGTATCCCAACTCTTTCACAGTCTCTGCCAACACTATTA
This sequence comes from Ziziphus jujuba, assembly GCF_031755915.1. NCBI lineage: Eukaryota > Viridiplantae > Streptophyta > Magnoliopsida > Rosales > Rhamnaceae > Ziziphus > Ziziphus jujuba. The sequence continues at coordinate 17,102,174 of NC_083386.1, read as the reverse complement.
TACTCCACTTGTCAAGATTACAATTATCAAAATGGGACAATTTCCCACTCATATACTTTGTAGATGGAGTGAACTCAAAATAACCTCCATACAACACTTAGGTTGTAAATAGACCTATAACAATACAATTAAAAATTTAGTTAACATATCATTTCAAGATTCTAATACCATAGCATATTGATACTTTTTGAAGCAAATGAAACACCACATTATGACATATTAAAGAAAAAGATTCGTTACATATAAATATATATATACATATATATATATATGTATTAAAACATATCAAGAGTTAACTAGTGGCATGTGGCATATTAGTATAAGAAATCAATGTAAGTAGTTATTGTTTAATATAAGCACTTATGCACTTGCTTTAATAAATTCTAAAAGTTGCTTATTTAAAAGTGTAAACAAATATTAGGCTCCATTGCCATTAATCTAATTTGTTTATTAATAATAAATGAGTGGCTAAAGTAATCTACTATTGAGAAATAAATATTAGTGGTCCGTAGTTTACAATTATATGTCCAACAATGCTATGTAATACACGTCTACATGCTATATGTCCCACAATGTGACATGCTTCCATTCAAATTGAGTATCGACTTTCAATTATTTTTTGTAATTGGTAGCCCATTTCACATGTATAGTACATAATCTTATGTATTTTTTCTTTGATATCCTAGATGTATTCGGTTTGTTATAAAATGATGTTTGAGATAAAATTGACCCTTAATAAAACAAAAAAAGAAAAAAAGAAAATCAAGTTTGTTTCTACAAGATTAGCAAAAAAAAGGCTTCAAATTTTACATTTCATTTAATCGATTGGACCAGAATCATATTTACCATACCAATGGGACCACAATCATTGTCATACGCATATGCCAATCCCCACATCAATTTTATATATGCCGACTTCATGCAACCACATAAATTAAATACACTTTTTTCAAACCATTAATTTTATGTATGCCCAACCAAATCTGAACTCAATATTTTATATGGCCAATACATTCAAAAAATATACTAAGTGGATATTATAATACATAAATAATGCATTTAATACAAAATTATTTGTTACATCTTTAAGACATGCACATTCAAGTTGATTATCAATTCTTTACATCAGCCTAAGTCTAAAGCTACTACTAACTATTGTATTGGATATATCAATTTCAACTGAAACTGCAAGAATCTCGAACCAAATAAAGCAACTTTGCCATTATCAAAGCAACTATGGCACAACCAAAATATAGAATAAAAATACACAACCACCGTACAAAATTCACATTACTCTATGAAAGACAAACAAAAAAAAAAAAGTATTTTACACACCAATAATACTTCAAGTGTCAACATGACCTACAAAATAGTAGAAAGAAAAAACCATGATCAATATGACCCACAAATGAAAAAAAAAAAAATACTGCTTTTAAAGCTATACTTTACATAAACTGACTACACATACATTTTCCTTTTGTTGTGCACTCATGCTTGTTTTCCTTTCTCTGAAATTAATAAAAACCCAAGGAGACTGTCTCTTTCACTCCCCGCTCCCTATCTCTCTTCGAAATCTGCTTAGTCATCCTAGTAATCTAAAGTATTGGCTCGATTGAGATGCTAAATAAGAATAATGAAGTACTTAAATAGAAGAAGAAGCAGATGAAAACAATGAGTTGAGCTCAATTGAGATGAAGAACAGTGAGGTGAGCTCGATCTATCAAATCTTTGAAGATGGAGATGACTGAGAGGAAGCAACTTTAATAGTGAAAATGAATGCAATGTTGTGTTGTTTGGGAGTGAGGGCTTTGGGGGTTAAAATAATGCACTGGGTGCTTTTAATTTTTAATAATGTGTGATTTTTTTTTTTTTACTCTTAGAAAATAAAGAAAATAAAAAAAAATTAGAAAATCATATTTAGGGGTCACATGCCCCAAATTGATGGAATCTGTTAAAATCAACCCAGTTGGACCAATTTGAAATGATTTTGAAAACATGGGCTATCGGGATGTTAAAATTGATTTAGAGACCCCAATACAAAATTGTGTGATTTTACAAGGTACTAAGGTGCAATTATCCCTTAAATATTTCTTTTTGAGACTTTTATACTTTTTCTATTGCTTAGAAAAATTTTCATGGACTTCTTATATATTTCTTGGGCTTCTAAATATGATACTTTTTAAATTTCTATAAGGTTTTAAGGGCTAATAAGCAACTTCTAACATAGTTAAAGGAGTAATGATGTAATATTGTTTTATAAATGACAATACTATCCATCTTTCAATTACCTATGTTTGTTTTCTCGTTTGTCTTTTTTTAACAAAAAAGGAGAATTTTGGGTTTTTTTTTTTTTGGTGGCTTGTTGGTGTGTTTTATTGTTAAGTGATTGATTTTACACATTGTGGGATGCACTATGTTTTCATATCACTATAGAATCAAAGGAAATGTGCAAGTAACTTACTCATTTATTGAGTTTGAGTTTTGCTTTTATTGCATATCATGCTTAAGGGAGTTATTTTTATTTGTTCTTGTGTGACTAATTGTTTATTTTTATATTTTTGCAACACGTACGTTTCACTAGTATATTAGTTAAGATGTGGAGGATTTCACTATGTGAAGATCCCTTTGAAGGTTAGAGTTTTAAATCTAAGAGGAAGTTATAGAGTTTTATATCTAAGAGTTTTAGAGTTTTATATTTTTGCAAGAAAGGTTTTGAAGATAGCTGCCATGGAGTTGTTCTTATGAGGACAGGTTGTTGCGATGGTCTAGGTGCATAGCTACTACATCCTAGTTGATAGGACCTACCTTCGAACCCTCTCAAGAATCTCGGGTGGTCATGCCTAGAGAAATTCCACTAAATAATCCTTATGAAAAGTCCAATGGAACCTCACCTGAACCATGGACAACCAAAAGCATGCAATCAAAATTAACACTTTGATATCTTAAAATAGATCCATTGTAGCAATCCAATCTCCAAATTATTATTCATTGATCAACTTCCATCACAAAAATCCATAATCATTTTTAATGCAAATAAGAGCAATCTATAGTATTTATAGAATTAAATAAACATAAGCGGAATGAATCACACAAATTGGATAAAAGGAACATGCCAAATATATAATGATATTGTTGTGGAATACTACAAGAGATGTGATGTGCAAGGACACCTGCTAGCTAAACTCACAACCTAAGGGAACAGATTTTAAAACAATAAAATGTGAGATTAAGGATATCTTAGTGAATGGACTAAATAATGTAAGAAAGTATTGTTCTTTATCTTTTTGAAATTCTTTCCTTTCAAAACCTGCACATCCGCTTTTGAAAAGTTTCCCATTTGAAAATTGTTTTAAAAAACTTATATTTATAACCTTAAAATTTATTATATGAAGTTTGATACCCGAAGAATAAACAATGTATAAAACTGCTTTACAATTAAATAAGTTAGAAATATAAGTAACCACGTACATATAATAGCGTATTCAAGTGCAAACAACATAGTTATCACTAGGGAAAAATAGCCAAATAATATAATTAAACCATCAGAGTCATTTACATAAAAATATGATTAATTTCATAATCAAATTAAACTATCAAATTTATTCACTTAAAAATATAATTAATTTCATAATCAAATCATTTTCATAGTTATCAATCCATGAATATATAACCTTGTGTACTATACTATATACTAGAAATTATCATATGGTCTTTGGCATCCCAAGACACCACAAGTCAATGGAAAAAAAGAGAAACTCATCATGGCCCTTTAATGTGCCAAAGGCATTATGGCAGAGACCTTATTATCACTTTCTACAGTAAGGATGAAGCATTGTGGCAGAGACCTCATTATCACTTTCTACAGTAAGGATGATAATATATGTATCATGACCATAACTGATATTCATAATCCAATGTAGTCCTAGTATTGTATGGTATACCAATCTCATACCAACTGATATTCAAAGTCCATTATACTCCATTATATTGTATGGTAGACCAATCTCATACATTAATATCATCATTTGTCCCTTTGACCCATATATGTATATAAGTATATTTCACAATTTCAAATCCAGTCTCATCAACCATTTCATATAAACCAACATTTCTCATGCCATAAAATCAAGTAAATAATAATTTTGACTAACGCAACCATTCAAATATCTAAGCAGTTAAATACCAATATTCTGAATACCAGATAAATCAACATACCATAATTTGACATCCCATGTATAAAATTTACCAAATAATATTTCCAAATTCCACTATTTTCAAACAATGATTTCCATTTCATAAAATTCGAGTTAATAGCAATTATACCAAATCTTGAGCTCAAATACCCAAATTGTTTAAATGGCAAGACCCAAGTTTACCATAAGCATATTGAAGTTTGGAATTATTTAAAATTTTATCAAAAGTCAAATGAAATGATAACATATATATATATATATAGAAATCATATAACAATATGCATATTTACACATATATGTATATAATATAATAATTACTGATAATTTATGTTTCGTATGATACTTAGACTAAAGTTTTAAGGTTTTTCTTTGACATGTTTCCAAATGATGAAAATGTTTTCTTTAATTTTTATTTTATTTTGCTTGTAAGGTGTTGAATTTGTTTTTGTGCACTTTGTTAAGCCAAAATTTTATGTATTACTTGATTCTTTAAGCTAGTGGAATTAAGTTGTTAAATGTTCTCTTAAAATTTAAGTTTTCATTTAGTTCTTTAAATTTCAATCTTCTTATAATTATTCTTTTCTTTTTTTATTTTCTTATGTATATGTTTACATGTGTTTTGCTTTATCAATTTCTTGGGAGCTAAGAAATTTACTTTGAGTTGCTAATTTATTTTTATTATATAGTTGTCTTTCATTAAAGTTTATTAGTGTATTATTTATTTCTTTTTATTTTCAAAGTTTGTAACAAAGGAATGTTTTATTTTTATTTATCTTTTCTTTCTTTTTCATTTTTGGTTATGGTAAGAAAGGAAATAGGATGGGGGTTGACTCTGGGTTAGAGAAAGTAATGGCTTGATCGAAAATACTAAAGATTAGAGTGGGTAATTTTGACTTCATTTTGAAAAATTACCAAGTTAACCTTGCCTTGTCTATAGAACCAAATTTAACATTATTCTATTTCATTTTCTCTTCACTCTCCAACTAGAGCTCTCACTCACCCCTTCTCTCTTTCTTTTTCTCTTCATTTCCTCTTTTTTTTTTCCAACTCTCAAATAGCCATTTATTTTTCTCTTAAACATTTTTCTTACTCTCCACTCTTTCTTCACTGAAACCACATACTTTTTCAAGCTCTTTTAGCTCATCCTTCTTGGTTTTCTTTAAAGTATGGTTTGTTCTTTTGACTTTCTTTTTGTTTAGTTTGTGATGGTTGTTGCTGAGAGTAGTGTTAAGAAGATTGCTTGATCTTGTTGGTTTTTGTTAAAGTACTTTACGTATTTATGTTTGAAACTTTGAAAACAATAGCTATGAGTGTTTAGATCATCTTTCATGTTGATTTTATGCTTGATATTGGATTTTTATGAGTGAGACTTGATATACCTGAATTAGTAAAGGGGTCATACCTTGAGTTTTCTCATGAATTTTCATGTTTTTCTTTTCAAAATTCCTTTAACATTTCTTTTAAGAACTCAAATAAATTTGATCCTTGCTTCGATCACCATGCATGTTAACTTTCTTGAATTTTTCAATAAAATTTAAGGTTGCAATTTTATAAGGTACAACCAAATTTGTTTGAATGTTGGGAGTCTAGATTTTTTTATGCTTAAAATATTTGACACCATAATTCAAATTTACCATTGTTTTCTTTCCTTGAAATTTTTGGCTGTTATGTTAAGTTACTATAGTATTTTGGAAGAATCGTAAGACAAGGGAATTTAGTAAAGTGCAAAGTTGCTCCTTACCGAGAGCAAGGAAGGTCTCCACTTGAAGTTCTCTCATGTAGTCCTTGTTCGTTCTTTATGTTCTCTATTTGTTTTATGCCTTGTTGTAGAAGTGATACGAACCGAGGATGACCAACGCCTAAACATGTATTATATTAGCTCAAATCTAATTTTGTTCAAGTTCTAATGGTCACCTTAACCCCTAACCAACCTGTGATTAGAAACCTTGGTATAATGAAGAAGCCACAATAGGTGATGGATATCCTATTAATAAGTCAAACTAAAACACTCATCCACTAATCGTTTGATATGTGTTTAAAGAAAACAAAGAGAATTCAATCTCACAAAAAATTTTCTGTATGAATAATGTGCTGAATATTATTGATAAAACAAGCCCTTAAATAGGCTAAAATTTACAAACTAAAACCATAATTATCTAGGTAAAACTGGCCACCAAAGAATAGGAAACCTAACTTGGCCGAAATTCACCTTCTTTCCTAATCTCATTTAGATTAATTAATTCCTTTATTTTGAATTAGCAATTAATTAATTTACAATGAAAATAATAAAATAATAACTTTCCTAAGTTGATTTTTCTAGAAAATAAATAAATAGAAACCAAATAAAAGACTAATTTCCTAAAACAAAAAGTCAAAATCAAATTAGGAAACTAGTTGACTAGTTTGACTATTAAGGTATCTTTGTTCAATCTCCAGCTTGTTTGGGCTCCAAATCAGCTTCTATATTCCATGTAGATGTCAAATATGATTAATAATGATTCACACATGTTGCCTCTTGATTGGATTAAGCCAAACAAGAAGAAAAGTCAAAGCCAGCGGTTAAACAGCACATTTTCGGCCAAATTGAGACGTTGTCAGTACAAGTCCTTTTTAGATTTTTTGATTCTGCCTTGGCCTGATTCCATGTCCTCTTAATGATATTCATTGACTTCATGAAGTGTTAAAACCATTCCTTGCTGCCCGGAATCTAAATTTGCACGAAAATAGCTATCCGAGTCTGTATTGACTTCCACCACTAGGATGCTTAGAATAGGCTTTGTATCTTCGGGTATGGACAAGCTCTTTTGAGAATTAACTACTACCTGTATAAATTCTCCCAAGTTTTCCTTAAACCTCTTGGCTTGAGCTTTAGTGATCGGCCCAGTCTTCATTTGTATTGGGCGGCACCCCAGCAGGTTGTCGGTTGCGTGGGTTCGGGCGGATTCGCATCATTCTCCTCCTCTTGAAAATGATTTGGCCTCAAATCAAAATCATCACCTACAATAAAAGGAGATAATTCAGCAACATTAAATGTTGCACTAACATTATACTCACCCAATAAGTCAAGTTTGTAAGTATTTTCATTAATTGGCTCCAAAACTTGAAAAGGTCCACCTCCATGTGGCATAAGCTTTGACTTTCTTTGTTTGGAAAACCTCTCCTTTCTTAAATGCAACCAAACACAATCCCTTGGGTCAAAAACTATCACAAACAATAATAGAAATACAAGTTAATGTCGGCAAAAATCACACTTTTTAATATTATCAAATAATCTTTCCCAAATTTTTAAATTTCCATTAAGTAAAGCTCTTTACAATGCAGATAAAGTTCTATACAACAAGAACATCTTTAAATAAGCATCTTTATAAATCATGACCAGCAATGGTTTCTTACTCAAGATGGATTTATTAACATCCCCAAATTTAAGATAAAAAATTTTATTTTTCCTTTCTTTTCTTTCTTTCCCTTTTTCATTCACGGGTTCACTTTCACTTTTGGGTTTTTCACTCTTTCTCTTGGATTTTGTCCTCTCTTCCTCTCTCTTGGCCTTTTCATGGTTCTTCCATTCAATTTGGGTTTTATAAGACTTAACTTGGACAGCAAGCTTGGCCTTGTTCTCATGGATTGATGGTGAAATCGTAGGTGCCATGCTAGCTTTCTCCTTCAGCTTTTTGGCCTCCTTCCTTTGTTATATTTGTAGTTGATCTCTATACACCTCCTTTGGAGTTAATGGTTCCAACTTGACCTTTTTACTTTTAAATCTAAAAATAATACAATTTTCTTGACCATAATGAATAGCATCTTTATCAAGTTGTCATGGTGTACCTCATAGAATATGTCCGGCATGCATAGGCACAACATCACACAAAACAACATCCATATATTTTTCTATGCTAAATTTTACCTTGGCTTGTTTATTCACTTTCATCTCACCACTATCATTAAACCATTGTAATCTATATGGTTCTGGATGTTTAATAGTTGTTAAGTCTAATTTATCAGCCACAATGTTACTAATTACATTTGTACAACTTCCACTATCAATTATCATGCTGCAAATCTTACCTTGGATTTCACATCGGGTGTGGAATATGTTTTCTCTTTGAACTTGATCCTTATCCTTGTATACAGCCAGCACTCTCCTAGAAACCAAGTTTTGTTTGGCATTGGATGCATGCAAGGTCTCGGCTTCCTCCTCAAAGTCTTCCTCCTCTTGCTCAAACTCAATTTCAGCTTCATCACTATAGGACTTCAGCTTACCATTGTCCTTCAACACCATGACTCTCCTATTCGGGCATTGGCTAGTGATGTGTCCTCATCACTGGCACTTAAAACAAACAATTTCTTTAGATCTTGAAGGTTTAGGATCAGAGTTACCTTCAATTTTGTGCACTTGGATAATGGTTCTAGCCTCTCTCTTTGGCTAATTTGAACTTTCTTCTCCAACTTTCGATTTTAGCTTGTTTTCATAGGTAGCCACTTGGATTTTTCCTTCCACTGTTGGAAACACCTCCAAACTATGAGTTTACACCCCTCCTTTTGAATTGATGCTTAAGTTTAATAGCCACATGCAACATCTCCTCCAATTCCACATATTGTTGCAATTCTAGTTTATTGGCTATCTCTCGATTCAAACCACCTAAAAACCTTGCTATGGTTGCTTCTCTATCTTTATTCATGCTTAACCTCATCAGAAGCATCTTCATCTCCTTGTAATAATCCTCCACAGACCTATTTCCTTGAGAGAAAGATTGACGTCTTTGATGCAGCAATCTATGATAGTGTGATGGTACAAATCGCTTCCTCATGGCTCCTTTCATTTGTCACCATGTAGTAATCAAGTCATCTCCAACTCTTCTTCAGGTATTTCGCTCATTAGTCCACCATTGGAGTGCGTAATGGCCAAATTCCATCGCTACTAATTTAACTTTCTTGGCCTCCGAATAGTTATGACAATAAAAGATTATCTCAATTCGCTCCTCCCATTCCAAATAAGCTTCCGGCTCATTTTTTCCCATGATAGGTGGAATGTTTACCTTGATATTCCCAAGATCATTATCTTCATTCCTTGATGGTCTCCCATGGTTTTGCCTTCCTTGGAGTGCAAAATTTTCATCAAAGTCCTCCTCCAAGTCATCTTCAAAGTTACCTTCCCACAATTCCTCTCTAGGTCGCCCTTGGCCTCGGCCTCCATGAGCATCAAACCTTATATTCGGCATTCCTTGTGATATTTCTAACATGTCCATACTTTGATTTATGTGATCAAATTGAGCATTCATCTGCTGTAATTGCTCCAAAATAGCCCCCATGTCCTTTTGCTTACCATTCCCCATAGCTCGGGAATTATCATGGAATCCTACGGATTCTTTTTCATTAATCCTTAGTGATGGATCTCCTTTTCTTAACCCTGAATCTGCCATGTTAGTATGAACAACACAAAAATAAAATAGAACCTCACTAAAATCACTCCTTTATGTGTTTCACTAAATCAAGGTCTCGACACTCGTGTTTGCACATTAGTTTTGGCTTTTACCCTCTCTTAAGCTCTCTCTTGTCTTTTTCTACTCAAAGAATTATCTCAAAGTTGTAATTAAAACACCCACAAAACAACAATTAGATCATAAGTATATTTTAATTAAACTTATCAACAAAACATTAGCAAAAAAGTAAGCAATATCGAGTGAATTTTAAACACTTAATTCTCGGCTTTTCTAAGTAAAAAAAGGCAATTTAGCGAAGCAAATTTTGGAATAAATAAGAACTGGACCAGATCATAGGAAATTAATAATTCAAGAATAAAAATTTAGAAAAAGAAATTCAAACACAAACACGAATAAAATTGAACAAAAATAAGGAATAGTTGTTGGTTGTTGTCCCTTGTAATTCAAGTTTTTGTATCAAATCCTTTAACTAATTTTAATCCAATATTTTCAGCATCCAAGATTCAAATATCCAGCAGAAAAAATAAATCTCCAGCAACTCCAAATATTAAATAAATAGTCATCAATTCAACAATCCAAAGAAATTTCTAGTAAACAAATTTCAATATCGAATTCAACAAAACCGGCCCCTTTTTTTTTTATAATTTGGTTTTTCTTCTTCTTTTTTTTTTTTTTAACTCATAGAATGCAGAACAACTCCAATAGCAAAGATCAACACCAAAAATAGCAATTCCAGCACCAAAAGCCACCAAACCCGTGACCACCAACAAAATACAAATGTGCAGTTTATATATATATATATATATATATATATATATTGCCTTAAACCACTCTCTCTCTCTCTCTCTCTCTCTCTCTTTTAATATAGGAATGCAAATACTTAAGATAAAAAACAGTAAAGAAAAATCAATAATAAACTAAATTAACAAGAACAATGATGAAAACAATCAACAAATTAGGAAGCAAAAATATGGTAAGACAAGGAAATCCTAATTTAACTAGGAATGAATTTTTTTTTTCCAGATACTAAATGTGTATGAGAAGGATGCAATCTTAACCTAATGCTAAAATTTTAGATTAGCACAAAAAAAAAAACAAATAAAACAAATAAAGATAGATCAAACCTGAACAAAATTTGGCTCTGATACCAAATTATACAAACCTAGGACGACCTGTGCCTAAACCTGTGTTATATTAGCCTGGATCTAATTTTGTTCAACTTCTAATGGTCACCTTAACTCCTAACCAACCTATGATTAGAAACCTTGGTATAATAAAGAAGCCACAATAGGTGATGGACATCCTATTGATAAGTCAAACTAAAACACTTATTCACTAATGGTGTTCTAAGTGTTCAAAAAGAACAAAGAAAATTCAATCTCACAAATAATTTTCTGTATGACTAATATACTGAATATTATTGATAAAAAAAAGCCATTAAATAGGCTAAAATTTACAGAATAAAACCCTAATTATCTAGGTAAAACTGGCCACCAAAAAATAGGAAACCTGGCTTGGCCGAAATTCACCTCCTTTCCTAATCTAATTTGGATTAATTTATTCTTTTATTTTGAATTAAAAATTAATTAATTTACAATAAAAATAATAAAATAATAATTTTCCTAAGTTGATTTTTCCAGCAAATAAATAAATAGAAACCAAATAAAAGACTAATTTCCTAAAACAAAAAGTCAAAATCAAAGTAGGTAACTAGTTGACTAGTTTGACTACTTAGGTATCTTTGACCAATCTCTAGCTTTTTTAGGCTCCAAATCAGCTTCCATATTCCATTTAAGATGCCAAATATGATTAATAATGATTTCCACACGTTGCCCCTTGGTTGGAATAAGTTAAACAAGAAGAAAAGTCAAAGCCAGCGGCTAAACAACATATTTTTAGCCAAATTGAGATGCTATCCGTACAAGTACTTTTTAGATGCTTTTGATTCTTCCTTGGCTTGATTCCATGTGCTCTTAATTATATTCATTGAGTTCAAGAAGTGTTGGAACCACTCGTTGCTACCCAGTGTCCAAATTTGCACGAAAATAGCTACCCGGGTCTGTATTGGCTTCCACCACTTGGATGCTTAGAATAGGCTTTGTATCTTCGAGTATGGACAAGCTCTTTTGAGAATTAACTAATCTCTTTATAAATGCTCCCAGGCTGTTCTTAAACCTCTTACCTTAAGCTCTAGTGATCGGCCCAGTCTTCATCCGTATTGGGTCGGCACCCCAGCAAGTTGTCGGTTGTGCAAGTTCAAGCGGATTCGCATCAATAAGTAGTTAAACTTTTAATTTCTTTCTCTTGAGTTTTGATATGTGATGATGTGTGAGTTAGGATCAAGAAATGTTTCTTTGCTTTGGCTATGTTTGTTCCTAAATGTGTAATGCTTGCTCATGTTGGATTTCACTTTGGATTTGACAAATTTTATTTTAATTGATTAATCCTGCTGTGCAATTTCTATTTGAAGTGTTCTAGAGTTCTTAATTATTTATTTTTCAATTACCTTTGTTTTGGCTAGAGACTTCACAAAGATTTTTCAAGGTAGAGCTCTCATGGTTGATTAAAATTTTTAGTTTTTCATAAAGGATCTTAAATAAGAACGTGGTTCATTATCATATTTGCTTTATAACTGGGTTTTATAAGGTTTTAAAATCATTAAAACAAACTTTGTTTGGTGTATCTTCTAAGTGTGGTATTTCAAGGTTTCAATTCCCTAGATGATTTTGTTGATCAAGTTAGAGTATTGATCTATTTTGCTCTTAATTTTGTACCAAAGATTGTCTTTCAAAGTTTGCTCTCAATATTTTTACTATTTTCTTTAAAAGTAAGGGTATTATTTAGTAAAAGTATTGAATTTGCTTTTACATAAAATGGTTTTTTGTCAAGTAGTTTTAACTTTTTAAGTTGGTGATATGTTGAGCTTTCCTTACAAATTTCTTTCAAAGAAATTCTTGGACGTATAGTTAATTTGAGAATTTATATCTTTCTATTAATATTTCTTGTGATGTGCTAAATTCTCGTATCTACGATATCTTGCCTCAGTGTTAAAAGAATTTCTCTATTATTTGTGAAAAGTTGAAAGATCTTAAGCCTTTGTTTTTAAAGCTAGAAAAGTTTAAAGAATGCTTTTATAGTTAAGCACCGTAATGAATTAATTTAAAAAGACTTGGATCGGATTTGGCTTAATTGGGTAATACAATATGTTTAGCAAAGTTTGAAGGTAAGAAAAGTATTTAGTTTTGTCTTAAATTGTTTGATTGATTTAACCAATTGGACACAATTAAGAAGTGGTTAAAGGTTAATTAAGTTGAATTGGCTGAATGGACTATTAAAGAAGTGATTTGAATGGTTTTCAATACACTAAAACAAAAAAGACTTTAATTTAAATTTGCTTATTGAGGGTAAGTGGATTCTTTTATAGTAAATTGAAAATTTTCTCGGGACTTAGAATTCTTTTTATCAAAAGGTAAGTGTACTTTTTTTTTTTTTTTTGGAATTAGAATTCTTTTTATGAAAAAGTTAAGTGTACTATTGTTTTGGAAGATTTTTAGACAACTAAAATTATTTTGAGGTCAAGCTTTGATTTTCTTGGACTTTTGGAATCATTTACTTTTATACAAGATTAGCAATCATTTCCCTAATTAAAGACTCTTTATTTTGTTTTGCTGTGAAGTTTATAAATTATTTTGTAACTAAATGGTAAGTTTAATACAGTTTATTATGATTTATTTTTGGACCCGTAAATTCATTTCTTGGGGTTAAGTTATAGTTCTTGGATTATAAGTTATCTAATTTATTGATTGTTAGTGATTTGATTGAGGTGTTTATGGAATCTAAGAAATTTATCATATAAATGGTAATTGTTGAGATAAGAATAAGCTGATAGATAACAAACTATTCAATCTTGGAAATTTGGTAAGGAAAAAAAAAACTGTAGATAAAATGATATATTATTTGGTTGGATAGACTAATTTATAGTGAAAATAACAAGAAGTAAAGTTCTCCATTCATCCGTTCTAAAAGTGTACATGTTTTGGTTTGAAAAATCTGGAACATGAGCTGATTAGAAGGTATTGGTTATTATTGTATAGACAAGGGAACACCACCTCGTAATTAAACAAGGGGATAAGTGGGCATTTTCTAAGCCTTAACTATTTTTCTTAATATATGTATATGGTGGTCTGTTCTATATTCATGCATTCCTGAGCATGACATTTAGAATTGATATGAGATTTGTGTTGATCATAAGATATACTTTTTGATTTGCGGTTTGTGAATAACATCTACTATTTATATACTTAATTAAGATCCCTTTGGATATACTATGTTTTAAATTAATTTGAATTGTTTTTATGTACAATATCATGTATAGCATGTCTTGAGCATAGCACATGAACCACTTTTTATTAAAGAGGTTGTTAAATGAATTTGTAAAGTGCATGACTTAATCTTTCAAACTATTTTTAAAACAAGACCTGGAACCCTAAAATAGGATTGAGGACATATGGATATAAAAATGAGGGGTTATGAGAATGATTGATTATGACTTATTTATTATTTATTTGATTTTATTTTATGGATTTGTTTCTGATCTCTAAACTTAATCTAACCAACATAAGGACTACAGACAAGGCTTCACTCATTAGTTTTCAAACTCTGTAGAGGGTAGGGTGATACCAATTTTTAGGGAATGAAGTGAGTCCATCTGTATTTTTGGAGCAGTGGCATGGTAAAAGTTAATTTGAATAATGAATGTAATGATATTGTTTTATTTTTTGGATTTAATGTTTCACTATTTGTATTTAGTGATTGGCTCAAAAGTGTAATGAGGTTGAGCATGACCCGTACCGGAATATTAACCAAATTATTTTATATTCTATTCAGATGTTAAGTAGTTTTGTTGGTATTTAATTTATAACCTGTAATTCTAAGCATGATGGATAAATATCTTGGCATATAAGGTTAAGATTTTTTATGTTTAGAATTGCATGGCCTTTGAAGTTCTTAAAGCTTTCTTGTTGTTGGTGTTGTAAAGAACTCTCCAAATATGGAGGTAAATGTATGATTTGATGAATATTGCTTTGTAAGAAGGGTGTACTGAATTAGTTGGACTGCTTAACAATGTTAGTGATAGTCTTGTGATAGAGATCAAAGCTGAAGATTAAACTCTAAAGAGTAAGCATTAAGAGAAGCTCTTGAAATGGTGGTTATATATCTTCCAAAAGAGGCAAGACTTAACATTCATTATTCATCAATTAGAAACACCACAATTTAGAGTGAGAAAGATAGTTTTATAGAGAAAAGCTCTAGATATGGGAATTCTTGAAAAGGTAAAAGTTTTGGGTTAACTTGGAGGAGACCTATTGAAAATTCTCTTCATATCTATTTTCTACTCCAAATTTCCTAATTATTTGTAATATAATTGTTGAATTTTATAAAAAGAATGTTTAGATCTATGGGATTCTATTTGTTTTTTGCTTTTGTTGATATGAAATGCTAGATCTTTTATCTAGGGCCTTGATGTAGCTTGGATCTTCTTTGTGATGGATTAATTTGATTTATTAATGGTATAATTTCTATCCATTTATTTGTGTTTCATTGTATTAATTGAAGAACAAACCTAATTAGAATGAAAATTTGGTTGGGTGTTTTCTAAATTCAAGAATTAGTGATTAAGTAAGCCTAATTTGGTTGACTGATAACTAGAAAAACACAGTTTAAGAGCTATTGTGAGGTTAAGAAAGCTTATTTAGGTCTTGGACAACCTTAATCTAGTTCTAATCGCATTTATGAGTACCAATTTGGCTTGAATAATTGGAGGAGAATTAATCAAATGATTAAATGATAGAAGTAGGAAGAAATTTCAATTTGAGTAAAATTTTCCCATATGTTGATTACCTTAGAGAGAGAGAGTGAATGGCTTTCGAAACCTTTTCTTAATAATTGAACAATGAATTAGTCATTAATAACTAATTTATGAAATCATATGTTTGGTCCAAGTGAAGTCAAGGTCAGTAGCTTTTATCCATAAATTTCAATTATAATTTGTTCAGTGTTTGTTTTATTTTCCATTTAGAATTGTCAATTTAGTTTATAGTCTCTTTTAAATTATCTTGGTTTTTAATTTCCTAGATAAAGTTACTTAGTAAAATTTCTAGTATTTAGTTAAAATAAAGAATTTATTTAGTTTACCAATCCTCATGGAATGATAATTTTACTCATTATATTTATTACTTATATGACCCATATACTTGCAAAATCAATAAGTATTTGGCATTTGCCAGAGACTTAATTGTGGTCAATCACCCTCCAAGAAAAATTAGGATGACTCCTCCAAGGATGAGATGGGAGTCCACATACTTATAAATTGTTCTTCCATATTTTTATAGTTTTTGAAAACAACTCAAAACCACTTTTTATAGTTTTGTGCTTTGGAAGTTATAAAACAACTTATTTTTTAAAATTGTTGTTTAGCCAATTGTTTTTAAAAAAAGGTTTTTAATTTTAGAGAACAGAAAACATTTATCTAAAACACTTATAAAATGTTAGGCCAACGTTCTTTTAAAACAATTTTTTTTTTTAATAAAAAGAATGAAAAAGACAAATTTTAGCAAACAACAATTCCTTTTTTTAAATGTTTTGGAATCAATTTTAACATAATAAAAAGTCATTCAAATTACCAGTTTAATATTAAGTTAATGAGATTGAAACTCGAAATTTACTTGAACAGGGCCTAGGCCTGGCCCTCTAAACTGCATTGGGACCTAGGATTGCCAAATGAGATCAGGTTCCCAGAATATCCACGACATAAGGAATTTGAGATTGCTTGAATAGGCCGGACATTCAAAATTGCCATAATGGATCCAGGATCATGAACTACCCAACACCACTTGTTTTTATCAAAACAATAGAAAACTATTTTTGAAAACAACGTTAAAAAAATAAAATAAAATAAAATACAGTCAAACATGCCAAAACATCTACATTTGTTTCTGGAGAAAAATTTTCGATTTTTAAATTCTAAAAACAGTTCTATAGTATCATAGCCAAACATGCACTACGTTTCTTAAACATTATAGTATTTCATTTTCTGCTTTCCTTACAAGCCCATTTTTGTTTAGTGTTTCATGAAATCTCACTTTCGAGCCTGAGTTTATGTTTCAATCCTAGGCGATCTATGTAGTTTATGAATCCTTGTTTTCGTTCTCTACTTTCTGCTTTCTGTGTAAATCTCATTGTCCCCAATATAAATAAAAACCAATGGCTTTAGTTTATGTTTCAATTCTAAGCTATCCATGTAATTTGTTAGCCTTGGATTATTTTTGCGGTGTACTACAAATTTTTTTTTTTTTATTCATATACAGATCAAAATCGCAACAAATATTTGGTTAGTCAGTGCTTCTTTTTTTTTTTTTTTTTATAATTTTTATCGACACTTATTTTTAAGAGTTAATAAAATTAAATAAAAAATAGAAAAATAACTAAAATGATGAGCATGGTTATTTGTTAGTTGCCCCATATTCGTAGATTATCAAAAAGTCAAATGAAAAAAAAAGGCGAAGCAAGTAATAAATGGAAGAATGAATTATGACTATTGATATATTAATTCTCATGTATCATAAATTTTAAAAGGTTTAAAAACTTTAATAATGAGAGAATCGAAAGCCAGGATACATATGTTACATAGCCATAATTTTTTTAATTTAATAAATATAAAGTTACACAAAAATAACGAAGACATATATAATATTATTCATAACAATGTTTTAATTTTCTCAGAAAATAAAATTCTATAATATACTATTTTAAAAATAAGTAAATAAATTTAAAGTTGAAGGTCCATACTTGCGACTAGGACGATTGAGGACATTGAATTTGTAAAGAATTTGCAAAATGGAAAGGTGTGACCTGTGGACGTAGAGAGTGGAAAGTGTGAAGAGCCGCACGAGGGGGGAATCAAAAGCAGAGGTGAAAGTGTAAACTGCTATGCAGAAGCCTATACAGTCGCTATGCTCCAAGGATTCTCGCTGTCGGCTTGCGTTTTTCCATTCATTTTCATTTTTGTGTTTCACCTTGTGTTGCTCTTTCACTTTCGATTGTTTTATTTATTTATTTATTTTATTTTGCTCAGTGGTTTCCATGATTAATTTTTGGAAATTGCTATTATTAACTTTTTTTCCAATATAGGACAGATTATACTTATAACTTTAAGTATTTTGTTATTATTTCATTTACAGTTTACATTTTTGAAAAATCATCATTAATATTCTTTTAAATTTCTATATATATATATATATATTTTAATAAATGTGTTTCTCAGTATTATTAGTTTTTATTAATTATTTTTAACAATTAAAGGTTAAAAAATTAAACATATGTATTTTATAATTGAACAATATTTATAAAAATAGAGTTTTAGCCTTTAAGAAATTGACAGAAGTTTATAGATTGATTTTTTTAATACTTTTAAAAAATTAAGTGGAAATGAAAAATTATTTTTAAAAAGCACAAGGTCTTCATATTTCATATAGCATGAAAGTGGAGTTTTTATTTTTATTTTTTTTTTCTCTCTCTCTCTCTAGATGAAATAACAAACTGATGGCGTTGAACATGGGGAAATGCTATAAGTGACAAAACTAAAGGAGTGTAAATGGAAATTTTCATTTGATAAATACTATTTTTTTTTTTCAGAGTTTTAAGAATTTTCTATTAATAATAAGGGCCTTTTTTTTTTGTCTCAAATAAAATAATAAAATATTATTCATATCATAATGCAATCACTTGAATGAATTAGTAAATAAGCATAATTAATACAATTCATTTGATTAGTGATATAAAATAAAAAAGATTTGTTTCTTAGGCAAACATATATATATATATATATAGCTAATTAGAAATTCTTTTATTTAGTAAAATTATTTTACTGATCTAGGACTGCGCAATAACAATATTGACAGGATGTGTTTATACCAAATTATATATTATGTCAATGTTAATATGATGTATTCCCAAACACTCCCACACAAAAATGTTATGGATGAGGAAATTACAATTAGGCTGTATTGAGGTTTTGGTATGACGGTGTGCCTCAGATGGTGGTATATATGGGCTGTAAAGCAAGGAAAATATGCATCAAAGGTTAGGAGTCAAGTAAGTGTGCATTCGGGCATGAATGTGAGCTTGGCACGTTGATTGGCATGGTGGCAAGCCGTCGAGGGGATGCTAATGGGTGTTATTGCTCCTTGGACATTCTAATGTTTCCTCCAATCAAGTTGACAAGGGCTTAATAAACTTTTTAAAAGGGGTTGTCCCTTGGTGCATGTAGGGTGTAGCCTGAGTTGATTCCTAACATGTTTAAACATGGAGTTGGCATGTATCTAGCATGCATATGAGTGTGGAATACGTTGGGTGTACATGACTTAATGGCTAATGGTTATTCGGTACGGCATCATGTTGTAAATGCAGCCATAATGGAATGTTGCTTTGTTGGTGCATGCTGGTACAATGGTTTGCTTAGGTTGGCAACCAAGCATGCCTTAACTATCCATGCACGGAATGGACTAATTGTTAATGGTCATGGCCACATAGTGTGTACAAGTGGGTGCTTGTATGGCCAAGTGATGTTTTATAAGCAAGTGGTAAATTGAGCATGCATATATATGGGTATGTGGCTTGATGGTGTGCCATAAGTGGGTTAAGAATGGGAAAATGAGTAGCAAGGCATGCATTCAAAGGAGACAACTGTGTATGTGCATATGGGTAAGCACATAGGCATGTAGCGAAGTGTCACGGTCCCACATCTTATGCAATGGAAATAGAAAGTGCAGCACCAAGACTCTCTAGCCAAGGCTAGCCTCTCAACTATTTGAGTTCCATATATCGACCCATTTTATACAAAACTCATCAAACTTAAGCCCCTGAGGTTCACTAATGAGGACTACTCTCATGAGTCTTCTACGTAGGCGACTATGATTGCTTCCCGGGATCAAGGTTATTAGCCAAGACGCTCGCCCCATCTATAAGTCCATATAGTTTCAAAGCTCATGCCACTTGACAAGCTCACAAGATAGCATCACACCCACTTGGTAGCCTGAAGCTTGACCTTGTGCTAAGATCTAGCCAGTAGCCAGACTTTCCATTTGAGCCTTGGTTTAAACACTTCCCAAATAGCATATGACCTTGATACATGTACACTAGCATTGTGCTAACATACCATCTAAGTTAGCAACACAAGATCAAAAGCTCATGTATGAATGCCACATGATGGCACGAAGTCGCCCAGTTTGTGCCCACTAGCTTTTGACCTCCCGAGCGAGATAGAACCCAAGCCTCCACTTTATGGTACACTTACCACAACCTTATTAAAAAGGCCCATGTTTGTGTCCTACATTGCCCATAGAAAATAGCATGGCAAATGCTACACTGAACCTCTGGCATAAGAGTAACCCACAATACCAGGTCACAGCACCTATCGGTACTTTCCTCTGGATTCTCTATTCCTCAAAGATATAAGACCAACTTTATGGCATATATGCTCGCCCCATGGGCTTGCTTATTACCTATGGGAGGCTCGCTTAGCCTGAGCTCAAAGCTGGAGCTAGGAGCATTGGAGAGCCAAATTCTGACACCTTTCTGAAGAGCTTATTTAGTCATTTTCTTTTTGTCAGTTGTATGAGGAGTCATAATGGGCTTTTCTCAAGTAAACCTTTATATCTTGCCTTACCATTTGACATGCACCATCCTAGTGACATTATTAAGAGATTCCTATGGTCTGAGATCGAAAATCCTAAACTTCAATATTTACGAAAATCGAAAAGGGCATTCCAAAAGTGCGAACCATCACATTTTTCCCCACTTATCATGTCGATGCCCTCATCAACGTGCCATTAGGCTATTCTCCAAATTCTTGCACTTTGCGCAAACCACTTCACCCTTATAAGCTCTTCAGGCTCAAACTTAAATCCTGCATTCTTTGTCCCTCTACCATTGTAGAATCAACCCTACAACAACTTTCGCACGCTGACTTTCACACTTGGTCAAGGACTTCTTGCATGCATTCACCCAAATTCAAGCTTCCTTAAAACCTGCACCTGCATGTGCGTGCATATGCATATAGTAGTGCTCCACCACTCACTTTGGCACTCTAACCAAACTCATGTCCCTCTTGGACAAATGCTCTCTTAACTTTTTAGCACCTAAGCCAACTTTTGTCATTGACTTCTTTGTCCTTTATAGATTGATAGATTTCCTTAGCTTCAATGATGGCACTCCTTACTTTAGAGGTCCTCACGTGGACCCAAAACTAATCCAGAGATGAGCTTAACCTCTGTAGCAAGCTTATAATCTTTCTCTCGGATGTTGCCTGTGTATCAAATGTCCCAATGGTATCCAAACTTGAGAGTTTCTTATATGGTAGTTCTTTCCTCCTTGAACTCTACCCTCACAAACCATCGGCACTCTATTGCCATGACAAGCTAAGTTGCCTTCTTAGCTTTTGTTCCCACGCTCGATTCTCCATCTTATGATGGTGTATAGCTAGCATTCCCAAGCTAGCTCACCTGCTTCAAATCATAAGTCGATGCACAACTTTCCCTCAAGCATGCAACCATTCTCGCTGCTACAAGCACTTCGTTCACGCAAGTGGTATCCTTCACACGACGAGTTTCCCATGTCTTAAATGGAAGTCTTCTCTTCTAAGACCAGCGCCCCCCCCCCCCCCCCCCCCCCCCCACACACAGACACACACACACAAAATCTAGGCATTTAACACCTATTGTCATCCTGAACTGATTCCTATCCTTAGTTCTTTGTCTTATTTCTACTTACTTTTTCACTAACTCCTCAACTATGTGGGGCTAGAAGATCTTTCAAAATAGCACACTTATCCTGGAGCTGCTCGAAGTGATCTTCCCTAGCATTTTCCTTAACTAGTGTCCTCTGGCACATCCCAATTCTTCATTCAATAATGTTCCTTTTGAGCTGACCATGCCTTCTCGGCAATTTGCTTCTTTGTGCACATACGCTTCCTTTGAGCCAATTTTGTCATTTGGCAATCCTCAATGCTCCACCTAATCATGATTCCCCTTTGAACCAAATTTTTCCCTTCAGCAATATACTGCACTCACCTTTGACCTTTTTGTTCATATAGGACATCTCCTCGGTATCCATTGAGACTTCCCCTTTAAGTCCTTTTGTTTTTCTCTCCCACTTTTCCTTGCGGTATTTCACTTTGTAAGGATCAAGGTTTCCATTGTTTCCATAATTATCTGGCCCCTATCCATCCATAAATGACTATCAACTTTGCAATTTAAAGATAGAGTATTGTCCCGCATCAATATTTTTAGCCTGAACTCCACTTATTGCACATTGTTTAACTTTACTTAAGCATCCTGTTTTTCTTAAGTTTCCAAAACCATCACATCCAAACATAAAGTGTGGGGTTTCAATGCAATGAACACTCCTCCACCTATACCTTTCATGCCCAACTCAAGTGCTCGTCTAAATTCCACCTAAGCAATTGTTTACTCTTTAATTGAACCAACTCGCTTGTGGTTTCTTTATGAACTTGCACCAGAGTCTCATGTCCTCATAGCACCAACCACCACACCCTCGAGACTAATGCTTCTATTAAAGGTCCTTGCCTCTAAGGCGGACCATTTGTGTCTGCATGCATAAATAACTCCAAGGCGACTTAAGTCCTATGGTTTATTGCACTTCCTCTGAAGCTCATGCCCTTGTGGCATTTAAAAAATTGGACCTCATGACAGTGCCGATATCAGTGCTCGCTTCCTGTCTTCTCTAGAAAACTTGTCCTTTGGTCTTCTAGGCCTTGTTCGCTATGTCCTCCATAATTGTGCTTTCATGGAACACATAGTTTTGGCCGAACTGGCTTAATTTTCAATTCTTGCCCACTCTTATGTTTTTATGGCAACAACACTTGGCCCCTCATAATTGAATTCTCTTATTTACTCCATATTGAGCCACCATAACAACCCTCCCACTTGGCCTACTTGGCCCACACTTACGCCTGTGCCTGTTCAACCGACTACCTGTTGGGGGTACGGGCCTTATACAAATGAAGATAGGGCCAAGCACTAGGGTACAAGTTAAGAGATTTAAGGACAACATGGCTGGATTTATTCATGGAGTGATTCACTCTCAAGAAGGCATGAGAATACCTGAAGATACAAGATCCGTTTTAAGCCTCCAAGTGGTGGAGATTGCTACGGACCCGGGTAGGTATTTTCGTGTAAATTTGGATTCTAGGTAGCAAGGAATGGTTCTAACACTTCATGAACTCAATGAATTTCATTAAGAGGACATGGAATCCAGCCAAGGCAGAATCAAAAGCATCAAAAAAGGACTTGTATGGACAGCCTCTCAATTTGGCCGAAAATGTGCTGTTTTGCTGCTGACTTTGACTTTTCTTCTTGTTTGACTTATTCCAATCAAGCAGCAACGTGTGAGAATCATTATTTATCATATTTGGCACCCTACATGGCATATGGAAATTGATTTGGAACCCAAACAAGCTGGAGATTGGTCAAAGATACCTTACTAGTCAAACTACTTAATTAGTTTGCTAATTTGATTTTGACTTTTCATTTTAGGAAATTAGTCTTTTATTTTGATTTTTATTTATTTATTTACTGGAAAAATAAGTTTATGAAAGTTATTATTTTAGTATGTCAATTGTAAATTAATTAATTCCTAATTCAAAATAAATGAATTAATTAATCCAAATTAGTTTAGGAAACTAAGAAAAATTAGGCACTTTCCTTTTCTCTACTTTCTTTTTCTTAACACTTTGTGTTTGATTTTGAACTAATTTTTTAGGGCTTTTGCTTTGTAATCTTAGCCTATTTAAAGGCTTATTTTAAATGAGAAATCAAGCTTGAATTTTATATAGAAATTTATTTGTGAGATTGAATTCTTTTTGTTCTCTTCGAACACCTAAAACATTATTAGTGAATAAGTGTTTTAATTTTGACTTATCAATAGGATATCTAATGTGATTCTGCCCGTGCCCATTCAACTGACTACCCGCTAGGATATGGATCCTATACAAATGAAGATGGGGCCAATCACTAGGGTACAAGTTAAGAGATTTAAGGACAACATGGCTGGATTTATTTATGGAGTGACTCAATCTCAAGAGGGCATCACAATACCTAAATATACAAGACCCGTTTTAAGCCTCCAAGTGGTGGAGAACGATACAGACCCAGTAGCTATTTTCATGCAAATTTGGACTCCGGGCAGCAAGGAATGGTTCTAAGACTTCATGAACTCAATGAATATCATTAAGAGGAAATGGAATCCAACCAAGGTAGAGTCAAAAGCATCTGGAAAAGGACTTGTACAGATAGCCTCTCAATTTGGCCGGAAATGTGCTGTTTTGCTGCTAACTTTGACTTTTCTTCTTGTTTGACTTATTCCATTGAAGAGGCAACTTGTGGGAATCATTGTTAATCATATTTAGCATCCTACATGGAATATGGAAGCTGATTTGGAACCCAAACAAGCTAGATATTGGTCAAAGATATCTTAGTAGTCAAACTAATCAACTAGTTTCCTAATTTGATTTTGACTTTTCATTTTAGGAAATTAGTCTTTTATTTTTATTTTTATTTATTTCTTTGCTGGACAAATAAGTTTAGGAAATTTATTATTTTAGTATTTCAATTGTAAATTAATTAATTCCTAATTCAAAATAAATAAATTAATTAATCCAAATTAGTTTAGAAAACTAAGAAAAATTAGGCACTTTCCTTTTCTTTACTTTCTTTTTTTCTACACTTTGTGTCCGGTTTTGAATTAATTTTCTAAGGCTTTTGCTTTGTAATATTAGCCTATTTAAAGGCTTATTTTCAATGATAAATCAAGCTTGAATTTTATACAAAAATTATTTATGAGATTAAATTCTCTTTGTTCTTTTGAACACCTCCAACACCATTAGCGAATGAGTGTTTTAGTTTGACTTATCAATAGGTCTTCCATCACCTATTGCGGCGTCTTTATTATATACTAAGGTTTCTAATCACAAGTTGGTTAGGGGTCAAGGTGACCATTAGAACTTGAACATAACTAGATCCGGGCTAATATAATACGGGTTTAGACACAGGTCGTCCTAGGTTCGTATCATTTGGTATCAGAGCCAAATTTTGTTCAGGTTTGATCTATCTTTATGTGCTATATTTGTTTTTGTGTTAATCTAGAATTTTAGCACTAGGTTAAGGTTGCTTCTATCATCATACACGTTCTGGATATTTAAAAAAAAAAAAAAATTTCATTCCTAGTTGAATTAGGATATCCTAGTTTTACCATATTTTTACTTCCTAGTTTGTTGGTTGCTTTTTCATCATTGTTCTTGTTAATTTTGGTTTTTGTTGAGTTTTGTTTACTATTTTAGTATTAAATATTTGCATTCATATATTCAAAAAAGAAAAAAGAAAATAAGAAAAGCCGAATAGATATTAAAAAAAAAAAACTACACAATTTGTATTTTGTTTGGGAGGTCACGGGCTTGATGATTATTTGTGAATTTGTGGCTTGAGAATTGCAATTTTTGGTTTTGATCCTTGCTATGGAAGTTGTTTTATGATCTGTGAGTTAAACAAAAAAAAAAAACAGCACATTTTTTATTCTTGTTGTTAGAGGCCACGGGTCTGGTGAGTTTTTCCTGTTGGAATTGCAATTTGGTTGTTAATTTTTGTTACTGGTACTCGAGTTGTGTTTGATATTCAGTGAGGAAAAAAAAAAAAGAAGAAAAGCCAAATAATAAAAAAAAAAATCGGTTTTCTTGAATTTAGTGCTGAAATTTGTTGCTGGAAATTTCTTGGAGCTGTTGATTTGTTGATTATTTCTTCAATATTTCGAGTTGCTGGAGAATTATTGTTGTTGCCGGATATTTGAATTTTGGGTGTCTAAATTATTTGGATTAAAATTAGTTGAAGAATTTGATACAAAACTTGAATTACAAGGGCAACAACCAACACTATTCTATATTTTTGTTCGATTTGATTCTTATTCATGTTTGAAATTCTTTTTCCTAATTTTTATTATTGAATCCTTAATCTCTTACCATCTGGTCCAGTTCTTGCTAATTCCGAAATTTTCCTTATTATTTTGCTTTATTTTGCCTAGAAAGCCGAAAACTAGGTTTTGTTAATTCATTCGGTATTGCTTACTTTTTGCTACTATTTTGTTGATAAGTTTAATTAAAACACACTTGTGATCTAATTTTTTTTTTTTTGAGGTGTCTTAATTAGACTTTGGGATAATTCGCTGAGTGGAAAAAGGCAAGAGTGTGTGAGCTTAAAAGAGGGTAAAAGTCAAAACTAGTGTGAAAATACGAGTGTCGAGACCTTGATTGAGTGAAACACATGAGGGAGTGATTTTTGGGGAGAATTTATTTTATTTAGTATTATTTATACTAACATGGCAGATTCAAGGTTAGGGAGAGGAGACCCACCACTAAGAATTAATGAAGAAGAATCCGTAGGATTCCATGGTGATTCCCCATCTACGGAAAGTGGTGAGCAAATGGACATGAGGGCTGTCTTAGAACAATTGCAGCGGATGAATGCTCAATTTGACCACATAAATCAAAGGATGGATAGAATAGTAACATCTCATGGTGGACCGAATTTGAGGCACGAGTTCCATGTCGAGGAAGCCGTGGACGACCTAGAGAGGAGTTTGAAGAGGAATATTTTGGAGATGATTTCGAGGAAGGAATGGATGAAACACTTGCTGTCCAAGAGAGGCTAGGCCATGGGAGGTGTAGGAGAGAGGAGATAGATGGTGATCTTGGCAACATCAAGGTAAACATACCACCTTTCATGAGGAAAAGTGACCTAGAGACTTACTTGGAATGGGAGGAGCATATGGAGATGATTTTCGATTGCTACAACTATTCGGAGGCCAAGAAGGTGAAATTGGCAGCAATGTAATTTGGTCATTATGCACTCCAATGGTGGACCGATGACCAAAGCACCCAAAGAAGAGTTGGTGATGATTTGATCACTACATGACGACAAATGAAAGGAGCCACGAGGAAGTGGTTCGTACCATCACACTATCATAGGTTGTTACATCAAAGGCTTCAATTGTTATTTCAAGGAAATAGGCCCATGGTGGATTATTACAAGGAGATGGAGATGCTTATGATGAGGTTAACATGAATGAAGATAGGGAAGCAACCATGGCAAGGTTCTTAGGTGGTTTGAATCATGAGATAGCCAATCAACTAGAATTGCAACAATATGTGGAATTGGAGGAGATGTTGCATGTGGCTATTAAACTTGAGCATCAATTTAAGATGAGGGGTACAAGCTCATGGTTTGGAGGAGTATCAAGTAGCGGGAGGTCAAGCCCAAATGCTTGCAGATGTAATCCAACCTTTGAAGCAAGAAAAAAGTAGAAACTTGGAGAAGAAAGCACCACTTGGCCAAAAAACCAGTCCAAAACCGAATCTGTCCAAGCACACAAAAATGAAGGTAAATTTGATCCTAAACCTTCTGGAACTCATGAAATTGTGTGTTTTAAGTGCCAAGGATGAGGACACATTTCCAATCAATGCCCGAATAGGAGGATCATGGTGCTGAAAGGTAATAGTGAACTAGAATTCGAAAGTGAGGAAAGTGGGGGAGAGGCCGAATTGGATGATGAAGAACTTGGAGGGGATAAGCATGCGGAACCCGAAACACTCCAACCTTCAAGGGCTGACTTGAGCCTAGTTTCAAGGAGGGTCCTTACTGTATACAAAGATGAGGATCAAATTCAAAGAGAAAACATCTTCCATACCCAATGCGAAATTCAAGGTAACATATGTAGTATGATTATAGATAGTGGAAGTTGTGTAAATGTAATTACTCTCATGGTAGTTGATAAATTAGGCTTAACAACTATTAAACATCCAGAAACATATAGATTACAATGACTTAATGATAGTGGTGAGATGAAAGTGAATAAACAAGCCAAAATAAAATTTAGCATAGATAAATATGTGGATGTTGTGTTGTGTGATGTTGTGCCTATGCATGCTGGTCATATATTGTTGGGAAGGCCATGGAAATTTGATAAAGATGCCATACATTATGGGAGAGAGAACTCTATTGTCTTTAAGCTTAAAGGCAAGAAGGTTAAGCTGGAGCCATTGAACCCGAAGAAGATTTT
This sequence comes from Ziziphus jujuba, assembly GCF_031755915.1. Taxonomy (NCBI): domain Eukaryota; kingdom Viridiplantae; phylum Streptophyta; class Magnoliopsida; order Rosales; family Rhamnaceae; genus Ziziphus; species Ziziphus jujuba. Next base: position 17,074,357 of record NC_083386.1, on the reverse strand, counting down.
TAGGGATCAATTACAAATGCAACAAAGGAGGGAAGCCGAGAAGCTCAAAGAAAAGGCTAGTATGTCACCAACGGTTCCACCATCCATTCAACAGGGAAAAGGTGAGCTTGCCTTCCAAGGTAAGTCCTCCAAAACCCAGGTTGAGTGGAAAATTTTAAATAAAATCGAGAGTGAGACACTTGGAGCAAAAGCCGAGAGTGATGCAAAATTCAATGAATCCGTGAGTAAGAAACAAAAAGAAAGAAAAGAAAGGAAAAATAAAAATTTTTATCTTAGTTTTAGGGATGTTAATAAAGCTATTTTGAGTGAGAAACCATTACTGGTCATGTATTACAAATATGCTTATTTAAAGATGCTTTTGTTATTTAGAACTTTATCTGCATTGTTGAGAGCTTTACTTTATGGCAATTTGAAAATTAGGAGAATATTATTTGCTAACTTTAGAAAGTGTAATTTTTGGCATAATAAGCATGTATTTTTAGATTTTATTGTGATAGTGTTTGATCCAGGAGATTTATTTGGTTGCAGTTACGAAAGGAAAGGTTTCCAAAACAAAGAAAGTCAAAGCTTATGTCGCGCGTGGATGAACCTTTTCAAGTTTTGGAGTGGATTAATGACAATGTGTTAGGTCTAAAATATTGATGATTTTATGCCATATTTATAGCTTAATATTTGTTAGTTTGTGTAAATTTGTTATGGAAAGATACTTAATTATGTATTTTTTTTAAATCTATGTGAAAGAGGAAGAATTTTAAGAAAACAACCATAAAAATGGATTCCTTGGGTCAAATTATGGTGGGAAGTAAGATTTGAGCTCGAACGGACTAAGCATTAAAAAGATTCCAAAAAGATACTTTGAAGATTCCATAAAGATTCTATCGGGAATTTCATGATAGAAGTGGATGTCATATGAATCATCACGATCTGAGGATTTCAAATGTCTCGTTATTTTTTAATTTCGAGGTGCGAGCAAAGAGTTATCGTCATTTAAAGTTTGGAATTTATAAAAAGGAATATTCTAGTTATATCTCTACCATTGATTAAAGGAGGGAATCAAGGCAATTTGAGGGCCAAGATAAAGACAAGTGGCAATAATTGGTTAATTTATCATTAATGAGGCACATGTCATGTCACATGCTTCATTAAGGGTAAATTAGACTAATTATCTATTTTTTTTAGAAAGAATTAGAGAAAATGAAAGTATTGGAGAGCAAGTAATATTAAGTTTCCTTTTTACACATGAAATTCGTCCAACCCTCTTGATGGCCTAAAAAAGGTATCTTCCAAGACTCCCACATTAAAAATAAAGAGAGAAAAAGGTTCCCAAGGTCCTATATATATAGCCCCCACCACATTGAAGGAAGATAGACAAGTTTAGAGAGTTATTTAAGAGCTTTTAGGAGGCTTAAATAAAAACAAACCAAATTTTGGGAGTTTCTAAGGTTCTCTTAAGGGTTCTAGGGTTTTAAAGTTTTAGAGATTTAGAAAATCAATTGGAGAGTTTGGAGGGGGCATAGAGACGTGGGCTTGCTTGGGGAAGAAGGCTACAACTTGGAGAGCTTTTGGAGGATTTCTTCAATAGTTTTTATTCTCTTTTCTTTCTCTTTAATTGTGAACATTATTGTTTTTTTCTTTATGATTATGGATATTGAAATTATTTTTGCCATGAACTAATTTCGTAGCTGGGGCTATGATGTAGCCCTGACTATGAATGTTTAATTATTTTAATATATGTTGAGTTTTATTTAATTAATAATATATTTCGTTAATAAATCATTGGTATGCTTAATGCTTTCATAGGCTAGAAGGAATGAATGATTTTAATAATATTTGAGCTTGGAAAATGATAATATTATGGATCTCCAATGATTTACATGAATGCATAATTGATTGGAAAATAGTTATGTCTCATGCCATATTATTTGTTTAATATATGCTTGATGAATTTGCATCATTTAATTTATAGGCCGAAAGGAATAAATTAGGTTATGTAAATATTATCAATTGTGAGTGGAAACTACTTTTGATTATTTTGTGATTAAGTGTGGTTAACAAAATTACTAGTTAATTAAATTCACATATTTAAGTAATTAAATTGTAATAGTTAGTGGTGAAATCAAATGCCCTAGTATTCATAATTATTCAATTCTTTCTCTTACTTGAAATAATTTTAATTGATTTTTTTTTGTTTAATTTAGTTTATTTATTTTCAATTTCCATCTTAAATTTTAGTTCAAATATTATCAAAACCTAATTAGCTTTAGTACTTAATTCTTAAACCTTTGGGTACAACAACCCTATTTTTCCTCTTTATTACTTGAAAACGATTCGTGCAATTGCGAGTTGATTTTACACATCATAATGCTTACAAACTTAATTTATCGGGTGAGTATAAAGTTAATGTTACATTTACTATTGTTGACTTATCTCCTTTTGCTGTAGGTGATGACTTTGATTTAAGGGAAAATAACTTTTCAAGAGGAAGGGAATGATGTGATTCCGCCTGTGCCCGTTCAACCGACTACCCACTGGGTACGTGTCCTATACGAATGAAGATGGGGCCAATCACTAGGGCACAAGTTAAGAGATTTAAAAAAAACATGGTTGGCTTTATTCATGGAGTGATTCAATCTCAAGAGGGCATGACAATATCTGAAGATACAAGACTCGTTTTCAGCCTTCAGGTGGTGAAGACTAATACGGATCCGAGTAGCTATTTTTGTGCAAATTTGGACTCCGGGCAGCAAGAAATGGGCCTAACACTTCATGAACTCAATGAATTTCATTAAGAGGACATGTAATCCAGTCAAGGCAGAATCAAAAGTATCTAAAAAGGACTTGTACGGATAGCCTCTCAATTTGGTCGAAAATGTGTTATTTTACCGCTGACTTTGACTTTTCTTCCTGTTTGACTTACTCCAATCAAGGCGCAATGTGTGGGAATAATTATTAATCGTATTTGGCATCCTAAATGGCATATAGAAGCTCATTTAAGGCCCAAACAAGTTGAAGATAGGTCAAAGATACCTTAGTAGTCAAGCTAGTCAACTACTTTTTTAATTTGATTTTGACTTTTAGTTTTAGGAAATTAGTCTTTTATTTTTATTTTTATTTATTTATTTACTGGAAAAATAAGTTTAGGAAAGTTATTATTTTAGTATTTCAATTGTAAATTAATTAATTCCTAATTCAAAATAAAGGAATAATTAATCCAAATTAGTTTAGGAAACTAAGAAAAATTAGGCACTTTCCTTTTCTCTACTCTCTTTTTCTCAACACTTTGTGTCTGATTTTTGAATTAATTTTTTAGGGTTTTTGCTTTGTAATCTTAACCTATTTAAAGGCTTATTTTCAATGTGAAATCAAGCTTGAATTTTATATAAAAAATTATTTGTGAGATTAAATTCTCTTTATTCTTTTGAACACCTAAAACACTATTAGTAAATGAGTGTTTTAGTTTGACTTATTAATAAGCGCATCACCTATTGTGGCGTCTTTATTATATACCAAGGTTTCTAATCACAAGTTGGTGAGAGTCAAGGTGACCATTATAATTTGAACATAATTAGATCCGGACTAATATAATATGAGTTTAGGCGCAAGTCATCCTAGGTTCATATCATTTAGTATCGGAGCCAAATTTTGTTCAAGTTTGATCTAACTTTATTTGCTATATTTGTTTTTATGTTAATCTGCAATTTTAGTATTAGGTTAAGGTTGCTTCTATCATCATACACGTTCTGTATATTTTTAAAAAAAAAATCATTCCTAGTTGAATTAGGATTTCCTAATTTTACCATATTTTTGCTTCCTAGTTTGTTGGCTGTTTTTTTTATCATTTTTCTTGTTAATTTTGGTCTTTGTGGATTTTTTATTTACTGTTTTAGTCTTAAATATTTGGATTCATATATTCAAAAAAAAAAAAGAAAAAAAAGAAAAGAAAACCTAAATAGATATAAAAAAATAATAAAACTGCATAATTTGTATTTTGTTTGGGGGGTCACGCGTTTGATGATTATTTGGTGTTGGAATTGCAATTTTGGTGTTGATTCTTTGCTACTGCACTATCTAATATAAGTAAAAAGAAAAGAAAAAAAAAGAAGAAGAAAAAGCCGAATAAAAAAAATTTTCGGTCTATTGAATTTGATGTTGAAATTTATTGCTGTAAATTTCTTGGAGCTGCTGTTTTGTTGATTATCTATTTAATAGTTGGAGTTGTTGGGGAATTAGTTTTGTTGTTGAATATTTGAATTTTGGGTGTTTAAATTTTTTGGATTAAAATTAGTTGAAGGATTTGATACAAAACTTGAATTACAAGTACAACAACCAACACTATTCTATATTTTTATTCGATTTTATTCTTGTTCATGTTTGAAATTCTTTTTCCTAAATTTTATTCTTGAATCCTTAATCTCTTACCATCTGGTTCAGTTCTTGCTAATTCCAAAAGTTTCCTTATTATTTTGCTTTATTTTTCCTAGAAAGCCAAAAACTAGGTTTTGTTAATTCATTCAGTATTGCTTACTTTTTGCTACTATTTTGTTCATAAGTTTAATTAAAACATACTTGTGATCTAATTACTGTTTTTGGAGTGTCTTAATTAGAACTTTGAGATAATTCGCTGAGTGGAAAAAGGCAAGAGTGTGTGAGCTTAAAAAAGGGTAAAAGCCGAAACTAATGTGAAAACACGAGTGTTGAGACCTTGATTGAGTGAAACATGTGAGGGAGTGACTTTTGGTGAGAATTTATTTTATTTTGCATTATTTATACTAGCATGGCAGATTCAAGGTTGAGGAGAGGAGATCCACCACTAAGAATTAATGAAGAAGAATACGTAGGATTCCATGGTATTCCTAAGCTACGGGGAATGGTGATCAAATGGACATGAAGGCTGTCTTGGAACAATTGCAACGGATGAATGCTTAATTTGACCACATAAATCAAAGGATTGATAGAATAGAAACATCTCATGGTGGACCATATTTGAGCTAAAAGTTCCATAGAGGTCGAGGTCAAGGAGGCCGTGGACAACCTAGAAAGGAGTTTAAAGAGCAAAATTTTGAAGATGATTTTGAGGAAGGAATGGATGAAACACTTGTTGTCCAAGAGAGGCTAGGCCATGGGAGGCATAGGAGGGAGGAGGGAGATGATGATCTTGGTAATATCAAGGTAAACATACCACCTTTCATGGGAAAAAGTGATCCGGAGGCTTACTTGGAATGGGAGGAGCGTATGGAGATGATTTTTGATTGTCACAATTATTCGGAGGCCAATAAGGTGAAATTAGCAACAATGGAATTTGGATACTATGCACTTCAATGGTGGACTAGTGAGCAAAATATTCGAAGAAGAGTTGGTGATGACTTGATTACTACAAGGCGACAAATAATAGGAGCCATGAGGAAGCGATTTGTACGATCACACTATCATAGGTTGCTGCATCAAAGACTTCAATCTTTATCTCAAGGAAATAAGTCCGTGGAGGATTACTACAAGGAGATGGAGATGGTTATGATGAGGTTAAGCATGACTGAAGATATGGTGGGGTTTTTAGGTGTTTTGAATTGTGAGATAGCCAATCAACTAGAACTGCAGCAATATGTGGAAATGGAGGAGATGTTGCATGTGGCTATTAAACTTGAGCATCAATTCAAGAGAAGGGGTACAAGCTCCTGGTTTGGAGGAGGTTCAAGCAGTGGAAGATCAAATCCAAGTGGCTGGAGAAACAATCCTACCTTTTAAAACAACCCAAAGCTGAAAGTTGGAGAAGAAAGTTCAAATCGGCTAAGGAGAGAGACTAGAACCGAATCTGTCCAAACACACAAAAGTGAAGGTAAATCTGATCCTAAACCTTCTAAAACTCATGAAATTGTGTGTTTTAAGTGCCAGGGATGAGGACACATCGATGGCCAATGCCTGAATAGGAGGATTATGGTGCTGAAACGTAATGGCAAACTAGAATCCGAAAGTGAAGAAAGTGATGCTGAAACTGAAATTGAAGATGGAGAAGTTGGAGATGATGGGCATGATGAATCCAAAACTCTCAAGGCATCTAAGTCTAATTTGATTTTAATAGCAAGGAGGATTCTAACCATATACAAAAATGAGGACCAAATTCAAAGAGAGAATATCTTCCACACCCGATGTGAAATTCAAGGTAACATTTGTAGTATGATAATTGATAGTGGGAGTTGTGCAAATGTAATTAGTAATTTGGTAGTTGATAAATTGAGGTTAGCAACCATTAAATATCCAGAATCTTATAGATTACAATGGCTTAATGATAGTGGTGAGATGAAAGTAAATAAACAAGTCAAGGTAAAATTTAGCATAGATAAATATGTGGATGTTGTTTTGTGCGATATTGTGCCTATGCATGTTGGACATATTCTATTAGGTAGACCATGGCAATTTGATAAAGATGCTACTCATTATGGTTGAGAGAATTGTATTGTCTTTAGATTTAAAGGTAAGAAAGTCAGGCTGGAGCCATTGACCGCGAAGGAGGTTTTTAGAAACCAACTACAAATGCAACAAAGGAAGGAAGCCGAGAGGCTTAAAGAGAAGACAAGTATGACACCAACGGTTTCACCATCCATTCAAGAGGGAAAAGGTGAGCTTGCTGTCCAAGGTAAGTCCCCTAAACCTAGATTGAGTGGAAAAATTATAATAAATATGAGAGTGAGAAACTTGGAGAAATAGCTGAGTGTGATGCAAAATTCAATGAAACCGTGAGTGAGAAAGGAAAAGAAAGAAAAGAAAGGAAAAATAAAAATTTATATTTGAGTTTTGGGGATGTTAATAAAGCCATCTAAAGTAAGAAACCATTTATGGTCATGAATTATAAAGATGTTTATTTAAAGATGCTTTTGTTGTTTAGAACTTTATCTGCATTGTTGAGAGCTTGACTTTATGGCAATTTGAAAATTAGGAAGATATTATTTGTTAACTTTAAAAAGTGTAGTTTTTGTCATAATGAGCATGTATCTTTAGATTTTGTTGTGATAGTATTTGACCCAAGAGATTTTATTTGGCTGCACTTACGAAAGGAAATGTTTCCAAAATAAAGGAAGTCAAAGCTTATGAAAATGCGATTTTATTTGAAAATTCAATGAAATCGCACGTGGATGAACCTTTTCAAGTTTTGGAGCGGATTAATGAAATGCTTACAAACTTAATTTACCGGGTGAGTATAATGTTAGTGTTGCATTTACTATTGCTGACTTATCTCCTTTTTCTATAGATTATGACTTTGATTTGAGGGCAAATCCTTCCAAGAGGAGGAGAATGATGTGATTCCACCTATGCCAGTTCAACCGACTACCCACTGGGTACGAGTCCAATACAAATGAAGATGGGCCAATCACTAGGGCATAAGTTAAGAGATTTAAGGAAAACATGGCTATCTTTATTCATGGAGTGATTCAATCCCATGAGGGCATGCCAATACCTGAAGATACAATACCCATTTTAAGCCTCTAAGTGGTGAAGACCGATACGAACCCGGGTAGCTATTTTCATGCAAATTTAGACTCCGGGAAGCAAGGAATGGTTCTAACACTTCAGGAACTCAATGAATTTCATTAAGAGGACATGAAATCCAGCTAAGGCAGAATCAAAATGATCTAAAAAGGACTTGTATGGACAGCCTCTCAATTTGGCCGAAAATGTGCTATTTTGACGCTGACTTTGACTTTTCTTCTTGTTTGACTTATTTCAATCAAGAGGAAACGTGTGGGAATCATTATTAATCATATTTAACATCCTACATGGCATATGGAAGCTGATTTGGAGCTCAAAAAAGCTGAAACTTGGTCAAAGATACCTTAGTAGTCAAACTAGTCAACTAGTTTCCTAATTTGATTTTGACTTTTAGTTTTAGGAAATTAGTCTTATATTTTATTTTTATTTATTTATTTGCTGAAAAAATAAGTTTAGGAAAGTTATTATTTTAGTGTTTCAAGTGTAAATTAATTAATTCCTAGTTCCAAATAAAGGAATTAATTAATCCAAATTAGTTTAGGAAACTAAGAAAAATTAGGCACTTTCCTTTTTCTACTTTCTTTTCTCAACACTTTGTGTCCGATTTTGAATTAATTTTTTAAGGCTTTTGCTTTGTAATCTTAACCTATTTAAAGACTTATTTTCAATGAGAAATCAAGCTTGAATTTTATACAGAAAATTATTTGTGAGATTGAATTCTCTTTGTTCTCTTTGAACTTCTAAAACACCATTAGTGAATGAGTGTTTTAGTTTTGACTTATCAATTGGATATCCATCACCTATTGTGGCATCTTCATTATATACCAAGGTTTCTAATCACAGGTTGGTTAGGGGTCAAGGTGACCATTAGAACTTGAACTTAATTAGATCCAGGCTAATATAATACGGGTTTTAGGCGCAAGTCATCATGGGTTCGTATCACTTACCTCCATCGCTCATTCATATCTTGCCGCCATAGTGGCTTCACAATTGGCCTTATGGTGCCATATTCAATGACACCCAATAAGATTTCTAACTCAAAACACATTCCCACACATATTTTTCTTGACATCTCATTTGCCTTAACAAGGTTGTCTTCTCTCTTGGACAAACAAAGGTTGTACCACCTAGTCGCATTGCTTGTTCCTTCTATCCCATTCTTCATGGTTGTCAAGATTCTTGATTAAAGGCAAATCTATTTATTGTATTGTTTGAATAATTATGAGATCGAGACTATGAAAAGACCATATGGTTAGCAAGTCATCGACTATCCAAGAGAAACCTCAAGAAGAAGTGCACTATCAGCCCATAAACTCCAAGAAGAAATGCGCATCCTGCGATCCCCTAATGAAGCCTTGCACTACCTACACGGCTTGTGAAATCCAAGAAGAGTACTGTGGCTAATAATCTTTTGTGGCTCTTCATTGAACAATGCATTAGTCCCTTTCTAAGTACCAAACTTTATTCCAAATGCTCATCCCAATAAAGAATTTCGCATTTGCCTCGCTACTCAAGCACCCATGTAAAGATGTATCTTTATCATGCATTGATATTCGCTTGCTAAACATTCCCACATCATAGTCAAGTTGGGCATATCTCCACAACTACTGACACACTGTGCAAGAATGCTCACTCATAGTAGCATTGGGGTTCTATGGATCCAAGCATCTCCAATTAACACCATTCGTTCCAATTTGTCTATATTTGGACAAACCGATATCTGATATCAACTGTTATGGTCCCACATTTTATGAAGCAGATATAGATCGTGTGGTGCCAAGAATCTCTAGTCAAGGCCAGCCTTTCGACTATTCGAGCTCCATATATCAACCCATATGATACCAAAATTACGTCCTTAAGGTTCATCGATGAGGACTACTCCGATGAGTCTCGCACGTAGGCGATTATGATTGCTTCTCAACATCAAGGTTATTAGCCAAAATGCTCACCCCATCTACAGGTCTTCATAGTCATCAAGGTTTACGCCACTTGACATGCTCACCTAATAGCATCATGCCCACTCAGTAGCCTAAAACTCAACCTTATGCCAAGATCTAGCCAACAACCAGACTCTCCATGCAGGCCTTAGCTTAAACACATCTCGAATAGCATATGATCTTGAGGCATGTACGCTAACATCATGCCAACATACCACCTAAGGGAGTAACACATGATTAGAAGCCCACATATGAATGCTACACGATGGCACGGAGTCATTCTGTTTGTGCCCACTAACTTCTAAGTAGAGCAAAGTAAAATCCAAGCATCCACTTTAGGGCACACTTGCCACAATCCTATAACAAAGGTCCATGTGTGTCTCTTACATTGGCCATAGAAAAAGGCATAATCAATGCTATACTGAACCTCTAGCATGAGAGTAGCACAAAATATAAGCTTACAGTGCCTACTGGTACTGTCCCTAAGACTCTTTATCTCTCAGAAACATAAGACCACATTCATGGCACCTATGCCCTTCTTATGGGCTTGCCCATTGCTCATAGGAGGCTTGCTTAGCCTAAGCGCAAAGTCAGATTCGGGATCAGTTAAGAGCCAGACATTGACACCCCCTCTAAAGGGTTTATTTTGCCATTTACTTTTTGCCAGTTGGAAAGATTATTTTGTGTGAGGAGTCATAATGAGGTTTTCTCGAGCAAACCTTCATCTCTTGGCCTGCCATTTGACATACACTATTCCAAAGATATTATTAAGAGATTCACATAGTCTGAGATTGTAAATCCCAAACTTTAAATATTTACAAAAATACCACTGGACCATTTCAAAGGTGCGGTTTGTCACACAAATCATGTTTGTGTGTGGGCAAAGCACACAGAGAGTAGGCTACATGTTGGTGTAGTTTGGCATGTATGTGTATGTGTGTTAGCATAGTTTTGCACTGTGTGATGGTATGGATGGGCATGCAGGTTCATGTGCATGGGCGGGATGATGTGTAAGTTTGTATTTGTGGGCAACGCGGCACACACGTGTTTGGCAAGCTGTTATAGGTAATTCTATATGTGGCATTGCATGCTAAAGGCATTTTACAATGGACAATAATGATAATTTATGTATATAACACCTTGCAAGGAGCAATTGTGGATAACTACTAGTTAATCGGCAAACAACGACAACGATCATACATGTTTTAGGGCATAGGTTGCATTCTTCCAAACAATATAAAGGCTTGTCTAAAAACATATCAGATGTTGGTTGGTGTCTGCATTATTTCCAACGGTGGGGGATGTTCACTGCATATGGCGACTATGTGGCATTGCCTTGTTGGTGTCAAAATGCACAATTTTAGTATTTATAAGCCTAGAATTTGGCTTGAGATGCCAACAAGTAAATGTGGCGATCCTTATGTAATTTGGTTGTATCCTTTGTTATAGAGAGTTAATGGAAATGGTTGGGCTTTGCTTGTAAACTTGGTGTGCATTGTGATTTCTCTTCCACACTCAGGATGTGTGTTTTGTGTGTAGATTCTCTCATTTGAATGTGTTGTCACTTGTGCGCAATCGATGATATTCGTGGAGTGAACCTCATGATGTTGCACTGAAGAAGTGCTATGCTCTCAAAGCGTAAGTGAGACTCAGTTTGTGGGGAAGGTTGAGTAAAGTTGGCTAGTAAGACAATAAAATTAGGGTTTCTAATCCCGAACAATTACTTTATAATATTGTCACCTTATGTACATATAGGTGATTGTGCATATGGGAATTTTTTTTTTTTTTTTTCTAGCCAATGAGGTAAGTTTCTTAACTATGGGTTGTATGATAGGGAATGCTAAAATCTCTAGTTATGTATGACATTGAGCTTTCTAATATGCAATATTGATTTTTGAAATTTTACAAAGTGATCACATATCTATAATTTACATATACTATAAGATATGTTATTCAATCTGGTGGGTTACACGTAATGCTACCAAAAACGTCTTCAATATAATAAGTATGTGCATGCATTATATAGCAAAATAATATATATGTATATATATAATATTATTATATTAGTGGGTTACAAGTAATTTTACCGAAAACGTCTTCAATAATAGGTATGTGCATGCATTATTATATTAATGGGTTACAAGTAATGTTAGCGAAAACGTCTTCAATAATAGGTATGTGCATGCATTAGATATCAAAATAATATATATATATATATATATATATATATATAGGTACATGTGCATAGTTATAGAATTGCTCAATCTTGCAAAATTTTAAAACATGTATTTAAAATTTACTCAACTTGTTTGTAAAAGCATTTTAGTCCAACTTAGTTCATTATAAGAGCAAAATCCAAAAATTTAAATACTTGTTGTTTTAATTTTTTTAATAATAAATACCATCCATTCTGTTTTTTTTTTTGTTTGAAAATTTTACTAAAAAATATTATTTTTGTATTAAACGTATTTAATATATTTAAATTAACAATATTTTTTCATAAAAATAACAAATTTGAACTATTTATAAACTATTTACAATTTGAATTTATTATTCAATATTAGCGCATGAGTCTCATTTGACTTATTCTGTTAAGAACCAATTGCACTTTAATATCTTATAGCTTGAGGAAGCTTTGCCCCTTCAACGCTGCAATGCCCTATCCACTAGCATCCTATCACTCTTTTGCTCCACCAATAGTAGATCACATTTCACATTCAGATGGTATGGAATTTTTTTTTAGACTTCCAAAAAGGTTATCCATCCTAAAATTATTTATATTAGAGCATGGTTAACCAGAATTCTTTCAAGTCTTTAAACCAACTGTTTTGAAAAGGCTTCGAATATAAAAAAAGTATCTATTTTACATTTAAAATATCCTTATTCCATATCCGAATAATGTAAAATTGGATACCAAATAGTTTTTACTAGTAAGATAGCCTGCTCGTGCGCCCCGAATATACTCACACTCACATAATTTCACCCTTAGCCATCATTATCCACCTCCTTTAAAGCCCATGTAGCACACTTACCCTGACATCCTCACATAGTTTCACCTTTGGTCATCATGAATTGCTCAATTAGTAAATATAAGGTTTTCAAAGTGACTTTCATGGAAATGAGAAGTGGGTGTCTTTAGGTAGGAATAGAATCACATTAAGGAATTTCGAGAGTTTTATTTTTTTTATGCTCTTTTATTATTAATTTGCAGTTATTTTTGAATAATTTAAATGTGACGTTGCTGGAAGATACACAACCGAGAAGTGAATTTGATGCAAAAAATTAAGGCTAGGACATTGTGCGAAGAATCTGATGCTAATTGTTCTTCTTTGCTTATCTCAACAGCTCATACTAACTATTGTATATTTTTTAATTTATTTGGTCTTCCAAACGCTGGCCTTCAAAATAGAAAAAGGAAAATAAAAAATAAAAAATAAAAAAAATAACTCGGCATGTGACTCAGGAAACTCACTCGAATATTTCATATTTGCCTTGTTGCCTGTCCTTTTATTCCTTATCTTTTTATTTTTGGGAGCAACTGGGTCTGGGTCCAACATTTCAAAAGGCATCCAAATGGGTAATTTCCTATATTGAACCTTTTTCTTTCTACGAAATGTTGGACTTTATAAAACTTCCAAATGGGTAGTATTTTTTTTTTTTTTCATTAACTTTCCAAATACATATATTATAAGGAAGATGGTAGTATCCGAAATTTTGCTTCTCAATTTTTTTTCTCAAACAAATAAGTATAGATTTGTAAATTAATACAGTAAAATCTCTTTATAGTAGCACTTTACAAAGAAATAACCTCCATTAAATAAAAAAAAAAAATTGTTTCGATTTGAATCAATTATAAATAGAAATAAATTCCACATCATAACAAATTATAACTACTTAAGTCTCATTTTAAAGAAATTTGTCTTTACAAAATAATAATTATCCGTGTAATACAAAAAATATATGATATGTTACATTAAAAATTTAACATGATATAAAATATTTATGTAAAGTAGTTTGGGACATTAATTATTTTTTAGAGTTTTTATAGAATATTTATGAACTTATTGGCATATAATGACTCGTTATTATGGATACCTTATTGTTGAAGCCAAAATAATTCTAGCATCTCAAGCATCTTTAGAGCTTCTTGACACGAAAATTTTGTATATCTGTCCTAATTTTCAAAATTATATATAAATATCAAATAAAACTATTTTGGTTGATTGAGGATTGCATTAGATATGTTACTTAATAGAATTTTTAACAAATACCTCCTTCAAATTATAAACTCCTCATATTTTTAAAACTAATAGGCTTCCAACAATATAACTATACAAAGGTTTTATTGAATATGGTTAGTAGCTAAAAACTAAAGGTGAATAAGAAAGCTCATGGTACCTTGTTATCACACATTTAGAAAACATATTAGGATTCTTATCACTTTCCTATATTAGTATTTAACAAGCACCACAATGTTTAGTATTTTACCAGATTATATGTAACTTTAGTGTAAAGGAAATCTATAGCATAGCTTCCATTGTTTTTCAAAGAAAAATATTATTTGTCACCACTAGTGAATGATCATCAGTGAAATTTGTAATGCCAGCATTATGGATAATAAAATTAAATGTCCTAATTACAATTTATCACATAAAATAATAATAATTATTAGTGGTAACAAATAGCAAAACTCATTTTCAAATGATTAAAGTTTCAATATTTTTTCTAAACTATAAGGGAAAAGATATCACTTGAATCCATGACTTGATTGTGGGTATGCAAGAAGTCGAAAACTTTTTTTTTTTTGGGACAAATCATCAAATTTGAAAACTTAGCTCACTCGAACTTGATTCTTAAAAAAAAGAAAAAAAAAAAGGTTTATAATATATTAACATCCTCTAGTTTCGAAATGTTGCACTTTTTGCTCTCAAATTTAGAACATTTTAATTTCAGTGCTTTAGTTCTAATTTGTTTCATTTTGATCAAATTGAGATTTTTTTTCTTTCTAACAATGATCAATGGTTCTGTCTTATTTAGTCAATATTAAGATATAATTTTTTCCAATATATGCTCTCTAGTATTAATTTGTTGTAATTGTTGCTGCTCTATTTTCATAAATTGTCCTTTTAAACCTTTTAAACTACTAACTATAATTTGCCACAAAATTTCAATTGGATCGAATTAAAATAAACTAGAACTTGAAAGCCTAAATTGGAACATTTTAAATCTGATAATTTCAGTTCATACAATTAATTACACTCTAAATCCCAACCCAAAAAAAAAAAAAAAAAAAAAACGATACCTTTATACAGAAAATGATCAAGGTTTAGTCCGAAAAACATCAAAAGTAATAGCCGTCAAACAAAAATTAACTTTTTGAAAAAATAAATATTCACTTGGAGCTCACTTCCTCGATTTTCACCAACTTCAAAGAAAATCAAGATTATAACTTGAATCAAGTCACCATACATAACAAAATTACGTAACAAAATTTTCGGAGCGGAACAAAACCTTGTATAAAATATAATATTAATTATCATCTAAATTTGTCACATCTTTGAGCAACAATCCCTTCATTTTCTTTTTCTTGGAGGGTAAGTTTTCAAAACTCTTTCTGATATGTGTACTAAAATATATCTACACATATTACATACTAAGAAAATATTTAAAAAAAAAAAACCAAAAAAAAAAACTATTTATCAAAGATCACGGTAGTCATGCCAGCAAACAAGCATAGTGACACACCGGCGGAGTATGTAGAACCTTGCCCTCTGTTCCTTCACTAGCAAACTGCATCTTCTCCCAAATGATTTGCACGGACCTCTCACGTGCCTGTTGCAGAAGTTGTTGTTGTTCTCTTGCTCCATCTTTCTCTCTTGCTTCTCCTTTCGCTTGAATTGTTTGAAAAACCCAGAGGAATTTATAATGTCAGAGAGAGAACGAGATGATAGAGAATAAAGATTCTTTTTAATTTGTTTGGTGGTGTTAAAAGAAAGGGGGGTATAAGGCGTTTATATATAAGCTTTGATAATTGCTTGGGATTTTTTTTCCCCTTCATTTCTACTTAATTAAAGGACGAGATTGCCCCCCTATGCTTTCTGATGTGAATTTTAATTGTAAGGGCTTTGAGGTAATATTAACTAACCTGTCATCTCTGTCGTCTAATTGCTATTTATTATTATTATTATTTTTTGTCTGAGGTTGATTTTCCTTAATTAAGATGGTCGTTAGAGAATAACGAGGTTGGCTTAATTGTAAGGGCTTTGAGGTAATATTTACTAACTTGTATTATTTTATTATATCTCTATTATTTGAAAAAAATAAATAAAAGACAAATGTTATATATTTCATTAGATTTTCCGAACTTTGTATAAGATCTATCAAGTTTGTTATTATTATTGTTATTTTTATTTAATGTTATTATTAATTTTGTTTAGTAAGAGAGTTAATGATTGGGGGGATGAGGTCCTTTCGAGCGTGACCATGAGAATGGTCATGAATGCCAACACGTGTCCCAAGTAAATTGTTTTTTAAGTCGGTGCGTTTGGATGACTTGTTGCAGTGTACAATTTAGGCTCACGTGCGGATGGACTTGTTTGACCAACATCTCATGTATAAAATATATATTTATACAAGTGAAAATAAAAATCATTATTATTGTACTGAAGGACTTTCGGCTTGATATTATTTTTAAATGAGATTTTCTTTGTTTGGTGTAAATTTTTAGAGAACATAGGCTATCGTGTTTTATCAATGTGTTTAGCCACGTTGACACATGATCTATCGGAGCAAACATATTTTCGGTTGTCCAGTTAATATGTACTGAACAATTTTTCAATTTGAACACATTAACACTTAAAACAATGTTTGGTAATCTCGCAAATGAAAAACTGAAAGTTGTTTGTTCAAGGATATTTTATAAAATTTTTATATGTTAAAAAGAAAAGTTTTGTTAAACAGAAAATGCAATTGTGTAAATAACAACACACATATTTTAAATCTTATTCAATTGAACTGGATTAAGGTTTAAATGGGATGAGATATAAAATAGTTTAGTCCATTATAATCTAATCCTTGTAAATTAAATGAACCGTTCATGCATCAAATATTCAATTTAAACATCCCTTCACCATTCCATCAACACAACTTTTTGCAAAACAGCCCCTCTAGCTATTTAAAAAATCAAATATTTAATATTTTTGCGCTTAAAACAAGTTCAACATTTTATAATGATCCAAATCGTAAACATAAACTTTTTTGAACAAGTCAGATTATTTTTTTAAGCATTATAAAAGCATAAATTTAAAGTGGTCAAATTTTTTTATCAAAATTTTAGTATTTATAATTTGACAAATTTTAAATAATTTATCTATTCATGTATTTAAGGTAATATTAATTTAATACTATTAAAAAACTCCCATATAATTTGTTAATAAAATTTTAATAAAAAAAATTAGTACTTATTGCATTGCTCATTATAAAATTGGTGTGTAAGAATTGAGCTAGATTCATTTTACACCCCTTTCTTTTGATTAGCTATTTTTTAATCAATGTAATTGTTATTAATATCAACCAAAGATGTCACAATTTGTATTATTTTTCTTGTCTCGTTGATGTAAGTTTATTTCTCATAATGTTCCTATCATGAAAATCACCATTGTCGATGAAATTAATCTATTGTCGCCTTCATCTGCAACACCATTGCAACCATTCTTATCGATTCCCACGCTAATTGCAACACCGTTCCATCAGTCTCAACTGTCACCAAATTAATAAGTTACTCCTATCTATCAATATAAATATATAAATATAATATATAGATATATATATATATATATATATATATATGCTATAAAACGTTGTCCATCTCCTCATATATTATGGGTGTCTAACTTCAGGTAACATGTTACAAAAAGTCTGCGCACGCAACAAGTCACATAATTTTAGGCATCTATTATTATATTTTATCAACTGGAAAAGTATATAAATCAAATACTAAAGTGGTTAGAAAGAGTAGTCCAATATTGTACCCAAAGGAGTAGGTTAATCAATTTGATATACTTGTCATATTGATCAAATTAGAGAGAAATGATTGTTGTAGGCTAGTCATCAAGGCAAATATTAAGAAAAAGGGAAGCTATTAAAAACAGATAAATTGATAAAGTAGAAGGAAATCAATGATATGGAAGTATTAGGGATTTGGAATTCACCACGAATATTAAGGTCTGACACTAAGCGTGCTCGTATTGGAATTTACATTAAAAGTTCACCACACCTAATCCATGTATTTGTAAGAATCGTTTTAACATAAACTTAGAAACAATAACACAAGTTAGTAGCTTTCACATACTATAACATTTATGTACCAATAAATGCTTGAAATTTTCAAATTTTAACTGAATTTGACCAATTAAAATATTTATAGGTCCTAAGTTTGATTTTTTATATAGTCAAGTGATAGGACGGGTCCTGGAACCCCATTTTTGGATGCCCAAAAAAGTCATGTCTAAGAAAGCTCTATCAAATTTTCTATCAAAAACCCAATATAATTTCCTCATAATTGGATGTAACCCAATGAAACAGGTAAGATAACGTTAACATTTTTTATGGAATTCTAAAAAAATTATCAATAAAAAGATAATAGTAATATATAAATTATACATATCAGGCTAATCTATTAGAAGAATCTAATGAGTACAATGAATCAATGCAAAATATCAAAAGTGCTTAATATAATGACTAATAAGAATTTAGCAAACGAAATAATATTTACTATTATTAAAGTCAAAGGAAAAGAAATAATACCTCAGCAACGGATACCATGCAAACAATGAAAATGCTTAGACATGATGAATGTAACTTGTTAGCTGAGGTTCAGGGGAATAATTTGAAAGCAAAACTATGAGACAAGTTTAATGAGTGGAATAAAATAATAATATGAAAATAATTATTTATCTTTCGAACAATTTTCTCAAAACCTCACTTACATGCATTTTCAATTTCCCTGTTTTGAAATCTGTTTTCCAGAAAACACACGAACTTTTTCCAAAAATATATCAAATTTTCATATTCCATATAAACATATTTGTAAAAATGATACCAATCATAACCTCCTGTACTTAAATAAATAAATTATATTTTACAAAAATAATCCATAAGCAAAAGTTTTAGTTTCATAACCATAGTACACAAAATACCAGAACCTATGTGTCATGTCCAGTATCAAATCCTGTCATACGACCTTTACCATCCCAAGTCATCATAAAGCCCATAGGCCAAGGTGAAATTATCATATGACCCTTAGCATCCCTAAAGCATCGCAAAGCTAGGACCTCTCATTCAACCTTTATATCACGTGATTACGGTAGGGGGTTAAGTTACACACACACACATATAAATATATATATATGTGTGTGTGTGTGTGTGTGTGTGTAATTATAACTATATTTATAACCGAATCCATATTTGTATTTGTAACCTTGATATTGTTTGGCATACAACATTAGCGATCCATATCTCACATATATTTCATAACAAAATATAATTTATTTCCTTAATATTTATACCCAAAAACTCAATATAACTATTTAACATGTTATATGCAAAACATATGTAAATAAGCTAAATAAAATAATTAAATTATAAAAATTTCTTCGATGTCAAAACATATGTAAATTTATATAGTAGTAATCAATCTATCTATCAAATCTTTTTAAATACTCAGATCCATAATTTTACCATGAGGATATTAAAATTTTGAAACAATTAAAAACTTACTGAAAAACTAACTATCAAAACTTTTCAAATACCAAGATCCACAATTTCACCATGAATATATTAAAATTTGGAAACAATTAAAAACTTTTCAAAAATCACATGAAATAGTAACTTTTATATTTATTCACATTTATAAACATATATAATTATATAACCAAAATTTATATAAAATTTCATATATCTATGAAAACCACAAACCATCAATTTAGGACGCCCCAAAAATATTTAGGAAAAAAGCAATACACTAACAGAGATATAGCAAACCCCTGTTCTACTATTGGATCACTTCAGTTTCTATCCCAAATAATAAAATATAACAATAACACTTTTTAACCTTCCAAAAATTAAACTAGATACATTGATGCATATCAAATATCTTAAAATAACTTTTACAACACCAAAATTACCAGAACTATTCATCAAAGGGTCTAATTATATTGCGAATCCTTAATATTCGATATCTAAAATTAGGATTTTTCACCTGAAGGTCAATTTGATGCAAATGAACATTTCCATGGGTCCTACTAACACATCTAATTTCACTAATCTAACTTCAATTTTGTGACATTTTGACAAATTTTGTCAAACTTTGTCCAAACAAATGGAAAGCTTGTCTAATGGATAACAACTATCTTAGCTCACCTTGGTCTAAAAAGTTGCCGATTGCTTAAAAACATGTAAAAAAAATTTGGCCAAATTTGATATTGATGAACTTCTCAAACCGTGAAGAATTTTGCAAAACAGAGGTTGGATTAGTGCTTAATGGGTCCAAAATAAGGGGGGAAAGGGAAGTATATGGATAGGATTGAAATGGCCAAATTGCTAGACAATTGAAACTGGCTATAGCCAATTTTGCCAACTTGATTTGATCATGTTTAGTGGTGACTAGAATTGGATCTTGGTTGCCAAGGTCAGCATGGGATTTCCTTGGGGCTGGCGCATATAGCAGATTGATGGCCAATTAGGGTTTAGTCGGCAGTGACCTGGTTTAGTGTTAAACAGGGTTCGTGGGTTGTCAAGTATCGGGGGTCTTTCGATGGGTCTATGGATCTGATGGTTTTTGGGACAAAAATGGTATTTCCTAATTTTTTCAATGAATTTATGGTTCCCTACACATATATATACCTTTGGATCACTAACAAACAAAAATTTGGTATTCATTTGGACACTAATATAATATTGATGCTCAACAGTTCTTAAAACCATAACTTTTTAGCCATAAATTAGAATTAGATATGCTGTCAGTCTATGAACTTGTACCAATGAGCTTTATACAATGGTTCAAGAGTCAAAGCCAAAATCCATCTTCAAAGAAAAGCTAAACCTGATTTCACTTAAAAATTCAATTTTGATAAAACTTAATCAAACCGTCCAAATTTCAAATTCCAAGTGTTTTCTAGGGATGGACCATCACATCAAGATTTTGGTTTGATTGGTATGTCTTATTGTAGAGCTCATAAATACGAGTTCACAGACTAGCGCATGCTTAATTTTGAATTATGGTTATAAAGTTAAGGTAATGAGAAGTTTCGAGCATTAGTATAGTATAATTGTCCAAACTAGTTTCGAATTTTCATTTATTAGTGATCCAAAACCTTATACATATATATATATATATATCTATATATGGAAAACCATGACTTCATTAAACAATTTAAAAAATACCCAAAATCTTTAAACAACCCAGCAGACATAAGAGAAGATTGCATTAAATCCTAAGACCCATTTTCTGAAAGGATTAGGGCAAGGTTAATCTAAAAAGAACAAGGTTTTGAAAGGTTTGGAAATTGATTTGGAGTTTAGATGTTCTCGGCTTGCTTTGGTTAAGCTGCTGGAAAATTTTCCAGTTTTGACCGGTTTATGTTTCTCTTGGTTTCAATATGGAAACTAAGGTAGTTTCTCCAAAATTCAATACATATTATTCATTGAGATGTGATTAATACTTATAGCATACAAAATAGGTGTGAAAGTACACCATGGCCGGTTTTGAATACCAATACAAAACAAGACCTTCATGGTGAAGCAAAACACATGTGTAAAGTAACTTTGCCACATGCTTCATGGTTTGTTGACAAGTGTTGCTGCCTCATTAGATGGTTCATGTTGAAGTAGTCCTCATGCATGATGACATATGTCCTTCCATGCATTGGATGAGGGAGAGGCCGAAATGATACGAACCTAGGACGACCTGCTCCTGCTCCTGCTCCTAAACCCGTATTATATTACCCCGGATCTTAATTAAATTCAAGTTCTAATGGAATTGACCTCAACCCCTAACCAACCTGTGGTTAGAAACTTTGGTATAATGTAGAGGCCATTATGGGGATGGAAAACCTATTGATAAGTCAAGCTAAAACAACCAATTCTCTAATGGTGTTTTAGGTGTTCTCAAATAACAAAGAGATAATTAATCTCACTAGTATTTTCTCAATCAAATCCAAGTTAATTCTTATTGATAACTAAGCCTTTAAATAGGCTTTGAAAAGGAAACTTAAAAAACCCTAGAACATAAAGAAAACCGGCCACCACACGTAAAGAAACCTAGTTGGCCGAAACTATACTTCCTTTCCTAATCTAAGTTTGATTAATTAATTCCTTTATATTAAATTAGGAATTAATTAATTTACAATGGAAAGAATAAAATAAAAACCTTCCTAAAGTTACTTGTCTAGAAAATAAATAAATAAAAGCCAAAAAATAATGGTAGTTTCCTAAAACAAAAAGTAAAAACAAATTAGAAAACTAAAAATGCTAGCCTTTTGATCAAGTTGACTTTAATCAATCTTTGACCTTTTTGAGCTCCAAATCAGCTTGTAGATGCTTTTTAAGATGTCAAATAAGCTGAATATGAAGTCCCACACGTTTCCCATGCTTGGAAAAATAAGAAAAGGCTAATACAGTAAAATACAGTAAAGCCAGCAAGCAATACAGCAAATTCGGCCAAATTGTTGATGCTGTCCATACAAGCCCTTTTTGATTGCATTTGAGGCTGCTTTAACTTGATTTCATGACCTATTAGGCATATGTATTGGACCCATAAAGCATTGCAACCATTGTTTGCTTCCCGGACTCTAAAAATGTACCAAAACCGTCACCCGGGTTCGTACCAGTCTCCAGCACTTGTATCAGCAAAACAAGTCTTGGTTCTTTGGTCATGATCATTCCTTCTTGATTATGATTTATCCTTTGAATAAGCACAGCATGGTTATCCTTGAACTTCTTGGCTTGTGCTCTAGTGATTGTTCCCACCTTCATCCGTAACGGATCGGCACCCCAGCGGGTTGTCGGTTGTACGGGTTCGGGCGGATTCGCATCATTCCCCTCCTCTTGAAAAGGATTTGTCCTTAAATTGAAGTCATCACCTACAGCAAAAGGGGATAAATCAGCAACATTAAATGTAGCACTAACACTATACTCACTCGGTAAATCAAGTTTGTATGCATTGTCGTTTATCCTCTCCAAAACTTGAAAAGGTCCATCGCCCCTCGGCATGAGTTTGGATTTCCTTTGTTTATGAAACCTTTCTTTCCTTAAATACAGCCACACCCAATCTCTAGGTTCAAACACCATTGAGTTTCGGCCTTGATTAGCCACCTTTGCATATTGCTCGGTCCAGCTCTCAATGTTTGCCCGTGTCTTCTCATGAATCTACTTTACAAAATCAGCTTTTTGTTTTCCATCTAGATTAGCACGCTCATTTAAAGGTAAAGGTGTTAAATCTAATGGAGTCAAAGGATTAAAGCCATAAACAATTTCAAATGGAGTAAATTTAGTTGCTGAATGTAAAGACCTATTATATGCAAATTCAACATGTGGTAAACATTCTTCCCCAGTTCTTAAATTTCTACTAATTAATGCTCTCAACAATGCAGACAAGGTTCTATTTACTACTTTGTTTTGTCCATCAGTTTGTGGATGGCAAGTAGTTGAAAATAAAAGCTTAGTACCTAAATTAGCCCACAAAGTTTTCCAAAAATAGCTTAAGAACTTAGCATCCCTATCCGATACAATAGTTTTTGGCATTCCATGTAACCTAACAATTTCCTTGAAAAACAAGTTAGCAACATTGGAGGCATCATCAGTTTTATTACATGCAATAAAATGTTCCATCTTAGAAAACCTATCTACTACGACAACTATTGAATCCTTACCTGTCCTTGACCTAGGCAAACCAAGAATAAAATCCATAGACAAATCTACCTAAGGATAGGTAGGAATCGGCAAAGGCTTGTACAATCCATGCGGCTTCAATATTGATTTTGTTTTCCGGCACTTCAAACATCTTTCACAAATTCTCCCAACATCTCTCCTCATGTTAGACCAATAAAAATGTTCTTGCAGCAAGGATAAAGTTTTTAAAACACCAAAATGATCCATTAAACCACCCCCATGTCCTTCCCGAACCAATAATTCCCTAATGCTACAATTAGGCACACAAAGTTTGTTTTCCTTAAACAAATATCCCTCAAATATGTAAAATTTATTTAATCCATGTTTCGAACAAGTTCTAAAAATTTCTCCAAAGTCACTATCATGCTCATAAAGTTCTTTCAATTGTTCAAATCCAAGCAATCCAGCATCTAAGGTAGAAAAGAGTACATACCTTCAGGATAATGCATCGGCAACCATATTTTCCTTACCTTTTTTGTAGCGGATCACATATGGAAAGGTTTCAATAAATTCAATCAACTTGGCATGCCTTCGGTTGAGCTTTCCTTGACCTTTAATATGCTTCAAAGACTCATGATCCGTATGAATCACAAACTCCTTTGGCATGAGATAATGCTGCCACGTCTGCAAAGCCCTCACCAAAGCATACATCTCCTTG
This sequence comes from Ziziphus jujuba, assembly GCF_031755915.1. NCBI lineage: Eukaryota > Viridiplantae > Streptophyta > Magnoliopsida > Rosales > Rhamnaceae > Ziziphus > Ziziphus jujuba. Next base: position 17,050,333 of record NC_083386.1, on the reverse strand, counting down.
TCATAAGTAGGGTAGTTTAGGGCAGCTCCATTTAATTTTTCACTAAAGTAGGCTATGGTTCTTCCTTCTTGCATTAAGACAGCTCCAATACCTACACCCGAAGCATCACACTCAATTTCAAAAGTCTTAGAAAAATTTGGCAAAACTAATAAAAGTGCATTACACAATTTTTCTTTCAACAAATTAAAAGATTTTTCTTGTACTTTCCCCCATTTAAAGCCGACATTCTTCTTGACAACTTCATTCAATGGTGCTGCTATGGTATTAAAATCCTTGACAAATCTTCTATAAAAGCTTGCCAAGCCATGAAAGCTCCTCACTTAGGTGATAGAAGTAGGAACCGGTCACTCTTGAATTGCTTGTACCTTAGCTTGGTCAACTTTGATTCCTGTAGCACTTACTACAAATCCTAGAAACACAAGCTCATCTTTGCAAAAATCACATTTTTTAATGTTAGCAAACAATCTTTCCTTTCTAAGAACTTGCAAAACTTACCTAATTTGATCCACATGGTCATCCAAATTTCGGCTATATATTAGAATGTCATCAAAATAAACAACCACAAATTTACCGATAAATGGACGCATTACATGATTCATAAGCCTCATGAAAGTACTAGGTGCATTGGATAATCCAAAAGGCATAACTAACCATTCATACAACCCATATTTAGTTTTGAATGCGGTTTTCAATTCATCACCTTCTTTCATCCTAATTTGATGATAACCACTCCTAAGATCAATTTTTGTAAACATGCAAGCACCATGTAACTCATCAAGCATATCATCTAATCCAGGAATGAAATGTCTATATTTGATGGTAATGTTATTTATAGCCTTACAATCAACACACATTCTCCATGTACCATCGTTTTTTGGCACTAATAAAATAGGTACAGCACATGGACTTAAACTTTCATGAATATAACGTTTGTTAAGTAAATCACTTACCTGTTTTTGCAGCTCCTTTGTTTCTTCGGGATTGCTCCTATAAGCTGGTCTATTTGGTATGGCAGCCCCTGGAACAAAGTCAATTTGATGTTCTATCCCTCGAATAGGTGGTAGTTTTTGGATTTTCATTTGGGAAGACATCTCCAAATTCCTTCAAAAGAGAAATCATTGAACTTGGCAATTCAAGTTCTTCAAAGTTAGTTTGATCATTAAAATAATTTTCTTTATAAATCATGACCAGCAAAGGTTTCTTACACTCAATAACCTTATTAATATCCCCTAAACTCAATAAAAGTTGCTACTTGACATTTCTTTTCTTTCTTTTTCTTTTTCCCCCTTGGCTTGGCGCAAACCTTCGGATTTCCCTTCCTTCTCCAAGCTCTCGAGTTTGCCACTTTCTTTTCCCTCTCTTTCGGTTTTTCCTTGATCTTTCCACTCAATATGAGTCTTAGAAACCTTACCTTGATCAGCAACCTTATTCTTACCTTCTTGAAAGGATGGTGAAGCCGTTGGTGCCATACTTGCTTTTTCCTTGAGCTTTTCGGCTTCTCTCCTTTGTTGCATTTGTAATTGGTCTTTGTAAACCTCTTTAGGAGATAATGGTTCCAGCTTAACCTTCTTCCCTTTAAACCTGAAAACAATACTATTTTCTTGACCAAAATGAGTAGCATCTTTGTCAAATTGCCATGGCCTACCTAATAGTATATGTCCAGCAATCATGGGTACAATATCACATAAAACTACATCCTCATATCTACCTATATTAAATTTTGCTTTGGCTTTTTTGTTTACTTTCATCTCACCACTATCATTAATGATCTGATTCCGCCCAAGCCCGCTCAACGGATAACCCGCTGGGGTGCTGAGTCGACACGGATGAAGACTAGGCCAATCACAAGAGCTCAAATTAAGAGATTTAAGGACAACCTGGGAGTATTTATACAGGGGGTAATCAATCTCAACAGAGCTTGTCCATACTTGAAGATACAAAGCCTATTCTAAGCATCCAAGTGGTGGAAGCCGATACGGACGCGGGTGACGGTTTTGGTACATTTTTGGAGTCCGGGAAGCATGAAATGGTTCCAATGCTTTATGGGTTCAATACATATGCCTAAGAGGTCATGGAATCAAGTTAAATCAGCCTCAAATGCAATTAAAAAAGGCTTGTACGGACAGCATCAACAATTTGGCCGAATTTGCTGTATTGCTTTCTGGCTTTACTGTATTTTACTGTATTAGCCTTTTCTTATTTTTCCAAATATGGGCAACGTGTGGGACTTCATATTCAGTTTATTTGGCATCCTAAAAAGCATCTAGAAGCTGATTTGGAGCTCAAAGAGGTCAAAGATTGATCAAAGTCAACTTGATCAAAAGGCTAGCATTTTTAGTTTCCTAATTTGGTTTTACTTTTTGTTTTAGGAAACTACCATTACTTTTTGGCTTTTATTTATTTATTTTCTGGACAAATAACTTTAGGAAGGTTTTTATTTTATTCTTTCCATTTTAAATTAATTAATTCCTAATTTAATATAAAGGAATTAATTAATCAAACTTAGATTAGGAAAGGAAGTATAGTTGCGGCCAACTAGGTTTCTTTATGTGTGTGGCCGATTTTTCCTAGGGTTTTTAGGGTTTTTTTTGTTTCTTTCAAAGCCTATTTAAAGGCTTATTTCTCAATAAGAATACAACTTTGATTTGATTAAGGAAATACTTGTGAGATTCGTTATCTTTTTGTTCTTTGAGAACACCTAAAATACCATTAGAGAATTGGTTGTTTTAGCTTGACTTATCAATAGGTTTTCCATCCCCTATTGTGGCGTCTACATTATACCAAGGTTTCTAACCACATGTTGGTTAGGGGTTGAGGTCCATTCCATTAGAACTTGAACTGAATTAAGATCCGGGCTAATATAATACGGGTTTAGGAGCAAGTCGTCCTAGGTTTGTATCATTTAGTATCAGAGCTAAATTTTGTTCAGGTTTGATCTATCTTTATTTGTTTTATTTGTTTTTTTTGTGTTATTCTACAATTTTAGCATTAGGTTAAGGTTGCATCCATCCCATACACGTTCTGCATCTTTAAAAAAAAAAAAAAAATTCATTCCTAGTTGAATTAGGTTTCCTAGTTTTATCGTATTTTTGTTTCCTAATTTGTTGGTTGTCTTTTATCATTGTTCTTGATAATTTTGGTTTTTTTTGATTTTCCTTTGCTGTTTTAGTCTTAGAAATTTGCATTCATATATTCAAAAAAAAAAAAAAAAAAAAAAGAGTTTGCGGCAACATTAAAAAAAAAAAAAAACAAACTGCACATTTGTGTTTATTTGGAGGTCACGGGTTTGGTGTTTGTTTTGGAGTTGGAATTGCAATTTTGGTAATTATTCTTGATACTGCAGTTGCTTATGTTCTGTGAGTGAAAAAAGGAAAAAAAAAAAAAAAACAAAGAAGAGGTAAAGCCGAATAAAAAAAAAAAAATATTTCGGTTTGTTGGAGGTTGATTTGTTTGCTGGAAATTTGTTGGAGCTGCTGGTTTTTTTTGATTATTTATTCAATATTTGAGTTACTGGGAAATTATTTTTGCTGCTGGATATTTGGATTTTGGGTGCTTAAATTATTTGGATTAAAATTAGATAAAGGAATTGATACAAAACTTGAATTACAAGAACAACAACCAACGCTTTTCTATAATTTTGTTCTCTTTGATTCTTGTTCGTATTTGAATTTATTTTCCTAGAATTTTGTTCTTGAACTCCTAATCTATTACCATCTGGTCCAGTTCTTCAAAATTCCAAAATTTTCTCATTAATTTGCTTTATTTTGTCTAGAAAAACCGAAAATAGGTATTTTCATTCCATTCGGTATTTGTTTATTTTTGCTTACTGTTTTGTTGATAAGTTTAATTGAAACATACTAGTGATCTAATTGCTGTTTTATGGGTGTTTTAATTAGAACTTTGAGATAATTCATTGAGTGGAAAAAGGCAAGAGTGTGTGAGCTTAAAAGAGGGTAAAAGCCGAAACTAGTGTGCAAGCACGAGTGTCGAGACCTTGTTTGAGTGAAACACGTGAGGGAGTGAATATTGTGAGGATTTATTTTATTTTTGCAGTATTTTACTAACATGGCAGATTCTAGAATAAGAAGAGGAGATCCACCATTGAGGATCAATGATGAAGAGTCCGTAGCATTCCATGGCGATGCCCGAGCTACCGGGAGTGGAGATCAAGTGGACATGAAAGCTGTTCTGGAATCAATACAGCGGGTTAGTGCTCAAGTTGAGCATGTGAATCAAAGAGTGGGAAGACTAGAAGTCTCACAAGGAAGGCCGAATACAAGAAATGGGCAAGAATTCCATGGAGGGCGAGGCAGAGGACGAGGAGGTCGCGAGAGACCGAGAGAGGAATTTGATGAGGAGCCATTCGATGGAGACTTTGAGGAAGGTATGGATGAAACTTTTGCTGTCCAAGATAGAGCTGGCCGTGGGAGATATAGGAGGGAAGATACAGATGATGATTTGGGAAATATCAAGGTTAACATCCCACCTTTTATGGGTAAAAGTGATCCCGAAGCTTATTTGGAGTGGGAATAAAAAATGGAGATGATTTTTTTACTGCCACAACTATTTGGAAGGTAAGAAGGTGAAGTTGGCAGCAATGGAGTTTGGCCATTATGCACTCCAATGGTGGTAAATGAGCAAAGCACCCGAAGGAGAGTTGGTGATGACTTGATTACAACATGACGACAAATGAAAGGAGCCATGAGAAAGCGGTTTATGCCATCACATTACCATAGGTTGCTGCATCAACGGCTTCAATCTTTGTCTCAAGGAAGTAGGTCCATGAAGGATTATTACAAAGAGATGGAGATGTTAATGATGAGGCTGAATATGAATGAGGATAGGAAGGCAACAATGGCGAGATTTCTTGGTTGGTTAAACCGAGACATTGCCAACCAACTTGAATTACAACAATACTTGGAATTGGAGGAGATGTTGCATGTAGCAATTAAGCTTGAGAACCAATTCAAGAGGAGGGGTGTTAGTACACGGTTTGGAGGAGTTTCTAGCAGTGGAAGGACAAGTTCAAGTGGCTGAAAAAACAATCCCACCTATGAAAACAAGTTGAAACCGAAATTAGGAGAAGAAACTATCAACCGGCCAAGAAGGGAGGTCAAGACCGAATCTGTCCAAGCACTTAGAGGTGAGATAAAATCTGATCCTAAACCTAAAAAATCCAGAGAAATAATTTGTTTTAAGTGCCAAGGAAGAGGACACATAGCCAGCCAATGCCCAAATAGAAGAATCATGATATTAAAGGGTGATGGTGAGCTGGAATCTGCGAGTGAAGAAAGTGGGGCTGAAACCGAGCAAGAGGAGGATTGCAATGAAGATGAAGCCGAACCTGTAGATACATCTAATGCCGAGTTGAGCTTGGTTTCAAGGAGAGGACTTGCTGTCTACAAAGATGAAGAGAAAATACAAAGAGAAAACATCTTCCACACTCGCTGCGAAATACAAGGTAAAATTTGTAGCATGATTATAGATAGTGGGAGTTGTACTAATGTGATAAGTAATCTTGTAGTTGATAAATTAGGCTTGAAAACAATTAAACATCCAGAACCCTATAGGTTACAATGGTTAAATGATAGTGGTGAGATGAGGGTAAATAAACAAGTCAAAGTAAAATTTAGTATAGGAAGATATGAGGATGTAGTCTTATGTGATATTGTACCCATGATTGCTGGACATATACTATTAGGTAGACCATGGCAATTTGATAAAGATGCTACTCATTTTGGTCGAGAAAATAATATTATTTTCAGGTTTAAAGGGAAGAAGGTCAAGCTGGAACCATTATCTCCTAAAGAGGTTTACAAAGACCAATTACAAATGCAACAAAGGAGAGAAGCCGAAAAACTCAAGGAAAAAGCAAGTATGGCACCAACGGCTTCACCAACCTTTCAAGAGGGTAAGAATGAGGTTGCTGATCAAGGTAAGGTTTCTAAGGCTCATATTGAGTGGAAAGATCAAGGGAAATCCAAAAGAGAGGAGAAAGGAAGTGGCAAACCCGCGAGCTTGGAGAAGGAAGAGAAATCCGAAGGTTTGCGCCAATCCAAGGGAAAAAAAGAAAAATAAAGAAAGGAAAGGTTAAGTAGCAATTTTTATTTGAGTTTAGGGGATATTAATAAGGTTATTGAGTGTAAGAAACCTTTGCTGGTCATGATTTATAAAGAAAATTATTTTAATGATCAAACTAACATTGAAGAACTTGAATTGCCAAGTTCAATGATTTCTCTTTTGAAGGAATTTGGAGATGTCTTCCTGTTAGGTCTAAAATATTGATGATTTTAGGCCATATTTATAGCTTAATATTTGTTAGTTTGTGTTAATTTGTTATGGAAAGATACTTAATTATGTATTTTTCTTAATCTAGGTGAAAGAGGAAGAATTTTAAGAAAACAACCATAAAGATGGATTCCTTGGGTCGAATTATGGTGGGAAGCAAGATTTGAGCTCGAACGGACTAAGCATTAAGAAGATTCCAAAAAGATACCTTGAAGATTCCATAAAGATTCTATCGAGAATTTCATGGTGGAAATGGATGTCATATGAATCATCAAGATCTGAGGATTTCAAATGTCTCGTTATTTGTGGATTTCGAGGTGCGAGCAAAGAGTTATCATCATTTAAAGTTTGAAATTTATAAAAAGGAATATTCTAGTTAAATCTCCACCATTGATCAAAAGAGAGAATTAAGGCAATTTGAGGGCCAAGATAAAAACAAGTGGCAATAATTGGTTAATTTATCATTAATGAGGCACATGTCATGTCACATGCTTCATTAAGGGTAAATTAGACTAATTAACTATTTTTTAGGAGGAATTAGATAAAAGGAAAGTAGTAGAGACTAAGTAATATACAGTTTCCTTTTTACACATGAAATTCGTCCAACCCTCTTCATGGCTTAAAAAAGGTATCTTCCAAGACTCCCACATTGGAAATAAAGAGAGAAAAAGATTCCCAAGGCCCTATATATATAGCCCCCACCACATTGAAGGAAGATATACAAGTTTAGAGAGTTATTTAAGAGCTTTTAGGAGGCTTAAATAGAAACAAACCAAATTTTGGGAGTTTCTAAGGTTCTCTTAAGGGTTCTAGGGTTTTAAAGTTTTAGGGTTTTAGAAGATCAATTGGAGAGCTTGGAGGAGGCAGAGAGACGTGGGCTTGCTTGGAGAAGAAGGCTACGACTTTGAGAGCTCTTGGAGGAGAATTTCTTCAATAGTTTTTATTCTCTTTTCCTTTCTCTTTAATTGTGAATCTTATTATTTTTAATAATTATGGATGTTGAAATTATTTTTACCATGAACTAATTTTCATAGCTAGGGCTATGATGTAGCCCTAACTATGAAGGTTTAATTATTTTAATATATGTTGAGTTTTATTTAATTAGTAATATGTTTTGTTAATAAATCATTGGTATACTTAATGCTTTCATAGGCCAGAAGGAATGAATGATTTTAATAATATTTGAGCTTGGAAAAGGATAATATTATGGATCTCCAATGATTTACATGAATGCATAATTGATTGGAAAATAGTTATGTCTCATGCCATATTATTTGCTTAATCTATGCTTGATGAATTTGCATGATTTAATTTATAGGCCGGAAGGAATAAATTAGGTTATGTGAATATTATCAATTGTGAGTGGAAACTACTTTTGATTAATTTTGTGATTAAGTATGGTTAACAAAATTACTAGTTAATTAAATTCATATATTTAAGTAATTAAATTGGAATAGTTAGTGGTGAAATCAAATGCCCTAGTATTCATAATTATTCAATTCTCTCTCTTACTTGAAATTGATCTAATTTTAATTGATTGCTTTTGTTTAATTTAGTTTATTTAGTTTTCAATTGCCATCTTAAATTTTAGTTCAAATATTATCAAAACCTAATTATCTTTGGTACTTAATACTTAATCCCTTGGGTACGACAACCCTATTTTTCCACTTTATTACTTGAAAACGATTCGTGCACTTGCGAGTTGATTTTACACATCAAGTTTTTGGCGCCGTTGCCGGGGATTAAGGCATTAATATTAATTCGGATTGGGTTTAGTAGTACTTTGAACATTGTTTTCTTATTTTAAATTTTTATATTTATTTCTTAATTTTGGTTTTAGTGTTGCATGCTAGGGTTTTAATTCTTTGCTTGTTTGGCCAACTTGCTTTGAATTTTTAATACTTACTTTGTGGTACTTGAAACCAAAATTGTGTTTTTAATTTATTGTTGCTTAGTTTACAAGTCTAGCATACTTAGGGATTTTAGTATTATTTTTTATTTGTTTGGTTGAATAAGATTAGGTTTAGCTTTCTTTTAGTTGAAATTTTAGTTTGGCATAATTGTTTACTTTAAAAGCATACCTACACAAAAGGGTTTAATTTTTTTTTTTTTTTTGCATTCAAATCGTTTGGTTCATTATTTCCTAGAGTTATTTTCATTTATCTTTTAGTTAAGTGTTAGTTTGTTTTTCTCTATTGCTAATTGATTTTAATTGTTAGATTAGTTAGCAACATTATAATTCTAATAATTTTTTTTTTCTTGTTCAATTTTCTAATTTTCTTTCTAATTTATTTTACTTGCTCTCTTTTTAGGAATTAGGTGTTGTGTATGAGTCATAGTGGTGATCAAGAGTTCACGGAGGAAGTTGACTTAGAAAATAAACCAGCACCTAGAAAACAAGCCATAAGAGGTACTTGGGTACGTATAGACCAAGGAACTCAAGAAGGTGCAATGGCCAACCAAAGAGAAGATGATTTGCCCATATGCGAGTATGCTGCTCACAAGAAAGTTGGTGATTTGTCTTGCATAAGGAGACCACCCATTGAAGCAAACAATTTTAAAATTGAAGCATCTACTACTTCTTTGCTTAATAATGTTCAATTTTGTGGTTTGCCTCATGAAGATCCAAACATGCATATTTCTAGTTTTCTTCAATTGTGTGATATGTCTAAACAAAATGGTGTTTCTGATGATGCTTTTCGATTAAGACTTTTTCCTTGGTCTCTTAGAGACAAGGCAAAAGTGTGGTTAAATTCTTTACCTGCAGGTACTATCACTACATGGGATGCTATGGAGGCAAAATTCCTAGACAAATTCTTTCCTCCATCAAAGACCGCAAAATTGAAAAGTGATATAAACAATTTTTGTCAATGGGACCAAGAGACTTTGTATGATGCATGGGAGCGCTTCAAGGAACTATTAAGAAGATGCCCACACCATGGTTTTCCAACATGGATACAGGTACAGATTTTCTATAATGGTCTAGATTATGGTAACAAACAATTGGTAGATGCAGCTGCAGGAGGTTCTTTAATGAAGAAGAGGCAATCAGAAGCATTTGAATTAATTGAAGAGATGGCCCATAATAACTACCAATATCCAAGTGAGAGGAGACTAAATGGAAGAAGTCAAGTAAAGGCCGTGGAAGACGTTGATATTAACAACTTAGGAGCTCAACTTGCAACCCAATTCATGAAGACCTTGAACACTCAATTTGGTCAAATAGGGGTGAATTCTATCCAATCTACTAATAATTTTTTATTTTGTGATTTATGTGGTGCTCATGATCATAAGAGTGTGGATTGCCAAGTTGGAAATCCCTTTGCTTCTGATGATGTTAATTTTGTAGGGAACTTCCAAAAGCAACAAAACAATCCATATTCTAACACATATAATCCAGGATGGAGGAACCACCCAAATTTTTCATGGTCTAACAACAACCAGCAAGGGTCTAATCAAGGACAAAGTGGAGGGTTTCAAAGACAACAATTCCAATCTCCATTCTACCAAAAGCCGCAACTTGCACATCAAAATCAAAATTCTTCTCAAGCTCAAACTCAATTTTCTTCACTTGAACAATCCTTGCAACAGTTATCTAATAATACTAATTCTTTCATGCAGAGAACTGAGCAACAATTGACAAACCATAGTCAAATGTTCAACAACCAAATGGCTGCAATCAAAAGCTTGGAGAACCAAATAGGTCAATTAGCAACTCAATTCCAAAGAAGTCAAGGAACTTTGCCAAGCCAAACGGAGAAGAACCCAAAGGAGCAGGTTCAAGCCATTACATTAAGAAGTGGAAAGCAAGTAGCCGGGCCTAAAGAAAGTGACAAAGGGATGGTAATTCTTGATGATGAAGATGAAGAGAGCCCTATAGACTCAACATCACACTTGGTCACACATGACAACTCAAAATCAAATGTGGAGCATAATGAGGCTTATAGGAGAAAAGATGAAGGTTTAAGTGATGCCATGAAGTCTCCACCAACAAAGTACATACCGCCACATGTAAGAGAGGCCGAGAGCTCACCAACTGGATCAAAGAAAGTTGAACCAGCACCTTACCTAACCAAATCTATTGACAAGCACAACGAAAATGAGAAGAATCAAGCCTACAAGAAAACCCCACCTCCACCTTTCCCATCTAGGTTTAAGAATGCAAAGTTAGATAATCAATTTAAAAAGTTTCTTGATGTATTCAAGCAATTGCATGTAAATATCCCTTTCATAGATGCCTTAGAACAAATGCCTTCCTATGTTAAGTTTTTGAAGGAGATATTGTCAAACAAGAGGAGGTGGGAGAATTATGAGTTAGTAGCTTTGAGTGAGGAGAGTAGTGCTAGGTTACACCATAGGATTCCACCCAAGTTAAAAGATCCAGGAAGCTTTGATATCCCGTGTAACATTGGACATTATAATTTTATGGCTCTTTGTGATTTAGGTGCTAGCATTAATTTGATGCCATATAGCATTTACAGGAAGCTTGGAGTGGGAGATGTGAAGCCTACCACAGTGACTCTTCAAATGGCAGATCGAAGCATAAAAAGGCCAAGGGGAATATTGGAGGATGTACTTGTAAAAGTAAACAAGTTCATATTCCCTGCAGACTTTGTGATACTTGATATGGAGGAAGATGACAACATTCCAATCATTCTTGGAAGACCATTTCTTGCAACCGGACGTGCCCTAATTGATGTACAACAAAGGCAAGTAACCCTTAGAGTACTCAATGAGGAGGTAAGTTTTCAAATCCCTAATGTTGTTAAATTTCCTAATCTTGATGAAATTTCTTGCTGCTTTCTTGTTGATGCATGTGATGAATTGGTAAATGATATGGCAAAGGAAAGTAATTTAGATCCCTTAGGATTGAGTGAGTTATTTGGACCATGTACAGAAGAAGAAAAACAAGAGTGTAACATCATAGATATAACCACCCACTGTGAGGTAGATTATGTTGGAAAGTTTGAGGATTTAGGTGAGAGTGGACCTAGAAAGATACCGAGTGTGGAGCACCCACCTATAATTGATTTGAAGCCACTACCTAGTCATTTAAAATATGCTTTTCTAGGATTTAATAATACCCTGCCGGTAATAATTTCATCCGCCCTGAGTGAGGACCAAGAAGCCAAACTTTTAGAAGTTTTAAGAGAACATAAAACTGCACTAGGTTGGACTATAGCTGATATTAAGGGTATTAGCCCCTCTATTTGTATGCACAAAATACTTATGGAGGAAGACCATAAACCGACTGTAGAACATCAAAGGAGGCTTAATCCTAATCTTAAGAAAGTGGTTCATGGTGAGATTTTAAAGCTTTTAGATGCCGGGATTATCTATCCTATTTCGGATAGTAATTGGGTAAGTCCTATTCAAGTAGTTCCTAAGAAAGGTGGGATGACTGTGCAAGAGAATGATAAGAGTGAGCTTATTCCTACTAGGTTAGTTACTGGGTGGAGAGTGTGTATTGATTATAGGAAGCTTAATAAGGCCACTAGAAAAGACCATTTTCTTTTGCCATTCATTGATCAAATGTTAGAAAGGTTAGCCGGTAAGGAATATTATTGTTTTCTAGATGGTTATAGCGGTTACAATCAAATAGCTATTGCCCCTGATGATCAAGAAAAGACTACTTTTACTTGTCCTTATGGAACTTTTGCCTATAGAAGGATGCCTTTTGGTTTATGCAATGCACCTGCAACCTTTCAAAGGTGTATGATGTCCATCTTTTCGGATATGGTAGAAGATATCATTGAAATCTTTATGGATGATTTTAGTGTATTTGGTGATTCTTTTACCTCTTGCTTGCAAAATTTATCTAGGGTTCTTCTAAGGTGTAAAGAAACGAATCTTGTGCTTAATTGGGAAAAATGTCACTTTATGGTTCAAGAGGGCATAGTTTTAGGTCATAAGATTTCTAAAAGGGGAATTGAGGTAGATAAAGCTAAAATAGAAGTTATAGAGAAATTGCCTCCACCGACTTCAGTAAAAGGTATTAGGAGTTTTCTTGGGCATGCGGGCTTTTATAGGAGATTTATTAAGGATTTTTCCAAGATAACAAAATCTCTTTGTAACTTGTTGAATAAAGATGTTCCCTTTGTTTTTGATGATGAATGTATGCATGCTTTTAATCTTTTGAAAGAAAAATTAATATGTGCTCCCATTATGTGTACTCCTAATTGGAATCTACCTTTTGAAATTATGTGTGATGCTAGTGATTATGCTATAGGAGCTGTTTTGGGACAAAGGAAAGATAAAAAACTGCATGTTATTTATTATGCTTCTAGAACTTTGAATGATGCTCAACTTAATTATGCTACTACTGAGAAAGAGATGCTTGCCATTGTCTTTGCTTTTGATAAGTTTAGAGCATATTTGTTAGGTTCTAAGACCATTGTCTATACCGATCATAGTGCAATTAAGTACCTCATGAGTAAGAAAGAGTCTAAACCTAGGTTAATTAGATGGGTTTTGTTACTTCAAGAGTTTGACTTAGAAATTTTGGATAAAAAAGGAGTAGAAAACCTAGTAGCTGATCACTTGTCTAGGTTGGAATTGAGTGAGGAAAAAGAAGAAAGAGATATAGAAGAGTGTTTTCCAGATGAGAAAGTGTTTAAGGTTGATGGTATGTTTGATGTACCATGGTATGCTGACATTGTTAATTATTTGGTTACTAATGTTATGCCGCCTAGTTTGGAAAAACCATATGAAAAGCATAAGTTTCTTAAGGAAAGTAGGTATTACTTTTGGGATGACCCCTATCTTTTTAAGAAGTGTGCCGATGGTATAATTAGGAGGTGTGTTGCTAGAGAAGAGACAATGTCCATTATTAAAAGTTGTCATTCTAGTGAGTATGCGGGGCATTTTGGGACTAGAAAAACCATAGCAAAAATATTAAATTCTGGATTTTATTGGCCATCTATGTTTAAAGATACTAATATTTATGTGCAAGGGTGTGATAGGTGCCAGAGAACCGGGAACATATCAAGGAAGAATGAGATGCCTTTGAAGAATATCCTTGAGGTAGAATTGTTTGATGTTTGGGGTATTGATTTCATGGGTCCTTTTCCTTCTTCTTGTGGTAATAAATATATTTTGGTTGCTGTGGATTATGTTTCTAAATGGGTTGAAGCTAGTGCACTACCTACTAATGATGCACGAGTTGTAGTGAAATTTTTAAAAAAATACATTTTTACTAGATTTGGTACACCCCGAGCAATCATTAGTGATGGTGGCACTCATTTTTGTAACAAACAATTTGAATCCCTTCTTGCTAAATATGGTGTTAGGCATAAAATTGCTACCCCTTACCACCCACAAACTAGTGGGCAAGTAGAAATTTCAAACAGGGAAATAAAGAGGATTTTGGAGAAGACGGTCAATGCTTCAAGAAAGGATTGGAGCTTAAAGCTAGATGATGCACTTTGGGCATACCGGACCGCCTACAAGACCCCCATTGGTACTTCTCCGTATAAACTGGTTTTTGGTAAGGAATGTCATCTTCCCGTGGAATTGGAGCATAAAGCATATTGGGCAACCAAGTTTCTCAATTTTGATCAAGAGGCTGTGGGCAAGAATAGGCTATTGCAATTGGATGAACTTGAAGAATTTAGGATGGATGCTTTCGAGAATGCAAAGATTTACAAAGAAAAGACAAAGAGATGGCACGACAAGATGATTAAAAAGAGGAACTTTCATGTTGGACAAAAGGTACTTCTTTATAACTCTAGACTTAAATTGTTTCCAGGTAAATTAAGATCAAGATGGAGTGGACCATATGATATTGTACAAATTTTTCCAAGTGGAGCAATTGAAATCACCAAACCGGGACATGAAAGTTTTAAGGTGAATGGGCAGCGGTTGAAGCCATATTATGAAGGTGGAGTGCTTGAGACTAGCCTCTACTTGGATGATCTTAATTAAGTTAAAGGGAGGAGTCAAGCTAATGACTTTAAACAAGCGCTCTTGGGAGGCAACCCAAATTTCTTTCTTTACCTTATATTTATCTATTTGTTTTAGTTGTTTTTAGTGGTTTTCTTGTTTTTAGGTTGTTTTGATGTGTTTTGTTTGAGTTTTTGCAAGGTTTTAAGATGTTTAGGTGTAAAAGAGCAAAAGACGAATGTTGAGAATTTCAAGTCTAAAGTTAGGTTTTTGGAGTATAACCACCTTGAATATGCATTGGAGTACATCAAATTGTATGGATACATGCCCTTCTTTTTGGCCGCATGGTGTGTAGGGAAAATGCAACATGTAGGTTTTTCCCAAGTTTTCACATTACAAGGAACATTCCATGTCTTCAAAGGGGAGTATTCTTTACCTTTTATTTACTTTTGCTTTATTTTATGTTTTTCACAATGAGGACATTGTTCATTTTAAGTTTGGGGGTGAAAAGCATGCTTTGCATCTTTTAAATCTTGTCCATTTAAGTGTTTTTATAAGTTTTCAAAAATGTTAGTTTTAGTTTTTATTTTCCTTCATTATTAAAAAAAAAAAAAATTTGTTTTTGTGGTGTTTTCTTTAGTACTTTAATGAGCCAATGATAAGACTATGATTGAAAATAAATTGGTTTTTAGATGATGGATTTGTTTTTGTGTATGCCTAAATGCTTGAATTTATATTCACATATTGTTACTTTCAATAAATTTTGAGCACATAATCAATAATGCATAATTTAGATTGTGTTTTGAAGAAGGTTTGCATGAATTCGAGTACTTTATTATTAATTGAACTCTAGAACTTGCTTGATTATTGCTTGAGGCGAAATCCTAGGTGAATGCATTACTAAGAACATGATTTAGGCCATCTTTGTTTAAGTTTGAACCTTTCAAGCCAACCTAATACATTATCTTCCACTAGTACCTTATTTGAGCCTTTAGGATGCATAAAGATGTGTTAGAGCCTTTTCTTCATTAAAGCACATTTACTTACCCTTTTTTAGCCTTAAATTTCTTTTTCCTACCTTGAACATACTACAAAGAGAGCTTTAATTGAATTGATATGAATATATGCTTGTGAGCTTGTTTGAGTGTTGAAAAAGAAAAAAATGAAAAAAAAAATTAAAAAATAAAATAAAATAAAGTTTGGAGGTTAAGTATTTGGTGAATTTGGCTCAAGTATGCATTTTTGTGTAAATTAGAGATTTGAATGTGCAATAAGAAGAAAAATAAGTTTGGGGGTTTAGTGGAAAAGAAAGAAAGAAAAAAAAAGAAAAAAAAGAAATAAAGAAAGAATATGTGTGATTTGAAGAATGTATGCACAATAAAAAGGAGAAAAAGGATATTGAAATTGAAGTTAAAATAAGAAAAGAAGTTCTAATAAAGAAACGAATTTTACAAGTAATTTATTCATTGATATTTAATTTTAGCTTTCTTTCTTTGATTTATTATATCCTATCCTTTTCTTTCTTTAGCCTTATCCATTAGCCTTAACAATAGAAACCATGAAGTCCTAATGATTTAAGGTGGTGCATTAACCTACATTAGTGGAGAGTGATAATTAAGTCAAGCATATGGTAGTTCATACGTTATTATCAATCTCTAATTCTTGTAAATTTATTCAAGCATATGATAATTAAGTGTATAAATTGATTTTCACACACACACATTGGAAGTATCATATATGTTGGATAGAATATAAGGTATTGAGTTACATAATTACTTTGAAACCATTTGAAAAGTCATATGTTATACAATCTTTGAGGCACCTCATTAAAGTATCTTATGTTCTTTAAATAACATTTCATTTTCTTATTCTTTTTCTTTGCTAGGGACTAGCAAATCTTAAGTTTGGGGGTATTTGTTAGGTCTAAAATATTGATGATTTTAGGCCATATTTATAGCTTAATATTTGTTAGTTTGTGTTAATTTGTTATGGAAAGATACTTAATTATGTATTTTTCTTAATCTAGGTGAAAGAGGAAGAATTTTAAGAAAACAACCATAAAGATGGATTCCTTGGGTCGAATTATGGTGGGAAGCAAGATTTGAGCTCGAACGGACTAAGCATTAAGAAGATTCCAAAAAGATACCTTGAAGATTCCATAAAGATTCTATCGAGAATTTCATGGTGGAAATGGATGTCATATGAATCATCAAGATCTGAGGATTTCAAATGTCTCGTTATTTGTGGATTTCGAGGTGCGAGCAAAGAGTTATCATCATTTAAAGTTTGAAATTTATAAAAAGGAATATTCTAGTTAAATCTCCACCATTGATCAAAAGAGAGAATTAAGGCAATTTGAGGGCCAAGATAAAAACAAGTGGCAATAATTGGTTAATTTATCATTAATGAGGCACATGTCATGTCACATGCTTCATTAAGGGTAAATTAGACTAATTAACTATTTTTTAGGAGGAATTAGATAAAAGGAAAGTAGTAGAGACTAAGTAATATACAGTTTCCTTTTTACACATGAAATTCGTCCAACCCTCTTCATGGCTTAAAAAAGGTATCTTCCAAGACTCCCACATTGGAAATAAAGAGAGAAAAAGATTCCCAAGGCCCTATATATATAGCCCCCACCACATTGAAGGAAGATATACAAGTTTAGAGAGTTATTTAAGAGCTTTTAGGAGGCTTAAATAGAAACAAACCAAATTTTGGGAGTTTCTAAGGTTCTCTTAAGGGTTCTAGGGTTTTAAAGTTTTAGGGTTTTAGAAGATCAATTGGAGAGCTTGGAGGAGGCAGAGAGACGTGGGCTTGCTTGGAGAAGAAGGCTACGACTTTGAGAGCTCTTGGAGGAGAATTTCTTCAATAGTTTTTATTCTCTTTTCCTTTCTCTTTAATTGTGAATCTTATTATTTTTAATAATTATGGATGTTGAAATTATTTTTACCATGAACTAATTTTCATAGCTAGGGCTATGATGTAGCCCTAACTATGAAGGTTTAATTATTTTAATATATGTTGAGTTTTATTTAATTAGTAATATGTTTTGTTAATAAATCATTGGTATACTTAATGCTTTCATAGGCCGGAAGGAATGAATGATTTTAATAATATTTGAGCTTGGAAAAGGATAATATTATGGATCTCCAATGATTTACATGAATGCATAATTGATTGGAAAATAGTTATGTCTCATGCCATATTATTTGCTTAATCTATGCTTGATGAATTTGCATGATTTAATTTATAGGCCGGAAGGAATAAATTAGGAATAAATTAGGTTATGTGAATATTATCAATTGTGAGTGGAAACTACTTTTGATTAATTTTGTGATTAAGTATGGTTAACAAAATTACTAGTTAATTAAATTCATATATTTAAGTAATTAAATTGGAATAGTTAGTGGTGAAATCAAATGCCCTAGTATTCATAATTATTCAATTCTCTCTCTTACTTGAAATTGATCTAATTTTAATTGATTGCTTTTGTTTAATTTAGTTTATTTAGTTTTCAATTGCCATCTTAAATTTTAGTTCAAATATTATCAAAACCTAATTATCTTTGGTACTTAATACTTAATCCCTTGGGTACGACAACCCTATTTTTCCACTTTATTACTTGAAAACGATTCGTGCACTTGCGAGTTGATTTTACACATCAAATGAAATTCCAAGTGGACTACCAACCAATCAAGAGGGAAAATGTGAGCTTGCTGTCCAAGGTAAGTCTTCTAATACTCAGGTTGTGTGGAAAAATTTTAATAAAACCAAGAGTGAGAAATTTGGTGCAAAAGCCGAGAATGAGGAAGGTGAGATGGCCTTGAGTGAGAAAGGAAAAGGAAGACAAGAAAGGAAAAATATAAATTTTTATCTTAGCTTTGGTGATGTTAATAAAGTAATTATGAATAAGAAATCATTGCTGACCATGAATTTTAAAGATACTTATTTAAAGATGTCTTTATTGCATAGAACTTTATCTGCATTGTTGAGAGCTTTACTTAGTGGTAATTTGAAAATTTGGGAAATATTGTTTGCTAACTTTAAAAAGTGTAATTTTTACCATAATGAGCATGTATTTTTAGATTTTGTTGTAATAGTATTTGACCCAGGAGAATTGGTTTGGTTGCACTTACGAAAGGAAAGGTTTCCTAAACAAAGAAAGTCAAAGCTCATGCCGCCTATGGATCGACTTTTTCAAGTTTTAGAGCCAAATAACAAGAATGCCTACAAGCTTGATTTACCGGGTGAGTATAACATGAGTGCTGCATTTAATGTTGCTGATTTAACTCCTTTTTCTGCAAGTGATGATCTTGATTTGAGGACAAATCCTTTTTCAAGAGGAGGGAAATGATGTGATTCTGCCCGAGCCCGCTCAACGGATAACCCGCTGGGGTGCTGACTCGACACGGATGAAGACTAGGCCAATCACAAGAGCTCAAATTAAGAGATTTAAGGACAACCTGGGAGTATTTATACAGGGTGTAATCAATCTCAGCAGAGCTTGTCCATACTTGAAGATACAAAGCCTATTCTAAGCATCCAAGTAGTGGAAGCCGATAAGGACGCGGGTGATGGTTTTGGTACATTTTTGGAGTCCGGGAAGCATGAAATGGTTCCAATGCTTTATGGGTTCAATAAATATGCCTAAGAGGTCATGGAATCAAGTTAAATCAGCCTCAAATGCAATTAAAAAAGGCTTGTACGGACAGCATCAACAATTTGGCCGAATTTGCTGTATTGCTTTCTGGCTTTACTGTATTTTACTGTATTAGCCTTTTCTTATTTTTCCAAGCATGGGAAACGTGTGGGACTTCATATTCAGTTTATTTGGCATCCTAAAAAGCATCTAGAAGCTGATTTGAAGCTGAAAGAGGTCAAAGATTGATCAAAGTCAACTTGATCAAAAGGCTAGCATTTTTAGTTTCCTAATTTGTTTTTACTTTTTGTTTTAGGAAACTACCATTACTTTTTGGCTTTTATTTATTTATTTTCTGGACAAATAACTTTAGGAAGGTTTTTATTTTATTCTTTCCATTGTAAGTTAATTAATTCCTAATTTAATATAAAGGAATTAATTAATCAAACTTAGATTAGGAAAGGAAGTATAGTTGCGGCCAACTAGGTTTCTTTATGTGTGTGGCCGGTTTTTCCTAGGGTTTTTAGGGTTTATTTTGTTTCTTTCAAAGCCTATTTAAAGGTTTATTTCTCAATAAGAATACAACTTTGATCTGATTAAGAAAATACTTGTGAGAT
Source organism: Ziziphus jujuba (assembly GCF_031755915.1). Taxonomy (NCBI): domain Eukaryota; kingdom Viridiplantae; phylum Streptophyta; class Magnoliopsida; order Rosales; family Rhamnaceae; genus Ziziphus; species Ziziphus jujuba. The sequence continues at coordinate 17,030,905 of NC_083386.1, read as the reverse complement.
TCATTATCTCTTAGTTCTTTGAGAACACCTAAAACACCATTAGAGAATTGGTTGTTTTAGCTTGACTTATCAATAGGTTTTCCATCCCCTATTGTGGCGTCTACATTATACCAAGGTTTCTAACCACAGGTTGGTTAGGGGTTGAGGTCCATTCCATTAGAACTTGAACTTAATTAAGATCCGGGCTAATATAATACGGGTTTAGGAGGAAGTCGTCCTAGGTTTGTATCAATTAAACCATTGTAATCTATATGGTTCAGGATATTTTATTGTTTTTAAGCCCAATTTATCAACTACAAGGTTACTTATTACATTAGTATAACTCCCACTATCTACAAATTTTACCTTGTATTTCACAATGAGTGTGGAAGATGTTCTCTCGTTGAATTTGTTCTTCATCCTTGTAAACAGCAAGTACCCTCCTTGAGACCAAATTTAGCTCAACATTTGATGTGTTTAATGGTTCGGCCTCAGCATCAAGTCCTTCTTCTTGTTCGATTTTAGCCTTACTAGCCTCACTTTCGGATTCCACCTCTTCGTTACCCCTAATTACCATTATCCTTCTATTCGGGCATTGGCTGGCTATATGTCCTCTTCCTTGGCACTTGAAACAAATAATTTCTCTTGAATTTTAAGGTTGAGGTTCAGATTTTACCTCACCTTTAATGGCTTGGGCAGATTCGGTTTTAAATTCTCTTCTCGGCTGGTTGGTAGCTTCTTCATCAAGTTTCGGCTTCAGCTTGCTTTCATAAGTGGAAATGTTTTTCCAGCCACTTGAACTTATCCTTCCACTGCTAGAAACTTCTCCAAACCGTGTACTAACACCCCTCCTCTTGAATTGGTTCTCAAGCTTAATTGCTACATGCAACATCTCCTCCAATTCCAAGTATTGTTGTAATTCAAGCTGGTTGGCAATGTCACGGTTCAAACCACCAAGAAATCTCGCCATTGTTGCCTTCCTATCCTCATTCATATTCAGCCTCATCATTAACACCTCCATCTCTTTGTAATAATCCTACATGGACCTACTTCCTTGAGACAAAGATTGAAGCCGTTGATGCAGCAACCTATGGTAATGTGATGGCACAAACCGCTTTCTCATGGCTCCTTTCATTTGTCGCCATGTTGTAATCAAGTCATCACCAACTCTTCTTCGGGTGCTTTGCTCATTTGCCACCATTGGAGTGCATAATGGCCAAACTCCATTGCTGCCAACTTCACCTTCTTACCTTCCGAATAGTTGTGGCAGTAAAAAATCATCTCCATTTTTTATTCCCACTCCAAATAAGCTTTGGGATCACTTTTACCCATAAAAGGTGGGATGCTAACCTTGATATTTCCCAAAATCATCATCTGTATCTTCCCTCCTATATCTTCCAATGCCAGCTCTATCTTGGACAGCAAAAGTTTCGTCCATACCTTCCTCAAAGTCTCCACCAAATGGCTCCTCATCAAATTCCTCTCTCGGTCTCTCGCGACCTCCTCGTCCTCGGCCTCGTCCTCTGTGGAATTCTTGCCTATTTCTTGTGTTCGGTATTCCTTGTGACGCTTCTATCCTTCCCTTTATTTGATTCATATGCTTAACTTGAGCACTAACCTTCTGTATTGACTCCAAAACAGCTCTCATGTCCACTTGGTCTCCACTCTTAGTAGCTCGGGCATCGCCATGGAATGCTATGGACTCTTCCTCATTGATCCTCAAGGCTGGATCTTCTCTTCTTATTCTAGAATCTGCTATGTTAGTAAAATACTACAAAAATAAAATAAATCCTCATAATATTCACTCCCTCACATGTTTCACTCAAACAAGGTCTCGACACTCCTGTTTGCACACTAGTTTCGGCTTTTACCCGCTTTTAAGCTCACACACTCTTGCCTTTTTCCACTCAATGAATTATCTCAAAGTTCTAATTAAAACACCCACAAAACAGCAATTAGATCACTATTATATTTTAATTAAACTTATCAACAAAACAGTAAGTCAAATATAAACAAATACCGAATGGAAGACCTATTTTCGGTTTTTCTAGACAAAATAAAGCAAATTAATGAGAAAACTTTGGAATTTTGGAGAATTGGACCAGATGGTAATAAATTATGAATTCAAGAATAAAATTCTAGAAAAAGAAATTCAAATACGAACAAGAATCAAATTGAACAAAAATATAGAATAGTTGTTGGTTGTTGTTTTTTGTAATACAAGTTTTGTATCAATTCCTTTAACTAATTTTAATCCAAATAATTTAACACTCAAGCTCAAATATCCAGCAGCAAAAATAACTCTCCAGAAACTCCAAATATGGAATAAATAATCAACAAAGCAGCAATTTCCAACAACAAACTTCAACACCAATTTTCACAAACCCGAATTTTTTTTTTTTGAATAGATGAATCCAAATATTTAAGACTAAAACAGCAAAGAAAAATCAACAATAACCAAATTAAAAGAACGATGATGAAAGACAACCAACAAAGTAGGAAACAAAAATACGATAAAACTAGGAAATCCTAATTCAACTAGGAATTTTTTTTTTTAAATGCAGAATGCGTATGATATAGAAGCAACCTTAACCTAATGCTAAAATTGCAGAATAACACAAAAACAAATAAAGCAAATAAAGATAGATCAAACCTGAACAAAATTTACCTTTGATACCAAATGATACGAACCTAGGACGACCAGCTCCTAAACCCATATTATGTTAGCCTGGATCTTAATTAAGTTCAAGTTCTATTGAAATTGACCTCAACCCCTAACCAACCTGTGGTTAGAAACCTTGGTATAATGTAGACGCCATAATAGGGGATGGAAAACCTATTGATAAGTCATGCGAAAACAACCAATTCTCTAATGGTATTTTAGGTGTTCTCAAAGAACAAAGAGATAATTAATCTCACTAGTATTTTCTCAATCAAATCAAAGTTAATTCTTATTGATAACTAAGCCTTTAAATGGGCTTTGAAAAGACAACTTAAAAACCCTAGAACATAAAGAAAACCAGCCACAACACATAAAGAAACCTAGTTGGCCGAAACTATACTTCCTTTCCTAATCTAAGTTTGATTAATTAATTCCTTTATATTAAATTAGGAATTAATTAATTTACAATGGAAAGAATAAAATAAAAACCTTCCTAAAGTTATTTGTCTAGAAAATAAATAAATAAAAGCCAAAAAGTAATGGTAGTTTCCTAAAACAAAAAGTAAAAACAAATTACGAAACTAAAAATGCTAGCCTTTTGATCAAGTTGACTTTGATCAATATTTGACCTCTTTGGGCTCCAAATAAGCTTCTATATGCTTTTTGGGATGCCAAATAAGCTGAATATGAAGTCCCACAAGTTGCCCATGCTTGGAAAAGTAAGAAAAGGCTAATACAATAAAGCCAGCAAGAAATACAGGAAATTCGGCCAAATTGTTGATGCTGTCCGTACAAGCCCTTTTTGATTGCATTTGAGGCTAATTTAACTTGATTCCATGACCTCTTAGGCATATGTATTGGACCCATAATGCATTAGAACCATTTCATGCTTCCCGGAGTCCAAAAATGTACCAAAACCGTCACCCGGGTCCGTACCAGTCTCTAGCGCTTGTATCAGCAAAACAGGTCTTGGTTCTTTGGTTATGATCATTCCTTCTTGATTATGATTTATCCTTTGAATAAGCACAGCAAGGTTATCCTTGAACTTCTTGGCTTGTGCTCTAGTGATTGGTCCCACCTTCATCCGTAACGGATCGGCACCCCAGCGGGTTATCGGTTGTACGGGTTCGGGCGGATTCGCATCACGAATGGTTTGGCTCCATGTCACCAAGTAGCTTCCATGTCACCATCTTAGTCACCAAGGTGCTCTCCATGTCATCAAGGTGCTTCATTTCCCTAAACTTCCTAACACTCTAATTTGGCTAATACATATTAAATAACACATTTTGGTGTCTTTGTGTACCAACTTAACAGGCCTAGAATACAACACAAAAATTATTTAATCAACTACCTAAACAAAATACAAAACAAACTAAAGAAGTTGCTTCTCGGCCAAGGCACCAGGCTTGGTCTTAGGTTTGGCTTGTTTATGGCTAACAATTTGCCATGATTCTCTAACATTTTCGCCCCAAACCGAGTCTATTGGATTTCGCCCATCTTTGTTCTTTGAAGACCACCACGGGCCAGCCAAGATTGAAGCCCATCTCGTTGCAACCTCAGTCATGAAATTTCACAACAAGCTGCCACCAAACTTCCGCAGATCATACCTGCAATGCCGGTGTTGATGAATAATGGATTACTAGCGAGTTGGCCATTTTCCAACCATTTTAGCTAAACCCACACACCTCACCTCCTTAATTTAAACCCTTTGAGCTTGATTTTGGCATCCATTTGTCAAAATTCTTCATAGATTGAAAGATTCATCAATGTTAAGTTTGATCAAAATATTCCTTACATTTTCCAGTCACTGGTGAATTTTTTGGATCAAAGTGAGCTTATCATCTTATTATCCATTCTATAAGCTTTCTATTGACATATAATTTGTTAATTTTGCACATCATTTGAATATATTTAAAAATTTATGTCAATTAATAAAACTAGGTAAAATTGGACTTTGTTTGGAGAACTTGGGACCAAATTGCAGTTCGTTTTGCACAATTAGATGTTAATAGGAACTAGTTATGGTTCAATTTCATAAAATTGGCCTTATAGTAAAACCCCAATTTTTGGGTATTGGGTTTTAAAGTTTCATGGTATAATTGGACAATTTGATGTCCTATTTATGTGATTTTGAAGTTGTATATATTATTTTAAGACTTTTGATATGCATCAATGTTTTTGGTATGATTTTTGGAGCTTGAGAAATATTTATTATATTACAGGCATCTGTATTGTACTTGAAGGCAATCTTGTGTAGGAGCAGGATTGGTTATTGATGGTATCTGTAAGTGATTAATATTTTTTTAAACGATTTTAGGCATATTAGTAAAATATATATACGATTTGATTTAAATTTTATTATATACATATATGAATATTTGCTTTTACATATGTGTTATGATTTTATGTGACTTTTGATAAAATTTTAAATAGTTTCGAATTCTAATGAGTTTATAGAGAATTGGTGGATTTTGATATTTAAAAATCTCAGTATTTGAATTGATATTTGAATCTTTTTGGAAAATAATTGATTTATACAAAACGGATTAAAAATTGTACATTTTCAAGTATCTTAATGTGCGTTATATGTTAAAATGTTTACAAATGGTTTATGGTAATATACTATCCTTCTTAGGAAGCTCTTTAATCTTCATACTTCTTAGGAAGCTCTATCACTTGTTTTTCTCTCAACTTCTCTACTTGTCTTCTTTATCTCTCATTTTGTATAATTCCTCAAATTTCTCATCTATAATTTCTCTACCTTGCAAAATTGATTGCATAATCCTGTGCCAAAATATCACTAACTTTATCTTGTACTTGATCTTCTTTTTCTTCCCGAGTCACTATCTTTCTCTACTTATTTTTGTTTTTTGTTTATTTGGGTAAATATCACTTTGACTCCCTGAGGCTTACCCCTACTTTAAATTATATCTAGATGTTCCAAACAATTCAGAAACACCAATTGCCATTAGCGAATTTCAGTTCAATTTAACTGCAAAAAGATAAATTGGTAATTGAACATCATTAACAATTTGGAAAGCTAAATATTTTGTCTTTATCTTCATTGGAAAATGTGAAATATATTATAGATCATAACAATAATATTCCATATAGTAAAATAATAATAATACAAAAAGGCTATTAAGATGGGAGGATAGACAAGACATCCCAACTAGGTTGGCACTCCTTGAAAACCCCAAACTATCAAAGTAGGATAAATTAAAAATAAAAAAGAAAAATATACAAAATCCATGAAACTATTAAATCCTTAACGTGATGTTCAATACAAAAATGAGGAAGATAAAAAAAGCATTGAATCGAAGCGTCATTGACCACTGTTTTGGAAATAGCATTTGCCACACAATTTCTTTCTCTATAAATATGAGAAAGAATATGATTAATCAAAGATAAAAACTTAAGACCATTTGCTCGGTGAGCTTCCAAGTGCTGAGGAACATCTAACGACTGACTCTTCAAAAAGTAACCACATAAAGAGAATCACACTCCAACCAAATAAAATCCCAACAATACAACTAAAGAAACTCCACAGTATGAATAATAGTTAATAACTCAACATCAAAAGCAAAACAAGAACCCAAGGGAGCATCAAATACCCTTTCACAAACCCTCTATAAATATGAAAAATCCCATCCCCATCAGTTTCGCCGGAACTACTAGCTGCAGCCCAAAATCCATATTTAACTTAATCCAACTTGATTTAGCAGCTTACTAGCAAACATTAATAATATAAGGAGCCTTAGGCACATGACCCTTAACTCCAAGAGCATGAAGAGTTTGCAAATCAAAAACTAAACTATACAGAACTCTTTTTTGGATAAAATTAGCATCTCAAATTGATGTTTGGATAGAAGCCAAAGAACAAGCAATAGGAACCTGAACTTCTTCAAACACAACTTTAGTTCGAGCAAACCAAAAAACCACAAAACCTAAAAACACAACAACTTCCAAAGATTAATAATTAAGATCTTAAATTAATAGACATGGCTTTCAAGAAAAAGCCCTGTGAGTGTCAAAAACTCCAAAGTAACATGAAAAATGAAAGAAATATTGTTCCAACTACCACAAGCATAAGCATAAGTTATAAAAACTTATGATAAAGTTTCCTCACTCTTAGAACACAAATGATACATAGAAGGCAAAACAAAACTTACTTGAGACAGCACATCATCCGTAGGAAGACAATTGAGAAGCAATCTCCAATATAAGATAGAGCAAGTAGGAGGAATAAAATTAGACCAAAGATGTTTAAACCTTTAATTGAAAAAACTCCATTTGTATTCAGCATCCAAACAAGAGTATCCCCAAAAAAAGAAGAATCCGTAGTGTCTTCGATAAGATTAGAGATATAAGGAAACCTTGTCCGAAAGATTTCTAGAAGCTGCCAAGAATCATCTAACCCAATAAGATCCAAAACAAAAGCTTTAGAATGCCAACCGCTAAGATTAAGCACCTCAACAATAGGACAAACTAACCAATTATCATGCCAAAACATAGCGCCAACATTCCATTTACATTGAGACTTCAAAATAATTAAAGCTTCCTTAATATGAGTCCAAATAGTGGAAGGAACATAACTACAATAGCTCTGAGTTAGCAACCCCATATAATGAGCCTTTAAAAAACCATAAGCAAAAGAATCAGTGGTCACAAACTTCCAAGCAATAATAATAATAATAAAAAAATTTGTTTAATTAAATTAATAACTATTATTTATTTATTTTTTATAAAATGAAGAGAATAAGAATGCTTTGAGAGCATTCCTTCTCCCATTTCTTCTCGGAATTTTTTTTTTCATTTTTTTTTCCTTGTGTTTGCTCATCTTCTTCTTCTTCTTTTTCCATTTGAGTTTAGGTTTTGTTTTTCTAGGGTATTTATTTATTTTTTATTCTTACATACCCATTATTCTTCTTCTTCTTTTGGATCTGTGTTTTATGTTTATGGATTTGTACATTTTCTTCTCTACAAATTGGCATAAATAGTAGCTTAGGTTTTTATGTTTGTTATTGTTTTAAAAAAAAATTTGAGTTAGGGTACTTTTTTCTTATTTGTTTATTTGTTATTTTTTTTTAAAATTCTGTAATAAATTATGAGAAAATTGTTGAATAGATATTGTTGAAAATTGAGATTCTCATGGATCTGGTTGCAAAAGAAGACAAATTAGCTAGAACCATGTTTGTAGTCTTAACTTTGATTTTAGGGAGGCAAAAGAAAAATTGGATTATAATGGTATCTCCTAATTTTCTGTCTTTTGAACTCCATTTTAGGTTGGATTCTCTGGCTTCTCATCTTTCACATATTGTTATCTTTCTCTTTCTCTCTTTTTTCTTTTTTCCTCTAGATTTTCTCACACCTTTTTTTATCCCCTATCTTTATACACAAGTCAAAGAATAGATGAATATTTTTATTTTAGATTTTTCGTACACAATACATTAAATTTTTTTCTTCTTTATACTTATATATATATATATATATATTTGTGAAAAGACCAGCTACAATAAAGACCGGCCATATGGGAGATATTAGGACCAAAAACATTCTGAATTGGGAGCCGTTGGATTTGTACATCTGTCATGAACGGCCTAGATTCAAGCTTCCTCACGTGTGGATTTTTGCCCAAAGCTCCCCTTCCCATTTGCACCTTTCTCTTCTCTTCTCCTCTCCTCTTGTGCTTCCACAGCTCCACCCACCGTGCCAGAGAAGTTGAGCCACCACCATTCTATGCTGCTTCCACCGGCCAGCTTTGCCCTAGGTTCTTCGCTGCTTCCACCATCTAGGGATTGGGTTAAATTTGGAACTTCTTGATACGAACCTAGGATGACCTGCTCCTAAACCCGTATTATATTAGCCCGAAACTAATTATGTTCAAGTTCTAATGGTCATCTTGACCCCTAATCAACCTGTGATTAGAAACCCTGGTATATAATGAAGATGCCACAATAGGTGATGGAAGTCCTATTAATAAGTCAAGCTAAAACACTCATTCACTAATGGTGTTTTAGGTGTTCAAAAGAACAAAAAGAAATTCAATCTCACAAAATAAATTCTCAATATTATTAATGGTGTGTTCTTCCTAAAAACAAGCCCTTTTATAGGCTAAGAGAAAATAAAATAAAACCCTAAAAACAAAAAGGAAAATCGGCCATGCTTGTTGCTTCCTAATGTGACCGAATTTTCTTGCTCATTTCCTAATCTAATTTTGATTAATTAATTCCTTTATTTTGAATTAGAAATTAATTAATTCACAAAGAAATAACAAAAATAATAACTTTCCTAGACTTATTTGTCTAGCAAATAAACAAATAAAAACCAAAAAGTAAAGGTAACTTCCTAAAACAAAAAGTGAAAATCAAATTAGGAAACTAAAATACTATTGTTTTTACTAAGCTGACTTTGACCAATCTTTGAGCAATCTAAGCCCCAAATCAGCTTCCTTATGCCTTGTAGGATGCCAAATAGGCTGATCATGAAGTCCCACACATTGCCCTTGATTGGAGAAAGAAGAAAAAGTCAACTCATCAAATACAGTAAAGCTAGCGAGTAATACAACAAAATCGACTTGTCATGCCATGCACACAACCCCTTTGTGGATGCCTTTGAAGCTGCCTTGACTTGATTCCATGACCTCTTAGACATATGTATTGAATCCATGAAGCGTTGGAACCATTTCATACTGCCTGGACTCCATAAATGCACCAAAACCTCTACCCAGGCCCATATTGGCTTCCACCACTTGTATGCTCAAAATAGGCCTTGTATCTTTAGGTATGGACAAGCCCTTTTGCGAATGGATTACCTACTGGATAAATGCAGCAAGGTTTTCCTTAAACCTCTTAGCTTAAGCCCTAGTGATTGGCTCGGTCTTCATCCATATCAGGTCAGAAACGCAGCAAGTTGTCGGTTGTGCGGGTTAGGGCGGATTCGCATCATTCCCCTCCTTTTGAAAAGGATTTGCCCTCAAATAAAAATCATCACCTGTAGTAAATGGAGTTAAATCAGAAACATTAAATATAGCACTAATATTATACTCACCTGACAAATCAAGTTTGTAAGCATTGTCATTTATCCACTCCAAAACTTGGAAAGGTCCATCTGCACATGGCGTCAGCTTGTTCTTCCTTTGCTCGGGAAACCTCTACTTTCTTAGGTGCAACCAAACCCAATATCCAGGTTCAAAGACAACTTGTTTTCGGCCTTGATTAGCATTCCTTGCATATTGCTAGGTCCTCCTCTCTATATTTGCCTTAGTCATTTCATGAACCTGCTTCACAAAATTAGCTTTTTGTTTTCCATCTAAATTAGCATGCTCACTTAAAGGTAAAGGTGTGAAATCTAAAGGAGTCAAAGATTAAACCCATAAAAAATTTCAAAAGGAGTAAATTTAGTCACTGAATGCAAAGACCTATTATAAGAAAATTCAACATGTGGCAAACATTCCTCATAAGTTCTCAAATTTCTACTAATTGATGCTCTCAACAATGCAGACAAAGTTTTATTCAATACTTCGGTTTGTCCATCAATTTGTGGATGAAAAGTAGTTGAAAATAAAAGCTTAGTACCTAAATTAGCCCACAAAGTTTTCCAAAAATAACCTAAGAACTTAGCATCTCTATCCGAAACAATAGTCTTAGGCATTCCATGCAATCTCACAATTTCTTTGAAAAATAAATTAGCAACATTAGATGCATCATCAGTTTTATTACATGCAATAAAATGTGCCGTCTTAGAAAATCTATCCACAATAACAAATATGGAATCCTTACCTATCCTTGACCTAGGAAAACCAAGAATAAAATCAATGTGGACTTGGTCTTTCGGCATTTCAAGCATCTTTCACATATTCTCTTAACATCCTTCTTCATGTTAGGCCAGCAAAATGTTCTTGCAGCAAGGATAAAGTTTTGAAAACACCAAAATGACCCATTAAACCACCCCCATGACCTTCCCGAACTAGTAACTCCTGAATGCTACAATTAGGCACACAAAGTTTGTTTTCCGTAAACAAATACCCCTCAAATATGTAAAATTTATTAAATCCATGTTTCAAATAGGTTCTAAATATTTCTCCAAAGTCAAAATCATGCTCATAAAGTTCCTTTAATTGTTTAAAACCAAGCAATCTAGCATCTAAGGTAGAAAAGACAACATACCTTCGGGATAATGCATTGGGAACCACATTTTCCTTACCTTTCTTGTAGCGGATCACATATGGAAAGGTGTCAATGAATTCAATCCACTTGGCATGCCTTTGGTTGAGCTTTCCTTGACCTTTAATGTGCTTTAAATATACATGATCCATATGAATCACAAATTCTTTTGGCATGAGATAGTGCTGTCACATTTCCAAAGCCCTCACCAAAGCATACATCTCCGTGTCATATGTCAGGTAGTTTAGTGTAGCTCGATTTAATTTCTCACTAAAGTAGGCTATGGGTCTTCCTTCTTGCATTAAAACAACTCCAATACCTGCACCTGAAGCATCACATTCAATTTCAAAAGTCTTAGAAAAATTTGAAAAAACTAGTAAAGGTGCATGACATAATTTTTCTTTCAACAAATTAAAAGATTTTTCTTGTACTTCCCCCCATTTAAAGCCAACATTCTTCTTTACAACTTCATTAAAAGGTGCTATGATGGTGCGAAAGTCCTTGACAAATCATTGATAGAAACTAGCCAAACCATGAAAGTTCCTCACTTGGGTGAAAGATGTTGGTGTCAGCCACTCCTTGATTGATTAAACTTTAGATTGATCAACTTTGATTCCTGCAGCACTTACTACAAATCCTACCATTGTAGCTCCTTTGTTTCTTCGGGATTACTTCTACATACAAGTCTATTTGGTATGGCGGCCTCTTCTTGGATGGATGGTGAAGCCGTTGCTGCCATACTAGTTTCTCCTTTAGTTTTTCGGCCTCCCTCCTTTGTTGTATTTGTAATTGGTCTCTATATACTTCCATGGGAGTCAATGGCTTTAGCTTGACCTTCTTACATTTAAATCTAAAAACAATACAATTTTCTTGACTATAATGAGTAGCATCTTTATCAAATTACTATTGTCTACCTAATAAAATATGTTTGGCATGCATAGGCATAACATCACATAAAACAACATCCACATATTTACCTATACTAAATTTTACTCTAGCTTCTTTATTCACTTTCATTTCCCCACTATAATTAAGCCATTGTAATCTATATGGTTTGGGATGTTTAATAATTGTTAAGCCTAATTTATCAACCACAATGTTACTAATTACATTTGAACAACTTCCACTATCAATAATCATTCTACAAATCTTACGTTGGATTTCACATTGGGTGTGGAAGATATTTTCTCTTTGAACTTGATTCTCATCATTGTATACAACGAGCACTTTCCTAGAAACCAAGTTTAATTTGACATTGGATACATGTAGTGTCTCTGCTTCATCTTCAAGTTCTTCCTCTCCTTGCTTGGTTTCACACTCACTTTCTTCAGTTTTTGATTCTAGCTCACAATTACCCTTTAACACCATGATTCTTCTATTCAGGCATTGGCTAGTGATGTGTCCTCGTCCTTGGCAGTTAAAACAAATAATTTCTCTAGATTTTGAAGGTTTAGGATCAGATTTTACCTCATTCTTTGGTGCTTGAACAAATTCGGTTTTGGACTCCCTTTTTGGCCGATTGGAGCTTTCTTCACCTAGTTTCGATATTGGCTTTGAATCATAGATGGGATTGCTTCTCCAAGCACTTGGATTTGACCTCCCACTATTGGAAACTCCTCCAAACCATGAACCTACACCCCTTCTCTTGAATTGATGCTCTAATTTAATAGCCACATGCAACATCTCCTCCAATTCCACATGTTGTTGCAATTGTAGTTGATTAGCTATTTCAAAATCCAAACAACCAAGAAACCTTGCCATGGTTGGTTTTATATCTTCATTCACGCTTAACCTCATCATAAACATGTCCATCTTCTTGTAATAATCCTCCACGGACCTATTTCCTTGAGACAAAGATTGAACCTTTGATGCAGCAACCTATGATAGTGTGATGGTACAAATCACTTCCTCATGGCTTCTTTCATTTGTCGCCACGTAGTGATCAATTTGTCACCTACTCTCCTTCAGATGTTTTGCTCATTAGTCCACCATTGGAATGCATAATGTCCAAACTCCATTGCTGCCAATCTCACTTCTTAGCCTCCGAATAGTGGTGGCAATCGAAGATCATCTCCATACGCTCCTCCCATTACAAGTAAGCCTCCGGGTCACTTTTCCCCATGAAAGGTGGTATGTTTACCTTGATATTGCCAAGATCATCATCTGCCTCCTCTCTCCTATGCCTCCCATGGCCTAGCCTCTCTTGAACAGCAAACGTTTCATCCATTCCTTCCTCGAAATCATCTCCAAAAATTTTCTCTTCAAACTCCCCTCTAGGTCGACTACGACCTCCTCAACCTCGATCTCCATAGAACTCTTGCCTCAAATTCGGTCCACCATGAGATGTTTCTATTTTGTCCATCATTTGATTTATGTGGTCATTCATGCACTGTGATTGTTTCAAGATAACCCGCATGTCCGTTTGCTAACCACTCCCCATAGCTTGGGAATCACCATGGAATCCTACGAATTCTTATCCATTAATTCTTAGTGGTGGATCTCCTCTTCTCAACCATGAATCTTCCATGTTAGTATAAATAATTCAAAATAAAATAAATTCTCACCAAGAATCACTCACTCACATGTTTCACTCAATCAAGGTCTGGACACTCCTATTTTCACATTAATTTCGGCTTTTACCTTTTTCTAAGCTCACACACTCTTGCCTTTTTCCACTCAAAGGATTATCTCAAAGTTATAATCAAAACACCCAAAAAACAGTAATTAGATCACAAGTATGTTTTAATTTAACTTATCAACAAAACAGTAGCAAAAACAAGTAACACAGAATGAATTGGTGAAACCTAGTTTTCGGCTTTTCTAGGCAAAATAATGCGAATTAACAAAAAATTTTTGGAATCAATAAGAACTGGATTAGATGGTAAGAAATTAAAGATTCAAGAATAAAAATTTAGGAAAAATAATTTCAAACACGAATAAGAATCAATTTGAACAAAATTAAAGAATAGTGTTGGTTGTTGCTCTTTGTAATTCTAGTTTTGTATCAATTCCTTTAACTAATTTTAATCCAAATAATTTAAGCACCCAAAATTCAAATATTGAGCAACAAAACCGAAATTTTTTTTTTATTCGGCTTTTTCTTTTTCTTTTTCTTTTTTTCACTCACAGAACATAATACAACTGCAGTAGCAAGAATCAACACCACAATTACAATTCCAACACCAAATAGTCACCAAACCCGTGACCTCCCAAACAAAATAAAAATTGTGCAGCTTTTTGTGTTTTTTTTTTTGGTTTTTATATGTTGCCACAAACACACTCTTTTTTTTTTTTTAATATATGAATGCAAATATTTAAGACTAAAATAGCAAAGAAAAATAAAAAAAAAACAAATTAACAAGAATAATGATGAAAAACAACCAACAAACTAGAAAACAAAAAATACGGTAAAAACTAGGAAACCTAATTTAGCTAGGACTAAATTTTTTTTTTTAAAAAAAAGGCAGAATGTGTATGATCATAGAAGAAACCTTAACCTAATGATAAAATTGCAGATTAACACAAAACAAAATAAAAAAAATAAAGATAAATCGAACTTGAACAAAATTTGGCTCTGATACCAAATGATACGAACCTAGGACGACCTACTCCTAAACCCGTATTATATTAGCCCGGATCTAATTATGTTCAAGTTCTAATGGTCACCTTAACCCCTAACAAACCTTCGATTAGAAACCTTGGTATATAATGAAGACGCCACAATAGGTGATGGAAGTCTTATTGATAAGTCAAGCTAAAACACTCATTCACTAATGGTGTTTTAGGTGTTCAAAAGAACAAAGAGAAATTCAATCTCACAAAATAAATTCTCAATATTATTAATGGTGTATTCTTCCTAAAAAAAAGCTAGACTAAGAGAAAACAAAATAAAACCCTAAAAACAAAAAGGAAAACCGGCCATGCTTGTTGTTTCCTAATGTGACCGAATTTTCTCACTCCTTTTCTAATCTAATTTTGATTAATTAATTTTTTTATTTTGGATTAGGAATTAATTAATTTACAAAGAATTTCATAATAACTTTTCTAAACTTATCTGTCCAGAAAATAAACAAATAAAAATAAAAAAGTAAAGGTAATTTCCTAAAACAAAAGGTAAAAATCAAATTAGGAAACTAAAATATTATATTTTTTACTAAGTTGACTTTGACCAATCTTTGACTAATCTAAGGTCCAAATCAGCTTCCTTATGCCTTGTAGGATGCCAAATAGTTTAATCATGAAGTCCCACATGTTGCCCTTGATTGGAGGAAGAAGAAAAAGTCAACTCAGCAAAATACGGTAAAGCCAGCGGGTAATACAGCAAAATCGGCCAAATTGTCATGCCATGCACACAGCCCCTTTTTGGATGCCTTTGAAGCTACATTGACTTGATTCCATGACCTCTTAGACATACGTATTGAATCCATGAATCATTGGAGCCATTTCAAGTTGTCCGGACTCCATAAATGCACCAAAACCTCTACGTGGGTCCCTATCGGCTTCCACCACTTGTATGCTCAAAATAGGCCTTGTATCTTTGGGTATGGACAAACCCTTTTGAGAATCAATTACCCCCCAGATAAATACAGCAAGGTTTTCCTTAAACCTCTTGGCTTGAGCCCTAGTGATCGGCTGGTCTTCATCCGTATCGGGTCAGCACCCCAGCAGGTTGTCTGTTGTGCAGGTTTGGGTGGATTCGCATCACTTCTCCCCACCATTCCAACCATTCTCTACTAGTTCCATTGACAGGGCAGCCCACCATTCTAGCCATTCTTTGCTAATTCCACCGCCGATCAGCCCTGCAAATAAGTGAAGAGTGTGTTTCTTTCTAATATTTCGAGCAAGCATAATAATTTGCCTTTTTTTTTCTTGAATTTATATTACTGTAAATGTAAAATAGGACAATAATGTGTGGGTAAAAAGTTTTGTCAAAGCATATCAGTCTTTGCAAGTCTTGTTTGTCTTGTTTCCCTACTTTTAATTAAATTTTTCGTTCCCTGTTAGTAAGTTGTTTTAGATTAAATATAATATTTGGGCCATTGATGAGGTCTCACATGCTCAAGATTAAAATTTTGGATTTTGAAACCAAAATTTTGACGTGTTACTTTCATGTGTTTTGTATTGGGCATTTTCATCATTTAGCAAATTTTGAAGTATTTTAGCATAAAGCAAGGATCTAGTTTAGTAATATATCTAGTTTACGATCATTGAAAATATTTAGAGGAATATATCCATTCATGCTCTTCTATTTGCTTAGGCTCTGTGTATTAAGAACTCATATAGTTAATACGCTTGGTAGTTACTCTTTGTATCTCCATTCCAGGTTTCTGCTTCTGGTTTACTACTGAAACAGTCAGACTTTTTGTCAATGCTTGAGGTTTTGTGTGTCCTCTGTAGATAGGTGCTGAAAAAAATTATCTTTTTTATTTGTGGAAACAAAAATTAATCTTTTTTAGAATGGAAGCAAAAATGATGAAGTTTGTGGGGGGCTCAGAAGATGATAACGATCATATATCCCTTTGATTATGTTTCCCATATTCTGTCCATATATGTATCAGTCTGTCCTTAATAGATTGCCTATATATAGTTGTTGTATCTCTATAGAATATGTAATTGTATCTATATTTGGTGTGTATTACTGGCAGCTATGTTGCATATATAAGCCTTGTCATTGTATTTAAATAATGGTTCTAATTCAATGGAATACACGGCATTTTATTCATTATATCATTATTCCTCTTCATGGTATCAGAGCCTATAGTGCTCTAACAAGCGACATTTTTTTTTTTGGTCTCTTTCCTCTTTTCTATTTTCTCTTCTTACATATATCTGACACCAGTACATCTACTATCACCGAAAACACCATACCCACCACTATTGGCCATCTTATTTATATTAATGCATCTGTCTAAGCCCTACTCAAACTCACCACTGACAAAGAATTATTCATTCCACTTTAGCTCTTAGCATCATTTTGAAGTTTCCTATATGGTTCATTTTGGTTCTACCAGGGATTGGATTTGGTACATGTAAATACCATCTATGGCTGCCTTAATATGGTTCTCTTTAGAGCATATTCAATGTTATTTGCTACTTTAGAAAGTGTATGTGAATAGGCGATACAAATACCTATGGCTGCCTTTATATGGTTCTCTTAGACTACAAGGCATATGTGAAAGCATGTAAATACTATCTATGGCTGCCTTTATATGGTTCTTTTAGACTACTTTGCATGCCATGCGATTCCCCTATTTTAAATGTCTATATATACATTATAGTGATATAAGCGATACAAATATCACAAACAAAACATGAATATTTATTATGATCAAATCTCATTAGTAAGGTTCATGTAGCTTATTTACATCCTTGTTTTCTTTAGGAAGATTAGATAGGAAGGGTGTGTCTTCCATGGGCTCAACGTGTATGATTTTGATACGGTGTTATTATGTCTGCCATTTTTGGTGAAGTGTTTAAACTAATACTCTGAATTAGCAAGAAGAATTTTGTCATATATGGTTCTTTCTTTCCTTTGTTAGCATACATCATCAATGTTAATTTCAATACTCATGACTAGCTAGAAAGAGGAATTATCCTTGAGGTTTCTGGTGGGTTTTTTTTTTGTTTTTTTTTAAATTTTTCGATATATGTCTTTTGGCTTTTTATAGCTTATTAAATCTTACCTTGTCTTCTTTAGAGTTAGAGCTTGAGATTAGTTGTGTAAGCATGTCAACATGTACTAGTGATGTTCAACCGATCTGGATGTGCTCATGTGGGCAATATATGCATTTAAAAACATCAAGGACAGATAAGAACCCAAATCTTCAATTCTAGAAATGCTTAGATGGAGAACAGGTCATATATAATTGTTAATGTGTTTAATTTTCATTTGTTTTAGCTTATAAAATAATTAAATTATATATGTTTACTTAACACAGGAAAAATGATGTGGTGAATTCTTTTGGGCAAAAGAAGGGGAAGCTAAAGTAGACAAAATAGATATACTTATCGGTGAAGTTCATTGTTTATCTGTGCAAGTGGAGAAATCTAATAATATGCTTGAAAGAATTCAGAAAAATACTAAGATGAGCGACCAATATGACGTTAAGACTTTTATAGTTCTTGTAATTTTATTATGTCTTTTCTTTAAAATGTTTGCCTAGTGATGTAGTCAAGTAATATATGTGTCTGTTTGGTTGGTAAACTAAGTATGTATGAAACTCTGCAATGTGCTTGTTAAGCACCCTATGTATCCTATGTTCTTTCACTTGCTTCTTGTGTATAGGTTGCTATTGAAATTTCCTTCATGGAAGCTGTTTTGGCGCTCACACAAACTATGACATTTCAACCAATTTGGCAGTGGTTCAATAATGTTTGATTAAAAAGTTGCTCGTTAATTTACTCTTGTTCTATATTTGTAGAAGCTTTGTTCTAAGTGCAGCTGTCAGTAACCATGTGTTTGTTAATTCCTAAAGCAACAACAGTAGCACCTTATGTTGTGAATGACAGTGGAGCTCTGTTCTGTCAATACCCCAGTAATTAATATGTTGCTTAAAAGCTAACTTTATAGTACTCTTGTCTTCTCCTTTACTTCCTAAAGTATTTCTATATTCTTTACTAAGATGAGAGTTTAACATATCAATCTATGCATGTTTTTTAACAAAAAATACTTGTTTCTCAACTTTGCAGTTCAAATGATAATGCTAAACATGAAGGAAAGGTTGGAATCATTGTTGCCCCTATTCCAGCTTGTAGAAAAGACTTCTTTCGGATGAAGTTAACATCATTTGATAAATTGATTGAGAGAACATGTAGTTCAATAAAGAATGTAAGGCTCTTCGGTGCACCTGATCAAAGACTAGGTTTTGGTACAAGAAGTACTGGTGTGGCACCTAATGCAGCATATTTGCTTTCATAACCATTTTATTCCTTAGATAAACTTATCAGTTTGGCATTCTGTTACACTTTTCTGACAATTTAGCTATTTAGGTGGATTTAGAGCAAAACAAAGTGGATTTTGTTGGATGGTAGTTTTTTTTTCACTTTATTTATTTATTTATTTTTGGGGCTGAGTTGAATGCTAGTTTTTACTATGCTTCTCTCTTATGTTTCTTAGAAGCTTAAGCAAATCATAAAAGTAACTAAACTCAAGCAAATACAGCTCAAATGTCCAAATTAGCTATTTGGTCAGAGAAAGTATGAAGAAAGTGGTTCTGCACCAAAAACTGCTACAGAGGAAATCATAAATGGAGTATCTGGGGACGAGATAGGAGTTGATTATTTATGTAACTTGGATTGGCTTTCATCTGGTGGTGAAGAAAAGGAAGAGGATGTCTTCCACATGTATCACTAGAAAATGCAAATATATTATGAACAAAAGAGCCTTTTTTTTCGTATGTCCAAAACGCCTATGGTGTTTTTTTAGAAGTTTGATTATTACATTTATTTGAATATATTATAATTTGCCTAATCTATTTATTGTCATACTACATAATTCCCTGTTCAAAATTTTTCAGGGCCATGGCAGGTCATGCTTAAAGAAGTAGATGGCTCTTATGCTTGTGCAAGCTGACACTTTTGTAATGGTGAGTTTCGAAATCTTGAAAGGAACCGTTCTATTTACATGCTTGAAAAGGTGGGAAGCTTTTAAATGCTTTAGTGGTTGACTATTGAACTGACAGTAAAAATTCTTTCTTCTTTTCCAAGTTTCAATCCTTAGGAGTAAAAATCCATAAGCTATGGTGTAGACCATTTTAAAGTACAGATTGATTGATTTAGAGAAAAGTTGCTATGAACCATCTGATGCTTGAGCACATTGCAGCTGTTAGCCTTCACACTAGTGATAATGTGACTGCTGAAGCAAGTTGTTGAATTGTACCATGAACAAGTTTTAAATGTACCAGAAAAGAAAACGTTGACAAATGTTGCCAAATGATTGGATTGAAATTGTTGTAGCTTACTAGCTTTGAAAGTGTAACTTGGATACTTGTGTTGTGAACAAATTACTGAAAGTTAAGTGCCATAAATTGTTGTTGCAGTTGTATTCTTTTTGTTTTTCCATTTTTTTTTTACCCAAAAGATGTGTACTACTAGATAACCAACAAAAATGCATTGTTGGCATGCCTATTAATAACACCAAAAATATCAAAAGTAAAACTACAACAAACTGACACCAAGAACAAATTAATAGATTATTAGCACAATAATTCCCATTAACCTAATCCCTTCAATAAGGGGTTGGCCTTTTTGTTAATTTAATATGATTGAAGAATTGATATTATTTCTTCAATTGTTTTACAGCATTTGATTTGAATCATTTGTTTTGATATATATAGCTAGGCTATTCTGTCATGGCACAAATTTTATGCTTCCACATGAAATCATATTTTTTTGGTCAATATGCATTTTCCTTTGCCCTGGTTACCGCTTTGTGAAGCAATCTTCCACAATTTCAATAGAGGGCTTGGAGCTTGCTTCCTCAGAATGTCTTCCATCGTGGCAAATTTTTCATCTTCCCTAAAAACAAGTATACGAAAATGACAAGAGACAAGTATTGCAATTTTTAAATTTTCATGGGACTATAAAAGAATTTGAAGAGCTGAGATGATACGCCTCTAGTTTTTTACATTTTAATCAATTAAACGGTCATGTTGGTGTTTGAATATTGATTTCTGTATTTTGTGTTGACGTTGATTAATTGTCATAATGGAGGAAGAGTTCTGCGGATATGAATTAAAGGTTGTAAAGAAAAATGAAATGCCTTCTACATGAAATTGAAGATAAAAGCACAGAGATACTAAAATAAAGAAGCAACTAATAACAACAGTAAAAGTTCCAAAATGAAAACATACAGAATAATAAATAATAAATGTATTATTTTCTTACGGATGGTTGATGACTGGACAATATCTTTTGTCATGCGATTGCCCTATTTTTCCACATCCATTACAACTTCAACCTCTATACTTTACGGCATTTGTTGTCTTCTCCTTTCCCCTTTTTAGTCTTCGTCCACATCCCTTTGCCCTCACAGCAGATGGGTCTTTCAAAGCTTCAGAGTCATGAGCAGTACTACCTTTTTCAGAAATGCCTCCACTCTTCGTGTTGCTAACTATGGATTCAATCTTGCCTAGCAAACTTTGATGACCATCATTCATAATTACACTTGCCTCTTCTGAAGCAAGTTTGATGCGAATCCATCCGTGCCCGCATAACCGACAACCTGCTGGGTTACTGATCCGATACGGATGAAGACCAGGCCGATCACTAGGGATCAAGCTAAGAGGTTTAGGAACAACTTTGCTGCCTTTATCCAGGGGGTAATTCATTCTCAAGAGCACTTGTCCATACCCGAAGATCCAAGACTAGTTTTGGGCATACAAGTGGTCGAAGCTGATACGGACCCGGGTAGCTGTTTTAGTGTATTTATAGAGTCTGGGAGCAAGAAATGGTTTCAACTCTTTATGGATTCAATATATATCACTAAGAGGTCTTGGAAACAAGTCAAGGTAGAAGTAAAACCAACTTGTATGGACAGCTTCAAAATTTGGCCGAAAATTGTTTTATTGCTTGTTGACTTTACTGTATTTTGCTGAATTGGCTTTTTCTCTTTCTTCCAAATGAGGGAAACATGTGGGACTACATAATAAGCTTATTTGGCATCCTATAGAGCACGTTGAAGCTGATTTGGAGCTCAAATTGATCAAAGTCAACTTAGTCAAAAAGCTAGTATTTTAGTTTCCTAATTTGATTCTACGTTTTGTTTTAGGAAATTACCATTACTTTTTTTATTTTTATTTATTTATTTTCTAGACAAATAAATTTAGGAAATTTATTATTTTATTAGTTTAATTTTAAATTAATTAATTCCTAACTCAAAATAAAGTAATTAATTAATCCAAATTAGATTAGGCAAGGAGGAGACTTTCGGCCATATTAGGATTCTTCATTGCATGGCCAGTTTTTCCTTTTCGTTTTAGGGTTTTATGTTGTTTCTCTTAGCCTATAAAAGGGCTTGTTTTTTAGGAACAACATACCATTAATAATATAAAGAATTTATTTTGTGAGATTGAATTTCTCCTTATTCTTTTGAACACCTAAAACACCATTAGAGAGTGAGTATTTTAATTTTGACTTATCAATAGGACTTCCATAAACTATTGTGGCATCTTCATTATATACCAAGGTTTCTAATCATAGGTTGGTTAGGGGTCAAGGTGACCATTAGTTTGCAGATTTCTTGGAGTTGCTGTTTTGTTGATTATTTATTCAATATTTGGAGTTGTGGAGAATTATTTTTGTTGCTGGGTATTTGAATTTTGGGTGCTTAAATTATTTGGATTAAAATTAGTTAAAGGATTTGATACAAAAAAACTTGAATTACAAGAACAACAACCAACACTACTCTTTAATTTTGTTCAAATTGATTCTTGTTTGAGTTTGAATTTCTTTCTCTAAAATTTCATTCTTGGATTATTAATCTCTTACCATCTAGTCCAGTTATTATTAATTCCAAAAGTTTCTTGTTGATTTGCCTTATTTTAAAACATACCTATGACCTAAATACTGTTTTGGGAGTGTTTTAGTTAGAATTTTGAGATAATTCATTGAGTGGAAAAAGGAAAGAGTGTGTGAGCTTAAAAGAAGGTAAAAGAAACTAGTGTGAAAATACAAGCGTCGAGACCTTGATTGAGTGAAACACGTGAGGGAGTGATTTTTGGTGAGAATATCTTTTATTTTGCATTATTTATACTAACATGGTAGATTCAAGGCTGAGGAGAGGAGATCCACCATAAGAATCAATGAAAAAGAATCCGTAGGATTCCATGCTGGTTCCCGAGCTACGGGGAGTGGTGAGCAACCGGACATGAGGGCTATATTGGAGCAATAGCAGCGGATGAATGCCTGATTTGATAACATAGATTAAAGGATGGATAGGATAGAAACATCATAAGGAGGACCGAATATAAGGTTAGATACACATGGAGGTCGAGGTCAAGATCAGAGAGGAATTCGAGGGAAGTAACTTTGGAAATGACTTGGATGAGGGGTTTGATGAAAGTTTTGAACCTCAAGAAAGGCCAATCCATGGGAGACCAGCAAGGAATGAAGATGATGATCTAGGGAATATCAAGGTAAACATTCCATCTTTATGGGAAAAAGTGATCCAGAAGCATATTTGGAATGGGAGGAAAGAATGGAGATATTTTTTATTGTCATAATTATTTGGAGGCCAAGAAGGAGAAGTTGGAAGTAGTGGAGTTTGATCATTATGCACTCCAATGGTGGACCAATGAGCAAAACACCCGAAGGAGGGTTTGTGATGACTTGATCACTACATGGCGACAAATGAAAGGAGACATGAGGAAGCGGTTCATACCATCACACTATCATAGGTTGCTACATCAAAGACTTCAATCTTTATCTCAAGGAACTAGGCCCATGGATGATTATTACAAGGAGATGGGGATGCTTATGATGAGGTTAAACATGAATGAAGATAGAGAAGCAACCATGGCAAGGTTTCTTGGTGGTGTGAATCGTGAGATAGCCAATCAACTAGAATTGCAACAATATGTGGAATTGGAGGAGATGTTGCATGTGACTATTAAATTAGAGCATCAATTCCAAAGGAGGGGTGTAGGCTCACTATTTGGAGGTGTTTCCAACAGTGGAAGATCAAATCCAAGTGGCTTTACGTCTCTTAGTCAAAATGCTACGAACACTAAACCCCTGCCTCTTTTGCATATTTAATGTAAAACTCATGTGCCCCATCAAACAATTAGAACTCTTATCCAACCTTTGGTTTGCAGTTTTGGGTCACTTGGGGAATGTAAACATCATCCATGGATATGGAATGTGATAGCAGGGATATGTCTTCAACTCCTATAGGATCAGAATTTGCTTCCAACTATTCTACATTCATGTTTCCAATATTACAGAGCTAATTGATCAATTTCTAACCTGGTAGACAGCAAAGCAAAACCATCATGAGAGGTGGTAATCTCTTTTATTTTAAGAAAGTTTAGTTTATAAATAGAAGAAAAAAAATGTTCAAAAAAAGAAGGCATTTCAGCCAAAATCTAACGAGTGTGCATTAAGGTTGCTAATCCAACACACTATAGAATGAAAGAAACAATTATGCCTGCATCAAAAGAAAAAAAAAATAGAGAATATATGGGGGGCATGCTGATGCGGGACAATAATGCCTTAAGCACTTAAGAGTTTACCCATAATGTCCATTACATGAAAATGGCGAGAATATCAAAATATTACTCTAAAATTTTATTTGAGGACTTTACTCCTTGTCACTCAAGATCTAAACAATTTTTTACTCCCAAGTCTATCCATACAAGTTATTCAGCATTGGAAAACTAAGTGTCTTATTCTTAGAAAAAAAGTTAATATTGTGCACGTCCACCAGTGAATGAGCAATGAACATGACAGCATTAAAAGGAACAATATGAGCAACATTAATTGCATAAAAAGGCTAATGGAGAAGACAATTGATAAACATGAAGAGAAAGCAAGAGAAAGATAAACAAGTAGAAGTTACAGGCATAGGTGAAACCAAACAGAATTGATAAAAGCAACAAAATAGCACAAATATTATTGAAAGAAGAAAAAGTAGTAACAACGTAAGTATGAGATTGATGCTTCATGATTATTGATGATAAATAAGAAATTAAGAACATGCAAAAAAATAGAAAGGAACTTAATTTTATGTAAACAGTTTTGGCTATTGGCATAATATTTCAGATTGTGATCAAAACATGAAAAGCATGCAGTAAATTTTACACACGTTAAATGTTCATGGTTGGTAATTTTAATGTGACAACCATAAAGTATCCTTAATTTCCATTTCTTTTAAATTATTTTGATTGAATATCAGATGTATAGCCAGGTATTTCCTTCTCAAAGCAAGCTAGTCCAGTTATATATGTCAATTATTTTCTAAATCTTAAATTTTACACAAATAGTAGGGCGAAACCCACCCACCAAAATTCTCTTCAATATATATTCATTGTTCATTACTAATAAAATCATTTTTACCTAAATTTGAATCTATTTTTCTTTTGAATTGATTCACCAGCCATGTCAAAGGGAAAAATAAACAAGTATTTGACTCGCATTTGAAAAGTTGAACTTTGTGTTATAGTAAACTCTGCCTTAGTGATGATCAAAAGAAATATGAACATGGTGGCCACCCCATGTAAGGAGAAGACATTTTTACATAATTATATTGTTAGCTTTTAATGGTTTCCTAAAATAATTTGTGCTTGCATGTCAACCACTAATGACAACCACTAATGACAATGCTTACAAATTAGATCTTCCAGGTGAGTATAATGTAAGTGCTACCTTTAATGTTGCTGATTTATCTCCTTTTTTATGCAGGTGATGATTTGAGGCAAATCTTTTTCAAGAGGAGCGGAATGATGAGGACATGACTAAAAGCACCTCAAGATGGAGTCCACAGCCATTTCAAATCTCCACGGGACCAATAACAAATGCTAGAGCAAAAAAGTTTAAAGAAACACTAAATGATTTAATCTAAGAGGTGTTCACATCTTAAGGAAGCAAGTTCATTACTGAATATGAACCAAAATTGGTCCATATGATTGGGATGGAGGATGCCACCATGAAAGAGAGCTTAACACATGGAATCCTACGACATGGTGATGTGGCAAGTTTTGATGACATGGACAGTGACGTGGCATCATATGGTGACATGGCACTTTTGCCATGTGGAGGGTGATATGCGCCTACATGGAATTCAATTAAGCTTGGCTGAATCCTATTGTTCGGAAAAATTAAATTTCTATTTATGTCTTGATTGGATTTTGGCATGTTGCCTATTTTACTTTTCTAGTTTAGTTTTTATTAGGTTTGCTAAACCTAATTTTCGTCCATCATTATTTTTAGCAAATTTAGGAAAGCTTTGTAATTTATTTTTCCTATTTAAATGCACAAAAGTCATGAATAAAAATTAGATTACAATTTTGATTAAAGGTGAGAGTGATTCTCTAGGTTCTCTGAGAACTATATCAAACTTTTCAAGCTTTGCTTGTGGAGTTCAAAACTGACTTATGAATAGCTTATTCCACACCCTATTGTGGCGTCTTTACCATAACAAGGTTCTTATCTCGAATATAGGTAAAGGGTCGAGGTCTTCCATTGATAATTTGTAATTAGACGGTCCAATTTTATCTTTGTTATGGGTTTAGAGGCAAAGTCGCTCTAGGTTCGTATCAAAAAGGTTCTCATGAAGTATGTATCCACAAATTCACACCCAATTGTTGCAACTCAAACATCAAAGGAATAGTGCAATCATAATCCTTAAGCAACCTCATCCATCTCCTTTGCCTTAAGTTCAACTCCTTCTAAGTGAACAAATACTTAAAACTCTTATGATCGGTAAAGGTCTGACAAGAAACTTCTTACAAGTAGTGCCTCAAAGCCTTCAATATAAAGATCGTTGCAGTAAACCCTAAATCATGAGTCGGATAATTCAACTTGTGCTTCTTCAACTGCTTAGAAGCATAAGTAATAGCTCATAATTTCCTAAAAGAAAAGTCCATCCATGAAAATGAAAAGAAAGTTTGGGACTTAAATTTAATTTTAGCAAATCAATACTAGTGTCACAAAGTTAAAACTAAGATTGTTTTTTTTTCCTTCGATTACACTTCCAATACTTGTAATTATAAGATCTATGTTCCTCATTGATTATCCAATTTTCTTAACCTCGACAAACATATGTCTTGTAACCAAATTCATTAAAGTCATAAAATGAAAAATTCTCATACTTATTCTAATGGAGAGCCTTATATTGCTTATAAAGCCTAAAAGAAATCCTCAACATTGTCAACACCAAAGAATATGAAACCAAAAGATCAAGTCCAAGTCTTCTTGTCATCTTAAATATCATTCTTAAAAAAACTTTAAATTCTTCCAATTTCAACTAGACTCCAAGAATACATACCTCGGCAATAAAGAAATTTAAATCCTAATTCTAATATCACAACCAAGTACTAAAAATTAGTTGCTACATCCTTAAACCATAAGGAAACATTCATCACTTCCTTAGATCCATAAAACATCATTGGCATAAAATCATCAATCTCCAAGAAAACAAAATATCAAAACCAAGATCTGAAATCATCACCCAAAAGCAAATGCCATAAAACCAACTTATGAAATTTACCACTTAATTTTTAGCAAGTTGTCCCATACAAGATCACCAAAATGCATCAACCAAAATTTGTTTGTACCAGATTCTAATATTAAGATCTTACTTTCCATAAAACAAAAACAACTACAAATGCGAATCCGTCCGTGCCCGCACAACCGATAAGCCGCTGGGTTGCTGGCCATATACGGATGAAGACTGGACCAATCACTAGGGCTCAAGCTAAGAGGTTCAGGGGAAAATTTGCTGCCTTTATCCATGGGGTAAGTCATTCTCTAGAGAATTTATCCATACCCAAAGATCTAAGACCTTTTTTGGGCATACAAGTGGTGGAAGCTGATACAGACCGGGTTAGCGGTTTTGGTACTTTTAAGGTGTCTGAGCAGCATGAAATGAGTCCAATGCTTCATGGATTCAATACATATGTATAATAAGTCATGTAATCAAGTCAAGGCAGCTTCAAAGGCATACAAAGAGGGCTTGTGCGCATGGCATGGAGTTTGGTTGGTTTTTACTGTATTTTGTGCTGGCTTTACTGTTTTTTATTGAGCTGTCTTTTTCTCTTTCTTTCAAGCAAAGGGAACATGTGGGACTTCATGATGCATCCTACAAAGCATATTGAAGCTGATTTGGAGCTTAAATTAGTCAAAAAAGGGTCAAAGTCAACTTAGTCAAAAAGCTAGTATTTTAGTTTCCTAATTTGATTCTACTTTTTGTTTTAGGAAATTATCATTACTTTTTGGTTTTTATTTATTTATTTGCTGGAAAAATAAGTTTAGGAAAGTTATTATTTTATTATTTTCATTGTAAATTAATTAATTCCTAATTCAAAATAAAAGAATTAATTAATCCAAATTAGATTAGGAAAGGAGTGAGAATTTCGGCCACCATAGGAAACCACTTTGTATGGCCGATTTTCCCTTTGTTTTTAGGGTTTATTTCATGACTTTGTAGCCTATTTAAAGGCTTATTTTTCAATAAGAATTAAGCTTGAATTTTATACTGAAAATTATTTGTGAGATTGAATTCTCTTTGTTCTTTTGAACATCTAAAACATCATTAGTGAATGAGTGTTTTAGTTTGACTTATCAATAGGCCTTCCATCACCTTGATACGAATCTAGGATGACCTGCTCCTAAACCCGCATTATATTAGCCCGGATCTAATTATGTTCAAGTTCTAATGGTCACCTTGACCCCTAATCAACCGGTGATTAAAAGCCCCGGTATATAGTGAAGACGCCACAATAGGTTATGGATTGATAAGTCAAACTAAAACAACCATTCACTAATGGTGTTTTAGGTGTTAAAAAGAACAAAAAGAGATTCAATCTCATAAAATAAATTCTGTATATTATCAAATTTATGTTCTTCCTCAAAAACAAGCCCTTATATAGACTAAAAGAAACAAAATAGAACCCTAAAAACCAAAGGTAAAATCGGCCAACTATAGGAATTAAGAAACTTGGCCGAATTCTAATACTTCCTAAACTAAGTTTCCTAAACTAAATTTGATTCATTAATTTCTTTATTTTTAATTAGAATTAATTAATTTACAATGGAAATAATAAATTAATAAATTTTCTACACTTATTTTTCCAGCAAATAAATAAATGAAAACTAAAAAGTAATGGAAGTTTCCTAAAAACAAAAAGTAAAAACAAATTAGGAAACTAAAATACTAGCTTTTTGACTAAGTTGACTTTGACCAATTTGAACTCCAAATCAGCTTCAATATGCTTTGTAGGATGCCAAATAAGCTGAATATGAAGCCCCACACGTTTCCCATGCTTGGAAGAGGAAGAAAAAGCCAACTCAGCAAAATATAGTAAAGCCAACACAAAATACAGTAAAAAAATAGGCCAAATTTGAAGCTATCCGTACAACCCCCTTTTGAATGCCTTTGAAGCTGCATTTACTTGATTCCATATCATCTTAGACATATGTATTGAATCCGTAAAGATTTGGAACCATTTCATGCTTCCCGTTGTCCATATTTGCACCAAAACTGCTACTCGGGTCCATATCGGCTTCCACCACTTGGATGCTTAGAATAGGCTTTGTATCTTCAAGTATGGACAAGCTCTGTTGAGCCTTGATTACCCCCTGTATAAATGCTCCCAGGTTGTCCTTAAATCTCTGAATTTGAGCTCTTGTGATTGGCCTGGTCTTCATCCGTGTCGGGTCAGCACCCCAGCGGGTTATCGATTGAGTGGGCTTGGGCAGAATCGCATCATTGATTCCCCTCCTCTTGAATAGGATTTGTCCTCAAATCAAGATCATCATCTGTAGCAAAAGGAGTTAAATAAGCAACATTAAATGCAGCACTCATGTTATACTCACCCGGTAAATCAAGCTTGTAGGCATTCTTGTTATTCGGCTCCAAAACTTGAAAAGATCCGTCCACATGCAGCATAGGCTTGGACTTTTTTTGTTCAGGGAACCTCTTATTTCTTGAGTGCAGCCAAACCAAATCTTTAAGGTCAAACACTATCACAACAAAGACTAGAAATACAAGTTCATTACACTTTTTAATATTAGCAAATAATATCTCCCAAATTTTTAAATTTCCACTAAGTAAAGCTTTTAATAATGCAGATAAAGTTCTATGCAACAAAAACATCTTTAAATAAATATCTTTAACATTCATGACCAGCAATGATTTCTTATTCATAATTATTTTATTAACATCACCAAAGCTAAGATACAATTTTTTATTTTTCTTCTCTTTCCTTTCTTTTTCTTTCCCATTCACAGTTTGCATTTGTTTTCTCTCATACTCGGCTTTGTCTCTCACTTTCTCTCTCTTGGATTTGTTAAAATTTTTCCACTCAACATGGGTTTAAGAGGACTTACCTTGGATAGCAAGCTCACCTTTCTCCTCTTGAATGGATGGTGGAACCGTTGGTGCCATACTAGCCTTCTCCTTGAGCCTCTTGGCTTCCTTCCTTTGTTGCATTTGAAGTTGATAGCTAAATACTTCCGTTGGAGTTAATGGCTCCAGCTTAAACTTTTTCCCTTTAAATTTAAATAAAATGCTATTCTCTCTACCATAATGGATAGCATCTCTATCAAATTGCTATGGCCTACGCAACAAAATATGACCCACATGCATAGGAGCAACATCACACAATACAACATCCACATACATGTCAATGCTGAATTTTACTTTGGCTTGTTTATTTACTTTTATCTTACCACTATCATTAAACCATTGTAATCTATATGGTTTAGGATGTTTAATGGTTGTTAATCCTAATTTATCGACTACCACATTACTAATTACATACCACAACTTTCACTATCAATTATCATACTACATACATTACCTTGAATTTTACATCGGGTATGGAAGATGTTTTCTCTTTGAACTTGATCCTCATCCTTGTAAACACTCAACATTCTCCTTGCCACCAAGCTCAATTCAGAATTTGAAACCTTTAGGGTTTTGGCTTCTTCCTGAATTCCTTTACTTTTGGATTCTAGTTCACCATTACCTTTCAGTACAATGATTCTTCTATTCGGGCATTGACTGGCAATATGTCCTCTTCCTTGGCACTTAAAACACATAATTTCATGAGTTCGTGAAGGTTTATGATCAGATTTACCTTCATATTTGTGTTCTTGGATAGCTTCGGCTTTAGCTTCTCTTTTTGGCCGATTGGAACTATCTTCTTCAAGTTTCGATTTCGGCTTGTTGTCAAAGATGGGATTGCTTCTCCAAAGATTTGATCTTCCACTGTTAGAAACTCCTCCAAACCATGAGCCTACACCCCTCGTCTTAAATTGATGCTCTAATTTAATAGCCACATGCAACATCTTTTCCAATTCTACATATTGTTGCAATTTAAATTGGTTGGCTATCTCACAATTCAAACCACCAAGGAATCTTGCCATGGTTGCTTCTCTATCCTCATTCATGTTTAATCTCATCATAAGCATCTCCATCTCCTTGTAATAATCCTCCACGGACTTACTTCCTTGAGATAGGGATTGAAGCCTTTGATGCAGCAACATATGATAATGTAATGGTACGAACTGCTTCTTCATGGCTCCCTTCATTTGGCGCCATGTAGTGATCAAGTCATCACCAACTCTCCTTCGGGTGTTTTGCTCATTGGTCAACCATTGGAGTGCGTAATGACCAAACTCCATTGCTGCCATCATCACCTTTTTGGCCTCCGAATAATAATGACAATCGAAAATCATCTCTATTCTCTCTTCCCATTCCAAATATGCTTCTGGATCACTTTTACCCATGAATGGTGGGATGTTTACCTTGATGTTCCCAAGATCATCATCTTCATTCCTTGCTGGTCTCCCATGGATTAGCCTTTCTTGAGGTTCAAAAATTTCATCAAATCCTTCATCCAAGTCAACCATAGTTACTTCCCCCGAATCCCTCTCTTGGTCGCCCTCGGCCTCCTAGACCTCGACCTCCATGAGCATCTAACCTTATATTGGGCACTCCTTGGGATGTTTCTAATTTTTCCATCTTTTGATTTAAATGGTCAAATCGGGCATTCATCCACTGTAATTGCTCCAATATAGCCCTCATGTCCGTTTGCTCACCACTCCCAGTAGCTCGAAAATCACGTTTAAATCCTACGAACTCCTCTTCATTAATTCTCAAAGGTGGATCTCCTCTTCTCACCCTTGAATCTGCCATGTTAGTATGAATAATACAAAAATAAAATAAATTCTCACGAGATTCACTCTCTCATGTGTTTCACTCAATACAAGAACTCGACACTCGTGTTTGCACACTAATTTCGGCTTTTAACCCTCTTTTGTGCTCACACTCTCTTGCCTTTTTCTTCTTAATGAATTATCTCAAAGTTCTAATTAAAATACCCAAAAAGCAACAATTAGATCACAAGTATGTTTTAATTAAACATATCAACAAAACAGTAGAAAAAAGTAGGCAATACCGAAAGAATTCAACAAAACCTAGTTTTCGGCTTTTCTAGGCAAAATAAAGCAAATTGATGAGAAAACTTTGGAATTTTGAAGAACTAGACCAGATGGTAATAAATTACGAGTTTAAGAATAAAATTCTAGGAAAAGAAATTCAAATACGAACCAGAATCAAAGAGAACAAAAATATAGAAAATTGTTAGTTGTTGTTCTTGTAATTCAAGTTTTGTATCAAATCCGTTAACTAATTTTAATCCAAATAATTTAAGCACCCAAAATTCCAAATATCCAGTAGCAAAAATAATTCTCCAGCAACTCTAAATATGTAACAAATAGTCAACAATGCAGCAGTTTAAAGAAATTTCCAGCAAACACCAAACTCAACAAACTGAAATTTTTTTTTTATTCGACTTTTTCTTCTTCTTTTTTTTTTTTTTCACTCACATAACATAAAACAACTGCAGTAGCAAAGATCAGAACTAAAAATTACAATTACACACAAAACTCCACCAAATCCATGGCCTCCAACAAAATACAAAAGTGCAGTTTTTTTTTTAATTTTAATTTTTTAAGATTCAGAACGTGTATAGGAGGGATGCAACCTTAACCTAATGCTAAAATTGCAGAATAACACAAAAACAAGTAAAGTAAATAAAGATAGATCAAACTTGAACAAAATTTGGCTGTGATACCAACTGTAACAGCCTAGTCCACCCACATGAGATATTATCCGCTTTGGGTCCGGCCCGCACGGTTTTAAAAGGCCTCTCATGGGTCAAGGGTCCCACCCCTTCACCTGGTTTTAAAAGGCCTCTCATGGGTTAGATGTCCCACCCCTTCACCTGTCAGTCCCACTGGTCCGAACAACCAGCTCTGATACCAACTGTAACAGCCCAGTCCACCTGTATGAGATATTGTCCGCTTTGGGCCCCTCCCGCATGGTTTTAAAAGGCCTCTAAAGGGAAATGTATCCACATCCTCTTATAAGGCATGCTTCATTCTCCTTTCCAACCGATGTGGGATCTCACAATTCAGCCCCCTTGAGGCCTACTGTCCTCGCTGGCACACCGATTAAGGTCTGGTTTTGATACCAACTGTAACAGCCCAGTCCACCCGTATGAGATATTGTCCGCTATGGGTCTGGCCCGCAAGGTTTTAAAAGGCCTCTCATGGGTTAGGGGTCCCACCCCTTCACCTGGTTTTAAAAGGCCTCTCATGGCTTAAGGGTCCCACCCCTTCACCTGTCAGTCCCACTAGCCCAGACAACCAGCTCTGATACCAAATGATACGAACCTAGGATGACCTGCTCCTAAACCCATATTATATTAGCCCAGATCTAATTATGTTGATGTTCTAATGGTCACCTTGACTCCTAACCAACCTATGATTAGAAACCTTGGTATATAGTGAAGACGCCACAATAGGTTATGGATACCCTATTGGTAAGTCAAACTAAAACAACCATTCACTAATGGTGTTTTAGGTGTTCAAAAGAACAAAGAGAGATTCAATCTCACAAAATAAATTTTGTATATTATCAAAGTTATGTTCTTCCTAAAAAAGAAGCCCTTATATAGGCTAAAAGAAACAAAATAAAACCCTAAAAACGAAAGGTAAAACCGACCACCTATAGGAATTAAGAAACTTGGCCGAATTCTAATACTTCCTAAACTAAGTTTCCTAAACTAAATTTGATTAATTAATTCCTTTATTTTGAATTAGAAATTAATGAATTTACAATGGAAATAATAAATTAATAACTTTCCTAAACTTATTTGTCCAGCAAATAAATAAATAAAAACTAAAAAGTAATGGAAGTTTCCCAAAAACAAAAAGTAAAAACAAATTAGGAAACTAAAATACTAGCTTTTTGACTAAGTTGACTTTGACCAATTTGAACTCCAAATCAGCTTCAATATGCTTTGTAGGATGCCAAATAAATTGACTATGAAGTCCCACACGTTGCCCATACTTGGAAGAGGAAGAAAAAGCCAACTCAGCAAAATACAGTAAAGCCAGCACAAAATACAGTAAAAAAATAGGCCAAATTTGAAACTGTCCGTACAACCCCTTTTTGAATGCCTTTGAAGCTGCCTTAACTTGATTCCATATCCTCTTAGACATATGTATTGAATCCATAAAGAGTTGGAACCATTTCATGCTGCTTGTTGTCCATATTTACACCAAAACTGCTACTCGGGTCCATATCGGCTTCCACCACTTGGATGCTTAGAATAGGCTTTGTATCTTCAAGTATGGACAAGCTCTATTGAGAATTGATTACCCCGCATATAAATGCTCCCAGGTTGTCCTTAAATCTCTGAATTTGAGCTCTTGTGATTGGCCTGGTCTTCATTCGTGTTGGGTCAGCACCCCAGCGAGTTATCGGTTGAGCGGGCTCGGGTGGAATCACATGACACCTATTGTGGCGTCTTAATTATATACCAAGGTTTCTAATCACAGGTTGGTTAGGGGTGAAGGTGACCATTAGAACTTGAACATAATTAGATCCGGGCTAATATAATACAGGCTTAGGAGCAGCTCGTCCTAGATTCGTATCAACTACCCTCGAACATCTAGTTAGGTCGAATGATCCCTCTTGTGGAGGTGGAAATTTCCATGTTATATCCCAATGGAACTAGAGTCATGCAAACTTGTGCAACATATTCACATAAAACAAAAGAGTGTATGGTCCTTGAGCCAATAAAATATGTCCATCACTATCAAGCATTAGTTGATCATAGCATATACCTTGCCTCTGGTAAATGGTCATTCCCTCTGACCATTGTCTTTGGCTGTGAATGCAAATCGCTGTTCAGTGTTGGTAGAATCTCCTGAAGTCTGGCCTATTTATGTGTCATGCACTTTGTACCCATCAGTTAGCTGAAATTGTGCACCCGAATTTAAAGCTCTAGCATGCCTATGTCCTCGATAGGGCAATCACTTTTAAAGAGTTCTGACTACCTGTAATGAAAGCATGATCCATCACACTGGCAGTGTCTATCATGAAACTTACCACATAAGTTATCTCTAACTACAGGTCTCTAAAAGTAGCAGCTACTGTTATACACTATCCATTGTCCTGAACCCTAAGTGGGTGTCTCAATTTTAACCTCTTACTCTTAACAAAAGTTGAACGACAAAACTCGATGTGAAATGCAGTCTCAAACTATGTCCAATGGTGATGTCTCCTAGTTCTTCATACATCCACCACTTCCTTGAGTTTCCCTCTAACATAAAGCTAGCTAATAAGATCTTGTTCTCATCTGGACTATATAGGATCCATGGAGCCATCACAATCCACTCCTCTAAGTCTACAAGCCAAATTAACAGAATACCTAGTAAGCCCACTCCTCTTGAGTGATCAAGCCAGGTGCCCTAAAAGATGCTCTAAGTAAGAGGACACATCTGTACTTCCAGCTGAGCATGATGGCAATCACGTCTATGATACGAACCTAGGATGACCTGCTCACAAACCCGTATTATATTAGGCCGGATCTAATTATGTTCAAGTTCTAATGGTCACCTTGACCCCTAATCAGTCTGTGATTAGAAACCTTGGTATTTAATGAAGACGCCACAATAGGTGATGGAAGGCCTATTGATATGTCAAACTAAAACACTAATTCACTAATGGTGTTTTAGGTGTTCAAAAGAATAAAGAGAATTCAATCTCACAAATAATTTTCTGTATAAAATTCAAGCTTGATTTCTCATTGAAAATAAACCTTTAAATAGGCTAAGATTACAAAGCAAAAGCCCTGAAAAATTAATTCAAAATAGGGCACAAAGTGTTGAGAAAATGAAAGTAGAGAAAAGGAAAGTGCCTAATGTTTCTTAGTTTCTTAAACTAATTTAGATTGATTAATTCCTTTACTTTGAATTAGGAATTAATTAATTTACAATTGAAATACTAAAATAATAAATTTCATAAACTTATTTGTGTAGCAAATAAATAAATAAAAACAAAAAATAAAGGTAATTTCCTAAAACAAAAAGTAGAAATCAAATTAGGAAACTAGAATACTAGCTTTTTGACTAAGTTGACTTTGATCAATTTTTGACCAATTTGAGCTCCAAATCAGCTTCTATATGCTTTGTAGGATGCCAAATAAGATTATTGTGGAGTCCCACATGTTGTCCTTGCTTGGAGAAAAGAGAAAAAGCCAACTCAACAAAATATTAATAAAGCCACCAAATAATACAGCAAAACCCGAGCATTTTCTCTCTCATGTGCACACCTCTTAAATGTCTAGAAAAGCTTCGGTCTTGACCCGTTTCCATGACTTCTTAGTGATATCAAGTGAATTCAAGAAGATTTGAACCCATTTCCTGCTGCCCAGAATCCATAAATGCACAAAAACCGCTACCCAGGTCCGTATCGGCTTCCACAACTTGTATGCTCGAAACAGGACTTGGATCTTCGAGTATGGACAAGCCCTATTGAGAATGAATTACTCCCTGGATAAAGACAGCAAGGTTGTCCCTAAATCTCCTAGCTTAAACCCTAATGTTTGGTCCGATCTTCATCCGTATCGGGTCAGCACCTCAGCGGGTTGTCAATTGTGCGGGCACAAGGGGATTCGCATCAATCTACCTCCTCGTGACATCAAGAAAAAGTTCTATATGAAGAGTTAGTCAAAATATAATTAACACAAGCAAAAGGGTAGGTATGGAAGGCAACACACAGGATGAGTCCAACAGCAATGCACAACCCCGAGGAATTTAGAACCTAAAGCTCTGATACCAAGCTGACAGGACCTGCCTCAGGAACCCTCCAAGGATCTCCCGGGTGGTCCCACCTAGTAAACTCGCACTGGATAATCCATACAGGATATCCAATGGAACCCACTATAAGACATGGACAATTGAATACAAGCAATATCAATAATACCTCAATATATACATATAAAACCACAACAGTACAAAGTCCATAACTATGACCCACAATCAGCCTATAATACTACAGGCCATAGCTACACACATAAATACTATGGTCTCTACTGAGCCTCACAATTAAATCAGAGCATTCTAAGAGTGTTAACAAAGTTTAGGAGTACAAATAAGTAATAAACGAGTCTGGGAAGATAAAGGTAAGATAAAGAAAAGATAAATACTGTTGTTGTGATGGAAGAAACAAAGTGACAAGCTGTGCACAAGGTAAACTACTACTAGCTGCTTGGGCATAGGGGAATGAATTTAAAACAAATAAAACATGAGATAAAGAAA
Organism: Ziziphus jujuba; assembly: GCF_031755915.1. Lineage (NCBI taxonomy): Eukaryota > Viridiplantae > Streptophyta > Magnoliopsida > Rosales > Rhamnaceae > Ziziphus > Ziziphus jujuba. The sequence goes on along the minus strand of NC_083386.1, from coordinate 16,993,765 downwards.
TCTCAGTGAGTTAAATAGTATAATAGAAAAATATTAATTTATTTCTATAAAAATCTTTAATTCAAGGCCTCTCGTCCAACTTGTTTGAAAAGTTCCCCGTTTAAAAATCATTTCTTAAAACCCAATCTTGTACCCCAATTTAATATCATAAAATCAATGCTCAAAAGTATAAAAAAAATAAAAATAAACGATCAATATAATATCACGAAATATCTTAAATAAGATATAAATATTGAGCATAAAATCTTATAAATATATTTCCACGAAATAAATATGAAAATGCAGAAATAACCACAATATTTAAAACCAACAATATATTCAAACGTATATCATGTACCATTCGATGTATCAATCTGTAAACTGTGGGATACACCCACCTTACAATTCTTAATATCCAAAAGGTATTGTGGAAATAGTAAACCATTAGGATGTACCCAACCTCACGGTCCATGGCAATAAATATCCTATGGGCTGAATCGAACCTCACAGTATCATAACAATAATAACCTGTGGAATGAATCCAACCTCACGGTCTGTGGTAAAAATATCCTGTGGGCTGAACCCAACCTCATGGTACCATGGCAATAATAACCTGTGGGATAAACCCAACCTCACGGTACCCTGGCAATAATAACCTGCGGGATAAACTCAATCTCACGGTCCATGGTAATAATATCCTGTGGGCTGAACCCAACCTTATGGTACCGTAGTAATAATATCCTGTGGACTGAACCCAACCTCACAGTACCATGGCGAAATCTGCGCGCTATAATGTAATATAATATAATACTGATCCAATATATTGGCACTACATGGTACATCAATTTACAAATCAACAATACAATATCCTTAAAACAACCTTGTAAAAGCATGTGTATTTTTTTCAACCAATACTGTGTCATAATTCATAATAAATATTCAAATTCAATCACTTATTTAAATATTTTAAAAAAATTCAAATCATCATTTCATGCGAAAACCAGAAATACCACAGTAAAATATATTCACCAATAAATCAATTTTAAGCACTTAAAAATTATAAAATATTTAAACATGCTTAAAATCATATAAATTTTCAATCTACTCCTCAAATCAAATATTTTCCAAAATGATCTAAAATCTCAATTCAAATACCAGAATATTTAATTGACATAATTCTCAAGTTCATTATGAACTCATTAAAATTAGAAATTATTACAAATCTTATTAAAATCCGCATGAAATGATAACTCATGTAAGTGAAAGTAGATATTTTGTATGCATAAAGCAACCATTTCAATCACTAAATATCCAAAACACACATATATATTATTCTACATACCCAAAACATTTTAACAATTATAACCACTCACAGTACTGTAGATGCTCACTTCTGCTCCCCTGCAGGACCGCTTCCAGACTCAACATAGGTGTCTGTAATGTAATAAAATATTTTTCAGGCTCCAATAACTAAACCAAAGACACTTGTATGATCCAAATGTCTTAAATTGATTTATACTACTATAAAATTACATAAATTGAATACCAAACGGTCCAATTATACTGCGTGCCCTTAGGATACGGTACCCAAAATTGGGGCTTTTAATCCAGAAGCTAATTTTTTGAAATTGAAACTCCTAATAGGTCCTAATAATATCCAATTTTACTAATCCAACTCCAGTTTTAACCAATTTAACCAATTTTATCCAAACACAATCGGAATTTATCCGATAATTAACTAATTGACCCAAAAATGGAAAAACTACCAAACGACCTCCAAAATTCACAAACTTTATATTCATGGAAAGCCCAAGAGACAAGGAACCCATCAATATGCTTGCCTAAGACTGCACAACCGACAAGTAGCTGGGGTGCTGACCCAATACGGATGAAGACCGGGCCGATCACTAGAGCTCAAGCCAAGAGGTTTAAGGACAACCTGGGAGCATTTATACAGGAAGTAGTTAATTCTCAAAAGAGCTTTTCCATACCCAAAGATACAAAGTCTGTTCTAAGCATCTAAATGGTGGAAGCCAATATGGACCCGAGTAGTTGTTTTCGTGCAAATTTGGACTCCGGGCAGCAAGGAATGTTTCCAACACTTCATGAACTCAATGAATGTCATTAAGAGGACATGGAATCCAGCCAAGGTAGAATCAAAAAGCATCTAACAAGGACTTGTGCGGACAATATCTCAATTTGGCCAAAAATGTACTGTTTAGCCAATAGCTTTGACTTTTCTTCTTCTTTGACTTATTCCAATCAAGGGCAACACGTGGGAATTATTATTAATCATATTCGGCATCATACATGGCATATGGAAGCTGATTTGGAGCCCAAACAAGCTGGAGATTGGTCAAAGATACCTTAGTAGTCAAACTGGTCCACTAGTTTCCTAATTTGATTCTGACTTTTCGTTTTAGGTAATTAGTCTTTTATTTGGTTTCTATTTATTTATTTTTTGGACAAATCAACTTAGGAAAGTTATTATTTTATTATTTTCATTGCAAATTAATTAATTTCTAATTCAAAATAAAAGAATTAATTAATCGAAATTATATTAGGAAAATAGGTGAATTTCAGCCAAGCTAGATTTCCTATTCATTGGTGGCCGGTTTTACCTAGATAATTAGGGTTTTCTTTTTTAACTTTTAGCCCATTTAAGGGCTTGTTTTATCAATATTATTCAGTACATTATTCATTCAAAATTTATTTTATGAGATTGAATTTCTCTTTATTCTTTTGAACACCTAAAACACCATTAGAGAGTGAGTGTTTTAATTTTGACTTATCAATAGGAGTTCCATCACCTATTATGGTGTCTTCATTATATACTGAGGTTTCTAATCACAGGTTGGTGAGGAGGCAAGGTGACCATTAGAACTTGAACATAATTAGATTCGGACTAATATAATACAGGTTTAGGAGCAGGTCGTTCTAAGTTACTATCATTTGGTATCAGAGCTAAATTTTGTTTGGGTTTGATCTATCTTTATTCGTTTTATTTGTTTTTGTATTAATTTACAATTTTAGCATTATTTTAAGGTTGCTTCTATCATCATACACGTTCTGCATCTTAAAAAATATATATATATATATTCATTCCTAGTCAAATTAGGTTTTCCTAGATTTTACCGTATTTTTGCTTCCTAGTTTGTTGGTTGTTTTCATCATTGTTCTTGTTAATTTTTATTTTTTGTTGATTGTTATTTTCTGTCTTTAATATTTACATTCATATATTCAAAAAAGAAAGAAAAAGAAAAAGAAAAAGAGAGAGGGTTTGCAGCAACATATACAAGTTTACAAAAAAATTACAAATTTGCATTTTGCTGTTGGAGGTCATGGGTTTGGTGATTATTTGGTGTTGAAATTGCAATTTTGGTGTTGATTCTTGCTACTGCAGTTGTCTTATGTTCTGTGAGTAAGAAAAAAAAAAAGGAAGAAGGAAAAGCAGAATAAAAAAATAAACAATTGGTTTGTTGAATTTGGTGTTTAAATTTGTTGCTGGAAATTTCTTGGAGCTACTGATTTGTTGAATATTTATTCAATATTTGGAGTTGCTGGAGAATTATTTTTGTTGCTGAATATTTGGATTTTGAGTGCTTAAATTATTTGGATTAAAATTAGTTAAAGGATTTGATACAAAACTAGAATTATCAGAACAACAACCAACACTATTCTTTAATTTTGTTCGAATTGATTCCTGTTCGTGTTTGAAATTCATTTTCTAAATTTTTAGTTTTGAATCTGAAATTTTCCTTGTTAATTTGCCTTGTTTTGCCTAGAAAAGCCGAAAACTAGGTTTCACCGATTCACTCGGTATTGCTTGCTTTTGCTACTGTTTTGTTGATAAGCTTAAATTAAACATACTTTTGATCTAATTACTGTTTTTTGGGTATTTTAATTAGAACTTTGAGATAATTCTTTGAGTGGAAAAAGGCAAGAGTGAGTGAGCTTAAAAGAGGGTAAAAGCGGAAACTGGTGTGAAAACATGAGCATCGAGACCTTGATTGAGTGAAACACGTGAGGGAGTGATTTTTTGTGAGAATTTATTTTATTTTGCATTATTTATACTAACATGGCAGATTCAAGGTTAAGAAGAGGATTCCATGGTGATTCCTATGCTATGGGGAATGGTGAGCAAACAAACATGAGGGCTATCTTGGAACAATTGCAGTAGATGAATGCTCAATTCGACCATATAAATCAAAGAATGGACAGAATAGAAACATCTCGTGGTGGACTGAATTTGAGGCAACAGTTCCATGGAGGTCGAGGAGGCCATGGATGACCTAGAAAGGAGTTTGGAGAGGAAATTTTTTTAGATGATTTTGATACGAACCTAGGACGACCTGCTCCTAAACCCGTATCATATTAGCCCGGATCTAATTATGTTCAAGTTCTAATGGTCACCTTGACCCCTAACCAACCTGTGATTAGAAACCTTGGTATATAATGAAGACACCAGAATAGGTGATGGAAATCCTATTGATAAATCAAGCTAAAACAACCAAGTCTCCAATGGTGTTTTAGGTGTTCAAAAGAACAAAGAGAATTCAATCTCACAAATAATTTTCTGTATAAAATTCAGGCTTCATTCTTATTGAAAAATAATCCTTTAAATAGGCTACAAAGCCATGAAATAAAACCCTAAAAACAAAGGGAAAACCGGCCATACAAAGTAGTTTCCTATGGTGGCCGAAATTCTGACTCCTTTCCTAATCTAATTTGGATTAATTAATTCCTTTATTTTGAATTAGGAATTAAATAATTTACAATGAAAATAATAAAATAATAACCTTCCTAAACTTATTGTTCCAGAAAATAAATAAATAAAAACTAAAAAGTAATGGTAATTTCCTAAAACAAAAAGTAAAGTCAAATTAGGAAACTAAAATACTAGCTTTTTGACTAAGTTGACTTTGACCAATATTTGACCAATTTGAACTCCAAACAAACAGCTTCAATATGCTTTTCAGAATGCCAAATAAGCTGAATATGAAGTCCCACACGTTGCCCATGCTTGGAAGAGGAAGAAAAAGCCAACTCAGCAAAATACAATAAAAAACAGGCCAAATTTGAAGCTGTCCGTACAACCCCTTTTTGAATGCCTTGGAAGTTCACTTGACTTGATTCCATATCCTCTTAGACATATGTATTGAATCCATAAAGAGTTGGAACCATTTCATGCTGCCCATTGTCCATATTTGCACCAAAACTGCTACCCGGGTCCGTATCGGCTTCCGCCACTTGGATGCTTAGAATAGGCTTTGCATCTTCAAGTATGGACAAGCTCTATTGAGATTGATTACCCCCTGTATAAATTCTCCCAGGTTGTCCTTAAATCTATTAATTTGAGCTCTTGTGACTGGCCTAGTCTTCATCTGTGTCGGGTCAGCACCCGAGCTGGTTATCGGTTAAGCGAGCTCGGGCAGAATCACATCAGATTTTGAGGAAGGAATGGATGAAACTATTGGGGTGAGAAGGTTATGAGCAAGAGCAAGCTAGCTTGAAGTGTTAGCAACAAGCAAGCTTTTGGTGATGCTCTTGGGAATGGTTGTGTGTGAGTTGTGCTTTTAGGTTTTGGTTATGGTGTTTTTTGGTTTTTAGGGTTCCTAGAGTGTTCTAAGATGTTGAAGAAGAGATGAGAAGAAGGGGACCACATTGGTTTTTGAAAACAAGGCTTAGATGTGTAGCCATCTCATTCATTTAACAATATAAGCTTGAAATTACAACTAGTTCACACATGCCAAGTGTGACAGTCCGCACCTTTGGAATGGCCTAGTGGCATTTTCGTAAATATTTGAAGGTCGGGATCTTCGATCCCAGGCCATGGGAATCTCTTAAGAATGACACTAGGATGGTCCACGTCGAACGGCAGGCCATGATGTGAATGTTTGCTAGAGAAAACCCCATTATGATTCCTCGCACAAAGTGATATTTGTTGCTGCCATAAAAGAAATGGCTCAATAAGCTCTTTAGGGGGGGTGGTCTGTGTCTGGCTCTCCATGGCCCCCCACTCCGGCTTCGAGCTTGGGCTAAGCGAGCCTCCCATGGGCGACGGCAAGCCATGGGGCGGACATAAAGTGCCATGAAGGTGGGCTTATGTTTCCGAGGGACAGGGAGTCCTGAGGACAGTAGCGGTAGGTGCTTTGAGCTGGTATTGCGCGTCACTCCTTTACCAGAGGCTGAGTGTAGCATTTGCTATGCCGTTTTCTATCGGCTATGCCAAGAACACACGTAGGCCTTTGTTACAAGGTTGTGGCAAACGTGCCAATGAGCGGGGGCTTGGGTTCTGCCTCGCTCAAGAGGGTTGGAAACTAAATAGGCACGGACGGGCGACACCCTGCCATGAGGTGACATTCATATGTGGGCTTCCGATCTTAGGTTGCTACCTTGGATGGCATGTTGGCACGATGTTGGTGTACATGCTCCAGGGTTGGATGCTATTCGGGATGTGCATGGACCAAGGCCCGAATGGAGAGCAGGGTTGCTGGCTAGATTTTGGCATAAGATTGAGTAACAAGCTACCGAGTAGGCGTGAGGCCATCGGGCTACCTTGCTGGGCGGCATGAGCCATGATGATTATGAGAACCAATAGATGAGGTGAGCATCTAGGCTATTAGCCGTGATGCCGGGAAGCAATTATAGTCGCCTATACGCGAGACTCGCGAGAGTAGTTCTTGTCGGGGAACCTCAAGGGCGTACAATTGGTATCAGATGGATTAATATATGAACTCAGATAGTGAGAAAGCTAGCCTTGACTAGAGAGTCTTGACGCCGCACGGTCTATTTCCGCTGCATAAAATGTAGGACCGTGACACCAAGCATGTGAGCTTACAAAATGAGTAAAGTATTTGAAATTTAAAAAGTAAAATGGTCAACACATAACTTTTCATATACAAAAGAGGTAAAAACCAGCTGCAGCATGTCTATTCCAAATATACTAAAAAGTGGCACATGGTTTGAACTAAGTTCCTATTGTTTAACTAGTTTGGGTAAACAACCAAACTAGCTTCACCTACTTAGTTCCCCTTCGTATCTGCTTATGAAACTTGGTTTGAAGCATTCTTGGTCATAAATAAATATTGTTTCAAGAGCTAGGAAAGTTCTGGAACCGGATCATGGGCCAAACAGCTCCAATACTGACCCATACTCTGCATACTGGGCCCATCAGATACAGCAATCTGTTTGGAATAGAAAATGGACTTTCCCATGTAATTTTGACTTGTAATTTGAACAATAGTCTTCTATATATGTCTGTAGACATCTCTAAAAATTTCAGCCAAAAATTTCATTAGTAACCTGAGATATAAGATAAACAGTGGACCTATGTTGCTGGAATTTATGAATCCAGCACCATAGGCATTTCAAGCATAACGTTCCTACTCTTTTGTGCATAGTTTTGCCTATGCTTTTGCATACATAACTTAGGCACAAAACATTATCAAAATATACCTTGCATCAGTTAAAAACATACAAAAAATATAAACTCATAAAAGGAAAGGAGTTGATACCAAGGTGTGCATGCTAGCCGGTAACATGCACCATCAAGTGGCAAAATTGCCACACTTCAACAGAAATGTTTGCTGTCCAAGAGAGGCTAGGCTATGGGAGGCATAGGAGAGAGGAGGTAGATGATTATCTTGGAAATATCAAGGTAAACATTCCACCTTTCATGCAAAAAGTGACCCGGAAGTTTACTTGGAATGTGACAAACGAATGGAGATGATTTTTTATTACCACAACTATTCGAAGGCTAAGAAGGTGAAATTGGCAGCAATGGAGTTTGGACATTATGCACTCCAATGGTGGACTAATGATCAAAACACCTGAAGGAGAGTAGATGATGAATTGATTACTACATGGCGACAAATGAAAGGAGCCATGAGGAAGCGATTTGTACTATCACACTATCATAGGTTGCTGCTCGAAGGCTTCAATCTTTATTTCAAGGAAATAGGTTTGTGGAATATTACTACAAGGAGATGGAGATGCTTACGATGAGGTTAAGCACGAATGAAGATAGAGAAGCAACCATGACAACGTTTCTTGGTGGTTTGAATCATGAAATAGCTGATCAATTGGAATTGAAGGAGTTGTTACATGTGGCTATTAAACTTGAGCATCAATTCAAGCGAAGGGGTGTAAGCTCATGGTTTGGGAATGTTTCCAACAATGAAAGGTCAAAGCCAAGTGGTTGGAGAAACAATCCTACTTAGAAAACAAGCCAAAATCGAAAGTTGGAAAAGAAAGTTCAAATCGGCCAAAGAGAGAGGCTAGAATCAAATTTGTCGAAGCACCAAAGAGTGAAGGTAAATCTAATGCTAAACCTTCAAGATCTAGAGAAATTGTTTGTTTTAAGTGCCAGGGACTAGGAAACATCACTATCCAATGCCTGAATAGAAGAATCATGGTGTTAAAGGATAACAGTGAGCTAGAATCGGAATGTGAGGAAAGTGGGGATGAAATCGAGCAAGGAAAGGAAGACCTTGAGGATGAAGCTTAAACATGGCATGCATCGAATGGTGAATTAAATTTAGTTTCTAGGAGAGTACTGATTGTTTACAAGGATGAGGATCAAGTTCAAAGAGAAAACATCTTCCACACCCAATGTGAAATCCAAGGTAAGATTTGTAGTATGATTATTAATAGTGGAAGTTGTACAAATGTAATTAGTAACATTGTGGTTGATGAATTAGGCTTAACAAACTACTAAACATCCAGAACCTTATAGATTACAATAGCTTAATGATAGTGGTGAGATGAAAGTGAATAAACAAGCCAAAGTAAAATTTAGCATAGATAAATATGTGGATATTGTTTTGTGTGATGTTGTGCCTATGTATGCCGGACATATTCTATTAGGTAAACCATGGCAATTTGATAAAGATGCTACTCATTATGGTCGAGAGAATTGTATTGTTTTTATATTTAAAGTAAGAAGGACAAGTTGGAGCCACTGACTCCAAAAGGAAGTATATAGAGACCAATTATAAATACAACAAAGGAGGGAGGCCGAAAAACTCAAGGAGAAAGCTAGTATGGCACCTATGGCTTCACCATCCATCCAAGAAGGTAAGTCCAAACTTGCTGTCCAAGGTAAGCATTCTAAGACTCAACTTGAGTTGAAAAACCATGAGAAATCTGGAAGTATGGTGAGGATGGGAGAGAAACCCGAGAGTGAGAAACTTAGAGCAAAAGCCGAGAATGAGAAACTTAGAGCAAAAGCTGAGAGTGATGTAAAATTCAATGAAACCGTGAGTGAGAAAGGAAAAGAACGAAAAGAGAGGAAAAATAAAAAAATTTATCTTAGTTTTGGAAATGTTAACAAAGCCATCTTGAGTAAGAAATCATTGCTGGTCATGAAGTATAAAGATGCTTATTTAAAAATGCCTTTGTTGTATAGAAGTTTATCTGCCTTGTTGAAAGCTTTACTTTGTGAAAATTTGAAAATTTGGAAGAGATTATTTGCTAACTTCAAAAAGTGTAATTTTTGCCATAATGAGCATGTATTTCTAGATTTTTTTGTGGTAGTGTTTGATCCAAGAGATTTGGTTTGGTTGGACTTACGGAAAAAACAAAGAAAGTCATAGCTTATGCCACGTGTGGATGGACTTTTTCAAGTTTTGGAGCAGATTAACGAGAATGCCTACAAACTTGATTTAACAGGTGAGTACAATGTTAGTTCCAAATTTAATGTTGCTGATTTATCTCTTTTGCTGCAGGTAATGATCATGATTTGAGGAGAAATTCTTTTCAAAAGAAGGGCAATGATGAGAATTCGCCCAAGCATGCACAACCGATAACCCGCTGAGGTGCTGACCCGATACGGATGAAGACCCGAGCCAATCACTAAAGCTCAAGCCAAGAGGTTTAAAGACAAACTAGGAGAATTTATATAGGGAGTAGTTAATTCTCAAAAGAGCTTGTCCACACCCCAAGATACAAAGCCTATTCTAACCATCTGAGTGGTGGAAGCCAAGATGGACTCAGGTTATTATTTTCATGTAAATTTGGACTTCGGGCAGTAAGGAATGGTTCCAACCCTTCATGAACTCAATGAATATCATTAATAGGACATGAAATCCAGCCAAGACATAATCAAAAGCATCTAAAAAGGACTTGTACGGATAGCATTTCAATTTGGCCGAAATGTGCTATTTGGCTACTGACTTTGACTTTTCTTCTTGTTTGACTTATTCCAACCAAGGGACAATGTGTGGGAATCATTATTAATCATATTTGGCATCCTGAATGGCATATGGAAGCTGATTTAAAGCCCAAACAAGCTGAAGATTGGTCAAAGATACCTTAGTCGTCAAACTAGTCAACTAGTTTCCTAATTTGATTCTGACTTTTTGTTTCAGGAAATTAGTCTTTTATTTGCTTTCTATTTATTTATTTGCTAAATTAATTTAGGAAAGTTATTATTTTATTATTTTCATTGTAAATTAATTAATTCCTAATTCAAAATAAAGGAATTAATTAATCCAAATTAGATTAGGAAAGGAGGTGAATTTCGGCCAAGCTCGGTTTCTTATTCTTTGGTGGCTGGTTTTACCTAGATAATTAGGGTTTTCTTTTGTAACTTTCAACCTATTTAAGGGATTTTTTATCAATAATATTTAGTACATTATTCATTCAAAATTTATTTTGTGATATTGAAATTCTCTTTGTTCTTTTGAACACCTAAAACACCATTAGAGAGTGAGTTTTTTAGTTTTGACATATCAATAGGACTTCTATCACCTATTGTGGCGTCTTAATTATATACCAAGGTTTCTAACCATAAGTTGGTTAGGGGCCAAGGTAACCATTAGAACTTAAACATAATTAGATACAGGCTAATATAATATGGGTTTAGGAGCAGATCGTGCTAGGTTCGTATCAAAAGGTTCCTCTGATGGCCGGAAAGCTTGGTTGAAGCTTCGTCCGAACTCCTGTTGGTGTATCTCTCAAACCGTGAGGAATCTGGGCAAAATAACCATGTAAATGAGCTTAGAGGATCCAAAAATGGTATGATAGGTGTATAGGTTGGCCTGAAACGGCCGAAAAATGTAAAAATCCGACGACCCACCTCGCCGGCCGCCATAGCCGTTCGTCGTGAAATTTTACGGCCGAGCTCACCTCCACATGGGGTTCCTCTCTGGCTGGCGCATGTAAGTGGTGATTGGCCAGAATGGGCATAAACGGTTATGATCCGGTTCAACATTAAAGGGGTCTGAAACGATCTAGTTTGGACCCACGGGTTTGGGGAGGAATTTCTTGGGTTGTGGGGATGAAATGGGTATTTTGAGCTTTGGTTTCCTATTTGGCATGCTTATCGAGGCTTATATAGATCCTTAGGTCACTAACAGATAAAAAGTAGGGACTGGTTTGGACACTAATATAAAACTTATGCTTAAAATTTCTCAGAACCATAACTTTTTATCCGTAACTTAGAATTTGGCATGCCGCCAGTCTATGAACTCATATCGGTGAGATCTACACAATGATGCCTCAGTTAAACCAATAATATTAACCATTGAAAAAGTCAACTTGATCCCACATATTGTTCACTTGGTCAAACTCAGTCAAACTTGCTCAACTTGTTAAAACATGTGTATTTTTTGGTACAGGTTGTTACAGTGGGAGCTAGATGTATCTAACTTTTAAGATATTTTTATGCCTGTGTTTTCAATATGAGACTCTTGCAAGACACCTTTTTTAAGTCATTAAAAAGGTTGGACAAATTTCATATGTAAAAATGAAACTTGTTGATATTATACGCTCTCTAGAACTTTCCGTTTCTTTAATTCTTTTTAAAAAAATTGTTAATTGGTCTAATTTATCCTTAATAAAGCATTTGACATGGCATATGCCTCATTAATAACAAATTAACCAATTATTGCCATTTGTCCTGATTTTGGCCCTTGAATTGTCTTGATTCGTTCTCTTGATCAATGGTGAAGATTTAACTTGAATTTTCCTTTTACAAATTCTAAATTTCAAATGATAATATCTTTTCACTTGCATATGAGAATCCCAAAATAATATGATATTTGAAATCGTCAGATTGTGAGGATTCATGTGACATCCACTTTCACTATAAAACTTTCAACAAAATTTTTTATGGATTCTTCAAAAAATCTTCTTAATGCATGGTCCGTTTGAGTTTAAAAATTGGTTACCACTATAGTTCAACCCAAGAAATCCATTTTTATGGTTTTTTTTTTTTTTAATTCTTCCTATTTCACCTATATTTAAATATATATATATATATATATATATATATATAATTATGTATTTTTTTCATAATAACACAAACTAATAAATATTAAGCTATAAATATGACATAAAATCATCAATGTTTTAGGCCTAACGGTTACAGATGGTGTAAAAGCAATACCAATAAGCCTGTGCCTTTGTGTCCCAAACTTAATTAAAATTTAACCTTTCTTTTCTTTATTCGAAGTTTATTAAATTAAAGCATTTGATTTTTTTACTTAAAAAATAAAGACAGATATATAGGGGGAAAAAACAAAAGAGTACGAAAAAATAAAGATACTTTAGAAGAGTATATCTAACATTTCTTTAGATACGACAGTTGAATAGTAGGCAAAAATATGTGTTTTGAGAAGCATGGCTATTTTTTCTCATTTCAATTGAGGCATGGGCATTTGTGTTTTTCTCCTTTTCATAATGCTCCTGAATCAATAATATTTGCTACAAATTTTACTATTAAGTTGGTACAAATACACTTGTGGGAGAAGAAACTGAACAGAGCTTGTTTATCCAATATCATTAATATATTATTACCAACCAGTATATTCTACATGCAGTTATATGAGAGGGAATAATCTAGAAAAACACACCAATTCAACGACACTTTTTTGGAGCAATTATGGAAATAAAACATTAAAGTTTTCAACCACTAGTCATCTCTCTGTTCATGGCTTGTTCACTCCTTTGGTTGAATCACACAAACTCGAAGTTGAACCTAGAATGTGATAGTTCACGTATCGACTAGGAGCAGAAGTTCGATGGATTCCTTTCGGCAAGCAATTCTCCACATCCTTGCTTCCAAACCCATGTAAGCCATGGCCTTCTTTAGGCTTCAAAGACTCATAACTTGGGGGAGTCGATTCCATTAAAGGCCTTGCGGCTGTGACAACTTTGGCGGTAGAAATTATCTCTAGCATTGGAGGAGATAAGAGATGGAAGATGACAACGAGAAGAGGGATGAGGAGAGCGAGGGAGCTTGACATTTTAAAAGTGTTTCTGAAAATTAATTCTGTATGTGTGGTTTTTGTTTTGAGAATGGGAAATATGATAGAGGAAAGAGTTTAAATAGTGTCAAGAGGAAGTTTGAGTAGGTGGCTAAGAAAGCATGCAGGTTAGTATTTATTGTGAAGTGAGTTGGGCGTTTGATACTTTTTGACCAATTTAGGGAAGGATGCTCGTGCACTTCATTAGTATACTTGCTTGTTGTTCCTAAGTTTTCCCTATTTCAATAGTCAAAAAGTTTTCTATTACTTTCCATACTATAAGAATTATTTAATTTAGAGAACATTGTATTTACACTTATGTATGTTGAATTGTTAAATTAATTAATACATATGCTTTTTTTAGGAATTCTTTTAAATATAATTGAGAACATATATGAACAATAAATTGTTAGTATATTCTTATTTTTCTGATCAATTTTATTCCTTCGTCAATGGAGGTGGATTTTTTTTTTTTTTTTAATCCCATAAGTTTTGCCAAATTCTATTAAAAATATTAATAGATAAATTTAACATTATGTTTAATTAAAAGATGGTATTGCTCAAATGATAAAAAATGCAGATATGTTCTGTAATTTAGATTCCATGTTATTAAGTTTTTTTTTTTTTTTTTTGATTGTTAATCCTATAAGTTTTGTCAAATCCTAATAAAAACTTCAATAGATCATTTCAACATTTACATAAAAGATGGCATTACTAAAATCATAACAAATGCAGAGATGTTCTGTAATTTAGATTCCATATTATTAATTACAATAACATTATATGGATAAAATATTTTTTCGCGAGATAAACGACCATAAATATTAGTTGTGCTTTTGGTTTCTGTTGTTTATTCTTTATTTTCCTATTTTTAAATTCAAAAGTTAAACTTACGTAAATAATAAATAACTACTATGATAGTAATTTATAATGATGAAAAAAATTATTTATTAAAATATGTCTTATTTTATGAACAGTTTGAAATGATTATTAATTTGATATTTTTGTTTTTTCTGTTTTTTTTTTTTTTTTTTTTTTTTGGTTATCTTTAATTTTGTAGCTAGTTATTGTTATTATTATATATACATTTTTTTAAGAAAACTATTAGTTAGGTGAAAAATCTAATTATCATCTAAGTAGTATTTGAAATAGAAAACATCTGTACACTATTAAAAGTAACATGTTTAAAAAAATTAAAAAGAAAAAAATATATGCGGATTCAAAGGGACATTACCTTAATTCATTAAGTCAACCTGATCATGGATCATAGCAACACATGGAAGGATGTTAACCGACCATGTAGGTGTCGTAGCTTACCTGTTTGGCCAACCGTAAAAATGTGAATCCACGCAATCATATCGTGTACATGGCTCATTTAATCTTGTGCCACGTGTAACTATCTAAATATCAACATAGAAATATTACTTTGCTAATGTGCAAGATCTCAACCAACCATATTTGAATCTGTGAGAAAGGCTTGATGTCTTGCACGTGTCCTCTTTTTCCTATTTCATAGACATATCGATGCAGCAAATTTATATTGCCGGACTTGAGCCCGCTGGATAAATATTCCATTCACGGACACGCTCATCTTTCAAACAAATGTATTGGTTTTTCCTTTTATCTTTTTCGTTTTTTTGGGGGAATATCGTGTATATCAGTCTCGCTCGTTTTGGCATACCTATTAGAAACAAAAAAAACATATGTGTGTGTATATATATATATATATATTATTAATAAAATATAATTTAGTTTAGGTTTTTGAACAAAAGTTGTGCATGTATAGACGAGAAAGGTGCTTTATTAAGCAAACACGAAATTACAATTCCTACATGATATTCGAATATAACTATTAATCTACAGTATTCCACTACATCCAAGACTAAAGTAGCTGTTTCAAGGTTTTTAAAGGCATGAGATTTAGTAACGATGATTTTCTAACAAAACGTATCTCTTTTTTTTTTTTTTTTAATTAATGAAATTCTCTACTACTGAAGTTATGTTTTTTGTTTTTTTAAAAAAATTATTTTTAATCATCAAAGCCTGCATTTTATTAAATCCCACCCATGTTCCTACCAATAAAGTTAACTATGTTTGAATCTATTCTACCAAATATATAAATAAATATATAAATATATACAATTTAAATATAGTAAACACACGGTAAATATTTAATGGTAAAGATATCTTAATTTTGGCAATACATATCATCTAAACAATGACACCTCATTTAAACGTGTTTTAAGTAATTTTAAATAAACCCTAATTGGAATGTAATTATGCATCATAGTTGCGTGGAACTTATCAATAATTTTTATAAATGGTTGGTTACATATTATTACATTAGATTGATAATTTATTTTTACTATGTGACTATCAATATTGAATATATTATTTCCACCTAGAATATCCTTTGATGAGGAAATGGCCAGAAGCACACTAAGATGGAGTACAGAGCCACTTCAAATCTCTATGGAACCAATGACTAGGGCAAGAGTAAAGAGGTTTGAAAAAGCAGTAAATGGTTTAATTTAGGAGGTGTCTTCATCTCAAGAAAGCAGGTTCATTACTGAAGATGAATCAAAATTGGTCCATATGATTGGAATGATGGATGTTAACATGAAAGAGAGCTTAACGCAAGAAATCCTACAACATGGTGATGTGGCAAGCTTTGATGACATGGATAGTGATGTAGCATCCTATGGTGACATGGCACTTTTACCATGTGGAGGGTGATATGTGCCTATATGGCCTCCAACTAAGCTTGGGCGAATTTTATAATTAGGAAAACATTAATTTTTATTTATGTCTTGATTGGATTTTGGCATGTTGCCTAATTTCTTTCCTAATTTAGTTTTTATCAGGTTTTTAAATTACTTTCCTTATTTTATTAGAGTTCAATTGGCTAAAGAATTAAAGGTCATTTAAATTAGGAAACTAGGAGCCAAAATAGGTTTCCTAAACCTTATCACATTAGGTTTCCTAATCCTAACCACATTAGGTTTCCTAAAACTAACCAAATTAGGTTTTCTAAACCTAATTTTCGTCCATTATTATTTTTAGCAAATTTAGGAAGACTTTGTAATTTATTTTGCATATTTAAAGGCACAAAAGTCATGAATAAAAATGAAATTACAATTTGATTAAAAAATAAGAGTGATTATCTTGGTTCTCTAAGACCTATATCGAACTTTTCAAGCTTTGCTTGTGGAGTTCAAATTTGACTTATCAATAGGTTATTTCGCACTCTATTGTGGCGTCTTCACTAGACCAAGATTCTTACCTCAAATATAGGTAAAGGGACGAGGTCTTCTATTGATAACTTGTAATTTTAGACGGTCCAAATCAATCCTTGATATGGATTTAAAGGCAAGTCGCTCTAGGTTCGTCTCAATTTGATATCAGAGCTAGTTTCTAATTACAAGTTTGATCTATCTTTTTTTTTTTTTCCCTTTTGTTTCATTGTTTTTCTTGGTTGTTGCTATTTTTTGCATTAAGTTAGAAATCGTATCTTTAATTTCTTTGGTTGTTCTTTGTGTTTGGGTTGCTGCGTTTTTCTTTGCATTTTTGTCTTTTGTGTTCTTCTTCATTCATTCCGATCAGATCTTATTTAAAATTAAATAATTTTTTTTTTGGTTAAAACCGATTGGGCATAATCCAATCTTATCCATTAGTCAATTGTTTAAGAGCTTGGTGTTGCTTTTGTTGAAGTTTGGAGCGTTTGGTGTTGCTGCTGGTTGTTAAGATCATTCTTGCTGTTTAAAAGCAATAAATAAAAAATTCTTGTTCTTATGGTTTGTGGCATTGAATTATTAAGATTTCAAAAGAAAACAGATAGTGAAAAATTTTTGGTTGATTTGAGGAGCACAAAAAACAAGCCAAAATCTATACGGAAAATAAGGTTTGTTGAATATTCACTAATTCCACTTTGCAAATCTGATTCCAATTTGTTCTTAACATTCTAGTTTCTTGTGTTTGTGCCAAATTTCTTGTTGAAAATCGAACCTATCATTGTTGCCTTTTCCTTATTACTTTTTCTTAGCTTTTCTTTCATAACTGTTTGATAGGTTTACTTGGATTGTTACTTGCTAGTTTGATTTAGTTTGAAATTAGTTTACAAAGAACCAAGTAGAATTACTAGAGTGGTAAAAGGAAAGAGAGGTGAGAATTATAAAGGGTAAAAGTCAAAATATAACAAGAGTGCAAACACGAGTGAATTGAGACCTTGAATTTGAGCAAAACACGTGAGGGAGTGTTATGAGGTCCTTTTTACTAACAAGTTTTGCAGAAAAAAAAAATCATGTCATAAGACCCAAGCAAAGAAAGCATGGAAGGAACTCCAGGTATGGCTGATCCGAAATTATACATTCAAGCCATGATGGGAGAACTCCAAAAAGTATTATGGATGGAGATCGGACAGATCCACGATAGGTTGGATAGGATGGAATCATTAATCCAAACACCGCAGGATTGACCACCATAAAGATTCACTCATGGTCATGGTAGGGGAAGACATTCTTTAAGAATGGAAGATTTAGGGCGAATTAGAGATGACTATGAGGAAGAAGAAGATGTTGGTTCGGGTACCAATCAATTATGTGGGAGAGAAAGATTAGACCGAAGCAATGATTATGGAGTAATTAAAATAAAAATACCATCATTCCAAGATAAAAGTGATCCAGAAGCTTATCTTGAGTGGGAGAAGAGGATTGAGATGGTATTTGATTTTCAAAACTATTCAGAGGTAAAAAGGTTAAATTAGCAGATATTGAATTCATGAACTATGCTATTGGATGGTGGGACAAAGAGACACTGTCTAGGAGGTGAGCAGGTCAAAGGCCTATAGGTACATGGGAGGGGATTAAGGCTTTGTTGAGGAAGCGTTTTGTACTTAGCCATTACTTAGGAACATTTTTCCATAAGCTACAAAGCTTGTCTCAAGGAAATAGGAGTGTGGAGGACTATTATAAGGAGATAGAAATCCTTATGATGAGGGCTAATGTTGAGAAGGATAGGGAGGCTACAATGGCATGTTTCTTGGCTGGTTTGAATAGGGAAATAGCAAATCAAGTTGGATTTGCATCATTATGTGGAGATTGAGGAGATGTTGCACATGGCCATCAAAGTTGAACGACAACTAAAGAGGAGGGGTACCACAAAACCCAGTATTGCTTAAAACATTTGGAAAGCAAGCCCATCCACATGGAAACGTAATCAATCCAAGTTTCAAGATAAAGCCACCACATGGCCTAAATTCGAAGCTAAGGCCGAGCCATCCTCATTCAAGCAAGTAAGTAAATCAGATTCGTCTTCAACTAGAAATCGAGATATCATGTGCTTTATGTCAAGGCAAGGGTCATAGTACTAGCATGAGTCTATGTTCTGTACCTGTGTTATTAGTCTTTAAGAAAGATGGAATGTGTGTTGAAGTGTGGCAATTTTGCCACTTGATGGTGCATGTCACCGGCTAGCATGCACACCTTGGTATCAAATCCTTTCCTTTTATGAGTTTATATTTCTTTGTATGTTTTTAATTGATGCAAGGTATATTTTGATAATGTTTTGTGCCTAAGTTATGTATGCAAAAGTATAGGCCAAATTATGCACAAAAGAGTAGGAATGTTATGCTTGAAATGCCTATGGTGCTGGATTCATAATTTCCAGCAACATAGTTCCACTATTTATCTTATATATCAGGTTGCAAATGGAGTTTTGGGCTGAACTTTTGAGGGATGTCTACACACATATATAGAAGACTATGGTTCACATTTCAGGTCCAAATGACATGGGAAAGTCCATTTTCTATTCCAAACAGATTGCTGTATCTGATGGGCCCAGTATGCAGAGTATGGGTCAGCTTTGGAGCTGTTTGGCCCATGATCCGGTTCCAGAACTTTCCTAGCTCTTGGAACAATATTTATTGATGGCCAAGGATGCTTCAAACCAAGTTTCATAAGCAGATACAAAGGGGAACTAAGTAGGTGAAGCTAGTTTGATTGTTTACCCAAACTAGTTAAACAATAGGAACTTAGTTCAAAACCATGTGCCACTTTTTACTATATTTGGAATAGACATGTTGCAGCTGGTTTTTGACTCTTTTGTGTATGAAAAGTTAGGTGTTGACCATTTTACTTTTTTAAATTTCAAATACTTTACTCATTTTGTAAGCTCACATGCTTGGCATGTGTGAACTAGTTGTAATTTCAAGCTTATATTGTAAAATGAATGAAATGGCTAGATCCAAGCCTTATTTTCAAAAGCCAACGTGTTCCTCTTCTTCTTATCTCTTCTTCAACACGTTAGAACACTTTAGGAACCCTAAAAACCAGAAAACACCATAACCAAAACCTAAAAACACAACTCACACACAACCATTCCCAAGAGCATCACCAAAAGCTTGCTTGTTGCTAACACTTCAAGCTAGCTTGCTCTTGGTCATAACCTTCTCACCCCAACAAAGTGGTATCAGAGCAAGGCACATTTTTGTGAGATTTGTGAGGTTTTTGGGCTGGTTCGTTCCTTGAGAGTGAAGAGATACTTGAAAGCACAAATATATTTTCATATTCCTTCATACTAGAAAGCAACATTCACATGGCTTCTTCAAGTTTTTCAACTCCTTCTCATCCTATCTTCAATGGGGAGAACTACAACATTTGGAGTATCAAGATGCAAGCCTACTTGAAGGCTTATGGTCTTTGGGAGGTCACCATAAATCCTCAAGAACCCGAGCCTTTGAGACAAGGGGCAACGGTCAACCAAATCAAGCACCATGAGGAGGAATTGGCTAAAGGTTTCAAGGCTCTCACCGCCATTCATTCTTGTATTAGTGATACCATTTTCACAAGGATAATGGCATGTGAGAGTGCCAAAGAAGCTTGGGACAAACTTCAAGATGAGTTCCAAGGGAGTGCAAGGACAAGGCAAATGCAAATCCTTAACCTAAGGAGGGACTTTGAGACTATCAAGATGAAAGACAAAGAAACGGTTAAGGAGTTCACCACAAGGCTTCTTAATGTGGTGAATCAAATTAGGGTGCTAGGTGAAAGATTAAATGACCAAAGGATTGTGGAGAAGGTGTTGGTCTCCTTGCCCGAGAGGTTTGAAGCTAAGATATCTTCATTGGAGGAGTCAAGGAACCTAAATGAAATTTCCTTGACCGAGTTGGTGAATGCCTTGCAAGCTACGGAGCAAAGGAGGAGGATTAGACATGAAGAATCAATGGAGGCTGCATTTGTGTCTAAACAACATCAAAAGACACAAAATCAAAGGAAGAACAAGCTTAAGGTCATAAAGGAGAAAGGTGAAACTAGCAAACCCGAGAGGAAGTCCTATGAACCTTGTCACCATTGCAAGAAGAAAGGTCATCATCCAAGAAGGTGTTGGTGGAGGCCGGATGCATTTTGCCATAAATGCCAACAAAAGGGTCATGTGGAGAGAGTATGCAAGGCAAACAAGAAAGATAAGCAACAAGCAAATGTTGCTAAAGATAATGCAAGTGATAGTGAATCCGAAGAGTTGTTTGTTGCTACTTGTTTTAGTAGCATCAAGAATGATGAAGGATGGATCATTGATAGTGGAGCAACACACCATATGTCTCACAAGCATGAGTGGTTCACAAACTTGGATAGGAGCAGCCACAACAAAGTCAAAATTGGAAATGGAGCCTTGATGGAAGTGAAAGGCAAAGGAGATGTGGTGATACACACCACCAAAGGTATCAAAACTATCCATGATGTTCTCTATGTACCTTCTTTATGTGAGAACTTACTTAGTGTAGGTCAAATGCTTGAGAACAAATATGCATTACACTTCTCAAACATGACATGCACTATAGTTGATCCACATGGAAATGAATTAATGTGTGTTGGAATGAAGAACAAGAATTTTAGGTTGAATATGGATGAAAATGGTGCATCGGTTGCATTGAACACCAAAGTTGAGAACACCTCTCAACTTTGGCATAAAAGACTAGGCCATGCTAGCTTTAAGTCATTGGTAGGCACCCATGAACTTGTTAGAGACATGCCATTGGTGGAGAAGCAAGAACATGTGTGTGAAGTGTGTCAAAAAGGAAAGCATACTAGGCTAGCATTTCAATCTTGTTCTTGGAGATCAAAGGAGAAGCTAGGACTTATACATTCGGATATTTGTGGTCCTATGAGTGTTCCATCCTTAAATGGCAGCAAGTATTTCATAACTTTCATTGATGATTACTCAAGAATGTGTTGGGTGTATTTCCTTGAAAGAAAATCACAAGCTTTGGAGAAGTTTGTAGAATTTATGAAGTTAGTGCAAAATCAATCCGGTTGCACTATAAAGGTGTTAAGGACGGACAATGGTGGGGAATACACAAGTGAGGCTTTCAAACAACTTTGTAAGGATCATGGTATAGTTCATCAATTCACTACACCATACACACCACAACAAAATGGTGTATGTGAAAGGAAAAACCGTACCATCATGGAGATGGCTAGATGTTTGTTGTTTGAAAGTGGCTTGCCAAAGAAGTTTTGGGCCGAAGGAGTTAATACATCCATCTACATCCAAAATAGGCTTTACTCCAAGTCTTTGAGGAGTAAAACCCCATTTGAGCTTTGGTTTGGATATAAGCCTTCTCTTGATCATCTAAGGGTATTTGGAAGCATTTGTTACATCCTAGTACCACAAGAGAAGAGAGGAAAGCTTGATGAAAGGTCATAAGTTGGTGTCTTGGTTGGCTATAGTGATGTGACCAAGGGATATAGAGTGTATAACTTGGAAACCAAGAAACTTGTGATAAGTAGAGATGTGAAAGTTGATGAGGAAGCTAAATGGGTTTGTAGTAAGGCGGAGTTGGCTAGTATGGATGAAGACAATCGGCTTGAAGCTCATGATAATGATGAGGAACAAGGAAATGATGAAGGTGCTGCCCATGATGATGAATATGATGAGAATGAGCTAGAAATCTCCATAGGGGCTGATTTGGAGATTGGTGATGGTGTGAGAGGCACAAGACCTCTTAATGAGATTTATGAAAGGTGTAATGTGGCATTGAGTGATCCAATCAATGTCCATGAGGCTATGGCAAGAAAAGAGTGGAGACAAGCCATGCAAGATGAAATTGATGTGATAAACAAGAATGACACTTGGAGCTTGGTAACAAAACCGAAGGGAAAGAATGCTATTGGGGTGAAGTGGATCTTTAGGACCAAGTACAATCCGGATGGGTCCATAAATAAGCACAAGGCAAGGCTTGTTGTCAAAGGATATGCACAACAAGCCGGTGTGGATTATGGAAAGACTTTTGCACCGGTTGCAAGGATGGAAACCATAAGACTTCTCCTTGCAATTTCGGCATAAAAGTCTTGGAAAGTATATCACCTTGATGTGAAGTCAGCCTTCTTGAATGGAATATTGAAGGAAGAGGTCTATGTTATGCAACCCGAAGGTTTTGTGAAGAAAGGAAGTGAAGAGAAGGTATACAAGCTACACAAGGCCTTGTATGGCCTTAAACAAGCTCCTAGGGCATGGTATGCCAAGATAGATGGTTTTTTGACAAAGCATGGATTTAGGAGGAGTCCTAATGAGCCTACATTGTATATTAGGACTCATGGTTGCATTGTGTTGGTGTCTCTTTATGTTGATGACCTCCTAGTAACCCGTGGTAATGAGAAAGAAGTGAGCAACTTCAAAGGTGAGCTAGAATTGAACTTTGAGATGTCTAGCCTTGGAGAGATGAAATACTTTCTTGGAATTGAAGTTGTCCAATCATCCAAGGGCATCTTCATATCTCAAGAAAGCTACGTGAAGGAGTTGCTCAAGAAGTTTGACATGGAAGATTGTAATAGCGTTGCCACACCTATGAATGAAGGCACCAAGTTGGTGAAGGATGATGATTCTCCAAAGGTAAATCCTTCCATCTATAGAAGTTAAATTGGTAGCCTTTTATATGTATGCTCTACTAGACCGGATATCATGTTTAGTGTGGCTGTTTTGTCAAGATTTATGCATAGTCCATCACAAAATCATCTTAGTTGTGCAAAAAGAATCCTAAGGTATTTGAAAGGTACTAGTGATTTTGGTATATGGTACAAGGATGGCATGAATGAAGCTTTGCTTGGTTATAGTGATAGTGATTGGGCTGGTTCTTTGGATGATAGCAAGAGCACATCGGGCTACATTTACACTCTTGGAAATGGTCCTTTCTCATGGAATTCCAAGAAGCAACAAACCGTTGCACAAAGCACCGCGGAAGCCGAGTATATTGCTTGCTCAAGTTGTGCTAATCAAGGTGTTTGGCTTAGGAAATTATTGGAGGACTTGAGCTTGAAGCAAGAGGAAGCCACGGTAATATTGTATGACAATACTTCAGCAATAGCAATTGCACAAAATCCAGTCCAACATGGGAGGACCAAGCACATACCGGTCAAGTATCATTCCTTAAGGGAATTTGAAGCAAGTGGTGAAGTGAAGTTGGAGTATGTGACTTCCAAGGAGAACTTGGCGGATATCTTCACCAAGCCATTGGGAAAGAAGAGATTTGAGATATTGAGAGGACTTCTCAATGTCTCATACAAAATTGCCAAGGAGGAGTGTTGAAGTGTGGCAATTTTGCCACTTGATGGTGCATGTCACCAGCTAGCATGCACACCTTGGTATCAAATCCTTTCCTTTTATGAGTTTATATTTCTTTGTATGTTTTTAATTGATGCAAGGTATATTTTGATAATGTTTTGTGCCTAAGTTATGTATGCAAAAGTATAGGCAAAATTATGCACAAAAGAGTAGGAATGTTATGCTTGAAATGCCTATGGTGCTGGATTCATAATTTCCAGCAACATAGTTCCACTATTTATCTTATATCTCAGGTTGCAAATGGAGTTTTGGGCTGAAATTTTGAGGGATGTCTAAAGACATATATAGACGACTATGGTTCAAATTTCAGGTCCAAATGACATGGGAAAGTCCATTTTCTATTCCAAACAGATTGCTGTATCTGATGGGCCCAGTATGCAGAGTATGGGTCAGCTTTGGAGCTGTTTGGCCCATGATCCGGTTCCAGAACTTTCCTAGCTCTTGGAACAATATTTATTGATGACCAAGGATGCTTCAAACCAAGTTTCATAATCAGATACAAAGGGGAACTAAGTAGGTGAAGCTAGTTTGGTTGTTTACCCAAACTAGTTAAACAATAGGAACTTAGTTCAAAACCATGTGCCACTTTTTACTATATTTGGAATAGACATGTTGCAGCTGGTTTTTGACTCTTTTGTGTATGAAAAGTTAGGTGTTGACCATTTTACTTTTTTAAATTTCAAATACTTTACTCATTTTGTAAGCTCACATGCTTGGCATGTGTGAACTAGTAGTAATTTCAAGCTTATATTGTAAAATGAATGAAATGGCTAGATCCAAGCCTTATTTTCAAAAGCCAACGTGTTCCTCTTCTTCTTATCTCTTCTTCAACACGTTAGAACACTTTAGGAACCCTAAAAACCAGAAAACACCTTAACCAAAACCTAAAAACACAACTCACACACAACCATTCCCAAGAGCATCACCAAAAGCTTGCTTGTTGCTAACACTTCAAGCTAGCTTGCTCTTGGTCATAACCTTCTCACCCCAACTTCTAACAAAGAACTATATGCATTGGTTAGAGCATTGGAGACATGGCAACACTACTTATGGCCTAAAGAGTTTGTGATTCACATAGATCATGAGTCATTGAAGCACATAAAGGGATAAGGAAAGCTCATTAGGTGCCATGGCAAGTGGATGGAATTCTTGAGATGTTTCCCTATGTTATTCTCTACAAGCAAGGTAAGTAAAATATTGTAGCTGATTCACTATCACGCAAGTATGTACTACTTTCTACTTTGGATGCTAAATTACTTGGTTTTGATCAAATAATTATATGCTTTAGATCATGACTTTGGTAAAATTTACAAACTTTGTAAAAAGCATGCTAAGGGAAAGTTTTATAGATTTAAGGGATTCTTGTTTAGGAAAAATAAATTTTATGTGCCAAGTTGTTCTTTGCGTGATTTACTTGCTAGAGAATCTCATGGTGGGGGATTAATGGAATACTTTGGAATAGCTAAAACCTTAGCTGTTCTACAAGAACACTTCTATTGGCCACATATGAAAAGAGATGTAGAAAGAATTTGTGATAAATGCATTAAATGTAAACAATCTAAATCACGGCTGCAACCACATAGGTTGGACATGCCACTTCCTATACCTGACCACCATTGGGTAGACATTTCTATGGACTTTGTTTTAGGGTTTCCTAGAACAACGAAAGGAAGGGATTCAATTTTTGTGGTTGTGGATAGGTTCTCTAAAATGGAACATTTTAATGCATGTCATAAAATTGATGATGCATCTCATATTGCTGATTTGTTCTTTAAAGAAATTGTTAGGTTACATGGAATGCCTAGAACAATAGTGTCTGATAAAGATGCAAAATTCTTGAGTTACTTTTGGAAAATATTATGAGCTAAATTGGGTACTAAATTGTTGTTCTCTACTACTTGTCATCCAAAAACTGATGGACAAACAGAGGTAGTAAATAGAACTTTGTCTATTTTGTTGCGTGCTTTGATAAGTAAGAATATCAAAACTTGGGAAGAATGTTTACCTCCTGTTGAATTTGCTTACAATAGATCTGTACATTCAACCATTAAATTTTCACTTTTTGAAATTGTATATGGTTTTAATTATTTAACTCCATTGGATTTAACACTTTTACGTTTCATTGCGCATGCTAATTTGGATGGGAAAAAGAAAGCAGATTTTGTTAGGCAATTACATGAGAAAGCTAGAGCTAAGATTGAGAGAAGAATCGAACAATACATGAAGCAAGCAAACAAGTTGTTTTTGAGCTTGGAGATTGGGTTTGGTTGCATTCGAGAAAGGAAAGATTTTCGGCACAATTAAAGTCTAAACTCATGCCACGTGGAGATAATCCATTTCAAATATTGGAGAGAGTTAATGACAATGCTTACAAATTAGATCTTCCTGGTGAGTATAATGTCAGTGCTACATTTGATGTTGTCGATTTATCTCCTTTTTGTGCAAGTGACAATTTAAGGACAAATCTTTTTCAAAAGGAGTGAAATGATGAGGAAATCGCCAGAAGCACCCCAAGATGGAGTGCAGAGCCACTTTAAATCTCTACGGGACCAATGATTAGGGCAAGAGCAAAGAGGTTTAAAGAAGCACTAAATAGTTTAATCCAGGAGGTGTTCACATCTAAAGGAAGTAGGTTCATTATTGAAGATGAATCAAAATTGGTCTATATGATTGGAACGATGGATGCCAGCATGAAAGAGAGCTTAACGCAAAGAATCCTACAAAATGGTGATGTGGCAAGTTTTGATGACATGGATGGTGATGTGGCATCCTATGGTGACATGGCACTTTTGCCACGTGGAGGGTGATATATACCGACGTGGCTTCCAACTAAGCTTGGCTGAATTTTATAATTAGGAAAACATTAATTTTTATTTATGTCTTGATTGGATTTTGGCATGTTGCCTAATGACTTTCTTGATTTAGTTTTTCTTAGGTTTTTAAATTACTTTCCTAATTTTATTAGAGTTGAATTGGCCAAAGAATTAAAGGCCATTTAAATTAGGAAACTAGGAGCCAAATTAGGTTTTCTAAACCTAATCACATTAGGTTTCCTAAACCTAACCACATTAGGTTTTCTAAACCTAACAAATTAGGTTTCCTAAACCTAATTTTTGTCCATTATTATTTTTAGCAAATTTAGGAAGGCTTTGTAATTTATTTTGCATATTTAAATGCACAAAAGTCATGAATAAAAATCAAATTACAATTTGATTAAAAAATGAGAGTGATTATCTTGGTTCTCTAAGAACTATATCGAACTTTCAAGCTTTACTTGTGGAGTTCAAATTTGACTTATCAACCTTAGCATCTTCACTATACTAAGGTTCTTACCTCAAAAATAGGTAGAAGGTCGACGTATTCCATTTATAACTTGTAATTTTAGACAGTCCAAATCAATCCTTGTTACGAGTTTAAAGGCAAGTTGCTCTAGGTTCATATCATCCTTACTATATGGTTTCCATGATGTCCTTGTTATATGATAATCCTATGAATAATTTTACTATAGAAAGCATTATTTTGTGTGTGAGACGATAGAATCTTAGGCGTGCACAGACACTCTCTATAGTAGAATTGATTTTATATATTATGGTTCGCCAAAACAATTTAATGCGGTTACCTTTCATTACATTTTTTCTCTCAATTAATTTATTCCATGCTTTTAAAAGGTTATTCATAGCAAAAAAATGAATAAATATATAATATTAATAATGTTAGGGTTATAAAAACATATATTAACTAATATAATAAATAATATGATAATATTTAATTAATTTGTTTTTATTCACGAGTTTAATTATTATGTTAACAGGGCCGTACAAAATGAGAAAAAACCATTGTGCTTGCTCCCTAATAGACCAACGTAGCCCATTATAGTATTCTAGGTCACAAATACGTTGCAAAAGCAGTGATGGACTAGGGTTTTTTTTTTTTTTTTTAAAATAAATGATACAATATAAGTCAGCAATTGAAAAATAACAAGCTTTTTAAAAAAAGAAAAAAGAAAAAAAACCATATGTGGACAACAATACCCTTGGTTAAAATGGAAAAGCAACAAATATTTTTTCCCTTTCCTTTTTTTCTCCCTTTCTCACATGTTTTGGCTTTTATCTTCATATTTCTCACAGAGTTTCTTTTCTTTCTTTTCTATCCTCATATTCTATTTTTTTATACTTTTCTCACCTTTGGAGCTAAACTCGGTAAGGACTTTTCTCTTTTTTTCTTTCTCATAAAACTCAAAGTTATGTTAAATGAACTTTTACTTTTTTATGGGTATGTAATAAATTAGTTTACGAGATGTTGTATTCAAATTTCAAGGTACTTATGTTACTTATAGTGTGAAAAATAGTAAAAGCGTAGGCAAATGGGTGAAAAATATGATGTTCCACCATTTTTCACTAGTTTCTCAATTTTCTCTAGTTTTTTGTTGTTTTCCATCAAATCACTTTAGGAAAATGTTAGATTTGCCCAAAAACAAAATAATTAGTTTTTTTTTTAGATTGGTAATACGTTTGCTTAGTACTATTCATATTTTTATAAATATATTAATTTAGTTTAACCTTGTTTATTTAATTTTATAGTAAAATGGAAGATGAGGATATTATAATTGCTATTTTATACGATAGAACATTGGTGAGAAATGTTGGTGGTCTTTGAGAGTATCAAAATTGTAAAACTTGAATGGTTTCTGTCAGCAAAAGATGCACAAAATCAAAGTTAGAGGATGAGGTTTTCAAGTCTATTAAGATAGATGGAAATGAATATTTGCTAAAGCTAAAATAGATATATGGATGATGTGAGAAAAGTTGGATCCTACAGAAATATGCAATGATAGGGATGTGAAATACTTTCTTCAAGAAGCAAGGAATGGATGGATGGCGATGATGCAACCTCCATCGTATGTTAAGGTAATTTCCAAAGTTGAACAAGTATCTGGAAAAGTTCATGAGATAGCCTTTGCTTCAGATAATGGGAGTAATCATTTATCCTTTGCTTCAGATAATGGGAGTAATCATTTATCTTTTACTTGTCCTCCAATTGGTGTTTGTCTATAACAAATTCTCAAATCTGAACCTATTGAGACTACATTTCATGACATTTAAGTTCATGAAACTCAGTTTCGAGATGAAGTTGATGTCTA
The DNA here is from genome assembly GCF_031755915.1 of Ziziphus jujuba. NCBI lineage: Eukaryota > Viridiplantae > Streptophyta > Magnoliopsida > Rosales > Rhamnaceae > Ziziphus > Ziziphus jujuba. Next base: position 16,964,782 of record NC_083386.1, on the reverse strand, counting down.
TTGGTCTTGGATAACATTAAACATCCATGAAGGAGTTGATGTTGGAGGTAACTATGGAACAATTTCTTAACCAAGAGGAGCATGAGCAGCTGTATAATATTAATAATTATGAGAACTATAATGTAGAAGGGGATGATATTGATATTCAATTGGATGATATTGATCATAATGATGTAGAATTTGAACATGAGTTGCAAGACAATAATAATAATATGCATCTCAAAATGAATAACGAAGGAGTTTATGATGTTATGGTTCATCATGCTACAAGCGACCACTTTTCATTGAGCAACAAAAGTGATTTTATGGCCATAGTTTCATCAATGTTTACAGGCTGCAAGAGTATTTTAGTTGGATAGATATTTCATAACAAGCGTTAGTTATAGAATAAATCGAGTATTTATTGCATGCATGCAAATAAAGAGTTTTAGGTGACAAGGTCAACTACACAACAATATGAGGTGGTGTCTTTGAAAAATATTGAAACATGGCGATTATGTGCAACCAAATTAAAAAAGGGAAAATATTGGCTGTGATATTTTTTGATAATGTACACAGCTACTCATTAGATATTGTGCCTCGGGAACATAAGTAGGTGAGTAGCTCGGTTATTGGGCAAAGTATCAAATCTAAATATGAAGGGATTGCACGTATTTACAAACCCAAAAAAATTCAACATGACCTTTTACAAAAATATGAGATGATTATAAGCTATAATAATGCATGAAGAGATAGAGAATATGCATTTAACAGTGTTAGGGGATCTCCAGAGGAAAATTTATACGAATCTAAGTCAACACGTGCCTAAACCCGCATTATATTAGTCCAGATCTCGATTAAGTTCATATTTTAATGGAATGACCTTAACCCCTAACCAACCTGTGATTAGAAACCTTGGTATAGTGAAGATGCCACAATAGGTGATGGATATCCTGCTGATAAGTTAAAACTAAAACACCCACTCTTTAATGGTGTTTTAGGTGTTCAAAGCGAAGAAAGAGAAATTCAATCTCCAATTAATTTTCCATATAAAATTCAAGCTGCATTCTCATTGAAAAATAACCCATAAATAGGTGCAAGACATTAAACAAAACCCTAAAATGATAGGACACAACCGGCCAATAGGATTAGGAAACCAAGTTGGCTGAATTTTCTCTCTCCTTTCCTAATCTAATTTTGATTAATTAATTCCTTTATTTTGAATAAGGAATTAATTAATTTATAATGAAAAAAAAAATAACTTTCCTGAGTTGATTTGTCCAGCAAATAAATAAATAGAAAAAAATGAAAGACTAATTTCCTAAAATGAAAAGTATAAATTAAATTAGGAAACTAAAATACTATATTTTTGACTAAGTTGACATTGACCAGTATTTGCTCCAGCTTCCATATGCTTTTTAGGATGCCAAATAGGATTATCATGGAGTTCCACATGTTACCCTTGCTTGGATCAAAGAGAAAAAGCCAACTCAGCAAACTATAGTAAAGCTAGCAACAAAATACAGTAAAACCGACCAAAACTCCTCCTATGTCCACAAGCCCATTTTGTTTGCCTTTGATGATGCCTTGAATTGATTCCATGACCTATTAGAGATATTCATTGAATCCATAAAGTATTGGAACCATTTCTTGGTGGCCGAAGTCCATATTTGCCCGAAAACAGTTACCCGGGTTCGTATCAGTCTCCACCACTTATATGCTAAACACTGACCTTGTATCTTCGGGTATGAACAAGTCCTCTTGAGAATGAATTATTCCCTATATAAAGGCAGCAAGGTTTTCCTTAAACCTACTAGCTTGAACCCTAGTGATCGGCCCCCCGATCTTCATCCGTATCGGGTTGGCACCCCAACGGGTTGTCGGTTGTGTGGGTACGAGAAAATTCTCATCATTCCCCTCCTCTTGAAAAGGATTTGCCCTCAAATCAAAGTCATCATGTACAGTAAAGGGAGATAAATCAGCAACATTAAATGTAGCACTAACAGCATACTCACTCGGTAGGTCAAGCTTGAAGGCATTTTCATTGACCCTTTCCAAGACTTGAAATGATCCATCTCCTCGTGGTATTAACTTTGACTTCTGCTGTTCGAGAAACCTCTCCTTCCTTAACTGTAACCAAACCCAATCTCTAGGTTCAAAGACAACTTGTTTTCGGCCTTGATTATCACTCCTTGCATATTGCTCGGTCCTCCTCTCAATATTTGCCTTAGTCTTTGCATGAATCTGCTTCACAAAATCAGATTTTTGTTTTCCATCTAGATTAGCACGCTCACTTAAAGGTAAAGGTGTTAAATCTAATGGAGTCAAAGGATTAAATGCATAAACAATTTCAAAAGAGTAGATTTAGTCGCTGAATGCAAAGACCCATTATAAGCAAATTCAACATGTGGCAAACATTCCTCCCAAGTTCTCAAATTTCTACTAATTAATGCTCTCAACCATGCAGACAAATTCTTATTTACTACTTCGGTTTGTCCATCACTTTGTGGATGACAAATAGTTGAAAATAAAAGCTTAGTACCTGACTTAGCACACAAAGTTTTTCAAAAATAACTTAAGAACTTAGCATTCATATTCGAAATAATAGTCTTAGGCATTCCATGCAATCTTATAATTTTTTTGAAAAATAAGTTAGCAACATTAGATGCATTATCAGTTCTATTACATGCAATAAAATGTTCCATCTTAGAAAATCTATCCACAATAGCAAAAATTGAATCGTTACCTGTCCTAGACCTAGGAAAACAAAGAACAAAATCCATTGACAAATCCACCCATGGAAATGTAGGAATTGGCAATGACATGTAAAGACCATATGGTTTCAATTTATATTTGTCTTTTTGGAATTTCAAGCATGTTTCACATATTTCTTCTACATCTCTCCTCATGCTAGGCCAATAAAAATGTTCTTGCAGTGAGGATAAAGTTTTTAAAACACCAAAATGACCCATTAAACCACCCCCATGACCTTCCCGAACTAGTAACTCCCTAATGCTACAATTTGGGACACAAAATTTGTTTTCCCTAAACAAATACCCCTTAAATATGTAAAATTTATTAAATCCATGTTTCAAACAGGTTCTAAATATTTCTTCAAAGTCATTATCATGCTCATAAAGTTATTTCAATTGTTCAAATCCAAGCAATCCAGCAACTAAGGTAGAAAAGAGTCCATAACTTTAGGATCATGCATTGGTGACCACATTTTGCTTACCATTTTTGTAGCGGATGACATATGAAAATGTTTCAACGAACTCCATCCACCTAGCATGTCTTTGGTCAAGCTTCCCTTGGCCTTTGATGTGCTTTAAAGATTCATGATCTGTATGAATCACAAATTCTTTTGGCATAAGATAATGCTGCCACGTTTCCAAAGCTCTCACCAAAGCATACAACTCCTCGTTATATGTCGGGTAGTTTAGTGTAGCTCCATTTAATTTCTCATTAAAGTAGGCTATGGGTCTTCCTTCTTGCATTAAAACAGCTCCAATATGTACACTCAAAGTATCACACTCAATTTCAAAAGTCTTAGAAAAATTTGGCAAAACTAGTAGATATGCATTGGTTAATTTTTTCTTCTAAGAAGTTAAAAGGTTTTTCTTGTACTTTCCCCCATTTAAAGCCAACATTCTTCTTGATAACTTCCATCAAATGTGCTGCAATAGTGCTAAAATCCTTGACAAATTGTCGGTAGAAACTAGCCAAAACATGAAAACTATTCACCTGGGTAATGGAGGTGGGTGTCAGCCACTCTTGGATTGCTTTCACCTTGGATTGATCAACGTTTATACCTACAGCACTTACTACAAATCCTAGGAAAACTAACTCATCTTTACAAAAATCACACTTTTTCATGTTAGGAAACAAACTTTCTTTCCTAAGAATATTTAAAACCTACCTAAGATGCCCCACATATTCATCAACGTTTCGGCTATACACTAAAATACCATCAAAATACACAACCACAAATTGGCCTATAAATGGACACATAAGATGATTCATAAGCCTCATAAAAGTACTAGATGGATTAGTTAAACTAAAAGGCATGACTAACCATTCATACAACCCATATCTAGTCTTAAATGCAGTTTTCCATTCATCACTTTCTTTCATCCTAATTTGATGGTAGCCACTCCTAAGATCAATTTTAGATAACATGCAAGCACAAAGCAATTCATCAAGCATATCATCTAATCTAGGAATTGGATGTCTATATTTAATGGTGATGTTATTTATAGCTCGAAAATCAACACACGTTCTCCAAGAACCATCTTTTTTTGGCACTAATAAAACAGGAATAGAACATGGAATACTCTCATAAATGTAACCTTTTTCTAGAAGTTCACTTATCTACCATTGCAGCTCCTTTGTCTCCTTGGGATTACTTCTATATGTAGGTCTATTTGGTATGGCAGCCCATGGAACAGAGTCAATTTGATGCTCAATCCCTCTAATAGGTGGTAATCCATTTGGAATTTCATCCGGAAAAACATTATCGAATTCCTGTAAAAGACAAGTGATAGGGCAATTCAAATTCTTCAAGGTTAGCTTCATTTAAATAGATGTCTTTATAAATCATAACCAGTAATGGTTTCTTGCCCAAGATAGACTTATTAACATCCCCAAAACTCAAATAAAAATTTGTATTTTTCCTCTCTTTTCTTTCTTTTCCTTTCTCACTCATGGATTCAATGGGTGTCACATTACTCTCGGCTCTTGCACTACATTTCTCACTCTTGGGTTTGTTAAAATTTTCCCACTCAACTTGGGTCTTAGAGGACTTAGCTTGGACAGCAAGCTTACTTTTCCCTCTTGAATGGATGGTGAAACTGTTGGTGCCATGCTAGCCTTCTCTTTGAGCCTTTCAGCTTCCCTCCTTTGTAGCATTTGTAATTGGTCTCTACAAACTTCCTTCGGGGTCAATGACTCCAGCTTAACCTTCTTGCCTTTAAACTTAAAAACAATGGAGTTATCTCTCCCACAATTTATGGCATCTTAATCAAATTGCCATGGTCTCTCCAATAATATATGACCAGCATGCATAGGCACAACATCACATAATACAACATCCACAAATTTATCTATGCTGAACTTTACTTTGGCTTGTTTATTTACTTTCATCTATCCACTGTCATTAAACCATTGTAATCTATATGGTTCTGGATGTTTAATAGCTGTTAAGCCTAGTTTATCGACTACCATACTACTAATTATATTTACACAACTTCCACTGTCCATAATCATACTATATATGTTACCTTGAATTTCACATCGGGTGTGGAATATGTTCTCTCTTTGAACTTGATCCTCATCTTTGTATACAGTAAGGACCCTCCTTGTAACTAAACTCAATCAGCCTTTGAAGGTTGGTGTGTTTCAGATTCTTCATGCTCATCCTCTCCAAGTTCTTCATCATCCAGTTCGGCCTCTCCCCCACTTTCCTCACTTTTGGATTCTAGTTTACCATTACCTTTTAGCACCATGATTCTTCTACTCAGGCATTGATTGGAAATGTATCCTTGTCCTTGGCACTTAAAACAAACAATTTCTCTTGATCTTGAAGGTTTAGAATCATATATACCTTTAATTTTGTGGGCTTGGAAAGATTCGGGTCTAGTCTTTCTCTTTGGCCGATTTGAACTTTCTTCTTCAACTATCGATTTTGGCTTCTTTTCATAGGTAGGATTGTTTCTCCAGCCACTTGGATTTGATCTTTTGCTATTGAAAACACCTCCAAAGCGTGAACTTACACCCCTCCTCTTGAATTGATGCTCTAATTTAATAGTCACATGCAACGTCTCCTTCTATTCCACATATTGTTACAATTCTAGTTGATTAGCTACCTCATGATTCAAACCACCAAGAAACTGTGCCATGGTTGCTTCTCTATCTTTGTTCACGTGCAATCTTATCATGAGCATCTCCATCTCCTTGTAATAATCTTCCATGGACCTATTTCCTTAAGATAAAGATTGAAGTCTTTGGTGCAGCAACCTATGATAGTGAGATGGTATGAAACGCTTCCTCATGGCTCCTTTCATTTGTCGCCATGTAGTGATCAATTCATCACCTACTCTTCTTCGGGTGTTTTACCGATTAGTCCACCATTGGAGTGCATAATGTCCAAACTCCATTGCTGCCAATTTAACTTTCTTCGCCTCCAAATGGTTGTGGCAATAAAAAATCATCTCCATTCATCCCTCCCATTCCAAGTAAGCCTCCAGATTATTTTTTCCCATGAATGGTGGAATGTTTACCTTGATATTACCAAGATCATCATATTCATTCCTTGCTAGTCTCCCATGGTTTTTCCTTCCTTGGAGTGCAAAATTTTCACCAAACTCCTCCTCCAAGTCATCTTCAAAGTTACATTCCCAAAAATCCTCTCTAGGTCGCCCTCGGCCTCCACGACCTCGACCTTGGCCTCCATGAGCATTAGAGCTTGTATTCGGCATTCTTTAGGATGTTTCTAATCTATCCATCCTTTGATTTATATGGTCAAATTGAGTATTCATCCGCTGTAATTGCTCCAAGACAGCTCTCATGTCCATTTGCTCATCACTCCCCATAACTCGGTAATCACCTTTAAATCCTACGGCCTCCTCTTCATTAATTCTCAATAGTGGATCTCCTCTTCTCACCCTTGAATCTACCATGTTAGTATGAATAACACAAAAATAAAATGGGACCTCAAAATGGGACCTCACCAAATTATCTCCCTCACATGTTTCACTATAATAAGGATGCGACACTCGTGTTTGCACAGCAGTTTTGACTTTTGACCCTCTTTTAAGCTCACACGCTCTTGTCTTTTTCCACTCAATGAATTAACTTAAAGTTCTAATTAAAACACCCACTAAATAGAAATTAGATCACAAGTATGTTTTAATTAAACTTATCAACAAAGCAGTAGCAAAAAGTAAGTAATATTGAGTGAATTTTAAACACCTAATTCTCGGCTTTTTCTCGGCAATTTTGCAAAGCAAATTTTGGAATAAATAAGAACTGGACCAGATGGTAAGAAATCAAGAATTCAAGAATAAAAGTTCTAAAAAAGAAATTCAAACACGAACAAGAATCAATTTGGACAAAAAATAAGGAATAGTTGTTGGTTCTTGTCCTTTGTAATTTAAGTTTTTGTATCAAATCCTTTAACTAATTTAATCCAATGCTTTTAGCATCGAAAATTCAATATCCAGCAGCAATAATAAATCTTCAGCAACTCCAAATATTGAATAAATAGTCAACAACTCAGCAGTTGAAAGAAATTTCCAGCAAACAACTTTCAATCTCGAAATTTCAACAAAACTGACCCTTTCTATTTTTTCGGCTTTTTCTTCTTCTTTTTTTATTTTTTTTTTATTTTTACTCACAAAATATAATCTGAACTGCAGTTGCAATAATTAACAATCAAATTGCAATTCCAACACCAAAAGCTCAACAAACTTGTGACCACCCAAAATTCAACTTCCAAATTTTGTAATTTTTTTGTTTTATTCCGCAAACCACTCTCCTTTTTTTTTTTTTTTTGAATAAATGAATGCAAATATTTGAGATCAAAATCAACAAATAAAAATCAACAATAAACTAAGTTACTAAGAACAAAGATGAAAAACAACTAACAAACTAGGAAAACCTAATTGGACTAGGAATGAGTTTTTTTTAATTTTTATTTTATTTTAATGCAGAACGTGTATGATGATAGAAGCAACCTTAACCTAATACTAAAATTGTAGATTAACACAAAACAAATAAAGCAAACAAAGATAGATCAAAGCTGAACAAAATTAGGGTCTGATACCAAATGATATGAACCTAGGCCGACATATGCCTAAACCCGTATTATATTGGCCCGGAAGATACGAACCTAGGTCGACACGCGTCTAAACCCGTATTATATTAGCCTGGATCTCAATTAAGTTCAAATTTTAATGGAATGTCCTCAACCCCTAACCAACTTGTGATTAAAAACCTTAGTATATTGAAGATGCCACAATATGTGATGGATATCCTATTGATAAGTCAAAACTAAAACTCATTCACTAATGGTGTTTTAGGTGTTCAAAGAGAACAAAGAGAATTCAATCTCACAAAATATTTTCTGAAAAATATTCAAGCTGCATTCTCATTGAAAAATAACCCTTAAATAAGTTCAAGACATGAAACAAAAAACCCTAAAATGATAAGACAAAACTGACCATGTACATTAGGAAACAAGCTTGGCCGAATTTTCTCTCTCCTTTCCTAAACTAATTTTGATTAATTAATTCCTTTATTTTGGAATTAGAAATTAATTAATTGAAAATGGAAATAATGAAATAATAACTTTTCTAAGTTGATTTGTCTAGTAAATCAAGAAATAGAAAGCAAATACAAGATTAGTTTCCTAAAACAAAAAATCAAAATCAAATTAGGAAACTAAAATACTATCTTTCTGACTAAGCCATCTTCAACCAATATTTGACCAATTTAAGCACCAAATCAGCTTCTATGATGCCAAATAGGATTATCATGGAGTCCCACATGTTGCCCTCACTTGGATCAAAGAAACAAAGTCAACTCAGTAAAAAACAATAAAGCCAGCAAGCAATACAGTAAAACCAACCAACTTTCTCTCTCATGCACACAAGCCCTTTTTGATTGCTGTTGAAGCTTCCTTGAATTGATTCCATGACCTCTTGAAGATATGCATTGAATCAATGATGTGTTGGAACCATTTCTTGCTGCATGGAGTCCATATTTGCATGAAAACAACCACCCGGGTCCGTATCAGCCTTCACAACTGGCATGCTTAAAATGGGTCTTATATCTTTGGGAATTGACAAGCCCCTTGGAGAATTAATTACTCCCTGGATAAAATCAACCAAGCTGTTCCTAAATCTCTTAGCTTGAGCCCTAGTGATCGGCCCAATTTTCATCCGTATCGGGTCAGAACCCCAGCGGGTTGTCGGTTGTACGGGTTCGGGTGGATTCACATCATTCCCCTCCTCTTGAAAAGGATTTGTCCTCAAATCAAGATCATCATCTGTAGTAAAAGGAGATAAATTAGCAACACTAAATGTGGCACTAACATTGTACTCACTTGTTAAATCAAGTTTGTAGGCATTTTCGTTAATCCGCTCCAAAACCTGAAAAGGTCCATCCACACATGGCATAAGCTTTGATTTTCTTTGTTTTAGAAATCTCTTCTTTCATAAGTGCAACCAAACCAAATCTCCTGGGTCAAACACTATCAGAACAAAATCTAGAAATACATACTCATTATGGCAAAAATTACGCTTTTTAAAGTTAGCAACTAATCTCTTCCAATTTTTCAAATTTCCACAAAGTTTAGCTCTCAACAAGGTAGATAAAGTTCTATGCAACAAAAACATTTTTAAATAAGCATCTTTATAATTCATGAGCAGCAATGGTTTCTTAATCAAGATGGCTTTATTAACATCCCCAAAACTAAGATAAAAATTTTTATTTTTCTTTTCTTTCTTTTTCTTTCCCACTCACGAATTCACCTTTGCTACTCTCACTCTCTGGTTTTGCTCTCTCTTTCTCTCTCTTAGCTTTCTCTCTTTTTGTCTCCTCAAGTTTGAGTTTAGGATACCTACCTGGTTTATCATGCTTGGCTTTGCCCCCTTGGATAGGTGTTCAAGCCGGGGGTGCCATACTAGCCTTTTCTTTAAGCTTTTCGGCCTCCCTCCTTTGTTGCATTTAAAGTTTCTCTAAATACCTCCTTAGGGGTCAATTGTTCCAGCTTGACCTTTTTACCTTTAAATCTTAAAATAATAGCATTCTCTTGACCATAATGTATAGTATCTTTATCAAATTTTCATGGTCTATCCAATAAAATATGACCCGCATGCATAGGAACAACATCACACAATACAACATCCACATATTTATCAATGCTGAATTTTACTTTGGCTTATTTCTTTACTTTCATCTCTCCACCACCATTAAGCCATTGTAATCTATATGGTTCTAGATGTTTAATAGTTGTTAAGCCTAATTTATCAACTACAATGCTACTAATTACATTTGCATAACTTCCACTATCTATAATCATACTACATATGTTACCTTGAATTTTGCATCGTGTGTGGAAGATATTCTCTCTTTGAACTTGATCCTTATCTTTATATACAGCAAGGGCCCTCCTTGCAACTACACTGGAATTAGCCCTTGAATGTTGGAGTGTTTCGGATTCCTCGTGCTCATCCTCGTCAAGTTCTTTATCATCCAATTCAGCCTCTCCCCCACTTCCCTCACTTTCGGATTCTAGTTTACCATTGCCTTTCAGCACTATGATTCTTCTATTTGGGCATTGATTGACTATGTGTCCTCATCCCTAGTACTTAAAACAAACAATTTCTCTACATCTTGAAGGTTTAGGATCATATTTACCTTCAATTTTGTGTGCTTGGACATATTCGGTTCTAGCTTCTCTCTTTGGCTGATTAGTGCTCTCCTCACCTTGCTTCGGTATTGGCTTTGAATCATAGATCGGATTGCTTCTCCAAACACTTGGATTTGACCTTCTACTGTTTGTTACTCCTCCAAACCATGAGCTTGTACCTCTCCTCTTGATTTGATTTTCAAATTTGATGGCCACATGAAGCATCTCCTCCAATTCTACATATTGTTGTAGCTTCACTTGATTGGCTATCTCTCGATTCAACCCACCTAGAAACCGTGTTGTGGTTGCTTCTCTATCTTCATTCATGCTCAATCTTATCATGAGCATCTCCATCTCCTTGTAATAATCTTTCACGGACCTATTTCATTGAGATAAAGATTGTAACCTTTGACATAGCAACCTATGGTAATAAGTTGGTACAAATTGCTTCCTCATGGTTCCTTTCATTTGTCTGCCAAGTAGTAATCAATTCATCACCTAGTCTCCTTCGGGTATTTTGCTCATTAGTCCACCATTGGAGTGCATAATGTCCAAACTCCATTGCTGCCAACTTAACTTTCTTGGCCTTTGAATAATTGTGACAATCAAAAATAATCTCCATACGTTCCTCCCATTCTAAGTAAGCCTCTAGGCCACTTTTTCCCATGAAAGGTGGTATGTTTACCTTGATATTCCCAAGATTATCATCTTCATTCTTTAATAGTCTCCCATGGATTGCCCTTCCTTGAGGTTAAAAAATTTCATCATATCCCTCATCCAAGTCATCTCCAAAATTGCCTTCCCCGAATTCTTCTCTAAGTCGCCTTTGGCCTCCTCAACCTCGACCTCGGCCTCCATAAGCTTCAAACCTTGTATTCAGCCTTTCTTGCGATGTTTCTAACCTGTCCATCCTTTGATTCATGTGATCAAATTGAGCATTCATCACCTGTAATTGCTCCAAGACGACCCTTATGTCCATGCGCTCATCTCCACTCCCCGAAGCTCGAGAATCTCCTTTGAATCCTACGGACTCCTTTTCATTAATTATCATTGGTAGATCTCCTCTTCCCACCTGTGAATCTTCCATGTTAGTTTGAATAACATAAAAATAATATTGGACCTCACCAAATTCACTCCCTCATGTGTTTCACTCAAATAAGGACTCAACACTCGTGTTTACATACTAGTTTTCGCTTTTGACCATTTTTTAAGTTTACACACTCTTGCCTTTTTCCGCTTAAAGAATTAACTCAAAGTTCTAATTAAAAGACCCATAAAACAGTAATTAGATCACAAGTATGTTTTAATTAAACTTATCAACAAAACAATAGCAAAAAGCAAACAATACCGAGTGAATTTTTAAACACCTAATTCTCGGCTTTTCTAAACAAAAATAAGGCAAATTAGCAAAGCAAATTTTGGACTAAATAAGAACTGGACCATATGGTAAGAAATCAAGAATTCAAGAATAAAAATTTAGAAAATGAGATTCAAACACGAACAAGAATCAATTTGGACAAAAATAAGGAATAGTTGTGGGTTGTTGTCCTTTGTAATTCAAGTATTTGTGTCAAATTCTTTAACTAATTTTAATCCAGTATTTTTAGCAACCAAAATTCAAATATCCAGCAGCAAAGATAAATCTCCAGCAACTCCAATTATTGAATAAATAGTCAATAATTCAGCAGTTCAAAGAAATTTCCAACAAACACGAAATTCAATAAAGTGATTTTTTTTTTTTCATTCAGCTTTTCTTCTTTTTTTATTATCTTTTTATTTTTTAATTCACAGAGTGTAAAACAACTCCAGTAGCAAAGATCAACACCAAAAATAGCAATTCCACACCAAAAATCCGCCAAACCCATGACCTCCAACAACAAAATACAAATTTGCAATTTTTTTTTGTAAATTTATATATGTTGCCACAAACACACTTATTTATTATTATTATTATTTTTATATGAATGCAAATATTTATGATCAAAAAAGAAAATAAAAATAAAAAATAAAGTAAATTACCAAGAACAATAATGAAGAACAACCAACAAACTAGGAAAACCTAATTTAACTAGGAAGGAGTCTCTTTTTTATTTTCTTTTATACGTTGAACGTGTATGATGATAGAAGCAACCTTCACCTAATGCTAAAATTACAGATTAACACAAAACAAATAAAACAAATAAAGGTAGACCAAACCTAAACAAAATTTTGGCTTTCATACCAAATGATACAAACCTAGGTCGACACGCACCTAAACCCGTATTATATTAGTCTGGATCCCAATTAAGTTCAGATTTTAATGGAATGACCTCAACCTCTAACCAACATGTGATTAGAAACCTTGACATATTGAAGATGCCACAATAGGTGATGGATATACTATTGATAAGTCAAAACTAAAACACTCATTCACTAATGATGTTTTAGGTGTTCAAATAACCCCTAAATAGGTTCAAGACATGAAACAAAAACCATAAAATGATAAGATGAAACCGGCCATGTAGATTAGGAAACAAGCTTGGTCGAATTTTCTCTCTCCTTTCGTCAACTAATTTTGATTAATTAATTCCTTCATTTTGGAATTAGAAATTAATTAATTTATAATGAAAATAATAAAATAATAACTTTCCTAAGTTTATTTTTCCAGCAAATAAATAAATGAAAACAAAAAAAGAAACGAATTTCCTAAAAGAAAAGGTCAAAATCAAATTAGGAAACTAAATACTATCTTTTCTACTAAGCTATCTTTGACTAATCTTTGACCAATTTAAGCTCCAAATCAGCCTCCATATGCCTTGTAAGATGCCAAATATGATTATCAAGGAGTCCAACACATTTCCCTTCATTGGATCAAAGAGAGAAGTCAACTCAATAAAATAAAGTAAAGCCATTAAGCAAATTAGCAAAACTGGCCAACTTGCCAACATGCTCTTTCATGTGCATAAGCCATTTTTAATTGCCCTCGAAGCTGCCTTGACTCGATTCCATGACCTCTTGTAGATGTGTATTTAATCCATGAAGTGTTGGAACCATTTCTTGTTGCCTGGAGTCCATATTTGCATGAAAACAGCTACCCGAGTCCGTATCAGTATTCACCACTTCGATGCTTAAAACGGATCTTGTATCTTCGGTAATTGAAAAGCCCCTTTGAGAATTAATTACACCCTAGATAAAAGCAGCCAATTGCCCCTCAATCTCTAAGCTTGAGCCATAGTGATCGGGCCACCACCTCAGCAGGTTATCGGTGTGCGAGTTCTGGCGGATTTTCATCACCGGATCTCAATTCAGTTAAGATTTTAGTTGGATGACCTCAACCTCTAACCAACCTGTGATTAGAAATCTTGGTATAGTGAAGACGCCACAGTAGGTGATAGATGTCCTATTGATACGTCAAAACTAAAACACTGTGATTAGAAACCTTGGTATAGTGAAGACGCCACAGTAGGTGATGGATGTCCTATTGATACGTCAAAACTAAAACACTCATTCACTAATGATGTTTTAGGTGTTCAGATAACCCTTAAATAGGTTCAAGACATGAAACAAAAAACCATAAAAAGATAAGATGAAACCGGCCTTGTAGATTAGGAAACAAGCTTGGCCAAATTTTCTCTCTCTTTTCGTAAACTAATTTCGATTAATTAATTCTTTCATTTTGGAATTAGGAATTAATTAATTTATAATGAAAATAATATAATAATAATTTTCCTAAGTTGATTTTTCCAGCAAATAAATAAATGAAAGCCAAAAAAAAAAAAGACTAATTTCCTAAAACAAAAAGTCAAAATCAAATTAGGAAACTAAAATACTATCTTTTTTACCTAGCTATCTTTGACTGATCTTTAACCAATTTAAGCTCCAAATCAGCCTCCATATGCCTCGTAGGATGCCAAATATGATTATCAAGAAGTCCCATACATTTCCCTTGCTTGGATCAAAGAGAGAAAGTCAACCCAACAAAATAAAGTAAAGCAAGTAAGCAATATAGCAAAATTGGCTAACTTGCCAACTTTCTCTTTCACATGCATAAGACCCTTTTGATTGCCTTTGAAGATGCCTTGACTTGACTCCATGACGTCTTCAAGATATGTATTTAATGAATGAAGGGTTGGAACCATTTCTTGCTGCTCGGAGTCCATATATGCATGAGAATAGCTACCCGAGTCCGTATCGGCCTTCACCACTTCGATGCTTAAAACGGATCTTGTATCTTCGGGAATTGATAGGCCCCTTTGAGAATTAATCACTCCCTAGATAAAAGCAGCCAGTCGCCCCTCAATCTCTAAGCTTGAGTCATAGTGATCGGGCCAGCACCCCAGCGAGTTATCGGTTGTGAGAGTTCGCGCGGATTTTCAACATCAGATCTCAATTCTATTAAGATTTTAATGGAATGACCTTAAGTCCTAACCAACCTGTGATTATAAATCGTGGTATAGTGAAGACGCCACAGTAGGCGATGGGTGTCCTATTGATATGTCAAAACTAAAACACTCATTCACTAATGACGTGTTAGGTGTTCAAATAACCCTTAAATAGGTTCAAGAGATAAAACAAAAAACCATAAAAAGATAACATGAAACCGACCATGTATATTAGGAAACAATCTTGGCCGAATTTTCTCCTCTTTTCGTAAACTAATTTCGATTAATTAATTCTTTCATTTTTGAATTAGGAATTAATAAATTTATAATGAAAACAATAAAGTAATAACTTTCCTAGTTGATTTTTCCAGCAAATAAACAAATGAAAAAAAGAAGAAGACTAATTTCCTAAAACAAAAAGTCAAAATCAAATTAGGAAACTAAAATACTATCTTTTTACTAAGCTATCTTTGACTGATCTTTGACTAATTTAAGCTTAAAATCAGCCTCCATATGCCTTGTAGGATGTCAAATATGATTATCAAGGAGTCCCACACATTTATCTTGCTTGGATCAAAGAGAGAAAGTCAACTTAGCAAAATAAAATAAAGCCAGTAAACAATATAGCAAAACTGGCCCACTTGCCAACATGCTCTTTCATGTGCATAAGCCATTTTTAATTGCCCTCGAAGCTGCCTTGACTCGATTCCATGACCTCTTGTAGATGTGTATTTAATCCATGAAGTGTTGGAACCATTTCTTGCTGCTGGGAGTCAATATTTGCATGAAAATAGCTACCCGAGTCCGTATTGGCCTTTACCACTTCGATCCTTAAACGGATCCTGTATCTTTGGGAATTGACAAGCCCCTTTGGGAATTAATTACTCCCTAAACCAAAGCAGGCAGTTGCCCCTAAATCTCTAAGCTTGAGCCGTAGTGATTGGGTCAGCACCCCAGTAGGTTATCGGTTGTACGAGTTCGAGCGGATTTTCATCACCGGATCTTAATTAAGTTAAGATTTTAGTGGAATGACCTCAACCCCTAACGAACTTGTGATTAGAAACCTTGGTATAGTGAAGACGCCATAATAGGTGATGGATGTCCTATCGATACGTCAAAACTAAAATGCTCATTCACTAATGATGTTTTAGGTGTTCAAATAACCCTTAAATAGGTTCAAGACATGGAACAAAAACCATAAAAAGATACGATGAAACTGGCCATGTAGATTAGGAAACAAGCTTGGTCAAATTTTCTCGCTCTTCTCGTAAATTAATTTTGATTAATTAATTCCTTCACTTTGCAATTAGGAATTAATTAATTTATAATGAAAATAAGAAAATAATAACTTTACAAAGTTGATTTTTCCAGCAAATAAATAAATGAAAAAAAAAAGACTAATTTCCTAAAACAAAAAGTCAAAATCAAATTAGGAAGCTAAAGTACTATCTTTTTTACTAAGCTATCTTTGATTGATCTCTGACCAATTTAAGCTCCAAATCAGCCTCTATATGCCTTGTAGGATGCCAAATATGATTATCAAGGAGGCCCAAACATTTCCCTTGCTTGGATCAAAGCGAGAAAGTCAACTCAGCAAAATAAAATAAAGCGAGTAAGCAATACAGCAAAACTAGCTAACTTGCCAACTTTCTCTTTCATGCGCACAAGCCCCTTTTGATTTCCTTTGAAGCTTCCATGACTTGATTTCATGACCTCTTGAAGATATGTATTTAATCCATGAAGTGTTTGAACCATTTCTTGTTGCTCGAAGTCCATATTTGTAGGAAAACAGGTACCCAAGTTCGTGTCAGCCTTCACCCCATCGATGCTTAAAACGGATCTTGTATCTTCGGGAATTGACAAGTCCCTTTGAGAATTAATTACTCCCTAGATAAAAGTAGCCAGTTTCAGCTAAATCTCTATGCTTGAGCCGTAGTGATCGGGTCAGTACCCCAACGGGTTATCGGTTGTGCAAGTTCAGGCAAATTTTCATCACCGGATCTCAATTCAGTTAAGATTTTAATGGAATGACCTCAACCATTAACCAACCTGTGATTAGAAACCTTGGTATAGTGAAGACGCCATAATAGGTTATGGATGTCCTATTGATACGTCAAAACTAAAACACCCATTCACTAATGATATTTTAGGTGTTCAAATAACCCGTAAATAGGTTCGAGACATCAAACAAAAACCATAAAAAGAAACGATGAAACTAGCCATGTAGATTAGGAAACAAGCTTGGCCGAATTTTCTCGCTCTTCTCGTAAACTAATTTTGATTAATTAATTCCTTCATTTTGGAATTAGGAATTAATTAATTTATAATGAAAATAAGAAAATAATAACTTGACTAAATTGATTTTTCGAGCAAATAAATAAATGAAAAAAAAAAAGACTAATTTCCTAAAACAAAAAGTCAAAATCAAATTAGGAAACTAAAATACTATCTTTTTTACTAAGCTATCTTTGACTGATCTTTGACCAATTTAAGCTCCAAATCAGCCTCCATATGCCTTGTAGGATGCGAAATATGATTATCATGGAGGCCCACACATTTCCCTTGCTTGGATCAAAGCGAGAAAGTCAACTCAGTAAAATAAAGTAAAGCCAGTAAGCAATATAGAAAACTGGCCAACTTGCCAACTTTCTCTTTCATATGCACAAGCCCTTTTTGATGGCCTTTGAAGCTGCCATGACTTGATTTCATGACCTCTTGAAGATATCTATTTAATCAATGAAGTGGTTGAACCATTTCTTACTACTCGAGGTCCATATTTGCAGGAAAATAGGTACCGGAGTCCATGTCAGCCTTCACCACTTCGATGCTTAAAACAGATCTTGTATCTTCGAGAATTGACAAGTCCCTTTGAGAATTAATTACTCCTTAGATAAAAGCAGCCAGTTGCCCCTAAATCTCCAAGCTTGAGCGATAGTGATCGGGTCAGTACCACAGCGGGTTATCAGTTGTACGAGTTCAGGCGAATTTTCATCACCAGATCTCAATTCAGTTAGGATTTTAATGTCATGACCTAAACCCCTAACCAATATGTGATTAGAAACTTTGGTATAATGAAGACAGCACAGTAGGTGATGGATGTCCTGCTGATATGTCAAAACTAAAACACTCATTCACTAATGATGTTTTAGGTGTTCAAGTAACCGTTAAATAGGTTCAAGACATCAAACAAAAAACCATAAAAAGATAAGATGAAACCGGCCATGTAGATTAGGAAACAAGCTTGGCCGAATATTCTCTCTCTTTTCGTAAACTAGTTTTGATTAATTAATTCCTTCATTTTGGAATTAGGAATTAATTAATTTATATTGAAAATAATAAAATAATAACTTTACTAAGTTGATTTTTCCAGCAAATAATTAAATGACAAAAAAAAAACTAATTTTCTAAAACAAAAAGTCAAAATCAAATTAGTAAACAAAAATACTATCTTTTTTACTAAGCTATCTTTGACTGATCTTTGACCAATCTAAGCTCCAAATCAGCCTCCATCTGCCTTGTAGGATGCCAAATATGATTATCAAGGAGTCCCACACATTTTCCTTGCTTGGATCAAAGAGGGAAAGTCAACTCAGCAAAATAAAGTAAAGCCAGTAAGCAATATATCAAAACTGGCCAACTTGCCAACTTTCTCTTTCATGTGCACAAGCCATTTTTGATTGCCTTTGAAGCTGCCTTGACTTGATTCCATGTCCTTTTGAAGATATGTATTTAGTTCATCAAGTGTTGAAACCATTTCTTGCTGCTTGGAATCCATATTTGCATGAAAATAGCTACCCGAGTCCGCATTGGCCTTCACCACGTTGATGCTTAAAACGGATCTTGTATCTTCAGAAATTGACAAGCCTCTTTGAGAGTTAATTACTCCCTAGATAAAAGCAGTGAGTTGCCTCTAAACCTTTAAGCTTGAGCCGTAGTGATCGGGTCAGCACCTCAGCGGGTTATCGGTTGTGCGAGTTCAAGTTGATTTTCATCACCGAAACTCAATTCAGTTAAGATTTTAATGGAATGACATCAACCCCTAACCAACCTCTAATTAGAAACCTTGTTAGAGTGAAGATGCCACAATAGGTGATGGATGTCCTATTGATACGTCAAAACTAAAACACTCACTTTCTAATGGTGTTTTAGATTTTCAAAGAGAACAAAGAGAAATTCAATCTCCAATTAATTTTTTTGTATAAAATTCAAGTTACATTCTCATTGAAAAATAACCCTTAAATAGGTCGGGACATGAAACATAAAACCCTAAAAAGATAAGACAAAACTGACCAATAGGATTAGGAAACCAAGTTGGCTGAATTTTCTCTCTCCTTTTCCAATCTAGTTTTGATTAATTAATTCTTTTATTTTGAATTAGGAATTAATTAATTTACAATGAAAATAATAAAATAATAATTTTTCTAAGTTAATATTTCCAGCAAATAAAGAAATAGAAGACTAAATAAAAGAATAATTTCCTAAAACAAAAATAGAAATCAAATTAGGAAACTAAAATCCTATCTTTTTGACTAAGTTGACTTTGACCAATATTGGACCAATTTAAGCTCCAAATCAGCTTCCATATGTTTGTTAGGATGCCAAATAGGATTATCATGGAGTTTTAGATGGGTCCCTTGCTTGCATCAAAGAGAAAAAGCCAACTCAAAAAAATACAGTAGAGTCAGCAACAAAATACAGTAAAATCGACCTAAGCTCCTTCTATGCGTACAAGCCCATTTTGTTTACCTTTGATGCTGCCTTCACTTGATTCCATGAACTCTTAGAGATATTCATTGAATCCATGAAGTATTGGAACCATTTCTTGCTGCTCGTGGTCCCTACTTGAACGAAAACAGCTACCCGAGTCTGTATCAGCCTCCACCACTTGTATGCTCAAAACAGGCCTTGTATCTTTGGGTATGGACAAGCCCTCTTGAGAATTAATTATTCCCTATATATAAAGGCACCAATATTTTCCTTAAACCTCCTAGCTTGAGCCCTAGTGATCAGCTCGGTCTTCATCCGTATCGGATCAGCACCCCAGCGGGTTATCAGTTGTGCGGGTTCGGGTGGATTCTCATCAACAATTTTGCTAGGCTGCCTGCCTACTATTATGAGTTAGAGTAAAAAAATCCTAGAACTCTTACATGAATCAAAATAATCAACAATAACCATTTTGTATATTTTTTTCATGGTGATTGGAGCATGCATCATGGGATTTATGTCCCACTTAAGACCTATATTGGCTGTTGATGCAACTACTTTTAAAGGGAAATACAAAAGATACATGTATATTGCAGTTGGTATGGATGACAATAAGCAAATATATCCTTTGGCTTTCACATTGGAGATGTAGAGAATGAGACAGCATGTACATGGCTTTTCTAAAACCTCAAGATGCTTTTGGAGATTTTTTGGATTCGGTGTTTGTGAGTGAAAAGCACCCATCTATTGGAAAAACAATACGTAAAGTCTTTCCTAATGCATACCATGGCTCGTGTATCTACCACATAAGCTGAAATATTAGGACTAAAGCACATGCAAAAGATTATGATACGATGATACAGTATTTCATGCTTGCAGCCAAGGCATACTTGGTTGAAGATTTTGAGTTTTATATGGGGTAAATTGAGGCAAAAGACAATAGGGTTGCACAATACATCCAAGCATGTGACCCTACTAGGTGGGTGCATTCTCTCAACGTAAAAGGTACACTATCCTGACAACCAATATCACAGAAAGTATGAATGATATTTTGCTAGATCCTAGAGAGATGCAATAGTAGCAATGATTGAGCACATATGGGTTTTACTGCAAAGGTGGTTTTATAAACGATGAAATAAAATTGCCAAAGCTTGTGATTGACCATATAGAAAAGCAACTCAAACTCTGCAATTTGGAGTCTATCAGGTTGCATATGAAGTCCGTTAATATGAATGAGTTTCTTATGGAAGGTGGGAGTTTGAAAGGGACAATTAACCTCCAATAAAAAACATGCTCATGCAAAGTCTTCAACCTTGATCAATGTCCTTATGATCATTGTATTACTGTTTGTTGAGAATTCAAAATTACTCCTTATGGCATGTTTTCTTATTACTTATCTGGGGATGCATATCATGTAGCTTATGCTGAGTTCATTTACCATATTTTAGATGAAAAACGTTGGCATGCTCTACATGATGTGTCAAGTCGTATTGTTCTTCCATCAAAACGGACGAGTAGGCAAGCCAGTAGGCTAAGGATGCAACATATGCTATCTTATGGTGAAGATGTTATTGGATGTAGATGTAGCTGATACGGTGGTGTTGGATATTATAGGCAGAGATGTGCGAATCCATTGTCTTATGATATAGGTGAGAATAGCAGAACCAATAAAGATGCTTCGCATTAGGGATTTTTATTTTATTGTGTTATAGTTATGCATTTTAAATTTATGTCTTTTCACAATTATTTTGTATGATGGATTTGTATTCTACTTATGGTAATGATTTATTATGTTGTGATAATGTAGTAGTGCCTATTTAGAAATTGTAGTTTAATAATTTAATCCTAAACTAAAACAGGTATTGTTGATAAACTACTAGTATGAACATTTTGGTAAGAAAAGAAGCTAATTACAATATATTTTTTTCGAATGTCCAAATGATTTTGAAGAACAAAATGTATCATTTTTTTATTTGAAGAAGAATTCATTAAAAGTTATAAGCATAAAAATTGATCGATAACATGTTGAACAGAATATAATAACAAAAGTTAAATGTTAAAGTTTAAATTGTTATATTATATTGGGGAAACCAAATTGACCTTTCCATTTTTTTTTTTTTGGGGTTTTAATATATTTACAAGATTTTCTAGTTTTTGACCTCTTTTTTAGTAGCTTAAGGAAATATTAATGTAAACTTTTTAAATTTTTTTTGGACATTTGTTAAAATAGAATATGGGAGGATCATTAATTTTACAAGCATGGTTGAAGACCATAAAATAGAAATTGGGATTGAATTGAACCTAAGACTTGCGACAAGGGACTATTGTAACAAATAGTTAAAAATACACCGTACCCCGAAAAAAATGAAAAACAAAATCCCACTATAATTATATATGCTTTATTGAAAACATAATGTCATGCATTCCTTTCCTTTTTTTTTGTTTGTTTTTTCCTTTTCAAATCTTTAATTTCATCCATTTTAATTTCTTGTGGTAAAAGAAGTTAAAGGAAAGAGAAAGTACTTTGATAAATAAGATCCTAAATATCGTTTATATGATAAGTAGCTCTAAGCACTAAAAATCTACTTCACAATTTACTACTCAAAAAAATCAGGGAAAAAATGATTTTAGTTCGCCTTTTTCTAGTGTGTAGTTAATTTCCAAACGTCTAAAATTGATGTTAACAACTAAATGTTCAGTACTAGTGAAAAGGCTAGGACAAGGTTCAACTAAAGAGAACAAGGTTTATAAGTTGATGAAATTGATTCTTGGTGATGATGTGCTCAACTTTGTTTGAATAAGCTGCTGGAAATATCTTAACAATGTCAGTTTTATGTTTCTTTTGGTTTCAAAAGGAAACTAAGGTATTTTTCACCAAAAAACAACTTATGTTATTCATTGAAATGTAATACATATTTATAGAATACAAACGAGGTGTGAAAGCACACGACGACCGAATACAAAACAAGTTCTTCATGGTGAGGTAAAACACATGTGCAAAGTAAATTTTCACCATGCTTCTTAGTTTGTTGACAAGTGTTGCTGCCTCATTGAGTGCTTCATATTGAAGTAGTCCTCATGCATGATGACACATGTCCTTACATGCATGTCGGATTATGAAAGTTACAGAAGCTTGTTCCTGTATAATTGAAACTAACAAAACCAAACAAAAAAGAAGCTAGAATCCTTGTCCCATGATAGTATATTCCCAAAAGAAATTTCAAAAATTCTAGATAACCTGTATTTAACACAAATCAGTGAGAATATATACTTGCTCAAAATACCTAGTAAAATTACATGCTTTTAAATTGCCTTAAAGGAAAAACTACATGTTCCTATATCTAAAGTTAATAGAAATTATCAAACTAGCAAGCAAGCATGTACAATCTCTACAACTAAATGTTCTTCAAAATATACCTTACACACAAAATTAAAATTTCTAGAAGTATCAAAGGTTATATTGTTCAAAAATCCACTATGTAACTCTTATACTAAGCTCCTTGTTATAAGCCTTCTAAGCATCATTCCGTATGGAAAATAACATGTCCTCTTGTGTGAAGTTCAAGGGTAGTCTAGCATGCAAAAACTTCATGTATTTCAGCATAAAAATTGCATAGTCACCATTGAAAAAAAATATTATTAGGAAAAACAAAAACATAATTACAATCATATTCAGTAACTAAAATTTAATTAACAAACATGTGAGTGGTGTACTAAGTAGCAATAATTTACTGGGGACAAATTTCTACCACTAAATAGGTGAACTCATCAAAAAATCCACAAGATTCAATCGTTCCTTTTAGAAGTAAGTAGAATGGAATAAGTAAGGCAACATGCAGCATAATTTGTTAAAATATGCCACTCCCTTGTTTTGATTGCCAGCCTTCTCTAAATCATATATGGTGTCTTAGAAGCCAATGCATGTTTCACGTATTCAAGGGTATTGAGAAGAATCCGCCCATACCTGAACAACCGATTACCAGCTAGGGTGTTGACTCTTTACACACGAAGTCGAGACCAATCACTATGGCATAAGCTAGGAAATTCAAAGACAATATGGATAGCTTCATCCAAAGAGTGATTCAATCTTAAGAAGGCATGACATTATCCAAAGATCCAAAGCCAGTCTTATGTATCCAAGTTATAAAGGCGGAAATGGATTCGGCAAGCTATTTTAGTACATTTTTGGACCTTGACCAGCAAGGAATGGATTCACCACATTATGAACTCAATTAATATCACCAAAGGCCATGAAATCATGTCAAGGTAGAAGTAAAAGCAAACAAAGACCACATTTACGGATAGACTTCTTTTTGACCAAAATTGCTCACTTTTGGCGTTGACTTTGTTCTATTTTGTTGATTAAGCACTTTCTCTTTGTTCCAATCAAGGGCAGAGTATAGGAATCATTATTAATCCTATTTTGCATCCTACATGGAATATGGGAGCTGATTTGGAGCCTGAACTAGTGGGGATTGGATAAAGACAGCTTAGTGTCAACTAGTCAACTAGTTTCCTAATTTGAGTTTTACTGTTTGTTTTAGGAAACTATCTTTTTTATTTTGGTTTTTACTTCTTTATTTGTTGGACAAATTAACTTAGTAAAGTTGATATTTTTTATTTCAATTGTAAATTAATTAATTCCTAATTCAAAATAAAAGAATTAATTAATCCAAAATTTGATTAGGAAAGGATTGAAATTCGGCCAATACCATTACTTCCTTATTACTCTGGTTGGTTTTAACCTTGTGTTTTAGGGTTTTGTTTTGTAAGCCTTAGCCTATTTAAGGGCTTTATTTCTCAAGAATATTAAGTACATTATTTATTGAGAAAATATTTGTGAGAAAAAATTCTTTTTGTTCTCTTTGAACACCTAAAATATTGATTAGAAATCAAATGCTTTAGTTTGACTTATTAATAGGACATCCATCACCCATTATGGTGTCTTCTTCATATACCAAGATTTTTAATCACAAGTTGATTAAGCGTTAAGGTGACCATTAGACCTTGAACTTAATTATGATCCGGGCTAATATAATGCGGGTTTAGGAGCAAGTCGACCTAGGTTCACATCATTTGGTATCAGAGCCAAATTTTATTTAGGTTTGATCTATCTTATTTGCTCTATGTAGTGTTATTCTACAATCTTAACATTAGGTTGAGGTTGTTTCTTATCTATCCATTAAATAAAAAATGAACATTAAAAAATTTTGATATTTTATTTGTACATGATTGACAATTTTCCATGGCTTAGACTCCTTCATTTATAGCCCCAAAACATAGATTACATTTCATCTGGGAATACATATTTGGATGGATTGGCATTGAACTATTATAAGATATCTCAATGTATCCTTACAACAAAATAAATTATCAGTGATTCATCATAAATTATCAATATGCACTTTGTCATTCCCTTCCATTACTAATAGAAATTTCACTACTAAATAACCAAATATATGACAACCACGAAAATTAATGACTCACTCAAAATCTACCATCAATCATCCCGAAATAAGTAAGGAACGTGCTCAGAATTAGTCAGGCACAACATCCAGGAATCGATTGGCATGTGGTTGGAATAAGGCATAACTTCCATGTGCTACATTGGAATACAAGTCAATTTTTAATAACCACCATGTAATTTAACAATCATGAAATCTTAGCAAACTAATTAATAAAAATCTAGATGTTATGCCTTAATGTTAACTCCAAAGGAAGTATTTAGAGATCAACTTCAAATGCAACAAAGAAGGTAGGCCGAATAGCTCAAGGAGAAAGCAAGCATGGCACCTATGGTTTCACCATCCGTTAAAGAAGGTAGGTCCGAACTTGCTGTCCAAGGTAAGTCTTTTAAAACTTAAATAAAGTGGAAACATCATGATAAACCCGAGAATGAGAAAAAGCATGAAAAAGTCGAGAGTGATGGTAAAGGAGTGGTGTCCATGAGTGAGAAAGAAAAAGAAAGGAAAAAGAAGAAAAAGAATAATTTTTATCTTAGTTTTAAGAAAATTAAAAAGGCATTTATAATTTTTATCTTAGTTTTAAGGAAATTGGAAAGGCATTTTTTAGTGATAAACCCATCCTATTCATGATTTATAAAGATGTTTATTTAAATGATCAAGCTAACTCTAAAGAACTTGAATTGCTAAGTTCTATCTCTTCTCTTTTATAGGATTTTGATGATGTCTTTCCGATGGAGATTCCTAATGGTTTACCACCTATTAGAGGGGTTGAACACCAAATTGATTTTTTTTTTGGGGGCTGCGATTCCTAGTAGGCCTACGTATAGTGATGACAATCTGCCCAAGCCCACACAACCGACAATCCACTGGTGTGCTGACTTGATATGGATGAAGACCAAGTCGATCACTAAGGCTCAAGCTAAGAGATTTAAGGAAAACCTAGCTGTTTCAATCAAGGGAGTAACTAATTCTCAAAGGGGCTTGTCAATACCCGAAGATACAAGACCTGTTTTAAGCAACCAAGTAGTGACGGCCGATACGGACCTAGGTAGTTATTTTCGTGCAAATATGGACTCCATACAGCAAGAAATAGTTCCAACACTTCATGGATTCAATACATATCCTTAAAAGGTCATAGAATCAAGTCAAGGAAGCTTCAAAGGCAAACAGAAAGGGGTTGTATGCACAAAGGAGAAGGATGGTCGATTTTGCTGTACTGTATTTTGCTGAGTTGGCATTTTCTCTTTGATCCAAGCAAGGGAAACGTGTGGGACTCCATGATAATCCTATTTAGCATCCTACAAGGAATATGGAGGCTGATTTGGAACTTAAATTGGTCAAATTTTGGTCAACGACAACTTAGTCAAAAAGATAGTATTTTAGTTTCCTAATTTGATTATGACTTTTTGTCTTAGGAAATTATTCTTAATTTTGGTTTTTATTTATTTATTTGCTGGAAAAATCAACTTATGAAAGTTATTATTTGATTATGTTCATTGTAAATTAGTTAATTCATAATTCAAAATAAAGGAATTAATTCATCCAAATTAGTTTAGGAAAGTAGATAAATTTCGGCCAAGCTAGGTTTCCTATTCTTTGGTGGCGGGTTTTTGCTTCAATTTTTAGGGTTTTATTGTTTGTGACTTTAGCCTATTTTAAGGGCTTATTTTTTAGGAAGAACACCTTTAATAATATTAAGAATTTATTTTGTGAGATTGAATTTCTCTTTGTTCTCTTTGAACACCTAAAGCACCATTAGAGAGTGAGTGTTTTAGATTTGACTTATTAATAGGATATCCATCACCTACTGTGGTGTCTTCACATATAGGGGTTGAGGTCAATCCATTGAAATCTGAAGTTAATTGAGGTCCAGCTGATACGAACCTAGGATGACCTGCTCCGAAACCAATATTATATTAGCCCGAATCTAATTATGGTCAAGTTCTAATGGTCACCTTGACCCCTGAACTTAGCACAATACAGTAAAGCCAGCACAAAATACGGCAAAACCCGGCAAATCTTGGACCCATGCGCACACCACCTGTTTGTTTGCCTTTGAAGCTACCTTGACTTGATTCCATGACTTCTTACATGTATGAATTAAACTCATAAATATTTGGAACCATTTAATGATCTCTGGACTCCTAAAAACTACCAAAACCACTACCCGGGTCCGTATCGGCTTCCACCACTTGTATGCTCAGAACATATCTTGGATCTTCGAGTATGGACAAGCCCTCTTGAGAATGAATTACCTCATGGATAAAGGCAGCAATTTTGACCTTAAATCTCTTAATTTGAGCCCTAGTGATCGGCCCAGTCTTCATCCGTATCGGGTCAGCAACCTAGCGAGTTGTCGGTTGTGTAGGTTCAGGCGGAATCACATCATTCCTTTCCTCTTGAAAAGGATTTGTCCTCAAATCTAGATCATCACCTGCAGCAAAAGGAGATAAAATAGCAACATTAAATGTGACACCAACACCATAATCACCTATTAAATAAAGTTTGTAGGTATTCTCGTTAATCCGCTCCAAAACTTAAAAAGGTCCATCCACACGCGGCATGAGCTTTGACTTTCTTTGTTTAGGAAACCTCTCCTTTCGTAAGTGCAACCAAACCAATTCTCTTGATTCAAACACTATTACAACAAAATATAGAAATACATGCTCATTATGGTAAAAATTACAATTTTTAAAGGTCGCAAACAAAATTTCCCAAATTTTCAAAATTTCCACTAAGTAAAGCTCTTAACAATGTAGATAAAGTTCCATGCAACAAAAACATCTTAAAACAAGTATCTTTAAAATTCATGACCAGCAATGATTTCTTATTCATAATTACTTTATTAACATCACCAAAACTAAGATAAAAAATTTTTTTTTTCTTCTCTCTCCTCTCTTTTTCTTTCCCACTCACGGTTTGCATTTGTTTTCTCTCATCCTCGGCTTTTTCTCACACTTTCTCTCTCTCGAGTTTGTTAAAATATTTCCACTCAACCTAGATTTTAGAGGAATTACCTTGGACAGCAAGCTCACCTTTCTCCTCTTGAATGGATGGTGGAACCGTTGGTGCCATATTAGTCTTCTCTTTGAGCCTCTCGGCTTCCCTCCTTTGTTGCATTTGAAGTTGATCGCTAAATACTTCATTTGGAGTTAATGGCTTAAGCTTAAACTTTTTACCTATAATTTAAATACAATGTTATTCTCTCTACCATAATGGATAGCATCTCTATCAAATCGCCATGGCCTACCCAACAAAATATGACCCACATGCACAGGAACAACATCACACAATACAACATCCATATATGTATGAATGCTGAATTTTACTTTGGCTTGTTTATTTACTTTTATCTCACCACTATCATTAAGCCATTGTAATCTATATGGTTCGGGATGTTTAATGGTTGTTAATCCTAATTTATCAACTACCACATTACGAATTACATTACCACAACTTCCACTATCAATTATCATACTACATACATTACCTTGAGTTTTACATCGGATATGGAAGATGTTTTCTCTTTGAACTTGATCCTAATCCTTGTAAACACTCAATATTATCCTTCACACCAAGCTCAATTCAGAATTTGAAACCTTTTGGAGTTTTGGCTTCGTCCTCTATTCCTTCCTCTTCATGCACAGTCTCAATTTCAGCTTCATCACTATCGGACTCCAACTCACTATTGTCCTTCAACACCATGATTCTTCAGTTTGGGCATTGGTTGGAAATATGTCCTCGACCCTGGTACTTAAAGCAATTAATATCTCTAGTCCTTGAATGTTTAGGATCAGATTTGTGTGCTTGAACAAGGTCGGCTTGATTATCTTTCCTTGGTTG
This sequence comes from Ziziphus jujuba, assembly GCF_031755915.1. Taxonomy (NCBI): domain Eukaryota; kingdom Viridiplantae; phylum Streptophyta; class Magnoliopsida; order Rosales; family Rhamnaceae; genus Ziziphus; species Ziziphus jujuba. The sequence continues at coordinate 16,936,019 of NC_083386.1, read as the reverse complement.
AATGACACTCCCTTCACCTTAATTCGGTTTTAACCTTGGCTCGAACATGGGATTACTTCTCCCACTAGTTGAATTTATCCACTTGCTGCTTGAAACCCCTCCAAACTGTAAGCCTACACCCTTCTTCTTGTGATGTTCCAATTTAATAGCCACATGCAACATCTCCTCGAATTCCACATATTGTTGCAATTCTAGTTGATTGGCTATTTCACGAATCAAACCACCAAGGAATCTTGCCATGGTTGCTTCTCTATCATCATTCATGTTTAATCTCATCATAAGCATCTCCATCTCTTTGTAATAATCCTCCACAGACCTACTTCCTTGAGATAGGGATTGAAGCCTTTGATGCAGCAATCTATGATAATGTGATGGTACGAACCATGTCCTCATGGCTCCTTTCATTTGGTGCCATGTACTGATCAAGTCATCACTAACTCTCCTTCAGGTATTTTTCTCATTGGTCCACCATTGGAGTGCATAATGGCCAAAATCCATTACTGCCAATTTCACCTTCTTACCCTTCGAATAATTATGACAATCAAAGATCATCTCCTTTCTCTCTTTCCATTCCAAATATGCTTCCGGATCACTTTTACCCATGAATGGTGGGATATTTACCTTGATGTTGCCAAGATCATCATCTACATCCTCTATCCTATGCCTCCCATGGCCTAGCCTCTCTTGGATAGCAAGTGTTTCATCCATTCCTTCTTCAAAGTCATCTGCAAAATTTTCCTCCTCTAACTCCTCTCTTGGACGCCCTCGGCCTCCTCGACCTCAGTCTCGTCCTCCATGAGCATCCAATCTTATATTTTGCTCTCTTTGTGATGTTTCTATCATGCCCATCCTTTGATTTATATTTTCAAATTGGGCATTCAACCGCTGCAATTGCTCCAATATAGCCTTCATGTCTGTTTGCTCACGACTCCCCGTAGCTCGAGAATCACCTTTAAATCCTACGGACTCTTCTTCATTAATTCTCAAAGATGGATCTCCTCTTCCCACCCTTGAATCTGCCATGTTAGTATGAATAATACAAAAATAAAATAAATTCTCACCAGATTCACTCCCTCACATGTTTCACTCAATACAAGAACTCGACACTCGTGTTTGCACACTAATTTTGGCTTTTAACCCTCTTTTGTGCTCACACTTTCTTGCCTTTTCCATCTCAATGAATTGTCTCAAAGTTCTAATTAAAACACCCAAAAAACAGCAATTAGATCACAAGTATGTTTTAATTAAACTTATCAACAAAATAGTAGCTAAAAGTAGGCAATACCGAAGAATTCAACAAAACATAGTTTTCGGCTTTTCTAGGCAAAATAAAGCAAATTAAGGAGAAATCTTTGGAATTTTTAAGAACTGGATCAGATGGTAAGAGATTAAGGATTCAAGAATAAAATTTAGGAAAAAGAATTTCAAACTCAAACAAGAATCAAATCGAGCAAAAATATAGAATAATGTTGGTTGTTGTTCTTGTAATTCAAGTTTTGTATCAATTCCTTTATCTAATTGCAATCCAATAATTTAAGCACCAAAAATTCCAAATATCCAGCAGCAAACATAATTCTCCAGAAACTCAAATATTGAATAAATAATCACAAACCAGCAGCTCCAAAAAATTTCCAGTAAACAAATCAAACTCCAACAAACTGAAAATTTTTGTTTATTTATTTATTTATTTTGGCTTGTTCTTCTTCTTTTTTTTCTTTTTTTTTTTAATTTTCACTCACAAATTATAAAACAACTGCAGTATCCAGAATCAACACCAAAATTGCAATTCCAACACCAAATAATAACCAAACCCGTGACCTCCAACAAAATACAAAAGTGCAGTTTTTTTGTTTTTTGTTTTTTTTTTTTTTTGTTTTTATATGTTGCCACAAAACCTTCTTTTTTTGTTTAATATATGAATGCAAATATTTAAGAGTAAAAAGAAAAATCAACAAAAACCAAAATTAACAAGAACAATAATGAAAGACAACCAGCAAACATGAAAACAAAAAATACGATAAAACTAGGAAATCCTAATTCAACTAGGAATGAATATTTAATTTTTTTTTTTAAGTTTGGAACATGTATGGGATGGATGCAACCTTAACCTAATGCTAAAATTGCAGAATAAAACAAAAACAAATAAAGCAAATAAAGATAGACCAAACCTGAATAAAATTTGTCTCTGATACCAAATGATACGAACCTAGAATGACCTACTCCTAAACCTATATTATATTAGCCCGGATCTAATTATGTTCAAGTTCTAATGGTCAGTTTGACCCCTAACCAACATGTGATTAGAAACCTGATATATAATGAAGACGCCACAGTAGATGATAGAAGGCCTATTGATAAGTTAAACTAAAGAACTCATTCACTAATGGTGTTTTAACAAACCTTGGTATATAATGAAGATGCCACAATAAACCCTAGAAGACATAAGGAAACTCGACCACATAATAACCTTTACTAAATCTAAATTCTAATTAATTAATTCCTTTATTTTGGATTAGGAAATAATTAATTTACAATGAAAATAATAAAATAAGAACTTTCCTAAACTTATTTGTCCAGCAAATAAATAAATAAAAACAAAAAAGTAATGGTAATTTCCTAAAACAAAAAGTAGAATTAAATTAAGAAACTAAAATACTAGCTTTTTGACTAAGTTGACTTTGACCAATCTTTGACCAATTGGAGATCCAACTCAACTTCAATATGCTTTGTAGAATGCCAAATAAGCCGACCATGAAGTCCTACACATTGCCTTTGCTTAGTAGAAAGAGAAAAAACCAACTCAGCACAATACAGTAAAGCCAGCATAAAATATGGCAAAACCCGGCAAATCTTGGACCCATACGCACACCACCTGTTTGTTTGCCTTTGAAGCTGCCTTGACTTGATTCCATGACTTCTTAGACATGTGAATTAAATCCATAAAGAGTTGGAACCATTTCATGTTGTCCGAACTCCTAAAAAGTACCAAAGTGTGGACAAGCCCTCTTGAGAATGAATTAACTCCTAGATAAAGGCAGCAATTTTGACCTTAAATCTCTTAGTTTGAGCCCTAGTGATCGGCCCGGTCTTCATCCATATTGGGTCAGCAACCCAACGAGTTGTCAGTTGTATAGGTTTGCACGGAATCACATCATGGGCTAATATAATATGGGTTTAGGCGCATGTCAACGTAGGTTCATATCATTTGGTATCAGAGCCAAAATTTTGTTCAGGTTTGATATATCTTTATTTGCTTTATTTGTTTTGTGTTAATTTGCAATTTTAGCATTAGGTCAATGTTGCTTCTATCATCATACACATTCTACATATATATATATTTTTAAATCTCATTCCTACTTAAATTAGGTTTTCCTAGTTTTACCCTTTTTTTTTGTTTCCTAGTTTGTTGGTTTTTTTCATTATTTTTCTTGGCAATTTAGTTTATTGTTGATTTTTCTTGGCTATTTTTGGTCTTAATTGTTTGCATTAAAAAAAAAAAAAGTCACAGGTTTGTTGAGTTTTTGGTGTTGGAATTTCAATTTTATTGTTAATTCTTGCTACCACAGTTGAGATTATATTTTGTGAAAAAAAAAAAAAACAGAAGAAGAAAAAGTAAAATAAATAAAAAAGGTCGGTTTTCTTGAATTTAGTGTGAAACTTATTTGCTGTACTGAGTCGTTGACTATTTATTCTATATTTGGAGTTGTTGGAGATATATTTTTGCTATTGGATAATTGAATTTTGGGTGCTAAATTAATTGGATTAAAAATTAGTTCAAAGATTTGATATAAAAACTTGAATTACACAGAACAACAACTAACAACTATCTTTTATTTTCAAAATGATTCTTGTTCGTGTTTGAATTTCTTTCTCTATATTTTATCCTTGAATTATTGGTTTATTCATATTCTAAACAGCTTTCATTTCATTCCAAAATTTGCTTGTTGATTAACCTTATTTTTGCATAGAAAAGCCTAAAATTAGGTGTTTAAAAATTCACTCGATATTGCTTGCCTTTTGCTACTCTTTTTTTTGGTAAGTTTAATTAAAATATACTTGTGATCTAATTGCTATTTTATGGGTGCGTTAATTAGATATTTGAATTAGTTCTTTGAGTGGAAAAGGCAAGAGTTTGTGAGCTTAAAAGAGGGTGAAAGCCAAAACTAATGTACAAACACGAGTGTCGAGTCTTTAGTTGAGTGAAACACGTGAGGGAGTGTGTTTGGTGAGGTCCTATTTTATTTTTGTGTTATTTGTACTAACATGGCAGATTCAAGGGTGAGAAGAGCAGATCAACAATTGCGAAATAATGAAGAAGAGTCCGTAGGATTCAAAGGAGATTCCTGAACTTCAGGGAATAGAGATGAGCACATGGACATGAGGGTCATCTTGGAGCAATTACAATGGATTAATGCTAAATTTGATCACACAAATCAAAGGATGGACAGGTTAGAAACATTACAAGGAGGACGGAATACAAGGTTTGAAGCTCATGGAGGCCGAGGTCGAGGTCGAGGAGGCTAAGGGCGATTTAGAGAAGAATTTGAGGAAGGCAATTTTGGAGATGACTTGGATGAGGGGTTTGGTGAAATTTTTGAACCTCAAGGATGACCAATCTGTGGGGGACCAGTAAGTAATGAAGATGATGATCTTGGAAATATCAAACTAAACATACCACCTTTCATGGAAAAAAGTGATCTGGAGGCTTACTTGGAATGGGAGGAGCTTATGGAAATGATTTTTTATTGTCACAATTATTTGGAGGCCAAGAAAGTTAAATTGGCAACAATGAAGTTTTAATATTATGCACTCTAATGGTGGACAAATGAGCAAAATACCCAAAGGAGAGTAAATGATGAATTGATTACTACTTGGCGACAAATGAAAGGAGCCATTAGGAAGCAATTTGTCTATACTCATTACCATAGGTTGCTGCATCAAAGTTACAATCATTATCAGAAGGTAGTAGGTCCGTGAAAGATTATTACAAAGAGACGGAGATGCTCATGATGAGATTAAGCATGAATGAAGATAGAGAAGCAACCATGGCAAGCTTTCTAGGTGGATTGAACTATGAGATAGCCAATCAATTGGAATTGCAACAATATGTGGAATTGGAAGAGATGTGGCATATGGCTATCAAACTAAATAATCAATTTAAGAGGAGGATTACAAGCTCACAGTTTGGAGGGGTTTCAAGTAGGGGGTGGACAAATTCAACTAGTTGCAGAAGCAACCCCACTTTAGAGCCAAGGCTAAAACTGAAGCAAGATGAAGGAAGGAAGTGCCATTCGGCCAAGGAAAGACAACCAAGCCGAACTTTTTCAAGCACACAAATCTGAAGGTAAATTTGATCCTAAACCTTTAAGGACTAGAGATATTGTTTGTTTTAAGTGCTAGGGATGTGAACACATCGCTAGCCAATGCCCGAATAGAAAAATCATAGTGTTGAAGGACAATGGCAAGTTGGAGTCTGATAGTGATGAAGATAAAATTGAGTCTGAGCAAGAAGGGGAAGATTTTGAGGATGAATTCAAGACCCTACACACACTCAATATTGAATTGGGCTTGGTGAAAAGGAGAGTGTTGAGTGTATACAAGGATGAAGATCAAGTTCAAAGAAAAAGCATCTTTTATACCCAATATGAAATTCAAGGTAAACTATGTAGTATGATAATTGATAGTGGAAGTCGTACAAAATGAATTAGTAATATTGTGGTTGATAAATTAGACTTAGCAACAATTAAACAACCTTAAACTTGTAGATTACAATGGCTTAATGATAGTGGTGAGATGTGATGTGATTCCGCCCGTGTCTGTTCAACCGACTACCCGTTGGGGTAGGGGTCCTATACTGATGAAGATAGGGCCAATCACTAAGGCACAAGTTAAGAGATTTAAGGAAAAATTTTCTGGATTTATTCATGGCATGATTCAACCTCAAGAGGGCATGACAACACCTGATGATACAAGACCCGTTTTAAGCCTCCAAGTGGTGGAGACCTATACAGACCCGGGTAGCTATTTTCGTGCAAATTTGGATTCCAGGAATTAAGGAAGGGTTATAACACTTCATTAACTCAATGAATATCATTAAGAGGACATGGAATCCAGCCAAGGTAGAATCAAAAGCATCTAAAAAAGACATGTACGAATAGCCTCTCAATTTGGCAAAAATGTGCTGTTTTGCTGTTGGCTTTGACTTTTCTTCTTGTTTGACTTATTCCAATCAAGGGGACACATGTGAGAATCATTATTAATCATATATGGCATCCTAAATGGCATATGGAAGCTGATTTGGAGCCCAAATAAGCTGGAGATTGATTAAAGATACCTTAGTAGTCAAACTAGTCAACTAGTTTCCTAATTTGATTTTGACTTTTTGTTTTAGGAAATTAGTCTTTTATTTGGTTTCTATTTATTTATTTGCTGGACAAATCAACTTAGAAAGTTATTATTTTATTATTTTCATTGTAAATTTATTAATTCCTAATTCAAAATAAATGAATGAATTAATCCAAATTAGATTAGGAAATGAGGTGAACTTCAGTTAAGCTAGGTTTCCTATTCTTTGGTGGCTGGTTTTACCTAGTTAATTAAGGTTTTATTTTGTAACTTTTTAGCTTATTTAAGGGCTTATTTTATCAATAATGTTCAGTACATTATTCATACACAAATTATTTTGTGAGATTGAATTATCTTTATTCTCTTTGAACACCTGAAACACCATTAGAGAGTGAGTGTTTTAGTTTTGACTTATCAATAGGACTTCCATCACCTATTGTGGCGTCTTCATCATATATCATGGTTTCTAATCACAGGTTGGTTAGGGGTCAAGGTTACCACTAGAACTTGAACATAATTAAATCCGAGCTAACATAATATGGAGTTAGGCACAGATCGTCCTAGGTTCATATCAAGATGAAAGTAAATAAACAAGCCAAAGTAAAATTTAGCATAGATAATTATGTGGATATTGTTTTGTGTGATGTTGTACATATGCATGCCGGACATATTCTATTAACTAGGCCATGGCAATTTGATAAAGATGCTATTCATTATGGTTAAGAAAATTTTATTATTTTTAAGTTTAAGTGAAAGAAGGTCAAGCTGGAGCCATTGACTCCAAAGAAAGTATATAGAGATCAATTACAAATACAACAAACAAGGGAGACCAAAAAGCTCAAAGCAAAAGCTAGTATGGTGCATACGGCTTCACCATCAATCCAACAAGGTAAGTCCGAGTTTCCTGCCCAAGGTAAGCATTCTAAAACTCAAATTGAATGGAAAATCATGAGAAAGCTGAAAGTGGGGTGAGGAAAGTTGAAAAAGCTGATAGTGAAGAACAACCTGAAAAAGCTGAGAGTGAGGTAAAAGAAAAGGCAACCCATGAGTGAGAAAGGAAAAGAAAGAAAAAAGAGGAAAAGTAAAAAAAGTTATCTTACTTTTGGGGATGTTAATGAAGCCATCTTAAGTAAGAAACCATTGCTGATCATGAATTATAAAGATGCTTATTTAAAGATGCTTTTGTTGTTTAAAACTTTATCTGCATTGTTGAGAGCTTTACTTTGTGAAAATTTGAAAATTCGGAAGAGATTATTTGCTAACTTTAAAAAGTGTAATTTTTTCCATAATGAGCATGTATTTCTAGATTTTGTTGTGATAGTGTTTGACCTAGAAGATTTGGTTTGGTTGCGATTATGGAAAGAGAGGTTCCCAAAGTAAAGAAAATCAAATCTTATGTAGCGTGTGAATAGACCTTTTCAAGTTTTAGAGCGGATTAACGAGAATGCCTCCCAACTTGATTTAACTAGTGAGTACAATGTTAGTGCCACATTTAATGTTGCTAACTTATCTCCTTTTACTGCAGTTGAAGACTCTGATTTGAGGGTAAATCTTTTTCAAGAGGAGGGGAATGATGAGAATCTGCTTGAGCCCGCACAACCAACAACCAGTTGGGGTGCTGACTCGATATGGATGAAGACCGGACCAATCACTAGGGCTCAAGCTAAGAGTTTTAAGGACAACCTGGCTGCTTTTATCTAGGGAGTACCTAATTCTCAAAGGGGCTTGTTAATACCCGAAGATACAAGACCTATTTTAAGCATCCAAGTGGTGAAGGCCGATAGAGACCCAGGTAGCTATTTTCGTGCAAATATGGACTCTGGATAGCAAGAAATGGTTCCAACACTTCATGGATTTAATACATATATTTAAGAGGTCATGGAATTAAGTCAAGGCAAACAAAAAGGGGCTGTGCACACAAAGGAGAAAGATGGCTGGTTTTGCTGTATTGCTTTCTGGCTCTACTATGTTTTGCTGAGTTGACATTTTCTCTTTGATCCAAGCAAGGGCAACATGTGGGACTCCATGATAATCCCTTTGGCATCCTACAAGGCATGTGGAGGCTAATTTGGAGCTTAAATTGGTCAAAGACAACTTAGTCAAAAAGATAGTATTTTAGTTTCCTAGTATGATTATGACTTTTGTTTTGGGAAATTAGTATTTATTTTGGTTTTTATTATCTTCATTGTAAAGTAATTAATTCCTTATTCAAAATAAAGGAATTAATTATTCTAAATCAGTTTAGAAAAGTAGATAAATTTCGTCCAAGCTAGATTTCCTATTCTTTGGTGGTTGGTTTTTGCTTCAATTTTTAGGGTTTTATTATTTGTGACTTTAGCCTATTTAAGAGCTTATTTTTTAGGAAGAACACACCTTTAGTAATATTCACAATTCATTTTATGAGATTGAATTTCTCATTATTCTCTTTCAACACCTAAAGCACCATTAGAGAGTGAGTGTTTTAGTTTTGACTTATCAATAGTATATCCATCACCTATTATGGTGTCTTCATTATACCAAAATTTCTAATCACAGGTTGGTTAGGGGTTGAGGTCAATCCATTAAAATCTAAACTTAATTGAGATCCTGGCTAATATAACACTAGTTTAGACGCATGTCAACCTAGGAGACAAAGGAGCTACAAAGGCAGGTAAGTGAGTTATTAGATAAATATTATATTCGTGAGAGCATGAGTCCATGTGCTGTTCCTGTTTTATTAGTACCTAAGAAAGATGGTTCATGGCCCATGTATGTGGATTGTAGGGCTATTAATAATATAACCATCAAATATAGACATCCAATTTCAAGGTTAGATGATATATTAGATGAATTACATGGTGCATGCATGTTTACTAAAATTGATCTTACGAGTGGATATCATCAAATTAGGATGAAAAAGGGTGATGAATGGAAAACTGCATTTAAATCTAATATGGTTCGTATGAGTGGTTGGTAATGCCTTTTGGATTAACTAATGCACCCAATACTTTCATGAGATTAATGAACCACATTATTCGCCCATTCATTGGAAAATTTATGGTTGTTTATTTTGATGATGTTCTTGTTTATAGTAGGCATTTAGATGAGAATGTAGAACATCTTAGGTTCGTTTTAGGAGTACTTAGAAAGGAAACATTATTTGCTAACCTCAAAAAGTGTGATTTTGCAAAGATGAATTGGTTTTTATAGGATTTTTTGTAAGTGTTACAGGAATTAAAGTTGATCAATCTAAGGTGAAAGCTGATACAAATCCGCCCTTGCCCACACAACCGACAACCCACAGAGTACTGACCCGATACGGTTGAAGATCGGGCCAATCACTAGGACTTAAACTATGAGATTTAAGGACACACTTGATGCCTTTATCCATGGAATAACTCATTCTCAATAGGACTTGTCCATGCCCAAAGATACAAGGCCTGTTTTGAGCATATAAGTGGTGGAAGCCGATACGGACCCGGGTAGTGGTTTTGGTGCATTTATGGATTCCGAGCAATGGGAAATGGGGTCAAATCTTCTTGAATTCATTTGAAATCACTAAGAAGTCATGGGAACTGGTCAAGGCTGAAGCTAAGCTTTTCATTTAACTGGTGTTCGCATGAGAGAGAAATTGGCTGGGATTTACCGTATTTTCTATTGGCTTTACTGTATTTTGCTGAGTTGGCTCTTTCTCTTTGCTCAAGCAAAGGCAACATGTGGGACTCCATAATAATCTTATTTTGCATCCTAAAAAGCATGTAGAAGCTGATTTGGAGCTTAAATTGGTCAAAGATTGGTCAAAATCAACTTAGTTAAAAAGCTAGTATTCTAGTTTCCTAATTTGATTTCTACTTTTTGTTTTAAGAAATTACCTTTACTTTTGGTTTTTAGTTATTTATTTGCTGAAAAAAATAGGTTAGGAAAATTATTATTTATTATTTTCATTCGAAATTAATTAATTCCTAATTGAAAATTAGGAATTAATTAATCCAAATTAGATTAGGAAATGGTGTGAAATTAGGCAATTTCCTAATTGGATTCTATGTTGGCCGAAATTTTCTAATCCTTTTAGGGTTTTATTTGTTCATTAAAAGCCTATTTAAAGGTTTATTTTCAATGAGAAGTCAAGCTTGAATTTTATACAGAAAATTATTTAGGAAATTGAATTCTCTCTGTTCTTTTGAATACCTAAAACACCATAAGTGAATGAGTGTTTTAGTTTAACTTATCAATAGGCCTTTCATCACCTATTGTGGCATCTTCATTATATACCAAGGTTTCTGATCATAGGTTGGTTAGGGGAGGTTACCATTAGAACTTGAACATAATTAGATCTAGACTAATATAATACGGTTTAGGCGCAAGTCGTCCTAAGTTCGTATCATTTGGTATTAGAGACAAATTTTGTTCAAGTTTGATCTATCTTTATATACTTTATTTGTTTTTTGTGTTATTATACAATTTTAGCATTAGTTTAAGCTTGCTTCTATCATCATACACATTCTGCATGTTTCAAAGAAAAACAATTTAAATATATAATATTTCATTCCTAGTCAAATTAGGTTTTCCTTGTTCTACCGTATTTTTGTTTCCTAGTTTGTTGGTTGTCTTTCATTATTGTTCTTGTTAATTTTGGTTTTTGTTGATTTTTATTTACTGTTTTAGTCTTAAATATTTGCATTCATATATTAAAAAAAATAAAAAATACAAAACAAAGAAAAGCCTAACAGATATTAAAAAAAAAAAAAAAAACTGCACAATTTGTATTTTGTTTGGGAGGTCACGGGTTTGGTGATGGTTTGCTGTTGGAATTGAAATTTTGGTGTAGATTCTTGCTACTGCAGTTGTCTTATTTTTTGTGAGTGAAGAAAAAAAAAGGCCGAATAAAAAAAAAATTCGGTTTGTTGAATTTGGTGTTGAAATTTGTTGTTGGAAATTTCTTGGACCTGCTGATTTGTTGATTATTTATTCAATATATGGAGTTGCTGGAGAATTATTTTTTTGCTGGACATTTGAATTTTGGATGATTAAATTATTGGATTAAAATTAGTTAAAGGAATTGATACAAACTAGAATTACAAGAACAACAACCAACACTACTCTTTAATTTTGTTCAAATTGATTCTTGTTTGAGTTTGAATTGCTTTCTCTAAAAGTTCATTCTTGGATTATTCATTTCTTACCATCTAGTCCAGTTCTTATTAATTCCAAAATTTTCTTGTTGCTTTGCCTTATTTTGCCTAGAAAAGCCGAAAACTAGGTTTTGTTAATTCATTCGATATTTCTTTCTTTTCGCTAATGTTTTGTTGATAAGTTTAATTAAAACATACTTATGATCTAATTGATTTTTTGTCGGTATTTTAATTAGAACTTTGAGGTAAGTCTCTAAGTGGAAAAAGGCAAGAGTGAGAGAGTTTAAAAGAGGGTAAAAGTCAAAACTAGTGTGAAAACACGAGTGTTGAGACCTTGATTGAGTGAAACATGTGAGGAAGTGATTTTTAGTGAGAATCACTATTTATACTAACATGGAAGATTCATGGTTGAGGAGAGGAGATCCACCTTTAAGAATTAATGAAGAAGAGTTAGTAGAATTCCATGGTGGTTCCCGAGCTATGAAAAGTGGTGAGCAAATGGACATGAAGGCTATATTGGAGCAATTGCAGCAGATGAATGCCCGATTTGATAACATAGATCGAAGGATGGATAGGATAAAAACGTCACAAGGAGGACAAAATATAAGGTTAGATGCTCATGGAGGTAGAGGTCGAGGTTGAGGTCGAGGAGACCGAAGGTGAACAAGAGAGGAATTTGGGGGAAGCAACTTTGGAGATGACTTAGATGAGGGGTTCGATGAAATTTTTAAGCCTCAAGAAAGGCCAATCCATGGGAGATCAACAAGGAATAAAGATGATGATCTAGGGAATATCAAGATAAACATTCTGCTTTTCATGGGAAAAGTGATCTGGAGGCATATTTGGAATAGGATGAGAGAGTGGAGATGAATTTTTATTATCATAATTATTTGGAGGCTAAGATTTTAAAATTGGCAGCAATGGAATTTTGTCATTATGCATTCCAATGGTTGACCAATGAGCAAAGCACCCAAAGGATAGTTGGTGATGACTTGATTACTACATGGCGACAAATGAAAGGAGCAATGAGAATCGATTCATACTAGCACACTATCATAGGTTGCTGCATCAAAGCCTTCAATCTTTATCTCAAGAAGTAGGTCCGTGGAGGATTATTACAAGGAGATGGAGATGCTTATGATGAGGTTAAGCATGAATGAGGATAGAGAAGCAACCATGGCAAGATTCCTTGGTGGTTTGAATTGTGAAATAGCCAATCAACTAGAATTGCAATAATATGTGGAATTTGAGGAGATATTGCATGTGGCTATTAAATTAGAGCATTAATTCAAGAGGAGTGGTGTAGGTTTATGTTTTAGGGGTGTTTCCAACAGTAGAAGATCAAATTCAAGTGCTTGGAGAAGCAATCCCATCTATGATTCAAAGTGAAACTGAAACTTGTTGAAGAAAGTTCCAATTGGCCGAAAAGGGAGTCCAAAACTGAATCTGTCCAAGCACCCTAGAATGAGGTAAAATATGATCCTAAACCTTTAAGATCAAAAGAAATTATTTGCTTTAAGTGCTAGGGATGAGGACAGATCGCTAGCCAATGCCTGAGTAGAAGGATCATGGTATTGAAGGGTAATGGTGAGCTACAATCGGAAAGTGAGGAAAATGGTGATGAAACAGAGCATGAGGAGGAAGAAAAGCTTAAAGGTGAGGCCAAAACTTTGAATGCTTCCCATGCTGAATTAAGCTTGGTTTCTAGGAGAATGCTGGCTGCATACAAAGGTGGGGATGAAATTGAAAGAGAGAATATCTTCCTTACCCGATGTGAAATTTAAGGTTACATTTGTAGTATGACAGTTGATAGTGGGAGTTATGCAAATGTAATTAGTAATTTTGTAATTGATAAATTGGGGTTAGAAACCATTAAACATCCAGAACCTGATAAATTACAATGGCTTAATGATAGTGGTGAGATGAAAGTGAATAAAACAAGCCAAGGTAAAATTTAGCATAGATAAATATATGGATGTTGTTTTGTGTCATGTTGAGCCTATGCATGCCGGACATATTCTATTTCGTAGACCATGGCAATTTGATAAAGATGCTATTTATTATGGTCGAGAGAATTGTATTATTTTTGGATTTAAAGGTAAGAAGGTCAAGCTGGAGCCATTGAATCTGAAGGAGGTTTTTAGAGACCAACTACAAATGCAACAAATGAGGGAAGCTGAGAGGCTCAAAGAGAAGGCTAGTATGGTACCAACGGTTCCACCATAATGATACGAACCTAGGACGACCTGCGCCTAAACCTGTACTATATTAGCCCGAATCTAATTATGTCCAAGTTATAATGGTAACCTTGACCCTTACCAACCTGTGATTACAAACCTTGGTATATAATGAAGATGCCATAATACGTGACAAAAGGCCTATTGATAAGTCAAACTAAAATGCTCATTCACTAATGGTGTTTTAGGTGTTCTAACGAACATAGAGAATTCAATCTCACAAATACTTTTTTGTATAAAATTCAAGCTTGATATCTCATTGAAAATAATCCTTTAAATAGGCTTTGAATGAACAAAGTAAAACCCTAAAAGGATTAGGAAATTTCGGCCAACATAGAATCCAATTAGGAAATTGCCTAATTTTACACCCTTTCCTAATTTAATTTGGATTAATTAATTCCCTTAATTTGAATTAGGAATTAATTAATTTACAATGAAAATAATAAAATAATAACTTTCCTAAACTTATTTTTCTAGCAAATAAATAAATAAAAACCAAAAGTAAAGGTAATTTCCTAAAACAAAAAGTAGAAATCAAATTAGGAAACTAAAATACTAGCTTTTTGACTAAGTTGACTTTGACCAATATTTGACCAATTTGAGTTCCAAATCAGTTTCTATATGCTTTTTAGGATGCCAAATAATATTATTATGGAGTCCCACACGTTGCCCTTGCTTGGAGGAAAGAGAAAGAGCCAACTCAGTAAAATACAATAAAGCCAGCAATTTCTCTCTCATATGAACACCACTTAAATGACCATCTTAGCTTTGACCATGACCAGTTCCCATTCCTTATTAGTGATATCAAGTGAATTCAAGAAGATTTGACCCCATTTCCCACTGCTCGGAATCCATAAATGCACCAAAACCACTACCCGGGTCCGTATCGGCTTACACCACTCATATGCTCAAAACAGGCTTTGTATCTTTGGGTATGGACAAGCCCTCTCGAGAATGAGTTACTACTTGGATAAAGGCAGCAATTTTGTCCTCAAATCTTTTATTTTGAGCCCTAGTGATCAGCCCAGTCTTCATCCATATTGGGTCAGACCCCCAGTGGGTCGTCGGTTGTATGGGCACGAGTGAATTCGCATCATTCTCCTCCTCTTGAAAAGGATTTTCCCTCAAATCAAAGTAATCGCCTGTAGAAAAATGAGATAATTCAGCAATAGTAAATGTAGCACTAACATTATACTCACCCGATAAGTTAGGTTTGTAAGCATTTTTATTAATTCACTCCAAAACTTGAAAGGATCCATCCATGCGCGGCATAAGCTTTGACGTTCTTTGTTTTGGAAACCTTTCCTTTTGTAAGTACAACCAAATCAAATCTCTTGGGTCAAACACTATCATAATAAAATCTAAAAATGCATGCTCATTATGGTAAAAATTACACTTTTTAAAGTTAGCAAATAGTCACTTCCTATTTAAAGGCTTAATTTTTAGGGTTTATTTTGTTTCTTTCAAAGCCTATTTAAAGGCTTAATTTTCAATAAGAATTAACTTTGATTTGATTGAGAAAATACTTGTGAGATTAATTATCTCTTTTTTCTTTGAGAACACCTAAAACACCATTAGAAAATTGGTTAGGGGTTGAGGTACATGACTTGAACTTAATTGAGATCCGGGCTAATATAATACGGGTTTAGGAGCAGGTCGTCTTAGGTTCGTATCATTTGGTATCAGAGCTAAATTTTGTTCAGCTTTGATCTATCTTTATTTGCTTTATTTATTTTTATGTTATTCTGCAATTTTAGCATTAGGTTAAGATTGCTTCTATCATCATACATGTTCTGCATCTTAAAAAAAAAAGAAAAAAATTCATTCCTAGTTGAATTAGGATTTCCTAGTTTTACCGTAATTTTTGTTTCCTAGTTTGTTGGTTGTCTTTCATCATTGTTCTTTTAATTTGGTTATTGTTGATTTTTATTTGCTGTTTTAGTCTTAAATATTTGCATTCATATATCAAAAAAAAAAGAAAAAAAAAGGAAGTTTGCGGCAACATTTAAAAAAAAAAAAAAAAACTGCACATTTGTGTTTATTTGGAGGTCACGGGTTTGGTGTTTGCTTTGGAGTTGGAATTGCAATTTTGGTACTTACTCTTGCTACTGCAGTTGTTTATGTCTTGTGAGTGAAAAAAAAAAAGAAATAAAAAAAAAGAAGAGGTAAAGCCGAATATAAAAAAAAAATATATATTTCGGTTTGTTGGAGTTTGATTTGTTTGCTGGAAATTTGTTGGAGGTGCTGGATTTTTTTTTCTTCTTTTAATTCGAGTTTCTGGGAAATTATTTTTTCTGCTGGATATTTGGATTTTGGGTGCTTAAATTATTTCGATTAAAATCAGTTAAAGGATTTGATACAAAACTGGAATTACGAAGAACAACAACCAACAACTATTCTATATTTTTGTTCAATTTGATTCTTGTTCATATTTGAATTTCTTTTTCTGGAATTTTATTCTTGAACTCATAATCTACTACCATCTGGTGCAGTTTTCAAAAATTCCATCGTTTTCCCATTATTTTGTGTTTTCTTATCTAGAAAGCCGAAAAATTAGGATTTGTTGGATTCTTTCGGTATTGCCTACTTTTTGCTACTGTTTGTTGATAAGTGTAATTAAAATATAGTAGTGATCTAATTGCTGTTTTGTGGGTGTTTTAATTAGAACTTTGAGATAATTCATTCAGTGGGAAAAGGCAAGAGAGTGCGAGCTTAAAAGATGGTCAAAGCCGAAACAAGTGTGCAAACACGAGTGTCAAGTCCTTATTTGAGTGAAACACGTAAGGGAGTGAAATTGGTAAGGTCCTATTTTATTTTTATTGCATTATTATACTAACATGACAGAATCAAGAATGAGGAGAGGAGATCCACCTTTGAGGATCAACGAGGAGGAGTCCGTAGCATTCCATGGCGATGCCCGAGCTACCGGGAGTGGAGACCAAGTGGAGACTTTGGGGAAGGCATGGACGAAACCTTTGCTGTCCAAGAGAGAGCTGGCCATGGAAGGTATAGGAGGGAAGGAATAGATGACAATCTTAGCAACATCAAGATCAACATCCCACCATTCATGGGAAAAAGTGATCCCGAGGCATATTTGGAGTGGGAAGAAAAGATGGAGATGATATTTGACTGCCATAATTATTCAGAGGCTAAGAAGGTGAAATTGGTGGCAATGGAGTTTGGCCATTATGCACTCCAATGGTGGACCAATGAGCAAAATACCCAAAGGAGAGTTGGTGATGACTTGATTACTACATGGCGACAAATGAAAAGAGCCATGCGGAAGCGATTCGTACCATCACACTATCATAGGTTGCTGCATCAACGACTTCAATCTTTATCTCAAGGACATGGATCCGTGGAGGATTATTACAAGAAGATGGAGATGCTTATGATGAGATTGAACTTGAATGAAGATAGGGAAGCAACCATGGCAAGGTTTCTTGGTGGTTTGAATCGTGAAATAGCCAATCAACTAGAATTGCAACAATATGTGGAATTGGAGGAGATGTTGCATGTGGCTATTAAATTAGAGCATCAATTCAAGAGGAGGGGTGTAAGATCATGGTTTGAAGGTGTTTCCAACAGTGGAAGGTCCAATTCAAGTGGCTGGAGGAACAATCCCATCTATGAAACCAAGCCAAAGTAGAAAGTCAAAGAAGAAAGTTCAAACTGGGCAAGGAAGGAGACTGGAATCAAATCTGTTCAAGCACCAAAGAATGAGGTAAAATTAGATCCTAAACCTTCTAGAACTCATGATGTTGTGTGTTTTAAGTGCCAGGGAGGAGGACACATTGCTAGCCAATGCCCAAATAGAAGAATCATGGTGTTAAAGGGCAATGACGAGCTAGAATCAGAAAGTGAAGAAAGTGAGGATGAAGCCAAGCAAGAGGAGGAGGACTTGGAAGATGAACCCAAACCCTTGCAAGCATCCAATGCTGAATTAAACTTGCTTTCTAGGAGAGTACTTGCTGTATACAAAGATGAGGATGAAATTCAAAGACAGAACATCTTCCACACCCGATGTGAAATTCAAGGTAAGATTTGTAGTATGATTATTGATAGTGGAAGTTGTACAAATGTAATTAGTAACATTGTAGTTGATAAATTAGGCTTAATAACTATTAAACATCTAGAACATTATAGATTACAATGGCTTAATGATAGTGGTGAAATAAAAGTGAATAAACAAGGCAAAGTAAAATTTAACATAGGTAGATATGAGGATGTAGTTTTATGTGATATTGTACCCATGATTGCTGGACATATACTATTAGGTAGACCATGGCAATTTGATAAAGATACTACTCATTTTGGTCGAGAAAATAGTATTGTTTTCAGGTTTAAAGGGAAGAAGGTCAAGCTGGAACCATTATCTCCTAAAGAGGTTTACAAAGACCAATTACAAATGCAACAAAGGAGAGAAGCCAAAAAGCTCAAGGAAAAAGCAAGTACGGCACCAACGGCTTCACCATCCTTTCAAGAAGGTAAGAATGAGGTTGCTGATCAAGATAAGGTTTTTAAGACTCATATTGAGTGGAAAGATCAAGGAAAAACTAAAAGAGAGGGGAAAGAAAGTGGCAAACCCGAGAGCTTGGAGAAGGAAGGGAAATCCGAAGGTTTGCGCCAATCCAAGAAGAAAAAAGAAAAATAAAGAAAAGAAAGGTTAAGTAGCAACTTTTATTTGAGTTTAGGAGATATTAATAAGGTTATTGAGTGTAAGAAACCTTTTCTGGTCATGATTTATAAGGAAAATTATTTTAATGATCAAACTAACATTGAAGAACTTGAATTGCCAAGTTCAATGATTTCTCTTTTGAAGGAATTTGGAGATGTCTTCCCAAATGAAATTCCAAGTGGACTACCATCCAATCAAGAGGGAAAAGGTGAGCTTGCTATCCAAGGTAAGTCTTCTAATACTCAGATTGTGTGGAAAAATTTTACTAAAACCACGAGTGAAAAGTTTGGTGCAACAGCCGAGAGTGAGGAAGGTGAGATGGCCGTGAGTGAGAAAGGAAAAGGAAGACAAGAAAGGAAAAATATAAATTTTTATCTTAGCTTTGGTGATGTTAATAAAGTAATTATGAATAAGAAATCATTGCTGACCATGAATTTTAAAGATACTTATTTAAAGATGTCTTTATTGAATAGAACTTTATCTGCGTTGTTGAGAGCTTTACTTAGTGGCAATTTGAAAATTTGGGAAATATTGTTTGCTAACTTTAAAAAGTGTAATTTTTACCATAATGAGCATGTATTTCTAGATTTTGTTGTAATAGTATTTGACCCAAGAGAATTGGTTTGGTTGCACTTATGAAAGGAAAGGTTTCCTAAACAAAGAAAGTCAACGCTCATGCCACCTATGGATGGACTTTTCCAAGTTTTGGAGCCGAATAACAAGAATGCCTACAAGCTTGATTTACCGGGTGAGTATAACATGAGTGCTGCATTTAATGTTGCTGATTTAACTCCTTTTACTGTAGGTGATGATCTTGATTTGAGGACAAATCCTTTTCAAGAGGAGGGGAATGATGTGATTCCGTCGGAGCTTACTCAACCGATAACCCGCTGGGGTGCTGACTCGACACGGATGAAGACTATGTCAATCACAAGAGCTCAAATTAAGAGATTTAAGGACAACCTGGGAGTATTTATACAGGGGGTAATCAATCTCAACAGAGCGTGTCCATACTTGAAGATACAAAGCCTATTCTAAGCATCCAAGTGGTGGAAGCCGATACTGACCCGGGTGACAGTTTTGGTACATTTTTGGAGTCCGGGAAGCATGAAATGGTTCCAATTGTATATGGGTTCAATACATATGCCTAATAGGTCATTGAATCAAGTTAAAACAGCCTCAAATGCAATCAAAAAGGGCTTGTACGGACAGCATCAACAATTTGGCCGAATTTGCTGTATTGCTTGCTGGCTTTACTGTATTTTACTGTACTAGCCTTTTCTTACTTTTCCAAGCATGGCCAACATGTGGGACTTCATATTCAGCTTATTTGGCATCCTAAAAAGAATCTAGAAGCTGATTTGAAGCTCAAAAAGGTCAACGATTGATCAAAGTCAACTTGATCAAAAGCCTAGCATTTTTAGTTTCCTAATTTGTTTTTACTTTTTATTTTAGGAAACTACCATTAATTTTTGGCTTTTATTTATTTATTTTCTGGACAAATAACTCTTGGAAGGTTTTTATTTTAGTCTTTCCATTGTAAATTACTTAATTCCTAATTTAATATAAAGGAATTAATTAATCAAACTTAGATTAGGAAAGGAAGTATAGTTTTGGCCAACTAGGTTTCTTTATGTGTGTGGCTGATTTTACCTAGGGATTTTAGGGTTTATTTTGTTTCTTTAAAAGCCTATTTAAAGGCTTAATTTTCAATAAGAATTAACTTTGATTTGATTGAGAAAATACTTGTGAGATTAATTATCTCTTTGTTCTTTGAGAACACCTAAAACACCATTAGAGAATTGGTTGTTTTAGCTTGACTTATCAATAGATTTTCTATCCCCTATTGTGGCCTCTACATTATACCAAGGTTTCTAACCACAGGTTGGTTAGGGGTTGGGGTCCATTCCCGTAGAACTTGAACTTAATTGAGATCCGGGCTAATATAATACGGGTTTAGGAGCAGGTCGTCCTAGGTTCGTATCAGTAAGGAATGCTAACCAAGGCCAGATTAAAGTTATCTTTGAACTTGGAGATTAGGGATAGTTTCATTCAAGAATGGAGAGGCTTCTCGAACAAAGAAAGTCAAAGCTAATGCCGTGAAGGGATTGACCTTTTCAAGTTTTTAGAAAGGATCAATGAAAATGCCTTCCAACTTGACTTATCGGGTGAGTATACTGTTAGTGCTACATTTAATGTTGTTGACTTATCTCCATTTTTTGTAGGTGATGATATTGATTTTAGGGTAAATCCTTTTCAAGAAGAGGGGAACGACGAGAATCAATCCGTACTCGTACAACCGAGAACCCGCTGGGGTGCTGATCCTATAGAGCTGAAGACTGGCCAATCACTGGATCTCAAGCCAAGAGATTTAAGGATAACCAGGCTGGCTTCATACAATGATTTATCAATTCTCAAGAGGGCTTATCAATACCTAAATATGCAAAGCCTATTTTGAGAATCTAAGTGGTGGAGGCCAATATAGACCCGGGCAACTGTTTTAGTGCATTTATGTACTCTGGGCAGCAAGGAATTCAACACTTATTGAGCTCAATTGATATCAGTAAGAGATCATGGAATGAATTCAAGGTAAAAGCAAAAGCAATGAAAGAAGCCATTTGCGCATGGAAGAGATTGTTAGCCGAATTTGCTATATTTGTCGTTGGCTTTGCTGTAATTTGGTGATTATGCATTTTTTCTTTGTTCCAATCAAGGGAAACGTATGGGAATCATTATTAATCCTATTTGGCATCTACATGACATATTGGAGCTGATTTGGAGCCTTTACAAGCTCGAAATTGGTCAAAGATAGCTTAGTTGTCAAACTAGCCAAATAGTTTGCTAATTTGAATTTGACTTTTTACATTAGGAAACTATCTTTTATTTTGATTTTTATTTGTTTATTTGCTAGACAAAACAACTTAAGAAAGTTATATTTTTATTATTTTGATTGTAAATTAATTAATACAATTTACTTTAGGAAAGGAAGGTGACAATCGGCCAAGCTTGGTTTCCTAACCTCTATGGTCGATTTTGACTATTCTTTTAGGGTTTTATTTTGTTCTTTCAAAGCCTATTTAAAGGCTTATTTTCAATGAGAAATCAGCTTACATATTATACAGAAAATTATTTATGAGAAAGAATTATTTTTGTTCTCTTTGAACACCTAAAACACCATTAAAGAGTGAGTGTTTTAGTTTGACTTATCAATAGGACATTCATCACCTATTGTGGCATCTTCGATATACCAAGGTTTCTAGTCACAGGTTGATTAAGGGTTGAGCTGACCATAAGAACTTGAACTTAATTTTTTGATTCGGGCTAAGATAATATGGGTTTAGGCATGAATCGATCTAGGTTTGTATCATATGCTCTAATTAAACTTATCAATAAAAAACAGCAACAAAAAGAAAGCAAATACTGAGTGAATAGATAAAACATAGTCTAGGCTTAACTAACCAAAACAAAGGTAAAATTAACAAGGTAAATTTTTGGATTTAACAAAAGATAAATTAGAATATTAAAGACCAATAATTGATGGATAACATCTGGAAAAAAGATTCAAACAAGGAACAAGAAACAATTCCAACAAAATATACAATAGTTGTTGGTTGCAGTTTTTGTAATTCAAGTCTTTATCTAAACTCCTGTAGCCAATCTAAATCCAAACAATTTTAGCACTCAAAATTCAAATATCGAGCAACAAAATATTGAATGAATAAAGGACAACCCAGCAGTTACAATTGTGTTTCCCGAAAATAAACAATCCCCAATAATGATCTACCAAAACTGGCCTTTGTGCAGTAATTTTTATTATTTTTTCATCTTTGGCTTTTCTTCTTTTTTTTAATTTTTTAAACACTCAGATTATAAACACCAACTCCAATAGCAAGAAACAATACCAAAATTGCAATTCCAATGCCAAAATTTCACCAAACCGGATCCACACTTCAAACAAAAACAAATTGCAAAATTTTTAGATTTTAATGCAATATGCTTCCAAATCTCTCTTCTTCTTTTTTTTTAATATATGAATGCAACTAATTAATATTAAAATAGCAAAGAAAAATCAACAATAAAATAAATTATTAAGAACTAATTTGGAAAACAACCAACAAACTAGAAAACAAAAATTCGGCTAAAACAACGAAACCTAATTCGACTAGGAAGAAATTATTTTTTATTTTTCAATATGTAGAACTTGGATAGATAAGCAACAACCTCAACCTAATATTAAAATTGTAGAATAACAATAAACAAAATAAAGCAAATAAGACAAATCAAACCTGAACAAAATTCAGCTCTTGAACCCGTATTATATTAGCTCGGATCATAACTAAGTTAATGTTCTAATGGTCACCTTAACCCCTAATCAACTTGTGATTTGAAACCTTGGCAGATGATGAAGACGCGACAATAGATGATGGATGTTCTATTGATAAGTTAAACTAAAACACTTTATTTCTATTAAGTGTTTTAGTTGGTCAAAGAAAACAATAAGAATTCTTTCTGACAAATAAATTTTTGAATAATATCTAAGCTGCTTTCTCATCAAAAAATGAGCCTTTAAATAGGCCAAGAGTACAAAGCAAAAACCCTAGAATATTAGGGTAAAATTCTGCCAACATTGGTGAGCAAAACGAAATTGCCAAATTTCACACATTTTCCTAATCTAATTTGTACTAATTAATTTCTTATTTTTTCTGATGAATAATGTACTTGATTTTATTGAGAAAACAGGTCTTTAAATAGGCTAAGGTTCACAAAAAAAAAAAAAAAACCCCTAAAAAATTAGGTTAAAACCGGCCACATAGTGATAAGGAAACAATGGTGTTGTCCGAATATCAATCGTTTCCTAATCTAATTTGGATTAATTAATTTCTTTATTCTGAATTAGGAATTAATTGATTGACAATTGGAATAATAAAATATCAACTTTCCTAAGTTAATTTGTCTAGAAAATAAACCAATAAAAACCAAAATAAAAGATAGTTTTCTAAAACAAAAAGTTAAACTCAAATTAGGAAACTAGTTAACTAGTTGAAAACTAAGCTGTATTTATCCAATCTCCAGCTAGTTTAGGCTCCAAGTTATCTCCCACATGCCATGGATGATGCCGAATAGGATTAATAATGATTCCCACACTTTTCCTCTTGGTTGGAATAAGTCAAACATGCTTGAACAACGAAATAAGTCAAAGTCAGCACCAAAATGAGCAATTTCAGCCAAAAAGAGGAGTCTTGCGCACAGGTGGAATTTCAAGGCTTTTGCTTCTTCCTTGACATGATTCTATGGCCTCTTGGTGATATTAATTGATTTCATAAGGTGTTAAATCTATTCCTTATTGCCCGAGAACCAAAACTGTACCAAAACAGCTTGTCGGGCACCGACTTCATTGGTAAAGGGTTAGCACGTTAGTGAGTAGTTAGTTGTGAGGCTATGCACAAATTCTCATTATTTTCCTCCTCTTGAAAAGGATTTTCCCTCCAATCAAAGTCATCACCTGCAGAAAATGGAGATAAATCAGCAACATAAAAGGTAGCACTCATATTATATTCACCTAGTAAGTCAAGTTTATAAGCATTTTCATTAACCCTCTCCATAACTTGAAAGGTCCATCCCCTCGAAGCATCAGCTTTGAATTTCTTTGCTTAGGAAACCTCTCCTTTCTTAAATACAACCTAACCCGATCTCCGAGTTCAAAAGGAACCTTTATTCGACATGGATTTGCATTCTTTGCATATTGTTCCATCCTTCTCTCCATGTTTTCTTTCGTCTTCTCATGAATCTACTTAACAAAAACAACTTTTTGTTTTCCATCTAGATTAGCATGTTTACTTAAAGGCAAAAGTGTTAAATCTAATGAATTCAAAGGATTAAAACCATACACAATTTTGAATAGAGTAATTTAGTAGCTGAATGCAAAGATCTATTATAAGTAAATTCAACATGTGGTAAGCATTCCATTTACTACTTCAGCTTGTCCATCAGTTTGTGGATGACAAGTAGTTGAAAATAAAAGCTTAATCCTTAACTTAGCAAACAAATTTGTCCAAAAGTAATTCAAGAACTTAGTATCCCTGTCCGGAACAATAGTTCTAGGCATACAATGAAGTCTCACTACTTCCTTAAACAATAAATTAGCTACATTAGTTGCATCATCAGTTTCCTTACAGGCAATAAAATATGCCCGCTTAGAAAATATATCCCCAACAAAAAAAAATTGAATCCTTACCTGTTCTAGGCCTGGGTAAACTAAGAACAAAATCCATAGATAAATCTATCCAAGGAAAGGATGGGATCGGCAAAGGCATGTAAAGTCCATGCGGTTTCAACTTGGACTTGGACTTTAGGCATTTAAGGCATCTCTCATATTCTCTCAACATCTCTCCTCATGTCAGGCCAATAAAAGTATTCTTGCAGTAGGGAAAAAGTTTTAAAAACACCAAAATGACCCTTTAAACCTCCATCATGACCTTCTCAAACTAGTAACTCCCCAATGCCACAATTAGGCACACAAAGTTGTTTTTCCATAAAAAAATATCCCTCAAAGATATAAAATTTGTTACAACCATGCTTAGCACAAGTTTTAAATATTACTTTGGTACAATTTTTAAATATTTCTCCAAAGTCACTATCATGCTCATAAAGTTCTTTCAATTGTTCAAATCCAAGCAATTTAGCATTTAAGGTAGAAAACAATACACACCTTCGGGATAATGCATCGGCAACTACATTTTCATTACCTTTCTTGTAGCGGATGACATAAGAAAAAGTCTCAATGATCTCAATCCACATAACATGTCATCAGTTAAGCTTCCCTTGGCCTTTGTCGTCGGTTAAGCTTAACTTTCTTATTGTAGAATCACAAATCCTTTTGGTATCAAGTAATGTTGCCATGTCTCCAGAGCCCTCATCGACGCATACATCTCTTTGTCATAGGTCGGGTACTTCAATGCCGCTCCATTTAACTTCTCACTAAAGTATGCTATGGGTTTTCCTTCTTTCATTAAAACAACTCCAATGCCTACACCTAAAGCATCACATTCAATTTTAAAAGTCTTAGAGAAATTAGGCAACACTAGTAAAGGAGCATTAGTTAATTTTTCTTTCAACAAATTCAAAGATTTCTCTTGTGCTTCCCCCTATTTGAATCCAACAATCTTCTTTACAACTTTGGTCAAAGTTGCTATGATGGTGCTAAAATCTTTGACAAATCTTCGGTAGAAACTAGCCAAACCATGAACGCTCCTTACTTAGGTAATAGATGTAGGTTTCGGCCACTCTTTACAAAAATCACACTTTTTCATGTTAACAAATAACATTTCCCTTCTAAGAATATATAAAACTTGCCTAAGATGTCCTATATGCCATCTAAATTGATGTGATTCCGTCCGAACCTGCACAGCCGACAACCCGCTAGGTTGCTGACCGATACGGATGAAGACCCGGCCGATCACTAAGGCTCAACCTAAAACGTTTACGGCCAATATTGCTGCTTTTATCCAGGGAATAATTCATACTCAAAAGGGCTTGTCCATATCCGAAGAGCCAAGACCTATCCTAAGCATACAAGTGATGGAGGCCGGTATGGACTCGGGTAGCAATTTTGGTGCATAAATGGAGATCGGGGCAGCATGAAATGGTTCCAAAACTTTATGGATTCAATTCATAATTCTTCTAAGTCATTAAATCAAGTCAAGGCAGCTTCAAAGGCAAACCAACAGGTGGTGTGCGCATGGGTCCAAATTGGGTTTTGCTGTCTTTTATGCTGGCTTTACTGTATTGTGCTAAGTTGGTTTTTTCTCTTTCTTACAAGCAAAGGCAACGTGTGGGACTTCATATTCAGCTTATTTGGCATCCTAAAAAGAATATTGAAGCTGATTTGAAGTTCAAATTGGTCAAAGATTGGTCAAAGTCAACTTAGTCAAAAAGCTAGTATTTTAGTTTCCTAATTTGATTTTTACTTTTTGTTTTAGGAAATTAGTCTTTTATTTTGAATTTTATGTATTTATTTTCTGGAAAAATAAGTTTAGGAAAATTATTATTTTAGTATTTCAATTGTAACTTTATTAATTCCTAATTCAAAATAAAGGAATTAATTAATCCAAATTAATTTAGGAAACTAGCAAAAATTAGGCACTTTCCTTTTCTCTACTTTCTTTTTCTCCACACTTTGAGTCCGGTTTTGAATTAATTTTTTTAGGGTTTTTGCTTTGTAATCTTAGCCTATTTAAAGGCTTATTTTCAATGAGAAATCAAACTTGAATTTTATACAGAAAATTATTTGAGAGATTGAATTCTTTGTTCTTTTGAACACCTAAAACACCATTAGTGAATGAGTGTTTTAGTTTTGACTTATCAATAGGATTTCCATCACCTATTGTAGCGTCTTCATTATATACCAAGGTTTCTAATCACAGGTTGGTTAGGAGTCAAGGTGACCATTAGAACTTGAACATAATTAGATCCAAGCTAATATAATATGGGTTTAGGAGCAAGTCGTCCTAAGTTCGTATCATAAATTTCTACTATATACAAGAATATCGTCAAAGTAAACAACCATAAATTTTACGATGAATGGATGCATGGCATGATTCAGTAACCTCATAAAAGTGCTACGTACATTAGTTAAACCAAAAGGCATTACTAACCACTCATATAAACCATATTTAGTTTAAATGCAGTTTTCCATTCATCGCCTTCTCTCATCCTAATTTGATGATACCCACTCCTAAGGTCAATTTTAGTAAACATGCATGCACAATGTAATTCATCAAGCATATCATCTAACCTAGGAATTGGATGCCTATACTTAACAGTTATATTATTAATAGCTCTACAATCAACACACATACGTCATGATCCATCTTTCTTCGGTACTAATAAAATAGGGACAACACATGGCTTCATGCTCTCCTAAATATAACCATTGCTTAACAACTCACTTACCTGCCTTCATAGCTCCTTTGTCTCATAGGGATTACTGCTATATGCAGGCTTGTTAGGAATATCACCTCCCAGAACAAAATCAATTTGATGGTCAATCCTTCGAATAGGTGGTAAGCCATTAGGAATTTCCTCTAGAAAGAAATCATTAAATTCCTGCAAAAGAAAAGAAATGGAACTTGGCAGTTCAAGCTCTTCAAGGTTAGCTTGATCATATAGATAAACATCTTTGTAAATGATGACCAGCAGTGGTTTATTATTCAAAATTGTCTTTTTAATCTCACCTGAACCAAGATGAAAAATTTTCTTTTTCTTTTATTTCCTCTCATTTTCCTTCCCACTCTCGGCCACCACTATTTTTCTCTCACTCTGGGCGTTCTCACTATTTTCTCCCCTCTCTGGTTTTTCATTATTTTCCCTCACCATTGAGTTTAGACCACTTACCTTGATGTAGATGTTTGGCCTTGTCCTCTTGGATAGGTGATAAAGCCGTGGGTGCCACACTAGCACTTTTTTTAAGCCTTTTGGTCTCTGTCCTTTATTACATTTGAAGTTGGTATTTAAACACCTCCTTTGGTGTTAATGGCTCCAACTTAATCTTCTTTCTCTTAAATTTAAAAGCAATAGCATTCTCTCTTCCATAGTGTATTGTGTCTTTATCAAATTACCATGGCCTCCCCAATAATATAGGGCAGCATGCATGGGAACAACATCCACATATTTATCAATGCTAAATTTTTCCTTGGCTTGTTTGTTCACTTTAATCTCACCATTATCATTAAGCCATTGTAATCTATATGGCTCGGGATGTTTAATGGTTGTTAACCCTAATTTCTCAACCAACAACTACTCTATATCTTATTCAAATTGTTTTTTGTTTGTTGTTTGAATCTCGTTTCCATATTTCATCCTTGAATTATTGGTCCTTAATATTCTGATTTATCTCATATTAAATCCAAAAAATTTGCCTTGTTAACTTTACCTTTGTTTTGGTTAGTTAGGCGAAGATTAGGTTTTATCAATTCACTCAGTATTCACTTGTTTTGGTTGCTGTTTTGTTTATGATCTAGTTGCTATTTTAAATGTGTTTTAATAGAACTTTAAGATACTTCTTTTGAGTGGAAAAAGGCAAGAGTGTGAGCTTAAAAAAGGGTCAAAATTCGAAACTAGTGTGCAAACATGAGTGCCTCGTCCTTGTTTGAGTGAAACACGTGACACAGTGAATTTAATAAGGATTTTTGCATTATTTTTACTAACATGACAGATTCAAGGTTAAGAAAAGAAGGTGATTCATTAAGAAATATTGAACAGGAGTCCGTGGGATTCAAAAGGGATTCTAGAGCTATGAGAAGTGAAGGTGAACCTACCAACATGATGGTGGTTTTAGAAGAACTTCAAAGGATGAATGCTAGCTTTGATCACCTAGATCAAATGATGGATAGAATTGAGAATTCCCAAGGTGGGCCAAATCCAAGATATGAACACCAAGGAGGTCAAGGTCAAGATCGAGGAGACCGTGGACATTTTAGGGGGAATTCAAAGGTGGTGACTTTTGAGATAACCTCGAAGAGGAATTTGAAGATATTTTTGCACTCTAAGGAAGGCAAATCAAGGCTAAATAAAGGTTCTCTTTGAATATGGAGATTGGGTTTGGTTGCACCAAAGGAAGGAAAGGTTCTCGGAACAACGAAAGTCAAAGCTTTTCTCACGAGAGGATGGACCTTTTCAAGTTGTGGAGAGGATTAATGAAAATGCCTTCAAGCTTGACTTACCAAGTGAGTATAATGCGAGTGCTACATGTAATGTTGCTGACTTATCTCCAATTTTTTTTTGGTGATGACTTTGATTTGGGGGAAAATCCTTTTCAAGAGGAGGGGAATGATGATAATCTACCTGTACAACTGACTACCCGTTGAGGTGTTGATCCTGTACAATGAAAACATGGCCAACCACAAGGGTACAAGCTAAGGCATTCAAGAAAAAGCTGGTTAGCTTCATAAAAAGTGTCATTCAAACTCAAGAGGGGCATGACAATACTCGAGGATCCAAAGTCCATCTTATGCATTCGAGTTATGTGGGCGGAAATGGATCCGGCAAGCTGTTTTGGAGCATTTATGGGTTCTGGGCAGTAAGAGATTGGTTTGTTAGCCCATTAATGAGATTGAGATCTCCATAAGGTTATGGAATCATATCAAGACCAAAGCTAAGCTATTCAAATGAGGCATTTACGTATGAAGCTTCATGTTGGCTGAAAATCATCAATTTGGTGCTAGCTTTGACTTATTTGGTTGATCAAGCAAGTTTGACTTATTCCAATGAAGGGAAATGTATGAGAATCAATATTAATCCTATTTTACATCCTACATGGAATAATGGAGCTAATTTAGAGCCTAAACTAGCTTGTGATTGGTCAAAGATAGCTTAATTGTAAAACTAGTAAACTAGTTATCTAATTTGAACCTTAACTTTTTGTTTTAGGAAATAATCTTTAATTTTGGTTTTTATTTATTCATTTATTGGAAAAATTACTTTAGGGAAGTTAGAATTTTATTATTTTGGTTATAAAATTAATTAATTCCTATTCTATAATAAAGAAATTAATTAATCCAATTTAGTTCAAGAAAGTTGTGAATTTCGACCACACCTTGTTTCCTAATCCAAGTTGGCTGACATTACTATAGTTGATTTAGGGTTTTTGTTTTGTAACTTTAACATATTTAAGGGCTTATTTTTAAATGAGAAGGTAGCTTAAAATATTAATAAAAAATTATTTGTGAGATATCTTTGTTCTCTTTGAACTCCAATAACATTGAATAGAAATCAAGTGTTTTAGTTTGACTTATCAATAGAACATCCATCACGTATTGTGACATATTCATCATATATCAAGGTTTCTAATCACAAGTTGATTAAAAGTTAAGGTGACCATTGGAATCTGAACTTAATTTTCATCCGGGCTAATATAATACGGGTTTAAGAGCAAGTCGACCTAAGTTCTTATCAGACTTAATCATCTTAAGTACATTATTTTGTTATTAATTTCAATCATAATTTTGATCGCGTATTAGATTATTTTCTGGGGAAGATTCGCATTAGTTAATGGTACATTAGTTTGGTAGTTCTAGAACTGCATGATTTACCTTTGAAATTATGAGATGTACCTTTGAAATTATTTTGTTGCTTGCACATATTTTTAGCATGTGAGGTTGTATTACTGGATTTTTAAAGCATTTTTGTCATTTAACTTTATTTCCTTGACCTTTACGAGCCTTTCATGATCAGTTTTATTTCTATCTTGCTTTGAAATTGTTTAAAATCTCATTAAGTTAATATGAAAATGTGTTTGGGACGTGTAAGGTGATGGAATCCACCAGTACTCGTTCAACCGACAACCTGATCGGTTGCAGATCTTATACTGTTGAAGTTCGGACCAATCACTAGGGCTCAAGCCAAGAGATTTAAGGACAACCTGGCTGGTTTCTTATACGGAGTTATCAATTCATAAGGGTTTATCCATACCAGAATATCCAAGATCCGTTTCATACATTCAAGTGACGAAGGCATATATGGACCTGCGTAACTGTTTTAGTGCATTTTTGGACCTATATCTCCAGCAAATAAATCAATAAAAACCAAAAGTGAAGGTAATTTCCTAAAACAAAAAGTAGAAATCAAATTAGGAAACTAAAATACTATCTTTTTGACTAAGTTGACTTTGACCAATCTTTGACCAATTTAAGCTCTAAATCAGCTTCCACATGCCTTGTAGGATGCCAAATAGGCTGATCCTGAAGTCCCACACATTTCCATTGCTTGGAGAAAAGAGAAAAAGCCAGCTCAGCAAAATACAGTAAAGCCAGCGGGTAATACAGTAAAATGGGCCAAATTTTGATGTTGTGTGAAAAGCCTCTTTTTGGATACCTTTAAATCTATCTTGACTTGATTCCATGACCTATTAGACATATGTATTGAATGAATGAAGCATTGGAACCATTTCATACTACTCGGACTCCATAAATGCACCACAACCGCTACCCAGGTCCGTATAGGCTTCCACCGCTTGTATGCTCAAAACAAGTCTTGGATCTTTGGGTATGGACAAGTCCTCTTGAGAATGAATTACTCCCTAGATAAAGGCAGCAAGGTTTTCCTTAAATCTTTTAGTTTCAGCCCTAGTGATCAGCTCGATCTTTGTCCGTATCGGGTCAGTAACCCAGCATGTTGTTGGTTGTACGGGCATAGGCGGATTCACATCACTATACATTATGGTTGAGAGAATGCTATTGCTTTTAGATTTAAAGGTAAAAAGGTTAAGCTAGAACCATTGACTCTGAAGGAGGTATTTAGAAACCAAATTCAAATACAACAACGAAGGGAGGCCAAAAAGCTTAAGGAGAGGTCTAGTGTGGCATCCACGGTTTCAACATCCATTCAAGAGGGTAGGTCCGAGCTTGCTATCCAAGGTAAGATTTCTAAAACCCAAATTGAATGGAAAAACCAAGGCAAACCCAAGAGTGTGAGGAAATTTGAAAAAGCCGAGAGTGAGAGAGGAAAAGTGGAATCCGTGAGTGGGAAAGAAAAAGAAAGAAAAGAAAAGAAAAATACAAATTTTTGTGTTATAAAGATGCTTTTGTTGAATAAAACTTTAGCTACATTGTTAAGAGATTTACATAGTGGAAATTTAAAAACTTGGGAGAGATTATTTGCTAACTTTAAAATGTGTGGTTTTCATAAAGATATATTGCTATTTCTAGGATATTTTTGTGATGGTGCTTAACCCAGGATATTGCGTTTGGTTACATTTAAAGGAGAGATTTCCCGTACAAGAAAGTGAAGCTTATGCTGTGTGGGGATGGACCTTTTCAAGTCTTATAGCGGGTCAATGAAAATGCCTACAAGCTTAACTTATCGGGTGAGTATAATGTTAGTGCTACATTCAATGTTGCTTATTTAACTCCTTTTGCTGTAGGTGATGATTTTTATTTAAGGGCTAATCCTTTTCAAAAGGAGGGGAATGATGAGAATCTGCCCGTACCCGTTCAAACGACAACCCACTGGTGTGGAGATCCCGTATAGTTGAAGTTTGGGCCAATCACTAAGCCTCAAGCCAAGAGATTTAGGGACAACCTAACTGGTTTGATACAAGGAGTTATCAATTCTCAAAAGGGTTTATCCATGCCCAAATATCCAAGATCCGTTTCATGCATTCAAGTGGTAGAAACCGATATGGACCTAGGTAGTTGTTTTAGTGCATTTTTGGACTCCTAGCATAACAGTTTATGAAAACAAGTCAAGGCAAAAGCAAAAACAATTGAAGAAGGCATTTGCCTATAGGAGGAGTTTTTGGCCAAAATTGCTGTTTTTCTTGCTGACTTTACTGTATTTTGTTGATTTGGCATTTTCTCTTGGTTCTAATCAAGGGTAACGTGTGCGAATCATCATTAATCCTATTTGGCATCTAACATGGCACATTGGATCAAATTTAGAGCCTTTACAAGTTAGAAATTAGTCAAAGTTAGCTCAGTAATCGAACTAGTCAACTAGTTTCCTAATTTGATTTTGACTTTTTGTTTTAGGACACTAGTTTTATTTTGGTTTTATTGAATTATTTTACTAGACATATTAACTTAGTAAAGTTAATATTTTATTATTTCAATTGTAAATTGATTAATTCCTAATTCAAAATAAAGGAATTAATTAATTCAAATTAGATTAGGAAAGAAATGGAATTTTCAGCCACATTAGGAATGTGTCAATGTATGGCTAGATTTTTCTTAGTTTTTAGGGTTTTCATTTTATTCTTTCAAGCCTATTTAAAGGCATATTTTTAATGAAAAATCAGCTTACAGATTATTCTGAAATTTATTTGTGGGATAAAATTATCTTAGTTCTTTTTTAACACCTAACACACCATCAGAAGTGAGTGTTTTAGTTTTGACTTATCAATAGGAAATCCATTACCTATTGTGGCGTCTTCACTTTATACCAAAGTTTCTAGTCATAAGTCTATTAGAGGTTGAGGTTTCCATAAGAACTTGAACTTAATCATGATTTGGGCTAATATAATACGGATTTAGGAGCAGGTCGACCTAGGTTTGATGTGATTCCGCCCGAGCCCGCTCAACCGATAACCCGCTGGGGTGCTGACTCGATACGGATGAAGACTAGGCCAATCACAAGAGCTCAAATTAAGAGATTTAAGGACAACCTGGAAGTATTTATACAGGGGGTAATCAATCTCAACAGAGCTTGTCCATACTTGAAGATACAAAGCCTATTCTAAGCATCCAAGTGGTGGAAGCCGATACGGACCCGGGTGACAGTTTTGGTACATTTTTGGAGTCCAAGAAGCATGAAATGGTTCCAATGCTTTATGGGTTCAATACATATGCCTAAGAGGTCATGGAATCAAGTTAAAGCAGCCTAAAATGCAATCAAAAAGGGCTTGTACGGACAGCTTCAACAATTTGGCCGAATTTGCTGTATTGCTTGCTGGCTTTACTGTATTTTACTGTATTAGCCTTTTCTTATTTTTCCAAGCATGGGCAACGTGTGGGCCTTCATATTCAGTTTATTTGGCATCCTACAAAGCATATAGAAGCTGATTTGGAGCTCAATTTGGTCAAAGATTGGTCAAAGTCAACTTAGTCAAAAAGCTAGTATTATAGTTTCCTAATTTGATTCTACTTTTTGTTGTAGGAAATTACCATTACTTTTTAGTTTTTATTTATTTATTTTCTGGAAAAATAAGTTTAGGAAATTTATTATTTTATTATTTTCATTGTAAATTAATTAATTCCTAATTCAAAATAAAGGAATTAATTAATCCAAATTAGATTAGGAAAGGAGTGAGAATGTAGGCCACTATAGAACTCTTTATTGTGTGGCCTGTTTTACCTAGGGTTTTTAGGGTTTACTTTGTTTCTTTCAAAGCCTATTTAAAGGTTTATTTTTCAATATGAATACAACTTTGATTTGATTAAGAAAATACTTGTGAGATTAATTATCTCTTTGTTCTTTGAGAACACCTAAAACACCATTAGAGAATTGGTTGTTTTAGCTTGACTTATCAATAGGTTTTCCATCCCCTATTGTGGCGTCTACATTATACCAAGGTTTCTAACCACAGGTTGGTTAGGGGTTGAGGTCCATTCCATTAGAACTTGAACTTAATTGAGATCCGGGCTAATATAATACGGGTTTAGGAGCAGGTCGTCCTAGGTTCGTATCAAGGTTCCTATCATAAGGAGGGATAAAATGTGAGCTAATTTTGAGTAACGGAGGTTTATTTTTGAGTTACGTTTAATTTTGCATTTTTTATAAGGTTTATGGGCTTAAAATGTTTAAAATTTGGGTATTAGTGATACATGACTAATCATACTTAGATGTTGCTTACAAATAAAAAATCTTATCCCTAAACAAATGATAAGAATAAGAAAAGCAAAACCGTTTACTTTAAAAATGTGTTTGTTTCTCTTTGTATTAAAAGGAAAAAGGAAAAAAAAAAGAAAAAAGTGAATTGTCACCCTTTAAATGAAAAGATGTTCATAGGTAATCAGTGTGGGGTGTACATGATTGGAACCCACCTGTTCCTGTACAGCCAACTACTCGTTGGGGTGTTGATCCTGTACAATTGAAGATGGGGCCAATCAAAAAGGTACAAGCTAAGAGATTTAAGTAAAACGTAGTTAGCTCCATACAAGGTATTATTAATTCTCAAGAGGGCATGACAATAACCAAAGATCCAAAGCCCATTCTATGCATCTAAGTTATGAAGGCCAACATGGACCCGAAAAGATATTTTGGTACATTTTTGGACCCCGGATAGAAAGGAATGAATTTATTGAGTTATGAACATGATTGAGCACTCCAAGGGATCATAAAATCATACCAAGGTAGAAGCAAATCTGTTCATTAACCATGGTGGCACACAAGACTTCATGTAGGCCGAAAATGCATGTTTTGGAGCTGACGTTGACCTTTATGGTAGATCAAGCAAGTTTTTCTTATTCCAAACAAGGGTAGCATATGGAAACCAATATTAATCTTATTTGACATCCTACATGTCATATTGGAGTTGATTTGGAGTTTAAACTAGCTAGTGATTGGATAAAGACAGCTTAATTGTAAAACTACTTGATTAGTTTCCTAATTTGAAATTGTACTTTTGTTTTAGGAAATTAGTCATTTATTTTGGTTTTTAATTATTTATTTGCTAGAAAAATTACTTTAGGAAAGTTAGAATTTTATTAGCTTGGTTTTAAATTAATTAATTCCTATTCTAAAATAAAGGAATTAATTAATCCAATTTAGATTAAGAAAGAAAAGGGAATTCGGCCACATCAAGTTTCCAACACCTTTACCTGGTTTTCCTAATGTGTTTTAGGGTTTTTGTTTTGTAAACATTAGCCTATTTAAGAGCTTTTTCATAATGGAATGGCAGCTTATATTGTTATTCAAAAATTATTTGTGGGAAGAATTCGTTTTGTTCTATTTGAACACCTAAATCATCGATTAAAAATCGGGTGTTTTAATTTAACTTATCAATAGGACATCCATAACCTATTGTGGCATCTTCATATATTTCAAGGTTTCTAGTTATAAGCGGATTAGGGCTCAAGTTGACCATTAAAACCTTGCTATATGATCAAGACGCCACAATAGCTAATATATGTCCTATTGATAAATTAAACTAAAACACCCGATCTCTAATCGACGATTTGGGTGTTTAAAAAGAACAAAGAGAATTCTTCTCATAAATAATTTTTGAAAGATAATCTAAGCTACTTTCTCATTAAAAAATAAGCCTTTAAATAGGCTAAGAGTACAAAATGAAAACCCTAAATCACAATAAGTATAACCGGCCATGAAGCATGATGTGGTTCAATTCTTACTTTCCTAATCTAAATTTGATTAATTAATTCATTTGTTTTGAAATAGAAATTACCTAATTTACAATTAAAATAATAAAATGTCAACTTTCCTAAGTTAACTTTTTTCCAGTAAATAATTAAATAAAAAACCAAAATAAAAGATAGTTTCCTAAAACAAAAAGTCAAACTCAAATTAGGAAACTAGTTTACTAGTTTAACAACTAAGCTATCTTTGACAAATATCCAACTTACTAAGGCTCCAAATCAGATCCAATAGGCCATGTAGCATGCCAAATAGGATGAATATTGATTCCCATACATTTCTCTTGATTGGAACAAAGAAAAATTGCTTGAACAATAAAAGAGAACAAAGAGTTGAAATGTGGTGATCTTGCCACAATATGCAAGGTAGTTCGGTTACACTTGCACTCTTTGTTTTGCAACATCAAAGACCAAACATTATTTATGTTTATGCATTTTATTTTATCTTTTAATGTTTAAGAACAATATCCTTTTTGTAATGCCCTAAGCTCATTATCTAGCTTAAGGCCTTTTTTTTGTCTAGTTGCTGGAATTGTATTTCCAGCCACATAAGTCCACTTCCTTGGATGGCGTTTGAATTAGGTTTGGTATTTGGACCTATATTTTGGTTATGATAAACTAGATATGCATAGGAAGTAGCAGAAAAAGGAATGGCCCAATTTGGAGCTGGGAAGGCTGAGTTAAGCCCAAAACAATCTGACCCTTGTGCAGTTTTGTTGCCCAGAAAACTGGGCAAAACTACCTCGGGTTTGATTACTTTTGAATGGGTAAATGGACTTTGTTTTATCTGGTTTTTGGCTAGAGCATAGCTTAATATTCAAAAAGGCTTCCCTCCAATTTTCAAGTCAAATGGAGCTGTTTTTCAAATTCAAATGCCTTAGACAATCTGAACTGCCCATTAAAGAATGTTTCTTGCATGCCCAGTACATTGATTAGAGTTAGTTGAGGTAGTTTGGCTTGGTTGGTTACTTTTAATGCTTTTGTATTTATTGCTCAATATGGCAGCATGCCTTATTGTCTTTTTGATGTATTTAAAAGTATGAAAATTGTAATGAAAAACGTTGAGAAAAAAAAATATTAAAAAAAAAAAAATTTTGAAAAACAACATTTTTGGCTCTCTTTCTCTCAACTACTACATTTTGGTTTCTTCTTCTTCCCAAAAGCTAACAACCTTCTCAAGAACCCTAAACCTCCATTAAAACTAGAAACAAAACCTTAACAAACCCAAAAAAAACAAAATCAAGAACCACAAACCAACAACAATCATTCTTGACTAACACCTTGAATGATTGTGCTTTAGGGTACAACAACATAAACCTACACCAAATTCCATCATGGTATCAGAGCATAGTGTAATTTCTTAGGACCTTGTGAGCTTTCACCCTAGACCATTTTATTTGTGAGAGGATCCCCCACCTAAAGCCTTCCAACCGAAACCAAAACCTCCCAAAAAGACTAGTTGAAACTCACCAAAACACCACCACCTGAGAGCTTGTTCTTTTATCCATTTTTCAAAACTTTTCAAAAACCGTTTTTTCAAATGGCCTCACAATCCTTTGCAACCCCAACACCACCTAAGTTTGAAGGCCAAAACTATTCCATTTGGAGTACAAAAATGAAAGCCTACCTTCAAGCCTTTGGTTTATGGGAAGTCATAGAAGAAGGTTATGTAGTGGAAGAGTTGAGAGCTAATGCAACCCAAGCACAAAGAAATGCACATGAGGCCAAAGTTGCCAAGGGGTTCAAGGCCCTCACTGCCTTGCACTCCTCTGTGATTGATTCCATTTTTACAAGGATAATGTCATGCACAAGTGCTAGAGAGGTTTAGATAAAGCTTCAAGAGGAGTTCCATGGAAATATAGAACTCGGCAAATGCAAGTTTTAAACCTAAGAAGAGAGTTTGAGACCTTGAAGATGAAGGAGAATAAGCTTATTAAGGATTTCACGGAAAGGATGCTCAACGTGGTAAATCAAATTCGGGTCCTCGGTGAGCAATTGACCGATCAAAAGGTAGTAGAGAAAGTATTGGTGAGCTTCCCTGAAAGGTTTGAAGCTAAGATTTCCTCCCTTGAAGAATCTAGAAATCTTAGTGAAATAACCTTGAGTGAGCTCATCAATGCTCTTCAAGCAACCGAACAAAAGAGAGCCATTAGAAAGGAGGAGACCATAGAGAGTGCATTCTATGGTGGCCATGGCAACAAAAAGAAGAATAAAGGAAGGAAGAGCAACAACACCAACCAAACGGGTTTTACAACCAACAACAACACAAACAACAACAAAAGTGGATGGAATCAACAACAACAACAACAAAGCCATCAAAACCGAGGAGGGCATCCACCTTGCCCTCATTGCAAGAAGCTTGGACATCCACCATCCAAGTGTTTTTGGAGGCCGGATGCATCTTGTGAAAGATGTGGAGGAAAAGGCCACATTGCCAAAGTATGCAAGCAAAGGAGACAACAAGCCAATGTGGTTAATGAAGAATCCGAGAACCTATTTGTGGCCACATGCCTTAAGGCCACAAGTAATGGTCTTGGTTGGCTTGTGGATAGTGGTTGCTCACACCACATGAGTTTCCAAAAGGATGGCTTTATGGAGCTTGACCGAAACTACAAAACCAAAGTGAAGATTGGTGATGGCCGGTTCATGAAAGTAGAAGGCAAAAGAGATGTGTGCTTGAACACCAAGGAAGGTACCAAAATTATAAAAGATGTGCTATATGTTCCTAGTTTGTGTGAAAACTTGCTTAGTGTAGCACAATTGGTAGAAAGAGGCTTTGCTTTAAATTTTGCAAAAGATGGATGTATCATATATAATGCTTATGGTAATGAGCTGTTTAAGGTACCATTGAAGGACAAAAGCTATAGATTGGACCTAGTTAAGAATGAACAAGCCTTAAAAACCAAAGTGGAGTCCATTTCTCAACTTTGGCATAAAACGCTTGGGCATTCTAGCTATGGTGCCATGAAAAACACCAATGCCATTGTGAA
This sequence comes from Ziziphus jujuba, assembly GCF_031755915.1. Classification (NCBI taxonomy): domain Eukaryota; kingdom Viridiplantae; phylum Streptophyta; class Magnoliopsida; order Rosales; family Rhamnaceae; genus Ziziphus; species Ziziphus jujuba. The sequence continues at coordinate 16,896,794 of NC_083386.1, read as the reverse complement.
GGACATGCCAAAGATTGAGGAGATGAAAAGCCTATGTGATGTATGCCAACTAGGGAAATCCACACGGCTTCCATTCCCTAAAGCCAGTTCATGGAGAGCTAAGGAGAAGCTTGAGCTAGTCCATTCGGATGTGTGTGGACCGATGAGTTTGTCATCAATTGGAGGATGTAAGTACTTCCTAACCTTCATTGATGACTACTCAAGGATGTGTTGGGTATATTTTCTAACAACCAAGTCACAAGTGCTTGAGAAGTTCATGGAATTCAAGAAGATAGTGGAAACCCAAAGCAATGCAAAGATGAAGTGCTTGAGAACCGACAATGGTGGAGAATATACAAGCTTGGCTATTGAGGATTTTTGCAAAGAAAATGGAATGGTGCATCAATTCACAACACCATACACACCACGACAAAATGATGTTTGTGAGAGGAAAAATAGGACCTTGATGGAGATGGCAAGGTGCCTGATACATGAGAGGAACGTGCTAAAGAAGTTTTGGGCCGAAGCCATATACACGGCTAGCTACATTCAAAACCGAGCATACACCAAAGCCAATGAGTCCAAGACACCCTATGAGATATGGTATGGAGAAAAACCATCTTTGGACAACATAAAAAGCTTTGGAAGTGTTTGTTTTCTTCATGTTCATCCACACATGAGAGACAAGCTTGACAAAAGGGCAAATGTGGGCATCTTGGTTGGCTTTAGTGAGGTTACCAAAGGTTTTAGGGTTTTCAACTTGGAAACCAAGAAACTTGTGGTAACAAGGGATGTGAGGATTGATGCAGATGCTGTTTTGGATTGGACAAAGGAGGAGCTTCTTGTCCATGAAGATAATGCTTGGTTGGATGATGAAGAAGAAGAAACCAATGACAATTACAATGAAGAAAATGAAGATGATGAGGAGGATGCACTTGAGACCATTGGAGCCGAATTGGAGATTGGAGATGGTGTTAGAGGAGAAAGGCCATTGTCCGAAATATATGAAAGGTGCAATGTTGCCTTGAGTGATCCTACCAATGCTCAAGAAGCTATGCAAAAGAAAGAGTGGATGGAGGCCATGCAAACCGAAATGGATATGATAGAAAAGAATGAAACTTGGTCTTTGGTTTCTAAACCTAGAAACAAGAAACCAATTAGTGTAAAGTGGATCTTTAGGACCAAGTTCAACCCGAATGGAACAATATGCAAGCACAAGGCAAGCCTTGTGGCAAAAGGCTATGCACAACAAGCGGGTGTAGATTATGGAGAGACGTTTGCACCGATTGCAAGAATAGAGACCATAAGGCTCATCTTATCCATCTCGGCCTCAATGTCATGGAAGGTGTACCACCTTGATGTAAAGTCGGCTTTCTTGAATGGTGTGCTTCAATAGGAGGTTTATGTCAAGCAACCCGAGGGCTTCATTGTTCAAGGACATGAGGACAAAGTCTACCATCTCCACAAGGCACTTTACGGGTTAAAGCAAGTACCTAGGGCTTGGTATGGCAAGATTGATGGTTACTTGACCTACCAAGGCTTTAGGAGGAGTCCAAATGAGCCAACACTGTACATAAGGAATGAAGAAGGCATGATTGTTATCTCACTCTATGTGGATGATTTGTTGGTCACGGGTGAAAATGAAAAGAATGTGGACGTTTTGAAAAATGAACTTGAAAAGGAGTTTCACATGTCAAGCCTTGGTGAAATGAATTACTTCCTTGGAGTGGAAGCGATGCAATGCTCTAGGGGTATTTTCATATCTCAAAAGAAATACATCAAAGATCTTTTGAAAAAGTTCAACCTTGATGAATGCAAGCCAATGTCAATACCAATGAGCCAAGGAGACAAATAAAAGAAGGAGGATGGCACACCAAAGGTAAACCCGACCCTATATAGAAGCATGATAGGAAGTTTACTCTATGTATGTTCATCAAGATCAGATATTATGCATGCCACATGTGTTTTGTCTAGATATATGCAAGCACCATCCTAAAACCATTTTGTAGGTGCCAAAAGAATTCTTAGATACTTAAAAGGAACACAAGACTTTGGAGTTTGGTATGATAGGCAAGACATGATGAGATTAATGGCCTACTCGGATAGTGATTGGGCTGGATGCTTGGATGATATGAAGATCACTTCGGGGTATCTTTTCTCACTTGGTAGTGGATCATTCTCGTGGAATGCCAAGAAGCAAGCAACAACCGCTCAAAGCACCGCCGAAGCCGAGTACATTGCTTGCTCTTCATGTGCAAATCAATGCATTTGGCTTAGGAAATTATTGGAGGACCTTGGTTATCCTCAAGAGGGTTCAACCATCATTAAATGTGACAACACTTCAGCCATATCAATAGCCAAGAACCCCGTTCAACATGGAAGGACAAAACACATACCGGTAAAGTATCACTCTTTGAGGGAGTTTGAAGAAAATGGAGAAGTAAGCTTGGAATATATCAAAACCGAAGATAACCTTGCAGATTTCTTCACCAAGCCACTTCCAAAAGCAAGATTTGAGACCTTGAGGAAGCTTCTAAATATTTCAAGCAAGAACACCAAGGAGGAGTGTTGATATGGTGATCTTGCCACAATGTGCAAGGTAGTTCGGTTACACTTGCACTCTTTATTTTGCAACATCAAAGACCAAACATTATTTATGTGTATGCATTTTATTTTATCTTTTAATGTTTAAGAACAATATCCTTTTTGTAATGCCCTAAGCTTATTATCTAGCTTAAGGCCTTTTTTTTTGTCTAGTTGCTGGAATTGTATTTCCAGCAACATAAGTCCACTTCCTTGGATGCTGTTTGAAGTAGGTTTGGTATTTGGACCTGAATTTTGGATATGATAAACTAAAAATGCGGAGGAGGCATTAGAAAAAGAATGGCCCAATTTGGAGCTGGGAAGGCTAAGTTAAGCCCAAAACAATCTGACCCTTGTGAAATTTTTTAATATTCAAAAAGGTTTCCCTCCAATTTTCAAGTTAAATGGAGCTGGTTTTCAAATTCAAATGCCTTAGACAAGCTGAACTGCCCATTAAAGAAGGTTTCTTGCATGCCCAGCACATTGATTAGAGTTAGTTGAGGTAGTTTGGCTTGGTTGGTTACTTTTAAAGCTTTTGTATTTATTGCTCAATATGGCACCATGCCTTATTGTCTTTTTGATGTATTTAAAAGTATGAAAATTGTAATGAAAAACGTTGAGAAAAAAATATATTAAAAAAAAACAGATTTTGAAAAATAATATTTTTGGCTCTCTTTCTCTCAACTACTACATTTTGGTTTCTTCTTCTTCCCAAAAGCTAACAACCTTCTCAAGAACCCTAAACCTCCATTAAAACCAGAAACAAAACCTTAACAAACCCAAAAAAAAACAAAATCAAGAACCAAAAATCAACAACAATCATTCTTGACTAACACCTTGAATGATTGTGCTCTAGGGTACAACAACATAAACTTACACCAAATTCCATCACAAAGCTAGTGCCAAATTGTGCATTTTCGTATAAAGAGAAGACTTGTGTGCAAATACTGAATTTTGATGCTTTTACTTCTTCCTTGATATGATTCCATGGCCTCTTAGTGATATTAATTGAATTTATAAAGTGTTGAATCCGTTCCTCACTTCCCGGAGTCCACAGATGCACTAAAACAATTAGCCGGGTCCATCTCAGACTTCAACACTTGGATGCATAAAACGGGATTCGGTTCCTCGGGTTTTGTCATGCCCTATTGAGATTTAATAACTCCTTGTATGAAGCCAGCCCACTTGTCCTTAAATCTCTTAGCTTGTGCCCTAGTGATTGGCCTAGTCTTCAATTGTACAGGATCTGCACCACAGCAGTTGTAGATTGAACGGGTACAGATGGATTCTCATCATTCTCCTCCTCTTAAAAAGGATTTGCCCTCAAATCAAAATTATCACCTGCAGCAAATGGATATAAATCAGCAACATTAAATGTAGCATTAACATTATACTCACTTAGTAAGTCAAGCGTGTAGGCATTTTCATTAACCCTCTCTAAAACTTGAAAGGGTCCATCCCTTCGCGGCATAAGCTTTGACTTTCGTTGTTCGGGAAACCTATCCTTTCTTAAATGCAACCAAATCCAATCTCTAGGTTTGAAAACAACCTTGATTTAGCCTTGATTAGCATTCCTGGCATATTGCTCGGTCCTCTTCTCCATGTTTGCTTTTGTCTTCGCATGAATCTGCTTCACAAAATCAGCTTTTTGCTTTCCATCTAGATTAGCATGCTCACTTAAAGGGAAAGGTGTTAAATCTAATTAAGTCAATGGATTAAACCATAGACAATCTCAAATGGAGAATATTTAGTAGCTGAATGTTCATATTTATTACATGCAAATTCTTCATGTGGCAAACATTCATCCTACGTTCTTAAATTTGTACTAATTAATGCCCTTAACAATGCAGACAAAGTCTATTTCCTATTTTTGTTTGTCCATTGGTTTGTGGACGACAAGTAGTTGAAAATAAAAGTTTAGCTCCTAACTTAGACAACAAAGTTCTCCAAAAGTAACTTAAGAACTTAGCATCCCTATCCAAAACAATAATTCTAGGTATTCCACGAAGTCTCACCACTTCCTTAAAGAATAAATTAGGTACATTGGATGCATCATCAGTTTTGTTGCATGCAATAAAATGTGCCGTGGTAGAAAACCCATCCACAACAACAAAATTTGAATCCTTACTTGTCTTAGACTTGGGTAAACCAAAAACAAAGTCCATTGACAGGTCAACCCATGGATGGGATGGAATCGGCAATGGAAGATACAAACCATGCACCTTCAATCATGCTTTGGACTTTCGGCATTTCAAAAATCTTTCACATATTCTTTCCACATTTCTCTTCATATTAGGCCCATAAAAATGTTCTTGTAGTAAGGATAAAGTTTTTAAAACACCAAAATGACCAATTAAACCTCCACCATGACCTTACCTAACTAGTAACTTCCTAATGCTACAATTATGTACACAAAGTTGATTTTTCCTAAACAAATATCCCTAAAAAATGTAAAATTTGTTATAACCATGCTTAGCACAATTTTTAAATATTTCACCAAAGTCACTATCATGCTTGTAAAGTTCTTTCAATTGTTCAAATCCAAGCAACCTAGCATCTAAGGGAGAAAACAATACATAACTTGGGATAATGCATCGACATTTCCTTACCTTTCTTGTAGCGGCTGACATAAGGAAAAATCTCAATGAACTCAGCCCATTTAGCATACCATTGGTTAAGCTTTTCTTGGCCTTTGATGTGCTTCAATGATTCATGAGTCGAGTGAATCATAAATTCCTTTGTCATCAAGTAATGTTTCCATGTCTCCAAATCCCTCACTAAAGTATGCTATAGGTCTTCCTTTTTGCATCAAGACAACTCCAATACCTACATTCAAAGCACCACATTGAATTTTAAAATTTTATTAAAATTTGGCAATATTAATAACGGAGCACTAGTTAATTTTTCTTTCAACAAATTGAAAGACTTCTCTAGTGCTTCGCCCCATTTGAACCCAACATTCTTGTTGACAACCTCGGTCATGTTAGAGAATCATGGCAAGTGTTAGCCATGAAACATGCAAAACCGAGACCAAGGCAAGGTGAAAGCTGAAATTCCTTGGCCGAAATTATTAATCTAGTTTGTTTCATATTTGGTTTGTATTTTAATTCTAGCAAATTGTGTAATCTAGGCTAGATAAGTTGGTGCACAAAGACACCAAAATATGTTGTTTAAAGTATACTAGCCAAATTAGGGTTTAAGAAAAACCAAGCAGCTAGATGACATGGAAAGCACCTTGGTGACAAGGATGGTGACATGGAAGCTACTTGGTGACATGGAGCTTCACCATTTGGCCTTTCTCTCAACCAATGCATGGAAGGACATGTGTCATCATGCATGAGGACTACTTCACCATGAAGCAACTAATGAGGCAGCAACACTTGTCAACCAACCATGATGCATGTGGCAAAGTTACTTTACTCATGTTGTTTTGCTTCACCATGAAGGACTTGTTTGTATTGGTCCTTAAAACCGGTCATGGTGTGCCTTCACACCTATTTTGTATGCTATAAATATGTATTACAGTTCCATGAATGAATATATTGAATTTTGGAGAAATATACCTTAGTTTCCATTTGAAACCAAGAGAACACCAAAACCGGCCTTGTTACAAATTTTCAGTAGCTTATTACATCAAAGCCGAGATACACCTTCACTCCAAATCAATTTCAATCCTTCATACCTTGTTTTCTTTTGATTAACCTTGCACTCTTTCTTTTAGGTCAAAGGTGCTGTGATGGTGCTAAAACCCTTGACAAATCTTCTATAGAAACTAGCCAAACCATGAAAACTTCTTACTTGGGTGATAAAAGTAGGTTTTGGCCAATCTTGTATAGCTTTCACCTTGGATTGATCAACCTTAATTCCTGCAGTACTTATAACAAACCCTAGAAAAACAAGTTCATCTTCATAAAAATCACACTCCTTATGGTTAGTAAAATAATCTATCCTTCCTAAGTACTCCTAAAACTAACCTAAGATGTTCCTACATGCTCATCTAAATTTCTACTATATACAAGAATACCATTAAAGTAAACAACCATAAATTTTCCAACGAATGAGCGCATAACATGGTTCATCAATCTCATGATAGTGCTAGTTGAATAGTTAAACCAAAAGGCATTAATAACCACTCATATAAACCATATTTTGTTTTAAATGTGGTTTTCTATTCATCACCGTCTTTCGTCCTAATTTGATGATACCCACTCCTAACATCTAATTTAGTAAACATGCATGCACCATGTAATTTATCAAGCATATCATCTAACTTAGGAATCGGATGCCTATATGTAATAGTTATATTATTAATAGCCCTACAATCTACACACATGCACCATGATCCATCTTTCTTAAGTACTAATAAAACAGAGATAGCACATGGACTCATGCTTTCATAAATATAACATTTTTCAAGCAATTCACTTACCTGGCTTTCTAGTTCCTTTTTCTCCTTGGGATTACAACTTTAGGAAAAAAATTAATTTGATGTTCAATGCCTCGAATAGGTGGTAAACCACTAGGAATCTCCTCCAAAAAGACATCAACAAGTTCCTGCAAAAGGGAAGAAATAGAGCTTGACAATTGAAGCTCTTCAGGGTTAACTAGATCATTTAGGTAAACATCTTTATAAATCATGACCAGCAATGGTTTATTACACAAAATTTCCTTTTTAACCTCACTTTAGCTAAGATAAAAAATTTATTTTTCTTTTCTTTCCTCTTTTGGATTTTTCTTTCTCTTTTATGCTCTCGGCTTTTTCAATTTGTTCCTCCCTCTTGGCTTTCTTCCTCTTATTTCCCTCATTCTCATATTTAGAACACTTACCTTGATGTGAATGTTCGACCTTTCCCTCTTGGATAGGTGGTGAAGTCGTGGTTGCTATACCTAACTTCTCTTTAAGCTGCTCGGCCTCCTTCTTTTGGTGTATTTGTAATTGGTCTTTTAATATCTCCTTTAGAGTTAATGGCTTAAGCTTAATCTTCTTACCTTCGAATCAAAATACAACGGCATTCTCTCTTCCATGGTGTATGGTGTCTTTATCAAATTGCCATGACCTCTCCAATAAAATATGACCAGATGCATAGGCACAACATCACATAATACAACATTCACATATTTATCGATGTTAAAATTTACCTTGCCTTTTTTATTTACTTTCATCTCACAACTATCATTAAGTCATTGTAATCTATGTGGTTCAAGATGTTTAATAGTTGTTAATCCTAATTTCTCAACTACAACATTACTAATTACATTAGCACAACTTCCACTATCAATTGTCGTATTACACATATTACCTTGAATTTCACATCGTGGTATGGAAGATTTTTTCTCTTTAGATTTGATCCTCATCTTTGTACATGGTTAAGAACCCCCTTACCACCAAACTCAATTCAGCCTTTGAAGCTTTGAGAGTCTCAACTTCTTCATGTTCTTCATCTCCATTTTCTTTATCAACAAATTCGGCCTCTTCCTCAGATTCTTCACTTTCGGACTCCAACTGATACGAACCTAGAGCGACCTACCTCTAAACCCATAACAAAGATTGAATTGGACCATCTAATTACAAGTTATCAATGGTAGACCTCAACCCATTATCTGTATTTGAGGTAAGAACCTTGGTATGGTGAAGACGCCACAATAGAGTGCGGAATAACCTATTGATAAGTCAAATTTGAACTCCACAAGTAAAGCTTAAAAAGTTTGATATATTTCTTAGAGAACAAAGAGAATCACTCTCACTTCGAATCAAAATTGTAATCTGATCTTTATTCATGACTTATGTGCCTTTAAATAGGCAAAATAAATTACAAAGCTTTCCTAAATTTGCTATAATGATGGAATAATTATGGACTAAAATTAGGTTTAGGAAACCTAATTTTGATAGGTTTAGGAAACCTAATGTGGTTAGGTTTAGGAAACTGAATTTGGTTAGGTTTTGGAAACCTAAAATTTGTTTAGGTTTAGGAAACCTAATTTGCTTAGGTTTAGGAAACTTAATTCTTTGATCAATTTGAATGGCCTTTAATTCTTTGACCAATTCAGCTCTAATAAAATTATGAAAGTAATTTGGAATCCTAATAAAAACTTAATTAGGAAAGTAATTAGGCAACATGCCAAAATCCAATCAAGACATAAATAAAAATAATAATGTTTCCTCATTATAAAATTCACCCTCCACGTGGCAAAAGTGCCATGTCACCATACGATGCCATGTCACCATCCATGTCATCAAAACGTGCCACATCACCATATTATTGGATTCCATGCGTTAGGCTTTCTTTCATGTTGGCATCCATCGTTCCAATCATATGGACCAATTTGGTTCATCTTTAGTAATGAAAATGCTTCCTTGATATGTGAACACCTCTTGGATTAAACCATTTAGTGCTTTTTTAAACCGCTTTGCTCTAGATTTGAAGTGGCTCTCGACTCCATCTTAAGGTGCTCCTAGTCATGTCCTCATCACCAATTTTTCATTGCCTTTTAGCACCATTATTCTTCGATGCTAGCAATATGTCCTCAACCCTAACACTTAAGACAAATAATGTCACAAGTTCTAGAAGGTATAGAATTAAGCTTACCACTCGATTTAGGTGCCAATGGGTGTTCGGCCAGATTGTCCTTCCTTAGCCGGTTGGAGCTCTCTTTACCATGTTTCGGCTTTGGCTTTGTGTCATATATGGGATTACTTCTCCAAAAACTTAAACTACGCCTCCCGTTGCTGGAAACTCCTTCAAACCATGAGCTTATACCCTTCCTATTGAATTGGTTCTCCTCCAATTCCACTTATTGTTGTAATTCTACTTGGTTAGCTATCTCTCCATTCAAACCACCCAAAAATCATGCCATGGGGGCTCTATGAGCTAGTTTTTATGCTCAACCTATACTTGTTGATTGCATTTGTGATACCTAACTTCATTATTCATATTTTATGAAGTTGTAAGACATGGTTGTAGAGGGTTTAACTATAACTTTCATGGTTAGAGGTGATGGAGCTTTGGTTATGGGTACCAAACTTTATGTTCCTACAAATGAGGGATTTAAGAGGGACATTCTTGATGAGTCCCATAACTTAGCATGTGCCATGCATCCAAGTAGCACCAAGATGTATCGCACTTTACAAGAGTACTATTGTGCTGAAGGATTTAAAAAAAAAGGTTTTAGATTATGTATCCCATTGTTTGGTATTTCAATAAGCGATCGCAGAGAAGCAAAATGTCAGACCCACTAGACTTGTAGGTTTTAAAATAAGAATTTTTAAAGGTTTTGGAATTTATTTAGTATCAATTACTAAATTATGATTTTTGTTTGTGATTGTGTAAAAAGATAGCTTTGTCCTCGTCTACTCAATATATAATAGGGGTATAATGATCTTTTTATTTTTTATTTGATTACATGTTAAATATTTTTAGAGTAATAGGCTTCTTGAGATGCAAGGGAGTGCTAAATGGCTTATTATGATAGGTAGATTGATGATTTGACTACCAAGTAAGTGCAAATGTAGTATAGGGTTAAGCCCATGCCAACGGGTCAAATTTATGAATTTCTCCATAAGGCTACAAGAAGAATGATAGAAACCATTTGTTATGAATGAAAATCCCCATAAGTCAGCTTTCCAAATAATTTTACGCATTGATTTTTTTATTTTTCTACAGAACGTTATGAAGGTTTTAGTGAGTGTATGTTTATTATGGTTGGTCTACCCAATTTGGATGGGTTTTGGAGTTTGATTTGGTTTGAAGGACCCATAGGTATGTTGGTATAGGGTGGATGAATTTTGAATGGAAAAGGATTTTGATTTTCAACTTTTATTTATTTAATTAGGATAAGATAATAAAGAAAGGATATTTACTATTTTCTTTTAACTATCTTTCGTTAATATTAATTTATTTAACTTTCTCGACACCCTGACGAGTATTAAAGGTTTATGATAGTGTTCTTTTTCGTTATTAGGAGACAACCTGGGATGAAGTGAGAAAGATTTTATAGAAGAGAAAAGAGAGGAAGTGCGAGAGATTTCATAGAAGCGAAAAGAAAGAACATAACGATATTTATCTAGGGCTTCCAAGTGAAGGTTTGAGAAGGTTGAAGTCTTTTGAAAGACCAAAGTAAAATCTTCCTTTAGCTTGGTTCTAGATATGTTTAACTAGTATAGAAACTAAGTTTATTATTGTAACACCCCGTCCCGAATCGCACCGGAATCCGTGCACGTTGACCGAGGTTGACCGTTGACCGAAGGGGTCAAAGTTGACTTTTTGACTCGGTGGGAATTTCGAGTTGACCAGGGTACCGTGGCGAAGTGCATGACGCCCTGAGTTCGTAGACTAGTAGCACGTCGAAAACGGAGCTACGGTTTGAAAGTTATGGGCAAAACAAGTTGAAGTGTAAACTGTCTAAAAGGTGCCGGGAGTTGACTTTTTCTTGTGATGTAATTGTGAGTTGACTCTTGTATGGTTGTAAAGTACTCGTCGATACGAGTTCATAGACTAGCGGCACGCTTAAATCGGACATCCGGTTAAAAAGTTATGGACGTTTGAAGTTTACCGGATACCGTATTATTTTAATGTTTTTGGGTCGTGAACAGTGAAATGCCACGTGTCAGCTTCTGAGTGGTCCACGTGGCATGAACAGTGTCACGCAGGGTTTTAATTTTGAAAAACTCTCGGGGAAGAGAGAGAAAGAGAGAGAAGAGAGAGAAAGAGAGAGAGGAGAGAGAAAGAGAGAAAGAGGACCCGCCGGCCGCCGGCCATTTTCACGTTTTTCCGGCCTAGTTACTGTACACGCGCCGGCCAGCCAGATTGCCCACCTCATTTCCGGCAAAACCTCCAAATTTCACGGCGAACGGCCGCCGGACGCGCCCGGATCGGACGTCCGAAGTTTGGCGGCGATTTTTCCCCTCCACCGCCGGCCACCGCGAATCGGCACTATTCCGGCCGATAAACAGTACACGCGCCATACACCCAGCATCCTCTCCTCAAGTCCGGCCTACCCACCAAAAATCACGACCATCGGACCACCGACGCGCCGGGATCGGAGCGTTTTCCGGCGAGGGGTCGAAAATCTTCAAACGGTGATTTCTCCGCCGTCCGACCTCCGTTTTGCTCACCGTCGGTCCCGTTGGATTGCTCTCCTCACGATCTACAAATCTGCAAAATTTCACAGCAAACGGCCACCGTCGGAAATTACTGTTCCGGCGACGGTTGCCGGTGACGTGGCGGCCCGCCGGAAATCACTGTTCCGGCGAGTACCCCGAAAATTCCGGCCAGCTCCAGTCCGCAGTGTTCGACCTCCTGAACCCAAATCCGACTTCCGTTTCCACCAATTCGCGACGGTTTGGGAGAATTGCGGAGCCGAAACCCGAAAAGCTTCCCGATAAAATTCCGACCCCGTCGGGTACGATCATCGGAAATTAAGACCGGATCTGTGATTAGCATCACTCGAGCTTCGATTCGGTATATCATTCGTAAATTTTAGTTATCGTTTGGTGTTCGCTCCTCGGGTACCCATTTGGGGATTACCCGAATAAAATATTAATATTTGTGGTTTTGGTACTGTGGATGTTTTAGGTGCACGTGCAAGTAGCGGAGTCGATCCTGCGGAGGATCTTGATTGAGATACGTGCACAAGGTGAGTGACCCACCTTCAAATTAATTTTGGGGAATTTAATTGATGAATATATTATGTGTGAATTAAATATTTGGAATTTAATTTCTATGTGCCAAATATTTATTGGATTTATTGTAGAATTATTTATGAATTTATTGGATTTAAGAAAATGCGAATTCTACAAATTTATGCCGTGTGGAATTATTTTATGGTTTTGAGGATTTTGAAATTGGTGTGGTTTTAATGGTAAATTGGGCACGATTTGAATTTCAAATATTTCAAGGAAAATATTTGGTTATGTTGGTGATTTCAATTTTTATAAAATATGCCCATGAAATATTATGAGATTTGATTATGAGATTTTGAGAATTATTTATGCTTGGAAAAAATGTGGATATTTGAATTGATGGATTTGGGAGTTGGTGGATTTGAAAATCATGGGATTTATGGTATTAATTATAAGGAAATTGTGGAGAATTTCCCGGTTCAAGCGGATGGATTATGCCCGCTATGTTTATGAAAAATGTGAAATTTGTTTTATAATTTAAATTGTGGATTTTATGATTTTTAGATGCACCGTGCACGTACTGGTGTTCTGATTATGTGATATGGTATATGTGATATGGATATTGTGCACACGGATATGATTAGCGCGCAGGTGGGTGTGAGTAGCGCGCAGGTGATATTATGAGGGTGTCCTGTGGATGCCATCGGAGAGGGTGGCCACCCCCCATTGGCCGGGACACCAGGTTAGCAGCGGCGCAGTGGGACGCCACGCGACCGTATGCCGGTTTCTTTCTATAACCTCCTGTCTGGCGGTACCTTGGGACGCTGGGTACTGTTGGCGCCACTGGTATATAGTGGGTGCATCAAATGATTTTCAGAACTGTGTTTTAAAAATAAAATGTTAATGAAAAATATAATTGTTACCGCTTCTGGTATTTAATTGATGTCTTGGTTTTCGGGAAATATGAATAAAGGGTTTTGTGAAAATGTTTTAAAAGGGGAACCTTTCCAACTGAGAGAATTGTAAGGGTTTTGAGAGACATTATTATTTCCAAATAATTATTATTTATATACCTATTACCGTGGTATGATAGTGTAGAGTAGTAGGGTCGCTCACTGAGATGATTAGCATCTCACACTCTTAAATTCCGTTCCTCTAGGTACCAGGTTGTCGGTGTTCACTCGGAGCGGACTCGATCTTCCTCGCTGTATTTGTTCGTGCAGTACCTTGTTCTTCTTTTACTGCAGTTGTACTATTTCTTTCACTTTTACTGTATTCTGTATTTTGTAGTACTTCATAAAGCTCTGTATACTGTATGGGACACTTATGTATTTGTATTGCACTGGATTACTGTATTTTTATTTTGGAGTGCTGAAATTTGTGGAACCAGTTCGTCGTACTGTGGGAGGAATAAGGGAACAATTATAGAAGTGTGTTTTCAGTGCAGGAAATTTTGTGGTAAGTCCATCCCTTAGGGGAGGTTCTGCCGGATCTTCCACAGAAGGGTCCGGTAGGGTTTCCCTGGGATCAGGGCTTGTCTAGGGTTCCGGTGGGGAACTTTGGACGGGTCCTGACAGTTGGTATCAGAGCATAGGTTCTTGTAATCCTTAGGGACTGTGCATTGCTGTACGGCCCATCCGTAAAGTCCTTCCTTTTGTAATCGTGCTTAAGTGTCCCTGTTTCTAAACTCTTGTTTGTTTCTTCAGTAATCGACTACGATGAGTCGGCGGGACACACGTAGAACTCGGGAACGCTCGGCTGAGAGTTCCGGGAGTCGATCAAGCCTTAGAGATCTGGTCTCTCAGCTAACTAGAGCCTTAGGAGGTTCAAGCTCTAGTAACCGATCCGTGGATCAGGCTCGACGTTTAGGAGCCGTGGAGTTCGATGGAAGCCAAGGCCCAGCTGCAGCCTTGAAGTGGCTATCCAGCATGGAGAAAATCTTGGAAGAGGGGATGCAGTGCCCCGATGAGGATATGGTGAGGATTTCTGGGTTCATGTTAGAGGGAGACGCCCGGAAGTGGTGGCAAATGGAGAAGACCCGCAGAAGGCATACGTGGGACCAGTTCAAGATTGCCTTCTCTACTGAGTTCTGTCCTCCTGCCTACCGTGAGGCGAGAAGGAGAGAGTTCGAGGGACTGCGCCAGGGAAACATGACGGTGACAGAGTACGAGAGGAGGTTCCGGGAGCTGTCAGAGTTCTGCATGCACTTGATTCCCGACGATCACGCGAAGAAGGTGAGGTTCATAGACGGGTTGAACGAGAGCATCGGCTACACCCTTTCTGGGTCAGTACACCCCACCTATCAGTCCGCCAGGGATGCAGCGCTCGAGCTAGAGAGACAGGCGGAGATACACAGACCCTCGAGGCGCAGACCGTTCGAAGGTTCGTATAGCGGGGTACCTCGACAGGGGGCATCTAAGAAGAGTCATAGTTCAGGCTCAGACAGTGGTGGGTTCAGCCCTCGAGGCAGATTTCAGAGGAGAGGCGGCTATCGTATGCCCCAACCAGCGCGCCATTCCATCAGCGGCGGCACGAGCTCATATCAGCACTCTGGGTTTAGCCCCAAGCCATTCTGCAGACGTTGTAATAGAGCACACCATGGGATTTGCCAGTTTGAGGGTGTGTGCTTTCAGTGTGGACAGGCGGGACATATTAAGAGAAATTGCCCTTATGGAGAGGCGGGAGTGTTAGGGGTGAGCCCACCATCACATCAGGCCAGTGGATCGCGGGGTCAGAGTTCCCGAGGGAGTTATGCAGTAGGAGGTTCATCGGGATCAGTCCCACAGCCTGTTGGACCGAGCAGGGGTAGAGGACGGAGGCCCCAGCAGACAGGGCAGGGTCGAGTGTTTGCGATGACGCAGCAGGAGGCCCTAGCTACACCGGACGTCGTGGCAGGTACGTTGAATATATTTGGTAATGATGCATTAGTACTTATAGACCCGGGAGCAACACATTCATTTATCTCCAAGGAATTCGTCACTCGGGTCGGTATGACCCCTACTCCTTTAGAATGTCTAGTAGAGATAGCCACTCCTGCAGGAGAATCCTTGTGGCCTAGTCAGTTAATCAAGGAATGTTTCTTCTGCATCGAAGATCAAGTGATGGAGGCGGACTTGATCCTGTTGGATCTGTCCGGACTTGATGTAATTTTGGGCATGGATTGGTTGGCAAGGAACCATGCATCTGTAGACTGTTTCAGCAAGGAAGTTACATTCAGGAGGCCAGGGTTGCCAAAAGTAGTATTCCGTGGAGGAGTTGGAAGGCCCTTACCGAGGTTAATATCTACCCTTACCGCCAAGAAGCTACTGAATAAAGGTTGCCAGGGGTATTTGGCTCATGTGATAGATACCCGAGTAAGTGGGGTCAGGTTGGAAGACATGCCCGTTGTGAGGGATTTCCCGGACGTGTTTCCTGAGGAGTTACCAGGATTGCCTCCGGAAAGGGAAGTTGACTTTCCCATTGAATTGATTCCAGGCACCGTGCCTATTTCTCTACCACCGTATCGGATGGCTCCAGCGGAGTTAAGGGAGCTAAAGGTCCAGTTGCAAGATTTGGTAGATAAGGGGTTTATTAGACCAAGTATATCGCCGTGGGGAGCCCCAGTTTTGTTTGTAAAGAAAAAGGATGGTAGTCTAAGGCTGTGTATAGACTACCGACAACTTAATAAGGTCACCATTCCTAATCGCTATCCGTTGCCAAGGATAGATGATCTATTCGACCAACTCCAAGGTGCCAAGGTGTTCTCCAAGATCGACTTGAGGTCGGGATACCATCAGTTAAGGATCCGAGAGTCGGACATTCCTAAGACTGCCTTTAGGACGAGGTACGGACATTATGAATTCCTAGTGATGTCGTTCGGACTCACCAATGCCCCAGCAGCTTTCATGGACTTGATGAATAGGGTGTTTCGTCCGTACTTGGATCGTTTTGTCATTGTATTTATCGATGACATTCTGATCTATTCAAGGAGCCAAGAAGAGCACGTGAGGCATTTGAAGAGAGTGCTCCAAACTTTAAGGCAGCATCAGCTATATGCTAAATTCGACAAGTGTGAATTCTGGTTGAATCAAGTGGGTTTTCTCGGACATATCGTGTCGGCAGAAGGTATCTATGTGGACCCTGATAAGGTAAAGGCAGTGTTGAGTTGGGAGCGCCCTACCACTGTGAGGGAGGTACGAAGTTTTCTTGGATTAGCGGGTTACTACCGTCGTTTTATTGAAGGGTTTTCAAGGATTGCCGGGCCGCTTCATAGATTGACCCGAAAGAATGTTGAATTTAGTTGGACGGACAGGTGTGAACAGAGTTTTCAGGAGTTGAAGCAAAAGTTGACATCCGCACCTGTTTTAACTTTACCTGATGGGAATGAAGGTTTTGAAGTTTATTGTGATGCATCCCATCAAGGGTTGGGTTGCGTGCTAATGCAGAATCAAAGGGTGGTAGCGTATGCATCTCGGCAATTGAAGCAGCACGAACAGAATTACCCTACGCACGACTTAGAATTGGCGGCGGTAGTCTTTGCTCTAAAGAAGTGGAGGCACTACTTGTATGGGGCCACGTGCCAAATCTATACCGACCACAAGAGCCTCAAGTATATTTTCACTCAGAAGGAGTTAAATATGAGGCAAAGGCGATGGATGGAGTTGTTAAAGGATTATGACTGTGTGATTGACTATCACCCGGGTAAGGCGAATGTAGTGGCAGATGCTTTGAGTAGGAAGGCTACTGGATCCCTTGCTCACATCCAAGTCATCCAACTACCTCTCATGGTGGAGTTGAAGAAGATGGGGGTGTTAATGCATATGCATCCTTCAGGAGTTCTCATGGCTAGCTTCCAGGTACGACCGGTGTTGGTGGATCGTATAGTAGAGACCCAAATGGAAGATCCTAAGTTGAGGACAATTAAGGGCAAGGTACAAGAAGGTCTTGATCCGGAATTTTCCATAAGGAGGGATGGAGCCCTCGTGTATAAAGGACGACTTTGCGTTCCGGATATCCCAGGACTCAAGAAGGAGATTTTGGAGGAGGCGCATAGCTCGATGTATGCGATGCATCCTGGGAGTACCAAGATGTATCGGACGCTTGTTAAGTATTATTGGTGGATTGGTATGAAGAGAGAAGTGGCAGACTTTGTATCAAAGTGTTTGATTTGTCAACAAGTGAAAGCAGAAAGACAGAAGCCTTCGGGACTACTCCAACCTTTACCGATTCCCGTGTGGAAGTGGGAAGAACTCAACATGGACTTCGTATTCAAGCTTCCTTCCACACCTAGAAGGTACGACAGCATTTGGGTAATCATTGATCGTCTCACCAAGTCGGCACACTTCCTACCGGTACGAGAACGTTTTTCGCCCGAGAAGTTAGCCCAATTGTTCGTGCAACGCATTGTAAGTCTTCATGGAGTACCGTTAGCCATCGTCTCCGATCGAGATCCGCGCTTTACTTCACGACTATGGCGGAAGTTGGCTGATGCACTAGGAGCAAGACTTAACTACAGCACCGCTTTTCACCCACAATCTGATGGACAAGCAGAGCGCACAATCCAGACATTAGAAGACATGCTAAGGTCTTGCATTATGCAATTTAGCGGTAGCTGGGATGAACAACTGCCACTGATAGAGTTTGTCTACAACAACAGTTATCAAGCGAGTACTGGAATGTCCCCGTATGAAGCTTTATATGGGAGGCAGTGTCGGACACCTTTGTGTTGGAGTGAGGTAGGAGAAGAGAGGCTCCTTGCAACAACTAATGCGGTCGGATCTGAGTATTTAAGGATGACCTTGGACAAGGTGAAGATCATTAGGGATCGATTGAAGGTTGCCCAAGATAGACAGAAGAGTTACGCCGATGTACGTAGAAAGGATTTGGAATTCGAGGTAGGAGATTGGGTATTCCTAAAACTATCTCCATGGAAAGGAGTAGTACGTTTTGGACGACGAGGTAAGTTGGGTCCTCGTTATATTGGGCCTTACGAGGTTACGGAGAGGATTGGCCCGGTGGCGTATAGGTTGGCGTTACCGGAAGAGCTAGCTCGAGTACACAACGTGTTTCATGTGTCGATGCTACGGAAGTATATTGCAGACCCTTCGCACGTACTCGAGAGTCCGGATATAGAGATAAGGGAAGATCTTTCGTATGTGGAGCAGCCAGTACAGATTTTGGATCGCGAGGAACGCACGCTACGCAACAAGACTATTCCTCTAGTTAAGGTCTTATGGCGGAACCACTTGGTCGAGGAAGCAACGTGGGAACCCGAAGCACAGATGCGTGAGCAGTACCCGTATCTGTTCCAGTGACGTGCGGAAATTTCGAGGACGAAATTTTTGTAAGGGGGGAAGGCTGTAACACCCCGTCCCGAATCGCACCGGAATCCGTGCACGTTGACCGAGGTTGACCGTTGACCGAAGGGGTCAAAGTTGACTTTTTGACTCGGTGGGAATTTCGAGTTGACCAGGGTACCGTGGCGAAGTGCATGACGCCCTGAGTTCGTAGACTTGTAGCACGTCGAAAACGGAGCTACGGTTTGAAAGTTATGGGCAAAACAAGTTGAAGTGTAAACTGTCTAAAAGGTGCCGGGAGTTGACTTTTTCTTGTGATGTAATTGTGAGTTGACTCTTGTATGGTTGTAAAGTACTCGTCGATACGAGTTCATAGACTAGCGGCACGCTTAAATCGGACATCCGGTTAAAAAGTTATGGACGTTTGAAGTTTACCGGATACCGTATTATTTTAATGTTTTTGGGTCGTGAACAGTGAAATGCCACGTGTCAGCTTCTGAGTGGTCCACGTGGCATGAACAGTGTCACGCAGGGTTTTAATTTTGAAAAACTCTCGGGGAAGAGAGAGAAAGAGAGAGAAGAGAGAGAAAGAGAGAGAGGAGAGAGAAAGAGAGAAAGAGGACCCGCCGGCCGCCGGCCATTTTCACGTTTTTCCGGCCTAGTTACTGTACACGCGCCGGCCAGCCAGATTGCCCACCTCATTTCCGGCAAAACCTCCAAATTTCACGGCGAACGGCCGCCGGACGCGCCCGGATCGGACGTCCGAAGTTTGGCGGCGATTTTTCCCCTCCACCGCCGGCCACCGCGAATCGGCACTATTCCGGCCGATAAACAGTACACGCGCCATACACCCAGCATCCTCTCCTCAAGTCCGGCCTACCCACCAAAAATCACGACCATCGGACCACCGACGCGCCGGGATCGGAGCGTTTTCCGGCGAGGGGTCGAAAATCTTCAAACGGTGATTTCTCCGCCGTCCGACCTCCGTTTTGCTCACCGTCGGTCCCGTTGGATTGCTCTCCTCACGATCTACAAATCTGCAAAATTTCACAGCAAACGGCCACCGTCGGAAATTACTGTTCCGGCGACGGTTGCCGGTGACGTGGCGGCCCGCCGGAAATCACTGTTCCGGCGAGTACCCCGAAAATTCCGGCCAGCTCCAGTCCGCAGTGTTCGACCTCCTGAACCCAAATCCGACTTCCGTTTCCACCAATTCGCGACGGTTTGGGAGAATTGCGGAGCCGAAACCCGAAAAGCTTCCCGATAAAATTCCGACCCCGTCGGGTACGATCATCGGAAATTAAGACCGGATCTGTGATTAGCATCACTCGAGCTTCGATTCGGTATATCATTCGTAAATTTTAGTTATCGTTTGGTGTTCGCTCCTCGGGTACCCATTTGGGGATTACCCGAATAAAATATTAATATTTGTGGTTTTGGTACTGTGGATGTTTTAGGTGCACGTGCAAGTAGCGGAGTCGATCCTGCGGAGGATCTTGATTGAGATACGTGCACAAGGTGAGTGACCCACCTTCAAATTAATTTTGGGGAATTTAATTGATGAATATATTATGTGTGAATTAAATATTTGGAATTTAATTTCTATGTGCCAAATATTTATTGGATTTATTGTAGAATTATTTATGAATTTATTGGATTTAAGAAAATGCGAATTCTACAAATTTATGCCGTGTGGAATTATTTTATGGTTTTGAGGATTTTGAAATTGGTGTGGTTTTAATGGTAAATTGGGCACGATTTGAATTTCAAATATTTCAAGGAAAATATTTGGTTATGTTGGTGATTTCAATTTTTATAAAATATGCCCATGAAATATTATGAGATTTGATTATGAGATTTTGAGAATTATTTATGCTTGGAAAAAATGTGGATATTTGAATTGATGGATTTGGGAGTTGGTGGATTTGAAAATCATGGGATTTATGGTATTAATTATAAGGAAATTGTGGAGAATTTCCCGGTTCAAGCGGATGGATTATGCCCGCTATGTTTATGAAAAATGTGAAATTTGTTTTATAATTTAAATTGTGGATTTTATGATTTTTAGATGCACCGTGCACGTACTGGTGTTCTGATTATGTGATATGGTATATGTGATATGGATATTGTGCACACGGATATGATTAGCGCGCAGGTGGGTGTGAGTAGCGCGCAGGTGATATTATGAGGGTGTCCTGTGGATGCCATCGGAGAGGGTGGCCACCCCCCATTGGCCGGGACACCAGGTTAGCAGCGGCGCAGTGGGACGCCACGCGACCGTATGCCGGTTTCTTTCTATAACCTCCTGTCTGGCGGTACCTTGGGACGCTGGGTACTGTTGGCGCCACTAGTATATAGTGGGTGCATCAAATGATTTTCAGAACTGTGTTTTAAAAATAAAATGTTAATGAAAAATATAATTGTTACCGCTTCTGGTATTTAATTGATGTCTTGGTTTTCGGGAAATATGAATAAAGGGTTTTGTGAAAATGTTTTAAAAGGGGAACCTTTCCAACTGAGAGAATTGTAAGGGTTTTGAGAGACATTATTATTTCCAAATAATTATTATTTATATACCTATTACCGTGGTATGATAGTGTAGAGTAGTAGGGTCGCTCACTGAGATGATTAGCATCTCACACTCTTAAATTCCGTTCCTCTAGGTACCAGGTTGTCGGTGTTCACTCGGAGCGGACTCGATCTTCCTCGCTGTATTTGTTCGTGCAGTACCTTGTTCTTCTTTTACTGCAGTTGTACTATTTCTTTCACTTTTACTGTATTCTGTATTTTGTAGTACTTCATAAAGCTCTGTATACTGTATGGGACACTTATGTATTTGTATTGCACTGGATTACTGTATTTTTATTTTGGAGTGCTGAAATTTGTGGAACCAGTTCGTCGTACTGTGGGAGGAATAAGGGAACAATTATAGAAGTGTGTTTTCAGTGCAGGAAATTTTGTGGTAAGTCCATCCCTTAGGGGAGGTTCTGCCGGATCTTCCACAGAAGGGTCCGGTAGGGTTTCCCTGGGATCAGGGCTTGTCTAGGGTTCCGGTGGGGAACTTTGGACGGGTCCTGACAGTTGGTATCAGAGCATAGGTTCTTGTAATCCTTAGGGACTGTGCATTGCTGTACGGCCCATCCGTAAAGTCCTTCCTTTTGTAATCGTGCTTAAGTGTCCCTGTTTCTAAACTCTTGTTTGTTTCTTCAGTAATCGACTACGATGAGTCGGCGGGACACACGTAGAACTCGGGAACGCTCGGCTGAGAGTTCCGGGAGTCGATCAAGCCTTAGAGATCTGGTCTCTCAGCTAACTAGAGCCTTAGGAGGTTCAAGCTCTAGTAACCGATCCGTGGATCAGGCTCGACGTTTAGGAGCCGTGGAGTTCGATGGAAGCCAAGGCCCAGCTGCAGCCTTGAAGTGGCTATCCAGCATGGAGAAAATCTTGGAAGAGGGGATGCAGTGCCCCGATGAGGATATGGTGAGGATTTCTGGGTTCATGTTAGAGGGAGACGCCCGGAAGTGGTGGCAAATGGAGAAGACCCGCAGAAGGCATACGTGGGACCAGTTCAAGATTGCCTTCTCTACTGAGTTCTGTCCTCCTGCCTACCGTGAGGCGAGAAGGAGAGAGTTCGAGGGACTGCGCCAGGGAAACATGACGGTGACAGAGTACGAGAGGAGGTTCCGGGAGCTGTCAGAGTTCTGCATGCACTTGATTCCCGACGATCACGCGAAGAAGGTGAGGTTCATAGACGGGTTGAACGAGAGCATCGGCTACACCCTTTCTGGGTCAGTACACCCCACCTATCAGTCCGCCAGGGATGCAGCGCTCGAGCTAGAGAGACAGGCGGAGATACACAGACCCTCGAGGCGCAGACCGTTCGAAGGTTCGTATAGCGGGGTACCTCGACAGGGGGCATCTAAGAAGAGTCATAGTTCAGGCTCAGACAGTGGTGGGTTCAGCCCTCGAGGCAGATTTCAGAGGAGAGGCGGCTATCGTATGCCCCAACCAGCGCGCCATTCCATCAGCGGCGGCACGAGCTCATATCAGCACTCTGGGTTTAGCCCCAAGCCATTCTGCAGACGTTGTAATAGAGCACACCATGGGATTTGCCAGTTTGAGGGTGTGTGCTTTCAGTGTGGACAGGCGGGACATATTAAGAGAAATTGCCCTTATGGAGAGGCGGGAGTGTTAGGGGTGAGCCCACCATCACATCAGGCCAGTGGATCGCGGGGTCAGAGTTCCCGAGGGAGTTATGCAGTAGGAGGTTCATCGGGATCAGTCCCACAGCCTGTTGGACCGAGCAGGGGTAGAGGACGGAGGCCCCAGCAGACAGGGCAGGGTCGAGTGTTTGCGATGACGCAGCAGGAGGCCCTAGCTACACCGGACGTCGTGGCAGGTACGTTGAATATATTTGGTAATGATGCATTAGTACTTATAGACCCGGGAGCAACACATTCATTTATCTCCAAGGAATTCGTCACTCGGGTCGGTATGACCCCTACTCCTTTAGAATGTCTAGTAGAGATAGCCACTCCTGCAGGAGAATCCTTGTGGCCTAGTCAGTTAATCAAGGAATGTTTCTTCTGCATCGAAGATCAAGTGATGGAGGCGGACTTGATCCTGTTGGATCTGTCCGGACTTGATGTAATTTTGGGCATGGATTGGTTGGCAAGGAACCATGCATCTGTAGACTGTTTCAGCAAGGAAGTTACATTCAGGAGGCCAGGGTTGCCAAAAGTAGTATTCCGTGGAGGAGTTGGAAGGCCCTTACCGAGGTTAATATCTACCCTTACCGCCAAGAAGCTACTGAATAAAGGTTGCCAGGGGTATTTGGCTCATGTGATAGATACCCGAGTAAGTGGGGTCAGGTTGGAAGACATGCCCGTTGTGAGGGATTTCCCGGACGTGTTTCCTGAGGAGTTACCAGGATTGCCTCCGGAAAGGGAAGTTGACTTTCCCATTGAATTGATTCCAGGCACCGTGCCTATTTCTCTACCACCGTATCGGATGGCTCCAGCGGAGTTAAGGGAGCTAAAGGTCCAGTTGCAAGATTTGGTAGATAAGGGGTTTATTAGACCAAGTATATCGCCGTGGGGAGCCCCAGTTTTGTTTGTAAAGAAAAAGGATGGTAGTCTAAGGCTGTGTATAGACTACCGACAACTTAATAAGGTCACCATTCCTAATCGCTATCCGTTGCCAAGGATAGATGATCTATTCGACCAACTCCAAGGTGCCAAGGTGTTCTCCAAGATCGACTTGAGGTCGGGATACCATCAGTTAAGGATCCGAGAGTCGGACATTCCTAAGACTGCCTTTAGGACGAGGTACGG
Organism: Ziziphus jujuba; assembly: GCF_031755915.1. Lineage (NCBI taxonomy): Eukaryota > Viridiplantae > Streptophyta > Magnoliopsida > Rosales > Rhamnaceae > Ziziphus > Ziziphus jujuba. Next base: position 16,873,005 of record NC_083386.1, on the reverse strand, counting down.
ACATTATGAATTCCTAGTGATGTCGTTCGGACTCACCAATGCCCCAGCAGCTTTCATGGACTTGATGAATAGGGTGTTTCGTCCGTACTTGGATCGTTTTGTCATTGTATTTATCGATGACATTCTGATCTATTCAAGGAGCCAAGAAGAGCACGTGAGGCATTTGAAGAGAGTGCTCCAAACTTTAAGGCAGCATCAGCTATATGCTAAATTCGACAAGTGTGAATTCTGGTTGAATCAAGTGGGTTTTCTCGGACATATCGTGTCGGCAGAAGGTATCTATGTGGACCCTGATAAGGTAAAGGCAGTGTTGAGTTGGGAGCGCCCTACCACTGTGAGGGAGGTACGAAGTTTTCTTGGATTAGCGGGTTACTACCGTCGTTTTATTGAAGGGTTTTCAAGGATTGCCGGGCCGCTTCATAGATTGACCCGAAAGAATGTTGAATTTAGTTGGACGGACAGGTGTGAACAGAGTTTTCAGGAGTTGAAGCAAAAGTTGACATCCGCACCTGTTTTAACTTTACCTGATGGGAATGAAGGTTTTGAAGTTTATTGTGATGCATCCCATCAAGGGTTGGGTTGCGTGCTAATGCAGAATCAAAGGGTGGTAGCGTATGCATCTCGGCAATTGAAGCAGCACGAACAGAATTACCCTACGCACGACTTAGAATTGGCGGCGGTAGTCTTTGCTCTAAAGAAGTGGAGGCACTACTTGTATGGGGCCACGTGCCAAATCTATACCGACCACAAGAGCCTCAAGTATATTTTCACTCAGAAGGAGTTAAATATGAGGCAAAGGCGATGGATGGAGTTGTTAAAGGATTATGACTGTGTGATTGACTATCACCCGGGTAAGGCGAATGTAGTGGCAGATGCTTTGAGTAGGAAGGCTACTGGATCCCTTGCTCACATCCAAGTCATCCAACTACCTCTCATGGTGGAGTTGAAGAAGATGGGGGTGTTAATGCATATGCATCCTTCAGGAGTTCTCATGGCTAGCTTCCAGGTACGACCGGTGTTGGTGGATCGTATAGTAGAGACCCAAATGGAAGATCCTAAGTTGAGGACAATTAAGGGCAAGGTACAAGAAGGTCTTGATCCGGAATTTTCCATAAGGAGGGATGGAGCCCTCGTGTATAAAGGACGACTTTGCGTTCCGGATATCCCAGGACTCAAGAAGGAGATTTTGGAGGAGGCGCATAGCTCGATGTATGCGATGCATCCTGGGAGTACCAAGATGTATCGGACGCTTGTTAAGTATTATTGGTGGATTGGTATGAAGAGAGAAGTGGCAGACTTTGTATCAAAGTGTTTGATTTGTCAACAAGTGAAAGCAGAAAGACAGAAGCCTTCGGGACTACTCCAACCTTTACCGATTCCCGTGTGGAAGTGGGAAGAACTCAACATGGACTTCGTATTCAAGCTTCCTTCCACACCTAGAAGGTACGACAGCATTTGGGTAATCATTGATCGTCTCACCAAGTCGGCACACTTCCTACCGGTACGAGAACGTTTTTCGCCCGAGAAGTTAGCCCAATTGTTCGTGCAACGCATTGTAAGTCTTCATGGAGTACCGTTAGCCATCGTCTCCGATCGAGATCCGCGCTTTACTTCACGACTATGGCGGAAGTTGGCTGATGCACTAGGAGCAAGACTTAACTACAGCACCGCTTTTCACCCACAATCTGATGGACAAGCAGAGCGCACAATCCAGACATTAGAAGACATGCTAAGGTCTTGCATTATGCAATTTAGCGGTAGCTGGGATGAACAACTGCCACTGATAGAGTTTGTCTACAACAACAGTTATCAAGCGAGTACTGGAATGTCCCCGTATGAAGCTTTATATGGGAGGCAGTGTCGGACACCTTTGTGTTGGAGTGAGGTAGGAGAAGAGAGGCTCCTTGCAACAACTAATGCGGTCGGATCTGAGTATTTAAGGATGACCTTGGACAAGGTGAAGATCATTAGGGATCGATTGAAGGTTGCCCAAGATAGACAGAAGAGTTACGCCGATGTACGTAGAAAGGATTTGGAATTCGAGGTAGGAGATTGGGTATTCCTAAAACTATCTCCATGGAAAGGAGTAGTACGTTTTGGACGACGAGGTAAGTTGGGTCCTCGTTATATTGGGCCTTACGAGGTTACGGAGAGGATTGGCCCGGTGGCGTATAGGTTGGCGTTACCGGAAGAGCTAGCTCGAGTACACAACGTGTTTCATGTGTCGATGCTACGGAAGTATATTGCAGACCCTTCGCACGTACTCGAGAGTCCGGATATAGAGATAAGGGAAGATCTTTCGTATGTGGAGCAGCCAGTACAGATTTTGGATCGCGAGGAACGCACGCTACGCAACAAGACTATTCCTCTAGTTAAGGTCTTATGGCGGAACCACTTGGTCGAGGAAGCAACGTGGGAACCCGAAGCACAGATGCGTGAGCAGTACCCGTATCTGTTCCAGTGACGTGCGGAAATTTCGAGGACGAAATTTTTGTAAGGGGGGAAGGCTGTAACACCCCGTCCCGAATCGCACCGGAATCCGTGCACGTTGACCGAGGTTGACCGTTGACCGAAGGGGTCAAAGTTGACTTTTTGACTCGGTGGGAATTTCGAGTTGACCAGGGTACCGTGGCGAAGTGCATGACGCCCTGAGTTCGTAGACTAGTAGCACGTCGAAAACGGAGCTACGGTTTGAAAGTTATGGGCAAAACAAGTTGAAGTGTAAACTGTCTAAAAGGTGCCGGGAGTTGACTTTTTCTTGTGATGTAATTGTGAGTTGACTCTTGTATGGTTGTAAAGTACTCGTCGATACGAGTTCATAGACTAGCGGCACGCTTAAATCGGACATCCGGTTAAAAAGTTATGGACGTTTGAAGTTTACTGGATACCGTATTATTTTAATGTTTTTGGGTCGTGAACAGTGAAATGCCACGTGTCAGCTTCTGAGTGGTCCACGTGGCATGAACAGTGTCATGCAGGGTTTTAATTTTGAAAAACTCTCGGGGAAGAGAGAGAAAGAGAGAGAAGAGAGAGAAAGAGAGAGAGGAGAGAGAAAGAGAGAAAGAGGACCCGCCGGCCGCCGGCCATTTTCACGTTTTTCCGGCCTAGTTACTGTACACGCGCCGGCCAGCCAGATTGCCCACCTCATTTCCGGCAAAACCTCCAAATTTCACGGCGAACGGCCGCCGGACGCGCCCGGATCGGACGTCCGAAGTTTGGCGGCGATTTTTCCCCTCCACCGCCGGCCACCGCGAATCGGCACTATTCCGGCCGATAAACAGTACACGCGCCATACACCCAGCATCCTCTCCTCAAGTCCGGCCTACCCACCAAAAATCACGACCATCGGACCACCGACTTGCCGGGATCGGAGCGTTTTCCGGCGAGGGGTCGAAAATCTTCAAACGGTGATTTCTCCGCCGTCCGACCTCCGTTTTGCTCACCGTCGGTCCCGTTGGATTGCTCTCCTCACGATCTACAAATCTGCAAAATTTCACAGCAAACGGCCACCGTCGGAAATTACTGTTCCGGCGACGGTTGCCGGTGACGTGGCGGCCCGCCGGAAATCACTGTTCCGGCGAGTACCCCGAAAATTCCGGCCAGCTCCAGTCCGCAGTGTTCGACCTCCTGAACCCAAATCCGACTTCCGTTTCCACCAATTCGCGACGGTTTGGGAGAATTGCGGAGCCGAAACCCGAAAAGCTTCCCGATAAAATTCCGACCCCGTCGGGTACGATCATCGGAAATTAAGACCGGATCTGTGATTAGCATCACTCGAGCTTCGATTCGGTATATCATTCGTAAATTTTAGTTATCGTTTGGTGTTCGCTCCTCGGGTACCCATTTGGGGATTACCCGAATAAAATATTAATATTTGTGGTTTTGGTACTGTGGATGTTTTAGGTGCACGTGCAAGTAGCGGAGTCGATCCTGCGGAGGATCTTGATTGAGATACGTGCACAAGGTGAGTGACCCACCTTCAAATTAATTTTGGGGAATTTAATTGATGAATATATTATGTGTGAATTAAATATTTGGAATTTAATTTCTATGTGCCAAATATTTATTGGATTTATTGTAGAATTATTTATGAATTTATTGGATTTAAGAAAATGCGAATTCTACAAATTTATGCCGTGTGGAATTATTTTATGGTTTTGAGGATTTTGAAATTGGTGTGGTTTTAATGGTAAATTGGGCACGATTTGAATTTCAAATATTTCAAGGAAAATATTTGGTTATGTTGGTGATTTCAATTTTTATAAAATATGCCCATGAAATATTATGAGATTTGATTATGAGATTTTGAGAATTATTTATGCTTGGAAAAAATGTGGATATTTGAATTGATGGATTTGGGAGTTGGTGGATTTGAAAATCATGGGATTTATGGTATTAATTATAAGGAAATTGTGGAGAATTTCCCGGTTCAAGCGGATGGATTATGCCCGCTATGTTTATGAAAAATGTGAAATTTGTTTTATAATTTAAATTGTGGATTTTATGATTTTTAGATGCACCGTGCACGTACTGGTGTTCTGATTATGTGATATGGTATATGTGATATGGATATTGTGCACACGGATATGATTAGCGCGCAGGTGGGTGTGAGTAGCGCGCAGGTGATATTATGAGGGTGTCCTGTGGATGCCATCGGAGAGGGTGGCCACCCCCCATTGGCCGGGACACCAGGTTAGCAGCGGCGCAGTGGGACGCCACGCGACCGTATGCCGGTTTCTTTCTATAACCTCCTGTCTGGCGGTACCTTGGGACGCTGGGTACTGTTGGCGCCACTAGTATATAGTGGGTGCATCAAATGATTTTCAGAACTGTGTTTTAAAAATAAAATGTTAATGAAAAATATAATTGTTACCGCTTCTGGTATTTAATTGATGTCTTGGTTTTCGGGAAATATGAATAAAGGGTTTTGTGAAAATGTTTTAAAAGGGGAACCTTTCCAACTGAGAGAATTGTAAGGGTTTTGAGAGACATTATTATTTCCAAATAATTATTATTTATATACCTATTACCGTGGTATGATAGTGTAGAGTAGTAGGGTCGCTCACTGAGATGATTAGCATCTCACACTCTTAAATTCCGTTCCTCTAGGTACCAGGTTGTCGGTGTTCACTCGGAGCGGACTCGATCTTCCTCGCTGTATTTGTTCGTGCAGTACCTTGTTCTTCTTTTACTGCAGTTGTACTATTTCTTTCACTTTTACTGTATTCTGTATTTTGTAGTACTTCATAAAGCTCTGTATACTGTATGGGACACTTATGTATTTGTATTGCACTGGATTACTGTATTTTTATTTTGGAGTGCTGAAATTTGTGGAACCAGTTCGTCGTACTGTGGGAGGAATAAGGGAACAATTATAGAAGTGTGTTTTCAGTGCAGGAAATTTTGTGGTAAGTCCATCCCTTAGGGGAGGTTCTGCCGGATCTTCCACAGAAGGGTCCGGTAGGGTTTCCCTGGGATCAGGGCTTGTCTAGGGTTCCGGTGGGGAACTTTGGACGGGTCCTGACAATTATTTTATTTCAGGATCTATTATTAGTTTCTTTTAGTTTGCAATCAAGACTCTGAAGTGATTTTTCATTAATGAGCAAAATCAAGGTAATCTTCTTGGTTATGGAGGATATGTTTACTTCCTTGTTTGTGATGTGTCAATTTAGAATTATTGCATGGTTAGTATATGTGCTTATGTTGTGATAGGATTTATATGAACCTATAAATTGATATATGATGCTCTCTATTTGCTATTGATGATATTTTTCTTGGTTTGATTCTTTTAAAAAATGTGGCTAAAAAGTTCAACTTGAAAAACAGTTTTCTATCTTACCTAAACAGGAAACCTGTTTTTCAACGCCTAATTTAAATGTCTTCTAAAGACTAGATTCAATCTAGAAACTAGACTCATCAATAAACATTTTTGAACCACTCCCAAATGATTTTTCTACGCTGTCAACAAATCTATACCAAGTTTATAAACCTATGTTTTGTTTAGTTTACTTGTTGTTTAACCTCTTGGTACATTATTTCTTGCAAGTAGACTTAAAATACTTTATGCTGAGTTAAGAATCATGAAATTTGGAGTTTCATAGAATTATTTCTGATTTTTGGAACTTGATTGACTTTTTGGAAAGTTAGAAACACATTGTTTTTGCTTGAGTAACTAATGTTGAATGATCTCTTTGATATGTAAATACACTTATTTTATATTTGAAATTTTTACTACATGATTTAGACATTCTAAGGAAAATTCTGAAATAGAAATTTTTTCGTGGCTTTTGGACTTATATTCAATTAATTATTAATTTTACAATCTAGGTGAATCTGGTGAAAATTTATAATGGGGTTAAAAGCCCAACGAATTTTCTTATTTTATTGGTTAAATTGAATTGCTAAATTCCTAAAATTTTGCACATTAGTTCTCTGATATCTCTATTAGTTTATGGGGAATTATAGGTCTAGATCATTTATATTTTGAGAGTAATGGATGTATAATTGCTGCATGTTTAGTGTAGAGACATATTTCAAGATTCTATTTTGTGGTTCCAAAGTATAATTGAGTATGTTTTTGTGCTCATAAAAGTCTAAATATTTTTATATAGAAACTCAACTATGTTTACTTTAATTTTTGAAGTTCCATCAGCAATGTTAAGTTTTAACATGATTTTTTATTTATAACTGTGGTCTATGAATTTTTTTGTGAATAAAAATGAACTATGTTACTAAAATTGAACTAAGCACAAGACATGAAGTTCCAATATCAAGTGTAAGATAGTTATGGATGGCCATGGTGTGCTACATCTAAGTATATAAGTCACACGTGTTATGTTATGTTTAAGTTAAATGGGTTTTTACACGATATTACAATTCAACTTTACCTATCATGTGCTCTATTAAGTGGGTTTTTACATGATATTACAATTCAACTTTACTTGTCATGTGCTCTATCACATCATATGAAATATTATTAATATGATTTTCTTGAATGAGATATATGTTGTAAGTAATGTGGATATTATCTATATTGTCTTGTTTCAAGCATAAGGTATTGTTTTATGTTGTAAATCAATATGCAATCCTATTATCACTTATGTTTAATGACTTATGTGCTATAAGATATGTACAAGTGTGCATTATGAATAATAGCTTTTTGCATGTTTACTCTTTATAGCTTAGAAAATTATAGAGTTTACTTGTAAACTCACCCTTTATATGTTATATCTTTGGTGATGACAATGAGTAAGTTTTATTGGTTCATCTGGAGGATTGTTCAAGCATCTTTTCAATTTGTTTAAGTTATTTGTTGGAATTTACTCAAGGTATATTTTTTAATATTGATTTCTATTCAGGTTTTAGGTTTTTGGATAGTTTTTATTTCTAATTAATGAAATTTCTAAAATTTCCATACTTCGTATGTTAGTAAATGATAGCCACTTTAATTATGCTCGACTTAATGGGCATGGTTAAGGTGTGTTACAATTTTGGTATAAGAGCTGGATTGGCAATCTATATTATTTGAATAAATTATATTTTGTCTTAGTACTACTAAATTTTAATTATTTTATTTAAAATAATTTGAAGAGTTATTCAAGTGCCTAAGATGATTATCGCATCTATTAGGCATTTATCTTGTTTGCTTTAGGTATTTAATTATTTATTGACTATTTAAGGTGATATTTTTTTATGAAAAGATATGACATCAAGGAAAGTGGGATATTTGATTGAATTCAAAACCAGCCTATTTAATATCGATGAAGATTTGATACAAGACTACCTTAACCAAAGTTGCAAAGAGAGTATAAAAGGGAACTTATGGCAGCAACAAGGATATGGAAAAGGTGATAATAAATCACCAGTGCAAACATCTACTGGCCGAGGTGCTGATCCTGTAAATTTGAAGACTGGACAAATTACTAGGGCTCAGGTTAAGAGGTTTAAGGACGATTTTATTGGTTTCATACAAAGAGTAATCAAATCTAAAGAAGGCATATTAATATCATAAGATTTTAAGCTCATGCTTAGCATTCGGGTTTTGAAGTTAGAAATGAACCTGGGAAGTTGTTTCGATGTATTTGAGGACTCCGGGCGGCAAAGGGTGAGTTTGTGTGCCTATGAATGTGCTTGAGCTCACTAAGAAGTCATAAAATATTGTAAAGGTAGAGGCAAGGGTGCCCAAGTCCGTTTAAAGGCACACAAGATTCAATTTTGGGTGATTTTGCATGTTTGGGCACTTGAAAGTGGCTTACTTTCATTCCAAGCAAACTTTGACCATTCAAATCAACTGTAATGTGTGTGGATGAATTCTAATCCTATTAGGTATCTTACATGGCATATTCGATCAGAGGGGGCTTAAATTAGCTGGAGATTGGATAAGAACAGATTATTTCGAAAGCTGGTCGACTACTTTCCAAATTTGGAATTTGACTTTTATATTAGGAAATAGTCTTTGTTTTTTGTTTTTATTTAATTATTTTATCAACAAATTAATTTAGCAAATTCGATATAAATATTGTAAATTAATTAATTTCTCTTTAAGAATTAAGAAATTAATTAACACAAATTAAACTATGAAAGACATGTGACAACTAGCTACATCTTTGGTTTAATCTTATTGGCTGTTGTTTATCTATTACTTTAAGGATTTGATTTTTGCCACTCTAGCCTATTTAAAGCGATGAGAATCCGCCCGTGCCAGCACAACCGATAACCTGCTAAGGTGCTGATCCAATACCGATGAAGACTGGACCAATCACTAAAGCTCAAGCCAAGAGGTTTAAGGACAACCTAGGAGCATTTATATAGGAAGTGGTTAATTCTCAAAAGGGCTTGTCCATACTCGAAGATACAAAGCCTGTTCTAAGCCTCTGAGTGGTGGAAGCCGATACGGACCCAGGTAGCTATTTTTATCCAAATTTGGATTCCGGGCAGCAAGGAATGGTTCCAACACTTCATGAACTCAATGAATTTCATTAATAGGACATGGAATCCAGCCAAGGCATAATCAAAAGCATCTAAAAAGGACTTGTATGGACAGCATCTCAATTTGGCCGAAAATGTGCTGGTTAGCCGCTGACTTTGACTTTTCTTCTTGTTTGACTTATTTCAATCAAGGGGCAAGTGTGGGAATCATTATTAATCATATTTGGTATCCTACATGGCATATGGAAGCTGATTTGGAGCCCAAACAAGCTGAAGATTGGTCAAAGATACCTTAATAGTCAAACTAGTCAACTAGTTTACTAATTTGATTTTAACTTTTTGTTTTAGGAAATTAGTCTTTTATTTGGTTTCTATTTCTTTATTTTCTAGATAAATCAACTTAGGAAAGTTAGTATTTTATTATTTTCATAGTAAATTAATTAATTCCTAATTCAAAATAAAGGAATTAATTAATCCAAATTAGATTAGGAAAATAAGTGAATTTCGGCCAAGCTAGGTTTCCTATTCTTTGGTGGTCGATTTTACCAAGATAATTAGGGTTTTATTTTGTAACTTTCCAGCCTGTGTAAAGGCTTGTTTTATCAATAATATACAGTTCATTATTCATATAGAAAATTATTTGTGAGATTGAATTCTTTTTGTTCTCTCTGAACACCTAAAGCACCATTAGTGAATGAATGTTTTAGTTTGACTTATCAATAGGATATACATCACCTATTGTGGCATCTTCATTATACAAAGGTTTCTAATCACAGGTTAATTAGGGGTTAAAGTGACCATTAGAACTTGAACATAATTAGATCCAGGCTAATATAATATAGGTTTAGGCGCAGGTCATCCTAGGTTCGTATCATTTGGTATAAGAGCCAAATTTTGTTCAGGTTTGATCTATCTTTATTAGCTTTCTTTTGTTTTTTGTTAATCTTGTTGGGGTGAGAAGGTTATGACCAAGAGCAAGCTAGCTTGAAGTGTTAGCAACAAGCAAGCTTTTGGTGATACTCTTGGGAATGGTTGTGTGTGAGTTGTGTTTTTAGGTTTTGGTTATGGTGTTTTCTGGTTTTTAGGGTTCCTAAAGTGTTCTAAGGTGTTGAAGAAGAGATAAGAAGAAGAGGAACACGTTGGCTTTTTGAAAAATGAGGCTTGGATGTATAGCCATTTCATTCATTTTACAATATAAGCTTGAAATTACAACTAGTTCACACATGCCAAGCATGTGAGCTTACAAAATGATTAAAGTATTTGAAATTTAAAAAGTAAAATGGTCAACACCTAACTTTTCATACACAAAAGAGTCAAAAACCAGCTGCAACATGTCTATTCCAAATATAGTAAAAGGTGGCACATGGTTTGAACTAAGTTCCTATTGTTTAACTAGTTTGGGTAAACAACCAAACTAGCTTCACCTACTTAGTTCCCCTTTGTATCTGCTTATGAAACTTCGTTTGAAGCATCCTTGGTCATCAATAAATATTGTTCCAAGAGCTAGGAAAGTTCTGGAACCGGATCATGGGCCAAATAGCTCCAAAACTGGCCCATACTCTGCATACTGGGCCCATCAGATACAGCAATCTGTTTGGAATAGAAAATGGACTTTCCCATGTCATTTTGACCTGCAATTTAAACCATAGTCTTCTATATATGTCTGTAGACATCTCTCAAAATGTCAGCCCAAAACTCCATTTGAAACCTGAGATATAAGATAAATAGTGGAACTATGTTGCTGGAAATTATGAATCCAGCACCATAGGCATTTCAAGCATAACATTCCTACTCTTTTGTGCATAATCTTGCCTATAATTTTGCATACATAACTTAGGCACAAAACATTATCAAAATATACCTTGCATCAATTAAAAACATACAAAGAAATATAAACTCATAAAAGGAAAGGATTTGATACCAAGGTGTGCATGCTAGCCGGTGACATGCACCATCAAGTGGCAAAATTGCCACACTTCAACACTCCTCCTTGGCAATTTTGTATGAGACATTGAGAAGTCCTCTCAATATCTCAAATCTCTTCTTTCCCAATGGCTTGGTGAAGATATCCGCCAAGTTCTCCTCGGAAGTCACATACTCCAACTTCACTTCACCACGTGCTTCAAATTCCCTTAAGGAATGATACTTGACCGGTATGTGCTTGGTCCTCCCATGTTGGACTGGATTTTGAGCAATTGCTATTGCTGAAGTATTGTCACACAATATTACCGTGGCTTCCTCTTGCTTCAAGCTCAAGTCCTCCAATAATTTCCTAAGCCAAACACCTTGATTAGCACAACTTGAGCAAGCAATATACTCGGCTTCCGCGGTGCTTTGTGCAACGGTTTGTTGCTTCTTGGAATTCCATGAGAAAGGACCATTTCCAAGAGTGTAAATGTAGCCCGATGTGCTCTTGCTATCATCCAAAGAACCAGCCCAATCACTATCACTATAACCAAGCAAAGCTTCATTCATGCCATCCTTGTACCATATACCAAAATCACTAGTACCTTTCAAATACCTTAGGATTCTTTTTGCACAACTAAGATGATTTTGTGATGGACTATGCATAAATCTTGACAAAAGAGCCACACTAAACATGATATCCGGTCTAGTAGAGCATACATATAAAAGGCTACCAATTAAACTTTTATAGATGGAAGGATTTACCTTTGGAGAATCATCATCCTTCACCAACTTGGTGCCTTCATTCATAGGTGTGGCAACGCTATTACAATCTTCCATGTCAAACTTCTTGAGCAGCTCCTTCACATAGCTTTCTTGAGATATGAAGATGCCCTTGGATGATTGGACAACGTCAATTCCAAGAAAGTATTTCATCTCTCCAAGGCTAGACATCTCAAAGTTCAATTCTAGCTCACTTTTGAAATTGCTCACTTCTTTCTCATTACCACCGGTCACTAGGAGGTCATCAACATAAAGAGACACCAACACCATGCAACCATGAGTCCTAATATACAATGTAGGCTCATTAGGACTCCTCCTAAATCCATGCTTTGTCAAAAAACCATCTATCTTGGCATACCATGCCCTAGGAGCTTGTTTAAGGCCATACAAGGCCTTGTGTAGCTTGTATACCTTCTCTTCACTTCCTTTCTTCACAAAACCTTCGGGTTGCACAACATAGACCTCCTCCTTCAATATTCCATTCAAGAAGGCTGACTTCACATCAAGGTGATATACTTTCCAAGACTTTTGTGCCGAAATTGCAAGAAGAAGTCTTATGGTTTCCATCCTTGCAACCGGTGCAAAAGTCTCTCCATAATCCACACCGGCTTGTTGTGCATATCCTTTGACAACAAGCCTTGCCTTGTGCTTATTTATGGACCCATCCGGATTGTACTTGGTCCTAAAGATCCACTTCACCCCAATAGCATTCTTTCCCTTCGGTTTTGTTACCAAGCTCCAAGTGTCATTCTTGTTTATCACATCGATTTCATCTTGCATGGCTTGTCTCCACTCTTTTCTTGCCATAGCCTCATGGACATTGATTGGATCACTCAATGCCACATTACACCTTTCATAAATCTCATTAAGAGGTCTTGTGCCTCTCACACCATCACCAATCTCCAAATCAGCCCCTATGGAGATTTCTAGCTCATTCTCATCATATTCATCATCATGGGCAGCACCTTCATCATTTCCTTGTTCCTCATCATTATCATGAGCTTCAAGTCGATTGTCTTCATCCATACTAGCCAATTCCGCTTTACTACAAACCCATTTAGCTTCCTCATCAACTTTCACATCTCTACTTATCACAAGTTTCTTGGTTTCCAAGTTATACACTCTATATCCCTTGGTCACATCACTATAGCCAACCAAGACACCAACTTGTGACCTTTCATCAAGCTTTCCTCTCTTCTCTTGTGGTACTAGGATGTAACAAATGCTTCCAAATACCCTTAGATGATCAAGAGAAGGCTTATATCCAAACCAAAGCTCAAATGGGGTTTTACTCCTCAAAGACTTGGAGTAAAGCCTATTTTGGATGTAGATGGATGTATTAACTCCTTCGGCCCAAAACTTCTTTGGCAAGCCACTTTCAAACAACAAACATCTAGCCATCTCCATGATGGTACGGTTTTTCCTTTCACATACACCATTTTGTTGTGGTGTGTATGGTGTAGTGAATTGATGAACTATACCATGATCCTTACAAAGTTGTTTGAAAGCCTCACTTGTGTATTCCCCACCATTGTCCGTCCTTAACACCTTTATAGTGCAACCGGATTGATTTTGCACTAACTTCATAAATTCTACAAATTTCTCCAAAGCTTGTGATTTTCTTTCAAGGAAATACACCCAACACATTCTTGAGAAATCATCAATGAAAGTTATGAAATACTTGCTGCCATTTAAGGATGGAACACTCATAGGACCACAAATATCCGAATGTATAAGTCCTAGCTTCTCCTTTGATCTCCAAGAACAAGATTGAAATGCTAGCCTAGTATGCTTTCCTTTTTGACACACTTCACACATATGTTCTTGCTTCTCCACCAATGGCATGTCTCTAACAAGTTCATGTGTGCCTACCAATTACTTAAAGCTAGCATGGCCTAGTCTTTTATGCCAAAGTTGAGAGGTGTTCTCAACTTTGATGTTCAATGCAACCGATGCACCATTTTCATCCATATTCAACCTAAAATTCTTGTTCTTCATTCCAACACACATTAATTCATTTCCATGTGGATCAACTATAGTGCATGTCATGTTTGAGAAGTGTAATGCATATTTGTTCTCAAGCATTTGACCTACACTAAGTAAGTTCTCACATAAAGAAGGTACATAGAGAACATCATGGATAGTTTTGGTACCTTTGGTGGTGTGTATCACCACATCTCCTTTGCCTTTCACTTCCATCAAGGCTCCATTTCCAATTTTGACTTTGTTGTGGCTGCTCCTATCCAAGTTTGTGAACCACTCATGCTTGTGAGACATATGGTGTGTTGCTCCACTATCAATGATCCATCCTTCATCATTCTTGATGCTACTAAAACAAGTAGCAACAAACAACTCTTCGGATTCACTGTCACTTGCATTATCTTTAGCAACATTTGCTTGTTGCTTATCTTTCTTGTTTGCCTTGCATACTCTCTCCACATGACCCTTTTGTTGGCATTTATGGCAAAATGCATCCGGCCTCCACCAACACCTTCTTGGATGATGACCTTTCTTCTTGCAATGGTGACAAGGTTCATAGGACTTCCTCTCGGGTTTGCTAGTTTCACCTTTCTCCTTTATGACCTTAAGCTTGTTCTTCTTTTGATTTTGTGTCTTTTGATGTTGTTTAGACACAAATGCAGCCTCCATTGATTCTTCATGTCTAATCCTCCTCCTTTGCTCCGTAGCTTGCATGGCATTCACCAACTCGGTCAAGGAAATTTCATTTAGGTTCCTTGACTCCTCCAATGAAGATATCTTAGCTTCAAACCTCTCGGGCAAGGAGATCAACACCTTCTCCACAATCCTTTGGTCAATTAATCTTTCACCTAGCACCCTAATTTGATTCACCACATTAAGAAGCCTTGTGGTGAACTCCTTAACCGTTTCTTTGTCTTTCATCTTGATAGTCTCAAACTCCCTCCTTAGGTTAAGGATTTGCATTTGCCTTGTCCTTGCACTCCCTTGGAACTCATCTTGAAGTTTGTCCCAAGCTTCTTTGGCACTCTCACATGCCATTATCCTTGTGAAAATGGTATCACTAATACAAGAATGAAACCTTTATGGTGACCTCCCAAAGACCATAAGCCTTCAAGTAGGCTTGCATCTTGATACTCCAAATGTTGTAGTTCTCCCCATTGAAGATAGGAGGAGAAGGAGTTGAAAAACTTGAAGAAGCCATGTGAATGTTGCTTTCGAGTATGAAAGAATATGAAAATATATTTGTGCTTTCAAGTATCTCTTCACTCTCAAGGAACGAACCAGCCCAAAAACCTCACAAAACTCACAAAAATGTGCCTTACTCTGATACCACTTTGTTGGGGTGAGAAGGTTATGACCAAGAGCAAGCTAGCTTGAAGTGTTAGCAACAAGCAAGCTTTTGGTGATGCTCTTGGGAATGGTTGTGTGTGAGTTGTGTTTTTAGGTTTTGGTTATGGTGTTTTCTGGTTTTTAAGGTTCCTAAAGTGTTCTAAGGTGTTGAAGAAGAGATAAGAAGAAGAGGAACACGTTGGCTTTTTGAAAAATGAGGCTTGGATGTATAGCCATTTCATTCATTTTACAATATAAGCTTGAAATTACAACTAGTTCACACATGCCAAGCATGTGAGCTTACAAAATGATTAAAGTATTTGAAATTTAAAAAGTAAAATGGTCAACACCTAACTTTTCATACACAAAAGAGTCAAAAACCAGCTGCAACATGTCTATTCCAAATATAGTAAAAGGTGGCACATGGTTTGAACTAAGTTCCTATTGTTTAACTAGTTTGGGTAAACAACCAAACTAGCTTCACCTACTTAGTTCCCCTTTGTATCTGCTTATGAAACTTTGTTTGAAGCATCCTTGGTCATCATTAAATATTGTTCCAAGAGCTAGGAAAGTTCTGGAACCGGATCATGGGCCAAACAGCTCCAAAACTGGCCCATACTCTGCATACTGGGCCCATCAGATACAGCACTCTGTTTGGAATAGAAAATGGACTTTCCCATGTCATTGTGACCTGAAATTTAAACCATAGTCTTCTATATATGTCTGTAGACATCCCTCAAAATTTCAGCCCAAAACTCCATTTGCAACCTGAGATATAAGATAAATAGTGGAACTATGTTGCTGGAAATTATGAATCCAGCACCATAGGCATTTCAAGCATAACATTCCTACTCTTTTGTGCATAATGTTGCCTATAATTTTGCATACATAACTTAGGCACAAAACATTATCAAAATATACCTTGTATCAATTAAAAACATACAAAGAAATATAAACTCATAAAAGGAAAGGATTTGATACCAAGGTGTGCATGCTAGCCGGTGACATGCACCATCAAGTGGCAAAATTGCCACACTTCAACAAATCTGTAATTTTAGCATTAGGTTAAGGTTGATTCTATCATCATACATGTTCTACATATTTGAAAAAAAAAACTCATTGTGCTTGTTAATTTAGTTTATTGTTGATTTTTCTTTGCTGTTTTTGATCTTAAGTTTTTTCATTCATATATTAAAAAAAAAAAAAGGGGTTTGCAGCAACATATAAAAAAAAAAAAAAAAAAAAAACTGCACATTTGTATTTTGTTGGTGGTCATGGGTTTGGTGGTTATTTGGTGTTGGAATCGCAATTTTGGTATTGATTGTTGCTACTGTATTTGTTTTATGTTTGGTGAGTGAAAAAAAAAAAAAGAAGAAGAAGAAGAAGAAAAGCCGAATAAAAAAAAAAAGAAATCGGTTTGTTGGATTTGGTGTTGAAATTTTTTGCTAGAAATATCTTCAAACTGTTGATTTGTTGATTATTTATTCAATATTTGGAGTTGCTGGATATTTGAATTTTAGGTGCTTAATTTATTTGGATTAAAATTAGTTAAAGGAATTTATACAAAAACTTGAATTACAAGAAAAACAACCAACAATATTCTGTAATTTTGTTCGAATTGATTCTAGTTCATTTGAAATTATCTTCCAAAATTTTGATTCTTGAATCCTAAATTTCTTACCATCTGGTCCAGTTCTTATTGATATTGAAATTTTCCTTGTTAATTTGCCTTATTTTGCCTAGAAAAGCCGAAAAATAGGTTTTGTTAAATTCACCGGTATTGCTTGCTTATTACTACTGTTTTGTTGATAAGTTTAATTAAAATATACTGTCTTGTTGACAAGTTTAATTAAAACATAATTCTTTGAGTGAAAAATGGCAAGAGTGTGTGAGCTTAAAAGAGGGTAAAAGCCAAAACTAGTGTGAAAACTTGAGTATCAAGACCTTGATTGAGTGAAACACATGAGGGAGTGATTTTTTATCAGAATTTATTTTATTTTGCATTATTTATACTAACATGGCAGATTTAAGGTTGAGGAGAGGAGATCCACCACTAAGAATTAATGAAGAAGAATCCATAGGGTTCCATGGTGATTCCTGAGCTGCGGGGAGTGGTGAGCAAACGGACATGAGGGCTTTTTTGGAACAATTACAGTGGATGAATGCTCAATTTGACCACATAAATCAAATGATGGATAGAATAGAAACATCTCATGGTAGACCAAATGATGCGAATCCACCCGAGACTGCTCGACCAACAACCCGCTGGGGTGCTGACCCAATACAAATGAAGGTGGGACCGATCACTAGGGCCCAAGCCAAGAGGTTCAAGGACAATCTTGCTGTCTTCATACAAGGAATAAGTCATAGCCAAGAGGGGTTGGCCACATCTAAAGAACCAAGGCCTGTTTTACTCATAGAAGCAATAGAAGCCAAAACAGGGCCGGGTGACGTTTTGGGTGCTAATAAGGAGGCCGGGTTGTATGAATTGGAACCCCATCTTTATGGGATCAATTCATATGGAGGATGAGTTATAGAAACCAGCCAAAGCAGCTTCAAAGCCGACCAACAAGGTGGTTTGCGCACAAGGAGAAGGAAAGGGCCGGATTTGCTGTATTCTCCGCGGGTTTTACTATATTTTACTGTATTGACCTTTTTTCATACTTCCAAGCAAGGGCAACGTGGGGAACTTCACAATAAGCTTATTTGGCATCCTACAAAGCATATTGAAGCTGATTTGGAGATCAATTTGGTCAAAGAATAGTCAAAGTCAAATTAGTCAAAAAGCTAGTATTTTAGTTTCCTAATTTTATTCTACTTTTTGTTTTAGGAAACTACCTTTACTTTTTAAGTTTTATTTATTTATTTTCTGGATAAATAAGTTTAGGAAAGTTTTTATTTTATTATTTTCATTGTAAATTAATTAATTCCTAAATTCAACATAAATGAATTAATTAATCCAAATTAGTTTAGGATTAGGAAAGTTTCGGCCAAGGTAGGATTCTCCATTGTGTGGCCGGTTTTTCCTAGGGTTTTTAGGGTTTATGTTGTTTCTTTCAAATCCTATTTAAAGGCTTATTTTTCATTAATAAGATAACTTTAAACTTTGATTTGATTAAGAAAATACTTGTGAGATTAATTATCTCTTTGTTCTTTGAGAACACCTAAAACACCATTAGAGAATTGGTTGTTTTAGCTTGACTTATCAATAGGTTTTCCATCCCCTATTGTGGCGTCTACATTATACCAAGGTTTCTAACCACAGGTTGGTTAGGGGTTGAGGTCCATTCCATTAGAACTTGAACTTAATTGAGATCTGGGCTAATATAATACGGGTTTAGGAGCAGGTCGTCCTAGGTTTGTATCATTTGGTATCAGAGCTAAATTTCGTTCAGGTTTGATCTATCTTTATTTGCTTTATTTGTTTTTGTGTTATTCTGCAATTTTAGCATTAGGTTAAGGTTGCATCCATCCTATACACGTTCAGCATCTTAAAAAAAAAAAAAAAAATTCATTCCTAGTTGAATTAGGATTTCCTAGTTTTATCGTATTTTTGTTTCCTAGTTTGTTGGTTCTCTTTTATCATTGTTCTTGTTAATTTGGTTTTTGTTGATTTTTCTTTGCTGTTTTAGTCTTAAATATTTGCATTCATATATTCAAAAAAAAAAAAGAAAAAAGAAAACAGGGAAAAAAAAAAAAGAAGTTTGCGGCAACATTTAAAAAAAAAAAAAAAACTGCACATTTTGTTTATTTGGAGGTCACGGGTTTGGTGTTTATTTTGGAGTTGGAATTGCAATTTTGGTAATTATTCTTGCTACTGCAGTTGTTTGTGTTCTGCGAGTGAAGAAAAAAAAAAAAAAAAAAGAAGAAAGAAAGAAGAGGTAAAGTCGAATAAAAAAAAAAAAAAAAAGAAGAAAAAAAATATTTCGGTTTGTTGGAGTTTGATTTGCTTGCTGGAAATTTGTTGGAGCTGTTGGTTTTTGATTATTTATTCAATATTTGAGTTGCTGGGAAATTATTCTTGCTGCTGAATATTTGGATTTTGGGTGTTTAAATTTTTTGGATTAAAATTAGTTAAAGGAATTGATACAAAACTTGAATTACAAGAACAACAACCAACACTTTTCTATATTTTGTTCTCTTTGATTCTTGTTCGTATTTGAATTTCTTTTTCTGGAATTTTATTCTTAAACTCATAATCTACTACCATCTGGTGCAGTTTTCAAAAATTCGAACGTTTTCCCATTATTTTGTGATTTCTTGTCTAGAAAGCTGAAAATTAGGATTTGTTGGATTCTTTCGGTATTGCCTACTGTTTGCTTACTGTTTTGTTGATAAGTTTAATTAAAACATACTAGTGATCTAATTGCTGTTTTGTGGGTGTTTTAATTAGAACTTTGAGATAATTCATTGAGTGGAAAAAGGCAAGAGTGTGTGAGCTTAAAAGAGGGTAAAAGCCGAAACTAGTGTGCAAACACGAGTGTCGAGACCTTGTTTGAGTGAAACACGTGAGGGAGTGAATATTGTGAGGTTTTATTTTATTTTTGCAGTATTTTACTAACATGGCAGATTCTAGAATAAGAAGAGGGGATCCACCCTTGAGGATTAATGAGGAAGAGTCCGTAGCATTTCATGGCGATGACCGAGCTACCGGAAGTGGAGATCAAGTGGACTTGAGAACTATTTTGGAGTCAATACAGCGGATGAGTGCTCAATTTGAGCATGTAAACCAAAGAGTGGGAAGATTAGAAGCCTCGCAAGGAAGGCCGAATACAAGAAATAGGCAAGAATTCCATGGAGGACGAGGCCGAGGACGAGGAGGTCGCGAGAGGCCGAGAGAGGAATTTGATGAGGAGCCATTGGACGGTGACTTTGAGGAAGGTATGGACGAAACCTTTGCTGTCCAAGATAGAGCTGGCCGTGGGAGATATAGGAGGGAGGATACAGATGAAGATTTGGGAAATATCAAGGTTAATATCCCACATTTTATGGGTAAAAGTGATCCTGAAGCTTATTTGGAGTGGGAAGAGAAAATGGAGATGATTTTTGACTGCCACAACTATTCGGAAGGTAAGAAGGTGAAGATGGCAGCAATGGAGTTTGGGCATTATGCACTCCAATGGTGGATAAATGAGCAAAGTACCCGAAGGAGGGTTGGTGAGGACTTAATTACAACATGGCGACAAATGAAAGGAGTCATGAGGAAGCGATTTGTGCCATCCCATTACCAAAGGTTGCTGCATCAAAGGCTTCAATCTTTGTCTCAATGAAGTAGGTCCGTGGAGGATTATTACAAAGAGATGGAGTGTTAATGATGAGGTTAAACATGAGGGAGGATAGAGAGGCAACAATGGCAAGATTTCTTGGAGGGTTAAACCGTGACATTGCCAACCAACTTGAATTACAACAATACTTGGAATTGGAGGAGATGTTGCATGTAGCCATTAAACTTGAGAACCAATTCAAGAGGAGGGGTGTTAGTACACGGTTTGGAGGAGTTTCTAGCAGTGGAAGGACAAGTTCAAGTGGCTGGAAAAACAATTCCACTTATGAAAACAAGTTGAGGCCGAAATTAGGAAAAGAATCTACCAACCGGCCAAGAAGGGAGGTCAAGACCGAATCTGTCCAAGCACTTAGAGGTGAGATAAAATCTGATCCTAAACCTCAAAAATCTAGAGAAATAATTTGTTTTAAGTGCCAAGGAAGAGGACACATATCCAGCCAATGCCCAAATAGAAGAATCATGGTATTAAAGGGTGATGGTGAGCTGGAATCCGCAAGTGAAGAAAGTGGAGCTGAAACCGAGCAAGAGGAGGGTTGTAATGAAGATGAAACCGAACCTGTAGATACATCTAATGCCGAGTTGAGCTTGGTTTCAAGGAGAGTACTTGCTGTCTACAAAGATGAAGAGCAGATACAAAGAGAAAACATCTTCCACACTCGCTGCGAAATACAAGGTAAAATTTGTAGCATGATTATAGATAGTGGGAGTTGTACTAATGTGATAAGTAATCTTGTAGTTGATAAATTAGGCTTGAAAACAATTAAACATCCAGAACCTTATAGATTACAATGGCTTAATGATAGTGGTGAGATGAAAGTAAACAAACAAGCCAAAGTAAAATTTAATATAGGTAGATATGAGGATGTAGTTTTATGTGATATTGTGCCTATGATTGCCGGACATATACTATTAGGTAGACCATGGCAATTTGATAAAGATGCTACTCATTTTGGTCGAGAAAATAGTATTGTTTTCAGGTTTAAAGGGAAGAAGATCAAGCTGGAACCATTATCTCCTAAAGAGGTTTACAAAGATCAATTACAAATGCAACAAAGGAGAGAAGCCGAGAAGCTCAAAGAAAAAGCAAGTATGGCACCAATGGCCTCACCATCCATTCAAGAAGGTAAGGTTGAGGTTGCTGACCAAGGTAAGGTTTCTAAGGTTCATATTGAGTGGAAAGACCAAGGAAAAGCCGAGAGAGAGGTGAGGAAAGAGAACAAACCCGAGAGCATACAAAATCCGGAAATTTCCGCCAATGAGAGCCAAACCAAGGGAAGAAAAAGAAAAGAAAGAAAAGAGAGGAAAAACCAGAATTTTTATTTGAGTTTAGGGGATATTAACAAGGTTATTGAGTGTAAGAAACCTTTGCTGGTCATGCTTTACAAAGAAAATTATTTAAATGATCAAACTAACTTTGAAGAACTTGAATTGCCAAGTTCAATGATTTCTCTTTTGAAGGAATTTGGAGATGTCTTCCCAAATGAGATTCCAAGTGGTTTACCACCTATTCGAGGGATAGAACATCAAATTGACTTTGTTCCGGGGGCTGCCATACCAAATAGACCAGCTTATAGGAGCAATCCCGAAGAAACAAAGGAGCTGCAAAAACAGGTAAGTGATTTGCTTGATAAAGGATATATTCGTGAGAGTTTAAGTCCATGTGCTGTTCCTGTTTTGTTGGTACCTAAAAAGGATGGTTCTTGGAGAATGTGTGTTGATTGTAGGGCTATAAATAATATTACCATCAAATATAGACATCCCATTCCTAGATTAGATGATATGCTTGATGAATTGCATGGTGCTTGCATGTTTACAAAAATTGATCTTAGGAGTGGTTATCACCAAATTAGGATGAAAGAAGGTGATGAATGGAAAACCGCATTCAAAACTAAATATGGGCTGTATGAATGGTTAGTTATGCCTTTTGGATTATCTAATGCACCTAGTACTTTCATGAGGCTTATGAATCATGTAATGCGTCCATTTATTGGTAAATTTGTGGTTGTTTATTTTGATGACATTTTAATATATAGCCGAAATTTGGATGACCATGTGGATCAACTTAGGCAAGTTTTGCAAGTTCTTAGAAAGGAAAGATTATTTGCTAACATTAAAAAATGTGACTTTTGCAAAGAAGAACTTGTATTTCTAGGTTTTGTAGTAAGTGCTGCAGGAATCAAAGTTGACCAAGCTAAAGTGAAGGCAATCCAAGAGTGGCCGGTTCCTACATCCATTACCCAAGTGAGGAGCTTTCATGGCTTGGCAAGCTTTTACCGAAGATTTGTCAAGGATTTTAGTACCATAGCAGCACCATTGAATGAAGTTGTCAAGAAGAATGTTGGCTTCAAATGGGGGGAAGTACAAGAAAAATCTTTTAATTTGTTGAAAGAAAAATTGTGTAATGCACCTTTGTTAGTTTTGCCAAATTTTTCTAAGACTTTTGAAATTGAGTGTGATGCTTCGGGTGTAGGTATTGGAGCTGTTTTAATGCAAGAAGGAAGGCCCATAGCCTACTTTAGTGAAAAATTGAATGGAGCTGCCCTAAACTACCCGACTTATGACAAGGAGATGTATGCTTTGTTGAGGGCTTTGGAGACGTGGCAGCATTATCTCATGCCAAAGGAGTTTGTGATTCATACGGATCATGAGTCTTTGAAGCATATCAAGGGTCAAGGAAAGCTCAACCAAAGGCATGCTAAGTGGATTGAATTTATTGAAACATTTCCATATGTGATCCGCTACAAAAAAGGTAAGGAAAATGTGGTTGCCGATGCATTATCCCGAAGGTATGTGCTCTTTTCTACCTTAGATGCTAGATTGCTTGGATTTGAACAATTAAAAGAACTTTATGAGCATGATAGTGACTTTGGAGAAATTTTTAGAACCTGTTTGAAACATGGATTTAATAAATTTTACATATTTGAGGGATATTTGTTTAAGGAAAACAAACTTTGTGTGCCTAATTGTAGTATTAGGGAATTATTGGTTCGGGAAGGACATGGGGGTGGTTTAATGGGTCATTTTGGTATTTTAAAGACTTTATCCTTGCTGCAAGAACATTTTTATTGGCCTAACATGAGGAGAGATGTTGAGAGAATTTGTGAAAGATGTGTGAAGTGCCGAAAAACAAAATCAACATTGAAACCGCATGGATTGTATAAGCCTTTGCCGATTCCTACCTATCCTTGGATAGATTTGTCTATGGATTTTATTCTTGGGTTGCCTAGGTCAAGGACAGGTAAGGATTCAATATTTGTTGTAGTAGATAGGTTTTCTAAGATGGCACATTTTATTGCATGTAATAAAACTGATGATGCATCCAACATTGCTAATTTATTTTTCAAGGAAATTGTGAGATTACATGGTATGCCAAAAACTATTGTGTCGGATAGGGATGCTAAGTTCTTAAGCTATTTTTGGAAAACATTGTGGGCTAAATTAGGTACTAAGCTTTTATTTTCAACTACTTATCATCCACAAACTGATGGACAAACCGAAGTAGTAAATAGAACCTTGTCTGCATTGTTAAGAGCATTAATTAGTAGAAATTTAAGGACTTGGGAAGAATGTTTGCCACATGTTGAATTTGCATATAATAGGTCTTTACATTCAGCAACTAAATTTACTCCATTTGAAATTGTTTATGGTTTTAATCCTTTGACTCCATTAGATTTAACACCTTTGCCTTTAAGTGAGCGTGCTAATCTAGATGGAAAACAAAAAGCTGATTTTGTAAAGCAGATTCATGAGAAGACTCGAGCAAACATTGAGAGAAGGACCGAGCAATATGCAAGGGTGGCTAATCAAGGCCGAAAATCAATGGTGTTTGAACCTGGAGATTGGGTATGGCTGCACTTAAGGAAAGAAAGATTTCCCGAACAAAGGAAATCAAAACTCATGCCGAGGGGTGATGGACCTTTTCAAGTTTTGGAGAGGATAAACGACAATGCCTACAAACTTGATCTACCGGGTGAGTATAATGTTAGTGCCTCCTTTAATGTTGCTGATTTATCTCCTTTTGCTGCAGGTGATGACTTCGATTTGAGGACAAATCCTTTTCAAGAGGAGGGGAATGATGCGAATCCACCCGAGACTGCTCGACCAACAACCCGCTGGGGTGCTGACCCAATACAAATGAAGGTGGGACCGATCACTAGGGCCCAAGCCAAGAGGTTCAAGGACAATCTTGCTGTCTTCATACAAGGAATAAGTCATAGCCAAGAGGGGTTGGCCACATCTAAAGAACCAAGGCCTGTTTTACTCATACAAGCAATAGAAGCCAAAACAGGGCCGGGTGACGTTTTGGGTGCTAATAAGGAGGCCGGGTTGTATGAATTGGAACCCCATCTTTATGGGATCAATTCATATGGAGGATGAGTTATAGAAACCAGCCAAAGCAGCTTCAAATCCGACCAACAAGGTGGTTTGCGCACAAGGAGAAGGAAAGGGCCGGATTTGCTGTATTCTCCGCGGGTTTTACTGTATTTTACTGTATTGACCTTTTTTCATACTTCCAAGCAAGGGCAACGTGGGGAACTTCACAATAAGCTTATTTGGCATCCTACAAAGCATATTGAAGCTGATTTGGAGATCAATTTGGTCAAAGAATAGTCAAAGTCAAATTAGTCAAAAAGCTAGTATTTTAGTTTCCTAATTTTATTCTACTTTTTGTTTTAGGAAACTACCTTTACTTTTTAAGTTTTATTTATTTATTTTCTGGATAAATAAGTTTAGGAAAGTTTTTATTTTATTATTTTCATTGTAAATTAATTAATTCCTAAATTCAACATAAAGGAATTAATTAATCCAAATTAGTTTAGGATTAGGAAAGTTTCGGCCAAGGTAGGATTCTCCATTGTGTGGCCGGTTTTTCCTAGGGTTTTTAGGGTTTATGTTGTTTCTTTCAAATCCTATTTAAAGGCTTATTTTTCATTAATAAGATAACTTTAAACTTTGATTTGATTAAGAAAATACTTGTGAGATTAATTATCTCTTTGTTCTTTGAGAACACCTAAAACACCATTAGAGAATTGGTTGTTTTAGCTTGACTTATCAATAGGTTTTCCATCCCCTATTGTGGCGTCTACATTATACCAAGGTTTCTAACCACAGGTTGGTTAGGGGTTGAGGTCCATTCCATTAGAACTTGAACTTAATTGAGATCCGGGCTAATATAATACGGGTTTAGGAGCAGGTCGTCCTAGGTTCGTATCACCAAATATGAGGCAAAAGTTCCATGGAGGTCGAGGTCAAGATCGAGAAGGCCGTGGACGACCTAGAGAGGAGTTTGAAAAGGGAAATTTTGGAGATGATTTCTAAGAAGCAATGGATGAAATGTATGCTGTTCAAGAGAGGCTAGGTTGTAGGAGATACAAGAGAAGAAACAGATGATGATCTTGGAAATATCAAGGTAAACATTCCACCTTTCATGGGAAAAAGTGATCCGGAAGCTTACTTGGAATGGGAAGAATGAATGGAGATGATCTTTGATTGCCACAACTATTCGGAGGCTAAGAAGGCGAAGTTGGCAGCAATGGAGTTTGGACATCATGCACTCCAATAATGGACTAATAAGCAAAACACCCAAAGGAGAGTAGGTGATGAATTGATCACTACATGTCGACAAATGAAAAGAGTCATTAAGAAGCAATTTGTACCATCACACTATCATAGGTTACTGCATCAAAGACTTCAATATTTATCACAAGGATATAGGTCTGTGGACGATTATTACAAGGAGATGTAGATGCTCATGATGAGATTGAGCATGAATGAAGGTAGAGAAGGAACCATGGTGAGATTTTTAGGCGGTTTGAATTGTGAGATAGCCAATCAACTAGAATTGCAACAACATGTGGAATTGGAGGAGGTGTTGCATGTGGCTATTAAATTAGAGCATCAATTCAAGAGGAGGGGTGTAAGCTCATGGTTTGGAGGTGTTTCCAACAGCGGATGGTCAAATCCAAGTGTTTGGAGAAGTAATTCTACATTTGAAGCAAGACAGAAGGAGAAAGTTGGAGAAGAAATTTCAAATCAGCCAAAAAGATATGCTAGAACCTAATCTGTCCAAGCACACAAAATTAAAGGTACATCTGATCCTAAACCTTCAAGATCTAGAGAAATTATTATTTTTAAGTGCCAGGGACAAGGATACATTGCCAATCAATATCCGAATAGAAGAATCATGGTGTTAAAGGGTAATGGTGAGCTAGAATCAGAAAGTGAGGAAAGTGGAGATGAAACCAAGCAAGGAGAGGAAGAATTGAGGATGAAGCCGAAACCTTGCATGCATCCAATGTCAAATTAAACTTGGTTTCTAGGAGAGTGCTGGCTGTATACAAGGATGAGGATCATGTTCAAAGAGAAAACATCTTCCACACCTGATATGAAATCCAAGAAAAGATTTGTAGTATGATAATTGATATTGGAAGTTGTACAAATGTAATTAGTAAAATTGTGGTTGATAAATTGGGATTAACAACTATTAAACATCCAGAACCATATAGATTATAATGGCTTAATGATAGTGGTGAGATGAAAGTGAACAAACAAGCTAACGAAAATTTAGCGTTGATAAATATGTGAAATATTTGGATGTTGTTTTGTGTGATGTTGTGCCTATGCATGCCAGACATATCCTATTAGGTAAACCATGACAATTTGATGAAGATGCTATTCATTATAGTCAAGAGAATTGTATTACTTTTAGATTTAAAGGTAAAAAAGTCAAACTGGAACCATTAACTCCTAAGGAGGTGTATAGAGATCAACTACAAATACAACAAAGGAGGGAGGCTAAAAAGCTCAAGGAGAAAGCTAGTATGGCACCTACGGCTTCACCATCTATCTAAGTGGGTAAGTTTGAGTTTGCTATCCAAGGTAAGTCCTCAAAAGCCCAAGTTGAGTGGAAAAATTATAATAAAACCAAGAGTGAGTAATTTAGTGCAAAAGCCGAGAGTGATGTAAAACCTATTGAATCCGTGAGTGAAAAACGAAAAGAAAGAAACGAGAGGAAAAATAAAAAATTTATCTTAGTTTTGGGGATGTTAATAAAGCCATCTTGAGTAAGAAACCATTGCTGGTCATGAATTATAAAGATGCTTATCTAAATATGCTTTTGTTGTGTAGAAATTTATCCGCCTTGTTAAGAGCTTTACTTTGTGGAAATTTGAAATTTTGGAAGAGATTATTTGCTAACTTTAAAAAATGTAATTTTTACTAGAATTAGCATGTATTTCTAGATGTTTTTGTGTTAGTTTTTGATTCAAGATATTTGGTTTTGTTGCACCAAAGAAAGGAGAGGTTTCTAGAACAAAGAAAGTCAGACCTTATGCCGCATGGGGATGGACCTTTTTAAGTTTTGGAACGGATCAATGAACATGCTTACAAACTTGACTTACTGGGGATGGACCTTTTCAAGTTTTTGACTTATCTCTTTTTGCTACAGGTGATGACTTTGATTTGAGGACAAATCATTTTCAAGAGGAAGGGAATGATGAGAATCCGCCCATACCCGCACAACCGATACGGATGAAGGCTAGGATGACCACTAGAGCTCAAGCCAAGAGGTTTAAGGACAACCTGGGAGCATTTATACAGGGAGTAGTTAATTCTCAAAAGAGCTTGTCTGTATCCAAAGATACAAAGCTTGTTCTAAGCATCTAAGTGTTGGAAGCCGATACGGACCCAGGTAGCTGTTTTCATGCAAATTTGGAATCTAGGCAGCAAGGAATGGTTTCAAAACTTCATGAACTAATGAATATCATTAAGAGGATATGGAATCTAGCCAAGGCATAATCAAAAGCATCTAAAAAGGACTTGTATGGACAGCATCTCAATTTGGCCAAGAATATGTTGTTAAGCCACTGGCTTTGACTTTTCTTCTTGTTTGACTTTAGAAGGCAATGTGTGGGAATCATTATTAATCATATTTGGTATCCTACATGGCATATGAAAGTTGATTTGGAGCCTAAACAAGCTGGAGATTGGTCAAAGATACCTCAGTAGTCAAACTAGTCAACTAGTTTCCTAATTTGATTTTGACTTTTTGTTTTAGGAAATTAGTCTTTTATTTGGTTTCTATTTATTTTTTTGCTGGAAAAATTAACTTAGGAAAGCTATTATTTTATTATTTTCATTGTAAATCAATTAATTCCTAATTTAAAATGAAGAAGTTGATTAATCCAAATTAGATTAGGAAATGAGGTGAATTTCGGCCAAGCTAGGTTTCCTACTCTTTGGTGGTCAGTTTTACCTATATAATTAGGGTTTTATTTTGTAACTTTCCATCCTATTTAAAGGCTTATTTTATCAATAATATACAGTACATTATTCATATAGAAAATTATTTGTGAGATTTAATTCTCGTTGTTCTCTTTGAACACCTAAAATACCATTAGTGAATGAGTGTTTTAGTTTGACTTATCAATAGGATATCATCACCTATTGTGGTGCTTTTATTATACCAAGGTTTCTAATCACACGTTGGTTAGGGGTTAAGGTGACCATTAGAACTTGAACATAATTAGATCCGGGCTAATATAATACGGGTTTAGGCGCAGGTCATTCTAGGTTTGTATCATAAAGGCTTATTTTCTTAATAGTAGACAGATCATTATGCATTCAGAAAAATACCTGTGAGAAATATTTCTCTTTGTTTTTCTAGAACACCTAGAACACTAAATGGAGAATGAGAGTCCTAGCTTAACTTATCAATAGGACAATCCATAACCTATTATGACATCTTCATTTTATGCTAAAGTTTCTAATCACAGGTTGATCAAGGGGTAAGGTGGTCATTAAAGTGTGAAATTAATTTCGATCTGGGCTCATTTAATACGGATTTAAGAGCAAATCGACCTAGGTTCATGTCAAAAGGTTGATGAAAGATTCTGCATACAAAGATGAGGATGAAATTCAATGCCGAATTAAACTTGGTTTCTAGGAGAGTACTTGCTGCATACAAAGATGAGGATGAAAATAAAAGAGAGAACATCTTCCACAACCGATGTGAAATTCAAGGTAAGATTTGTAGTATGATTATTGATAGTGGAAGTTGTACAAATGTAATTAGTAATCTTGTAGTTGATAAATTAGGCTTAACCACTATTAAACATCCAGAACCTTATAGATTACAATGGCTTAATGATAGTGGTGAAATAAAACTGAATAAACAAGACAAGGTAGAATTTAACATAGATAAATATGTGGATGTTGTTTTGTGCGATGTTGTGCCTATGTATGCCGAACATATTCTATTAGGTAGACCATGGCAATTTGATAAAGATGCTACTCATTTTGGCCGAGAGAATTGTATTGTTTTTAGATTCAAAGGCAAGAAGGTCAAGCTTGAGCCATTAACTCCAAAGAAAGTATATAGAGACTAATTACAAATCCAACAAAGGAGGTGATACGAATCCGCCCGAACCCGTACAACCGACAATCCGCTAGGGTGCCGATCCGTTACGGATGAAGGTGGGACCAATCACTAGAGCACAAGCCAAGAAGTTCAAGGATAACCTTGCTGTGCTTATTCAAAGGATAAATCATAATCAAGAAGGAATGATAATGACCAAAGAACCAAGACCTGTTTTGCTGATACAAGCGCTGGAGACTGGTACACACCCGGGTGACGGTTTTGGTACATTTTTGGAGTCCGGGAAGCATGAAATGGTTCCAATGCTTTATGGGTTCAACACATATGCCTAATAGGTCATGGAATCAAGTTAAATCAGCCTCAAATGCAATCAAAAAGGGATTGTACGGACAGCATCAACAATTTGGCCGAATTTGCTGTACTGCTTGTTGGCTTTACTGTATTTTACTGTATTAGCCTTTTCTTATTTTTCCAAGCATGGGCAACGTGTGGGACTTCCTATTCAGCTTATTTGGCATCTAAAAAGCAGCTAGAAGCTGATTTGGAGCTCAAAGAGGTCAAACATTGATCAAAGTCAACTTGATCGAAAGGCTAGCATTTTTAGTTTCCTAATTTATTTTTACTTTTTGTTTTAGGAAACTACCATTACTTTTTGGCTTTTGTTTATTTATTTTCTGTAAAAATAACTGTAGGAAGGTTTTTATTTTATTCTTTCAATTGTAAATTAATTAATTCCTAATTTAATATAAAGGAATTAATTAATTAAACTTAGATTAGGAAAGGAAGTATAGTTTCGGCCAATTAGGTTTCTTTATGTGTGGTGGCCGGTTTTCTTTATGTTCTAGGGTTTTTAAGTTGTCTTTTCAAAGCCTATATAAAGGCTTAGTTATCATTAAGAATACAACTTTGATTTGATTAAGAAAATATTTGTGAGATTAATTATCTCTTTGTTCTTTGAGAACACTTAAAACACCATTAGAGAATTGGTTGTTTTAGCTTGACTTATCAATAGGTTTTCCATCCCCTATTGTGGTGTCTACATTATACCAAGGTTTCTAACCACAGGTTGGTTAGGGGTTGAGGTCCATTCCATTAGAACTTGAACTTAATTGAAATCCGGGCTAATATAATACGGGTTTAAGAGTAGGTCGTCCTAGGTTTGTATCATTTGGTATCAGAGCTAAATTTTGTTCAGGTTTGATCTATCTTTATTTGTTTTATTTGTTTTTGTGTTATTCTGCAATTTTAGCATTAGGTTAAGGTTGCATGTATCCCATACACGTTCTGCATCCTTAAAAAAAAAAAAAAATTCAATTCCTAATTGAATTAGGATTTCCTAGTTTTATCATATTTTTGTTTCCTACTTTCTTGGTTGTTTTTCATCATTGTTCTTGTTAATTTTGGTTATTGTTGATTTTTCTTTGCTGTTTTAGTCTTAAATATTTGCATTCATCTATTTAAAAAAAAAAAAAAAAGAGTTTGCGGCAACATTGAAAAAAAATAAAAAAAAAAACTGCACATTTGTGTTTAACTGGTGGTGCTTAATTGGAGGTCACGGTTTGGTGTTTGTTTAGGAGTTGGAATTGAAATTTTGGTAATTATTCTTGCTACTGCAGTTGTTTATGTTCTGTGAGTGAAAAAAAAAAAAGAAAAAAAGAAGAGGTAAAGCCGAATAAAAAAAAACTAGAAAAATATTTTGGGTTGTTGGAGTTTGATTTGTTTGCTGGAAATTTGTTGGAGCTGCTGGTTTTTTGATTATTTATTCAATATTTTAGTTTCTGGGGAATTATTTTTGCTGCTGGATATTTGGATTTTGGGTGCTTAAACTATTTGGATTAAAATTAGTTAAAGGATTTGATACAAAACTTGAATTACAAAGAACAACAAGCAACACTCTTCTATATTTTTGTGCTCTTTGATTCTTGTTTGTATTTGAATTTCATTTTCTAGAATTTTATTCTTGAACTCATAATATATTACCATCTGGTCTAGTTCTTCAAAATTCCAAAGTTTTCTCATTAATTTGTTTTATTTTGTCTAGAAAAACTAAAAATAGGTATTTTCATTCCGTTCGGTATTTGTTTATTTTTGCTTGTTGTTTTGTTGATAAGTTTAATTAAAACATACTAGTGATCTAATTGCTGTTTTGTGGGTGTTTTTAATTAGAACTTTGAGATAATTCATTGGGTGGAAAAAGGCAAGAGTGTGTGAGCTTAAAAGAGGGTAAAAGCCGAAACTAGTGTGCAAACACGAGTGTCGAGACCTTGTTTGAGTGAAACACGTAAGGGAGTGAATATTGTAAGGATTTATTTTATTTTTGCAGTATTTTACTAACATGGCAGATTCTAGAATAAGAAGAGGAGATCCACCCTTGAGGATCAATGAGGAAGAGGCCGTAGCATTCCATGGCGATGGCCAAGCTACCGGGAGTGGAGACCAAGTGGACATGAGAGCTGTTTTGGAGTCAATACAGAGGGTTAGTGCTCAAGTTGAGCATATGAATCAAAGAATGGGAAGCTAGAAGCCTCATAAGGAATGCCGAACACAAGAAATAGGCAAGAATTCCATGGAGGACGAGGTCGAGGACGAGGAGGTCGCAAGAGACCGAGAGAGGAATTTGATGAGGAGCCATTTGGTGGAGACTTTGAGGAAGGTATGGACGAAACTTTTGCTGTCCAAGATAGAGCTGGCCATGGAAGATATAGGAGGGAAGATACAGATGATGATTTGGGAAATATCAAGGTTAACATCCCACCTTTTATGGGTAAAAGTGATCCCAAAGCTTATTTGGAGTGGGAAGAGAAAATGGAGATGATTTTTGACTGCCAGAACTATTCGGAAGGTAAGAAGGTGAAGTTGGCAGCAATGGAGTTTGGACATTATGCACTCCAATGGTGGACCAATGGGTAAAATACCCGAAGGAGAGTTGGTGATGATTTAATCTCGACATGGCGTCAAATGAAAGGAGCCACGAGGAAACGGTTTGTGCCATCCCATGACCATAGGTTGCTGCATCAAAGGTTTCAATCTTTATCTCAACGAACTAGGTCCGTGGAGGATTATTACAAAGAGATGGAGATGCTCATGATGAGGTTGAATATGAATGAGGATAGGGAGGCAACAATGGCAAGATTCCTTGGAGGGTTGAACCGTGACATTGCCAACCAGCTTGAATTACAACAATACTTGGAATTGGAGGAGATGTTGCATGTAGCAATTAAGCTTGAGAACCAATTCAAGAGGTGGGGTGTTAGCACACGGTTTGGAGGAGTTTCTAGCAGTGGAAGGACAAGTTCAATTGGATGGAAAAACAATTCCACTTCTGAAAGCAAGCTGAAGGCGAAACTTGGTGAAGAAAATACCAACCGGCCGAGAAGAGAATTTAAAACTGAAACTGCCCAAGCCATTAAAGGTGAGGTAAAATCTGAACCTAAACCTCAAAAGTCAAGAGAAATTATTTGTTTCAAGTGCCAAGGAAGAGGACATATAGCCAGCCAATGCCCGAATAGAAGGATAATGGTAATTAAGGGTAATGGAGAGGTGGAATCCGAGAGTGAGGCTACTGAGGCTGAAATCGAACAAGAAGACGAAGGACTTGATGATGAGGCCGAACCATTAAACACATCAAATGTTGAGCTAAATTTGGTCTCAAGGAGGGTACTTACTGTTTACAAGGATGAAGAACAAATTCAACGAGAGAACATCTTCCACACTCATTGTGAAATACAAGGTAAAATTTGTAGCATGATTGTAGATAGTGGGAGTTGTACTAATCTAATAAGTAACCTTGTAGTTCATAAATTGGGCTTAAAAACAATAAAACATCCTGAACCATATAGATTACAATGGCTTAATGATAGTGGTGAGATGAAAGTAAATAAACAAGCCAAAGTAAAATTTAATATAGGTAGATATGAGGATGTAGTTTTATGTGATATTGTACCCATGATTGCTAGACATATACTATTAGGTAGGCCATGGCAATTTGATAAAGATGCTACTCATTTTGGTCGAGAAAATAGTATTGTTTTCAGGTTTAAAGGGAAAAAGGTCAAGCTGGAACCATTATCTCCTAAAGAGGTTCACAAAGACCAATTACGAATGCAACAAAGGGGAGAAGCCGAAAAGCTCAAGGAAAAAGCAAGTATGGCACCAACGGCTTCACCATTCTTTCAAGAAGGTAAGAATGAGGTTGTTGATCAAGGTAAGGTTTCTAAGACTCATATTGAGTGGAAAGATCAAGGAAAAACTGAAAGAGAGGGGAAAGAAAGTGGCAAACCCAAGAGCTTGGAGAAGGAAGGGAAATCTGAAGGTTTGCGCCAATCCAAAGGGGAAAAAGAAAAAGAAAGAAAAGAAAGGTCAAGTAGCAACTTTTATTTAAGTTTAAGGGATATTAATAAGGTTATTGAGAGTAAGAAATCATTGCTGGTCATGAATTTTAAAGATACTTATTTCAAGATGTTTTTGTTGCATAGAACTTTATCTTCATTGTGAAAAGCTTTACTTAGTGGAAATTTGAAAATTTGGGAAAGATTATTTGCTAATATTAAAAATTTTGATGAACTTGTATTTCTAGTATTTACTGTGATAGTATTTGACCCAGGAGATTGGTTTTGGTTTCAACCAAGGAAGGAGAGGATTCCCGAACAAAGAAAGTCCAAGCTTATGCCGCGAAGAGATGGATATTCTCAAGTTTTGGAAAGGATCAATGAGAATACAAAGTCCAAGCTTATGCCGCGAAGAGATGGATATTCTCAAGTTTTGGAAAGGATCAATGAGAATACTGACAAACTTGATTTACCGGGTGAGTATAGTGTTCATGCTACATTTAATGTTGCTGATTTATCTCCTTTTTCTGCAGGTGATGACTTTGATTTGAGGACAAATCCTTTTCAAGAGGAGGGGAATGATGCGAATCTGCCTGAACCCGTACAACCGACAACCCGCTGGGGTGCCGATCCGTTACGGATGAAGGTGGGACCAATCACTAGAGCACAAGCCAAGAAGTTCAAGGATAACCTTGCTGTGCTTATTCAAAGGATAAATCATAATCAAGAAGGAATGATCATGACCAAAGAACCAAGACCTATTTTGCTGATACAAGCGCTGGAGACTGGTACGAACCTAGGTGACGGTTTTGGTACATTTTTGGAGTCCGGGAAGCATGAACTGGTTCCAATGATTTATGGGTTCAATACATATGCCTAATAGGTCATGGAATCAAGTTAAATCAGCCTCAAATAAAATCTAAAAGGGCTTGTACGGACAGCATCAACAATTTGGCCGAATTGGCTATATTGCTTGCCGGCTTTACTGTATTTTACTATATTAGGCTTTTCTTATTTTTCCAATCATGGGAAACGTGTGGGACTTCATATTCAGCTTATTTGGCATCCTAAAAAGCATCTAGAAGCTGATTTGGAGCTCAAAGAGGTCAAACATTGATCAAAGTCAACTTGATCGAAAGGCTAGCATTTTTAGTTTCCTAATTTGTTTTTATTTTTTGTTTTAGGAAACTACCATTACTTTTTGGCTTTTATTTATTTATTTTCTGTAAAAATAACTTTAGGAAGGTTTTTATTTTATTCTTTCCATTGTAAATTAATTAATTCCTAATTTAATATAAAGGAATTAATTAATCAAACTTAGATTAGGAAAGGAGGTATAGTTTCGACCAACTAGGTTTCTTTATGTGTGGTGGCCAGTTTTCTTTATGTTCTAGGGTTTTTAAGTTGACTTTTCAAAGCCTATTTAAAGGCTTAGTTATCAATAAGAATACAACTTTGATTTGATTAAGAAAATACTTGTGGGATTAATTATCTTTTTGTTCTTTGAGAACACCTAAAACACCATTAGAGAATTGGTTGTTTTAGCTTGACTTATCAATAGGTTTTCCATCCCCTATTGTGGCATCTACATTATAGCAAAGTTTCTAGCCACAGGTTGGTTAGGGGTTGAGGTCCATTCCATTAGAACTTGAACTTATTTGAGATCCGGGCTAATATAATACGGATTTAGGAGGAGGTTGTCCTAGGTTCTCATTAGGAGGGAGGCCGAAACACTTAAGAAGAGGGCTAATAGGGCATTAACGGCTTCACCATCCATCCAAGAAGGTAAGTCTAAGCTTGCTATCCAAGGTAAGCATTTTAAACACAAATTGAGTGGAAAAACCATGAGAAGGCCGAAAACGGGGTGAGAAGAATGGAGAAACCCGAGAAAAATGGTGAGAAAATCGAGAGGGAGGAAAAATATGTGGTGGCCAAGAGAGAGAAAGGAAAAGAAAGGAAAGAAAGAAAATGTAAAAATTTTTATTTGAGTTTTGGGGATGTTAATAAGGGCTATCTTAGGTAAGAAACGATTGTTGTTTATGAATTATAAAGATGCTAATTTAAAAATTCTTTTGTTGTATAGAACTTTATCTGCATTACTAAAAGCTTTACTTAGTGGAAATTTGAGAATTTGGGAGATATTATTCGCTAATATTAAAAAGTGTGATGAATTTGTATTTTTCTAGTATTTGTTGTGATAGTACTTGACCCAGCAGATTTGGTTTTGTTGCACTCAAGAAAGGAGAGGTTCCCCGAAGAAAAAAAAAAAAGTCCAAGCTTATGCCGCATGTGGACGGATCTTTTCAAGTTTTGAAGCCGAATAACAAGAATGCCTACAAGCTTGATTTACTGGATGAGTATAACATGAGTGCTTCATTTAATGTTGCTGCTTTGTTCCCTTTTGCTATAGGTGATGATCTAGATTTGAGGACAAATCATTTTCAAGAGGAGGGGAATGATGTGATTACGCCCGAGACCGCTCAAGCGATAACCCACTGGGGTGCTAACCCGACAGAGATAAAGACCGGGCCAATCACAAGAGCTCAAATTAAGAGATTTAAGGACAACCTGAGAGAATTTATACAGGGGGTAATCAAGTCTCAACAGAGCTTTTCCATACTAGAAGATACAAAGCCTATTCTAAGCATCCAAGTGGTGGAAGTCGATACGGACCTGGGTAGCAATTTTGGTGCAAATATGGACACCGAGCAGTATGAAATGGTTCCAACACTTTATGGATTCAATACATATGTCTAAGAGGATATGGAATCAACTCAATCCACCTTCAAAGGCATTCGAAAAGAGGTTGTATGGACAGCTTCAAATTTGGCTTGTTTTTATTGTATTTTGTGCTGGCTTTACTGTATTTTGCTAAGTTGATTTTTTCTCTTTCTTCCAAGCAAGGGAAATATGTGGGACTTCATGGTCAACTTATTTTTCATCCTAAAAAGAATATTGAAGTTGATTTGGAGCTCAAATTGATCAAATAATTGTCAGGGTCAAGGTGACCATTAGAACTTGAACATAATTAGATCCAGGCTAATATAATATGGGTTTAGGAGCAGGTCGTCCTTGGTTCGTATCAATGTCAAGCTTACCTAGCAAGTCCAGGAAACTTAAACAAGATGACACAAGAAATGGAGGAAGTGAAATTGGTATAAGTGTTCACTAATATCTTTCATACAGATTTACCAGAATTACCACTACATCGAGAAATGCAATTTGCAATAAATTTGGAACTTGGAACTACACGGATATTATAGACTCCTTATAAAATGGAGCAACTATAAACGTTGTTGGACAATAAGTTCATTAGGCCACATGTATCACCTTGGAAAGCACATGTTTTATTTGCAAAGAAGAAAGTTTAATATATTTATATCAATTATCGTGAGCTAAATGACATAACTATCAAAAATAGATACCCTTTGTAAGGATTAAGGACTTGTTTAACTAACTACAAGAAGCAAGTGTATTTTCAAAAATAGACCTACAATCTAGTTACCATCTACTAAAGATTAAGGATGAAGATATTCTTAAGAGTTCTTTTAGAACAAGGTATGGACATTATGAGCTTTTAGTCATACATTTTGCTCTTTCTAATGCCTTTACAGTGTTCATGGACTTGATGAATGGAGCGTTTGAGGATTCCTTAGACAAGTTCATGATCATGTTTATTGATGATATTTTGGTATACTCAAAAAACGAGCAGGAGCATGAGTAATACTTAAGAATGGTATTGTTGAGATTAAGGAAGAAGTAAATTTACATAAAGAGTAAGAAATGTGGATTTTGACTCAATACAATAGCATTTATTAGAAATGTTGTATCAAAGGAAGGAATATAAGTTGATCCAAGTAATGTTATTTCTGTGAAAGACTGTAGAATGTCATTTACTGTGGGTGAAGTACGAAGTTTCCTTGGACTTACTAATTACTTCAAGAGGTTTGTAGAGGGTTGTGCAAGGATCATTTTGCCATTAACATAATTGTTAACAAAGAATGTTCAATTTCATCGGACAAAGGCTCATGATAAAAGTTTTCAAAAACTTTAGAAAAGGTTGGTTACTTCTATTGTGCTCAGCATACCAAAAAATAACAATAAATTTGTCATTTATAGTAATGCTTATGGCATTGGAATTGGATCCGTGCTTATGTAGAATGATAAGGTGGTTTCATATGCATCATGCAATTGAAGCCTTATTAACACAACTTTCCCACACATGACTCGAGTTAGCAACAGTGGTGTTTGCATTAAAGATATGGAGGCACTATTGTATGGAGTTAAGTTAAGATATACACTAACCATAAGAGTTTGAAGTACCTTTTTCACTTAGAAGAAGCTTAATATGAGGCAAAGAAGATGGCTAGAATTAATAAAGGCTTATGATTGTGAAATCAATTATCATCCTGGAAAAAGATAATGTAGTTGCTGATGCTTTAAGCCGAAAGCATGTGGGATACAATGCTAGTCTCATAACAAGTGAAAGGAAGATACGAGATGATTTAAAGAAGATGGATACTAAAATATTGGTTAATCGGCGAATCTTAGTTCTTGGAACTCTTAAGGATTCAATCCACCATCATGGAGAAGATCAGGTTAGAGCGAACTCGAGATTAAAATCTAACCAATATAAAGGACAAGTTTATTTAATGGTCAAGGCCAAAGTACAACATTTGTGGGGATGGTCATTAAGATTTGGAGAAACGATATGTGTTTTAAAAGATAAGGTGTTAAAACATGAGATCATGATTAAGGTTCACTATTCACCATACTCAATCCATCCTAGAAGTATTGAGATTGATAAAGATTTAAGAAGCTATAATAGTGGAATAACATGAGGAACAAGATTGCAAATTTTGTCAAGCAATGCATTACATGTCAGCAAGTGAAGGCTGAACATCAGAAGCCATCAGCACTATATAAGCCATTAATGATTCCGCAATGAAAGTATGAACATATTAGTATGGATTTTGTAGTAGGTTGGCCACCAACATAGAAAGGTATAAATGTTATTTGGGTAGCTGTGGATCAACTTGAAAATTCAACTCATTTTGTACCATAAAAAAAATAAAACAAAAAATAAAAAAACTTACTTAATGGATCAACTAGCACGATTATATTGGAAAGAGACAGTGAGACTTCATGGCATACCTGTGTCCATTGAGTAAGATAGAGATCCTCATTTCATTTCAACATTATGGAAAAGTTTACATGAAGCAATGGGAACAAAGCTTAGGTTTAGTATCGCTTTCCATCCACAAATTGATGATCAACCTAAGAGAACCATATGAACTTTAAAGTATATGGTAAGAGCTTGTATGTTAGATTTTAAGGGCTCTTTAGAAAAGTCTATGCCACTGGTGGAAATTGCCTACAATAATAGTTATCATGCGACTATTGGTATGGCAACATATGAAGGACTTTATGGAAGGAAGTGTAGATCGCTTATACATTGGGTTGAGATAGACAAGCGAAAGCTACTTGGACATGAGATTTTACATCAAACTTAAGATATGATACCCAAGATCAACGCAAAAATTAAATTTGCTCGAGATCGACAAAAGAGTTATACTATAATTGAAGAAAGCATTTGGAGTTTATGGTAGGTGATAAGGTGTTTTCAAAGGTCGCATCAATGAAAGGATTAATGAGATTTGGAAAGAAGGGAAATTGAGTCTGTGTTTCATACCTTTCAAAATTTTAGAAAGAATTGGCAACTTAGTGTATCATTTGGCCTTATCTTCCGAACTGTCTGGTGTGCATGATGTATTTTTTGTGTCAATATTGACAAAGTATGTGTATGATCCTACACATGTTATGAATTATAAACCTCTTAAGATTCAAGAGGATTTCATTTATAAAGAAAACGGTATGAAGGTACTACATCATAGAATTCAAGAACTTCATACTAAAAAAATACTATTTGTAACACCCTATACCAAAAATACACAAGTTTGACCAAGTTTGACTAAGTTTGACTAAGTGAACAATATGTGGGTTCAAGTTAACTTTTTCAATGGGCAACATTTTTTCTTTGACTGAGGTACCATTTTGTAGATCTCATCGATATGAATTCATAGACTGGCATTACGCCAAATTCCGAGTTATGGAAAAAAAGTTATGGTTTTGAGAAATTTTAGGCATAAGTTTTATATCAGTGTCCAAACTAGTCCCCAGTTTTTGTTTGCTAATGACCCAAGGCTCTATATAAGCCTCAGTAAGCATATCAAACAGGAAACCAATTTCTAGAATGCCCATTTCATCCCCAAAACTCGAGAAATTTCTCCTCCAAACTCGTGGGTTTGAACTGGGTCATTTCGACCCGTTTAACGGTGAACGTGGTCACCACTGTTTTTGCCCATTCCAGCCACCAGGCTGTTACACAAGCCATCCAGGGAGGAAGAACACGTTGAGGAGAACTTGGCTGTGAACTTTCACAGCGAAGATCTGGCCGGAGAAGGTTGCAGCGGCTGGCGAGGTGGGTTGCCGAATTTTTGTATTTTTTGGCCATTTTAGGCCAACCCACAGACCTTTCCCATCATTTTTTGGATCCTCTGAACTCATTTCCGTGGTTATTTGTCTCATATTCCTCACCGTTTAAGAGATACGACAACGGGAAGTTTGGCCGAAGCTTTACTCATCTTTTTCGACCACCAAAGGAGCCTTTGGATCGAGGTGTGCATACTGCTGGGTTCCTTGTGTCTTGGGCTTTTCATGCATATAAATTTTGTGGATTTTGGAAGTTGTTTGATAATTTTTCCATTTTTGGATCAATTAGTTAATTATCGGATAAACTGGGACTATGTTTGGACAAAATTGGTCAAATTGGTTAAAATTGGAGTTGGATTAGTGAAATTAGATATTATTAGGACCTATTTGGAGGTTTAATTTCAAAAGATTAGGCTTTGGGTGAAAATCCTCAATTTTGGGTATCAGGTCCTAAGGACACATGGTGTAAATGGACTGTTTGGTGTCCAATTTATGTAATTTTATGGTACTAAAAATTAATCTAAGACATTTGGGTGGTACAAATGTCTCTGGTTTAGTTATTTGGAGTCTGAAGAATATTTTATTATATTATAGGCACTCGAGTTGAGCTTGGAGATGATCCTACAGAGGAGCAGGAGTGAGCATTTACAGTACTATGAGTGGTTATTATTTTTAAAAATGTTTTAGGTATATAGAATAATATATATGTGTGTTTTGGATATTTTATGCATATATAAATTTATTGAAATGGTTGCTTTATGCATATAAAATATATGCTTTCACTTACATGAGTTGTCATTTTATGCGGATTTTAATAAGATTTTTAATGATTTCTGATTTTTATGAGTTCATAGTGAACTTGTGAATTATGTAATTATATATCCTGGCATTTGAGTTGAGATTTGAAATCATTTTGGAAAATGATAAAAATGATTGATTTGAGAAAGTAGATTGTAAACTTTATGATTTTAAGCATGTTCAAGTATATCAAAATTTTATATGCTTAAAATTGATTTATGGTGAATATATTTCATTGTGGTATTTTCGGTTTTAGTACAAAATGATGATTTGAAAATTTTGAAATACTTAAATAAGCAGATAAATTTGGAATTAAATAAGCACTTATGATACAGTATTGTTCGGAAAGTATTTGAAATATTACAAGATTGTTTTAAGGATACTGTATCGGTTATTTTTAATTGATGTACCCTATAGTACCTGAGCTTTAATTCAGTATTATATTATAGCGCGCTGGGTTTACCATGGTGCCGTGAGGTTAGTCCCATCCAATGGTTTATTAATGTCATGGACCGTGAGGTCAGATTTGTACGACAGTTTATTATTATTACCATGGCATCATGAGGTTGGTATCATCCAATGGTTTATAATTGCCACGGACCGTGAGGTTGGGTGCGATGGTTATTTATTATTTCCACGAAACCTTTCATATATTAAGGGTCATAAGGTGGGTGTATCCCATGGTTTGCAGATTAGTACATTGTATAATATATTGTTGATTTGCAAATATTATGGTTTTTTCTATATTTTCATATTTATCTTGTGGAACTGTGTTTGTAAGATTTTATGCTCATAATTTACATCATGTTTGCGGTATTTTGTAATATTGTATTGTTCATTCATTTTATACCTTTGAGAATTGAATTTTTATGATATTAAAGTGAAATACAAGTTTGGGTTTTGTGAAATGATTTTTAAACGGGGAACCTTTCAAAAGAGCGGAAAGAGAGGTCTTGAGAGAAAGATTTTTACGGAAATAAATTATTATTATTTTTTTATATTATACTATGCCACTCACTGAGATTCCCTTATCTCACATTTTATTATTTTAAATTTATTCCCCTAGGCCCAGGCAACTAGTAGCAGTTTACCTCAAGCACAGCTTATTGCTTTGTTCCTTCCACGACAGCAACTGTATTTATCCTTTCTTTATTTATTGTTATCTTCTGGATTTATCTATTACTTGTTTGTACTTCCAGACTTCGTTGACACTCTTAGAATGATCTGAATTTAAATATGGGACTCAGTAGAGACCATGGTACTTATGTGGGTAGTTATGGCCTGTGGTACAGTAGGCCGGTTGTGGACTTTATGCTGTTGTGGATTTATTTTTATATTTATATATATTGAATTATTATTGATAATGCTTGTGATTGATTGTCTATGTTTTAAGTGAGGTTCCATTGGATGTCCTCCAAGGATTTTCCAATAGGATTTCACCAAGCGGGACCACCCAAGAGATCCTGGGAGGATTCCCAGGGCGGATCCCATCACTATTAGTGAAGATCTTGTAGAGGAATCACGTAGCGAAGAAGTAATTTGGGAGCAAGAAGATCAAATGAGGACAAATTATCCCAAATTTTTCAAAGAATCTATTCAAGGATGAAATTTATTTTTAGGGGGGAGAATTGTAAGACTCATCATCCTTATAGTTTTGAAAATAAGAATCATTAAATGTTTTCAAATTTATTCAGTATTAATTACTAAAATTAAGGTTTTGTGTGTGATTATGTATAAAGATGGTTTTCCATAATCTATTTGACAAATAATAAGGGTATAATGATAGTCTTGCCTTTTTTATTTGATTATTTGTTAAATATTTTTGTAGGTAATTAGGCTTCTCAAGGTATAAAGGAATGCTAAATGGCTCTCTATGATATGTAGATTGATGAATTGACTGTTAAGTAAGCACTAAGGGTAATGTAGGGTTAAGCCCATGTAGATGGGTTTAATTTTCACTAGAAGGCTATAGGAAAAATTATATAACCCAAAGTTATGGACAAAAAATCCCAGAAATCAGCTTTCTAAAGAATTTTAGTGATTAATTTTTTGAGTTTTCTAAAGAAAGTTATAAAGGTTTTAGTTAGCATATGTTTGCATTGATGGATCTACCCGATTTGGATAGGTTTAGAAGTTGGATATGGTTTCCAATGGCCCATGGGTGTGTGGGTATTAAGGTGGAAAATTTTTGGATGGAATAGGATCTTTGGTTTCAGCTTTTATTTATTTAAATAAGATGAAATAATAAATAGGGAATATTTATTATTTTCTTTGAATTATTTTTTCCTAATATAATTGATTTAGCTTTCTAGAAAACCTAAAGAGTATCTAAGTTCATGATAGTGTTCTTTCTTATTATTGTAACACAACTTATAAAGGAAGAGAGAAGAGAAATAAAAAGAAAACAATGACAGTTTCTCTTGTTGGTGTTTGGTGTGGTTTTAGATTCACTTGGCCAAGAGTGTTGTATATAAGATATTAGTCTGGTGCACAACCCTTAATCCAATTTTTGGTTTGGTGTTTACGTGATTTTTGTGTTTGTTTATGATATGGTAATATTGAGGCTTGTTAGGGTTTTTGTTTGGAAGGAAGAAGAAGAAGATGAAGAAGGAGAGAAGATGCTAAGAGTAGGCCACACAAACTAGACAGCATAATTCATCATTTCATTTCATTCATTTGTTGGGATATTTGGAACTACGAAAGACTATCGCCATCAAGTCGGTAATGCTACCTTAACCTGATGGAAGGCTAGGATATATTTTTCCAAATTTCTTGAATTTTAAGATGTGGCATGGTGAAATATTAAGGATGAAATTTAGAGAAGACCAGGTCCAAAAGAATTGGATAAGGCCTCTAATTCATCTCAAACCCGTGGGCCAAACTGCTGGAAATCTCAGCAGTTATGCCGAATTACAACATGCATATCTTGGGCTTCCTAAGTACTTTTTGAGTTATTCTTTTTGCTATATTTTCCTTTACATGTCTATTACAACATATCAGAAAACCATAATCTGGTTCAAAGAACACAAAATTCGCTAGCCCCCACAATGTACCGATGTTTCTGGAAATATAATTTCCAGCACGTGGCCATTTTACAAAACAAAATCAATACTCAACAAAGAGACAATTCCTAAGCTAAATACAATAAAATATGGGCATT
Source organism: Ziziphus jujuba (assembly GCF_031755915.1). Taxonomy (NCBI): domain Eukaryota; kingdom Viridiplantae; phylum Streptophyta; class Magnoliopsida; order Rosales; family Rhamnaceae; genus Ziziphus; species Ziziphus jujuba. The sequence continues at coordinate 16,828,642 of NC_083386.1, read as the reverse complement.
CAAAAGACATTAAAAGGAACATAAAACATCGACATAAATATTGCTTTAAGACATTCAACAAAATATTTCTTGTGAAGAAAGAAAGATGGTGCAAACCTTGGTGGACTTTGGCTTGTACAAGGTGGCAAGATTACCACCTTGTCAACACTCCTCTTTGGTAATCTTGCTAGAAACATTAAGGAGAGTCCTCAATGCCTCAAATCTAATCTTTCCAAGTGGCTTTGTGAAAACATCCACAAGGTTCTCCTCCAAATTCACATACTCCAAAGAAACTTCTCCAAGATCTCCAATCTTACCGGAATACGTTTTGTTCTTCCATGTTGTATCAAGTTCTTGACTATGGAAATTGCTAAAGTGTTGTCACATTTAATGATGGTTGGACCTTCTTGGATATAACCAAGATCTCCTTTCAACTTCCTTAACCATATACATTGATTTGCACAAGTTGAGCAAGTAATGTATTGGGCTTCTGCGATACTTTGAGCCATTATGCTTTGCTTCTTTGCATTCCATGAGAAAGGACCACTCCCAGGTGAAAACAAGTAGCCCAAAGTACTCCTCATATCATCAATACAGCTGGGCCGATCACTATCTGAATAGCCAACAAGCTTTAACTCATCCTTTGCTTCATACCAAACTCCCTATTCGCTAGTGCCTTTAAGGTACCTAAGAACTCTTTCGGAACCTCTAAGATGAGTTTGGGTGGGTACTTACATGTATCTTGAAAGCAAACATACGTCATACATAATATCCATCCTAGATGAGCACATATAAAGCAAACTACCAATCAAGGATCGATAAAGAATAGGATTTACCTTTTTCTAGGAAGTCTAAACAAATACCCCATATCGTCTGGGAAGTATGAACAAAAACCTCATACCGTCTAAAATGAGTGCTTAAATTGGGAAAAGTATTGATGGAGTAACAAATTGGCTAGCACAATTTAGCGTACTAGTGATTATCACTAAAAAAAGATATTCTTAAATAGAAAGGAAAATTAAATGTTTCAAAAAAAGAAACGAAAAGAAAAATTGGAAAATAAGAAAAACTTTTGATACAGTGCTTTCAAATTCAAAAGAACAAATGTCGTAATGAAAGAATAAAGTGATAGAAGAGTCGTATGAAATAAATGATATGAGTTGAATGATGGAAACAAGAGAAGTTTTTAAAGAATGAAATCGCATGTTGACCATATTATTCATTGATATATGTTTTAAATTTTCTTTTCCATGATTATTATCCTATCTTTCTTTTCTTTTTTTTTCCTCTCTTCTTTCGGTTTTCACTTTCTAACCTTTAGGTTACAAGCTATGCAAGGATCTATCAATTCAAGTTGACGCATTAATCTACACATTAGAGTGATTACATGTCAAGTTGATGGTAATTCATACTTTATTCTTAATCTTTAATTAGCATATATTTATTCAATTGCAAGATATTGATTGCTAATATTAATTTCACACATAAGCTTTGGAAGAAGAAATTATATTGGATGGAAAATAAAATGTTGATTAGAATAATTTCTTCAAAACTATTTTTAAATTTATGATATATGCAATCCTTAAGGAAAATTGTCACATCGTTTAGCTTGGTTTTAAAAGATTTTAAAGTTTTGGAAAATTGCATTTAGTTTCTAGTCTTTTTGTTTGCTAGGGACTAACAAATCTTAATTTTAGATTCATTTTTAAGCATAAAATTTATCTATTTTATAATCTATTTACATGCATAATATTTGTTAGGATCTGAATATTCTGCAATTATTTGATAAGAAAAGCTATTAATTTACCATTTTCTCATTTTTTAATGAAAGAGATTACAACATCGAGGTTTAATTTTAAATTGGATTCTTTAAGAAAATTTAAGGATATATGCCGCCTATAGAGCTTAAATGGTTCATGTTTATAGAGATCAATTCTAGAATGATTTTTGTAAAGTTTGAAGATGCAGTTTAAAGATTTGAAGACAAATTCCCTACCGTTAACTCAAGGTCATTCTAGTTCTATGCTAAATTATGTGCAGCTATTACTTTTTTGAACATATCTTGAGCTATATGTGGAATCTTAAGGTGATTCAAATGAAGAATTTTCTTAATCCATTGATGATGATCTTTATAAAATCATATTGCATTTTGACTAGTCAGTCAACACCAATTAAATTTTGAATTTGGAGAAAACTACATAGTTTGGTATATTGTAGTTTTATGAGAAAATTATTTTTAAATGCCTTCACGGTTTCAGATGCTTATTATCATATATACTCAAAAGGCTAAAATATAAATCTAAATTTTTTGATTTATCTTTGAGTCAAATAAGCAGATTTGGGTGCCCAAAAGGTAGCTTAAGTGCAAGCTTACAAGAATGATCAGATTAGGAAAGTTCGTATGTAAATAAAGCTCCTAAAACTTTGGAGTATATATGGAAAGTTAAGGGGCCGCAGTGGTAACGAATTTTACACATTAAATTGATTATTAAAATATTAAAATTAATTCCTACTTATCTAGAGAAGTAGACCCTAGTTCATTGTCCAATTGGATTGAATTTTGGAAATGTAGTTGACTTGAAAAGGAGGCAAAAGACCTACTCTTACTTGCTTGGGATTTAAGGCTTCAATTCTTTATATAAAAGGCTTCGAATTTCAACCTTCTGACCATATGCATGATGTATCCTACACAATGAATATAATAGCTATCATGAAGTATTTTGGCTAGGATAAGAAGAACGAGTTGAAGATCAATCAAGGAGGTAGATGTGAGTCCCACATCGGTTGGAAAGGGGAACGAAGTATGGCTTATAAGCATGTGGATACCTTTCCCTTGTGGACGCGTTCCCATGAGGGAAATTAAAACCTTGGGGGGTAGGATTAGGCTCACCACCTAGCTTCCAAAGCGGACAATATCCTGGTTGGGCTTGGGATTTCCGAGCCAGTGGGACTGTTAGGCGAAGGGGTGGGACCCCTAACCATTAGAACGCATTTTAAACCCATGAGGGCTGGGTTGTAAGTGGATTCCTCAGTGCCAAAGTGAACAATATTCACATGCTGGTGGACTGGGGTATTACAGTTGGTATCAGAGCCAGTACCCGGATCTGTGTGCCAGCGAAGACGCTAGGTCCCAAAGGGGGTGGATTATGAAGTCCCATATAGGTTGGAAAGGGGAACAAAGCATGGCTTATAAATGTGTGGATACCTTTCCCTTGTGGGTGCATTCCCATGAGGGAAAGTAAAACCGTGAGGGGTAGGATTGGACTCACCACCTAGCTTCCAAATTGGACAATGTCCTCATTGGGCTTGGGAGGCTCGGGCCAGTGGGACTGTTAAGTGAAGTAACCATTAGAACACGTTTTCAACCGGTGAGGGTTGGGTTGTAAGAGGATTTCTCAGTGCCAAAGTGGACAATATACACATGTGGGTGGACTGGGCTGTTACAGTTGGTATCAAAGCCGGTACCCAAATGTATGTGCCAGCGAGGACGCTAGGCCCCAAGGGGGGTGGATTGTGAAGTCCTGCATCGGTTGGAAAGGGAAAAGAAGCATGGCTTATAAGCATGTGGATACCTTTCCCTTGTGGACGCGTTCCCATGAGGGAAAGTAAAACCGTGAATGGTAGGATTGGGCTCACCACCTAACTTCCAAAGCAGACAATATCTTGATTGGGCTTGGGAGGCCTGGGCCAGTAGGACTGTTGGGTGAAGGGGTGGGACCCCTAACCATTAGAACGCATTTTAAACTCGTGAGGGCTGGGTTGTAAGAGGATTCCTCAATGCCAGAGTGGATAATATTTAGATGCGGGTGGACTAGGTTGCTGCAGTTGGTATCAGAGCCGGTACCCGGATCTGTGTGCCAGCGAGGACGCTAGGCCCCAAATGAGGTGGATTATGAAGTCTCACATCAGTTGGAAAGGGGAACAAAGCATGGCTTATAAGCGTATGAATACCTTTCCCTTGTGGACGCGTTCCCATGAAGGAAATTAAAACCGTGAGGGGTAGGATTGGGCTCACCACCTAGCTTCCAAAACAGATAATATCCTGATTTGGCCAAGGAGGCCTGCGCCAGTGGGACTAGCAGGTGAAGGGACCCCTAACCATTAGAATGTGTTTTAAACCCATGAGAGCTAAATTGTAAAAGGATTCTTCAGTGCCAAAGCGGACAATATTCACATGCGGGTGGACTAGGCTGTTATATTTCTGAGCATAAGATCGTTAGCCATTCAAAACTTAGTCCTAGAGGATTGCTTTGATTGGCTTTCTTTTCTAATCTATTTTTTCTTGATTGTGAATCTTGGTTTTTATTTAGTTATGGATGTTGAATTTAGTTTCATAATAAATTGAACCTCATAGCTAATGCTATGATGAAACCATACTATGAACAATTTATTACTATTTTATTGACCTAGTATTTTTTATTCAATAAGTTATTGTGTGCTTAATGCTTTCTTATACCTATTGGTTTTGAATGATTTAGTATTATTGAGATACCGAAACATGAAGATTAATAGATTTACAATAATTTACTGAGTTTACAAAATTGAGGGATTGAGAGTTGAAAGTTTTTTATTCTATGTCATGATTGATAATTTACTTAGTTGAGGGACCAAGAGGTGAAAACTTTTGAACGTTTTGTATTCTATGTCATGATTGATAATTTACTTAGTTGAGGGACCAAGAGGTGAAAACTATGTACTTTATTTTCTTAATAAATCTCTTTGCAAGATTTTAATGAGGAATCGAGATGTGGAATTAAGTTTTGCAAATCAATTAAGAACTGAGATGTGAAGTTGATTACTTTTTATTGATTAAGTATGGTTAAGTAATTCTAGGTTAGTGAAATATGCATACTAGTAATTAAATTGGATTAGTTAGTGGTATATTTTATTCTTTAGCATCTATAATTGTTTAATTACATCCTTACTCATGTTTCCTAGTTGTTAGTTCTTTCAAATGGCTTTCTTAATATTTGTTTTTAATTTCCTTTTGTCATAATTGCCTACAACACATTGACTGCTTTCTAATTTAATCAATATAACAATAAAATTAAATTAATCCCCGATTCCCTTGTGTACGATTCTTGGCTACTCATGCTAGCCTTTACTACTTGATTCATATACTTGCAAGTTAAGAAAAGTCTCAACAATTACCTTTATGTTGCTCAATCATATCTTTGATAAACTAAAAATCCTCATCACAATATGCTTTTAAGTTTTTTGAGCTTGATTTTTAGCCAAAATGACTGCAATTTGGTTATCGCAATTGACATCAACTTAATGCTAATCAATATTGATGTGAATAGACTCAACTCATAAGTAATCAAGTAATAAAGTGGCTAGTATGAGTAGCTAAGTATCGTACCCCAAAGAATAGTGAATTCATTTATTATGTTGTTGTATTGATTAAATTAGAAAGCAAAATCATTGCAAACAAATATAACAAAACGAATAATAATAAAAAGTAACTAAAAATAAAAAAATTTGAAAGCAAAGAGAACAATTGTAGAAGGAATAATCCATGATAACAAGCATGCATATATGGAATTTAGTTCAAAAGTTCACCATACCTAATCCAAATATTTCTAAGAATAGCTTTATCATAAACCTAGAAGCAATTACAAAGGAAACTAGTACCTTTCACATACTAATTTAAACTTATTAAGACCTAAATTATGCAATTCCATTGAGAACAATATTAGGCTTACAATATGACAAAATCATAAAATTCTCCATGTAATTCATCAAATTTATATACTATATAACGTAGTTTCACATAGAATTATGAAACATAAATCAATTATTTCAAGAGGTTGAGAATAAAGCTTTAATAACATTGTTGAATTGTAAACTTTATTAATCAATAAATAAAATTCCAATCATAAATTCAAAATCCTAGTACAAGTAATTTCACTACATCCCTTCAAATTTGGCCTAAATACACATAGCCACCTTCATTTTCAAAATTCATCACTGAACCCCATAAGTCAGTTGTTATTGGTTAGATTAAATGGTGGAAGAGTATAAATGTCATTGTACATATGTTATTTGATTTTAATCGTTTTTTTAAAACCCTGATGTTTAAGGAACATGAATTACCTTTATACCCTTCATTCCCATTTCCTCATAAAAAAATTATTCTGACAGGAGAATTCCATGGAGAAGGACAACCTTTCTTCTATACCATTAGACCAAAAGCCTCAATTTCATTACTCATTTCCTCCCTATTCTCTATTTTTAAGTCATTAACAATAAAGATACTCGAAGACACTACCTTTTCCATAGAAGATTAAAGTTTATTATTTATATTTCTGCATATCATGATGTAAGATTTGGATGTTGGTCCTTTTAAACATCTTTCTTTCTTTTCTTCTTTAACTTAATTTTCTCTCACCGTTGAAGAAACGCACTTGAAGTTTCATGCTATTGAAACAAATTTAACATGTGGCCATAAATATTTGTTCATTTTATTGTAAAGATTGTTTATCTTCCTCTTACTTAATAAAAATCAAGAAAATGAGTTGGAAATAGGCAAATATGGGAGAACAAATTTGGTACGTTACACTTTCTTTCTTCTTCTTTTTATTTTATTTTAATTTTTTTGTTGGATCATGTTCGATTTCTAAAGATTGAGAGAGTTTAGGAGAAAATTATCGTCTTCTTCTTTATTTGGTTGCAACTTAATTGGAAAAAAATAATAAAAATAAAAGTATAAAACGATTTTCAAATACATTGTTAAAGAAAAATATAAATAAAATAAAAATCCACATTTCATCAGTTTAAGCTTATGGGATCAGTGGTATTTCAACATGGTATCAGAGCTAGAAATCCAAGAGGTCCTGAGTTCAAAACTTAACATCTCCATCCAAAATGAAAAAACAAATATAAGGACCCTGAAAGAAGCCCAAAAAAGGTGGGTTTACATTTGAGGGGGAGTGTTATAGAAAAATATAAATCAAATGATAGCCCCAAAACTCAACATCTCCATCCAAAATAAAAAACAAATGTAAGGACCCTGAAAGAAGTCCAAAAAAGACAGGTGTACATTTGAGGGGAAGTGTCAGAGAAAAATACAAATGAAAGTCCATCTTCCATCAGCTTAAGTTCTTAGAATCAGTGGTATTTCAACATACACAAACATCCAATACTGTTTCTCAATTGATAATTTCTTTTTTGGTTGAACGTTTCATACTAATTAAGAAAAAAAAAAAATGAAGCAAAGTTAGTAAATTAGGTTGTCTGTTTATACATTAAATTTTATATAATTTAAGATTAAAAACAATAGTCTTCCATACTTCAGTTTTCTTCCTATTCACTCTTTATATATATATATATATATATATTATATCTGATGAAGTGGTTTTTTATTTCGTTCATTAGCTCCTTTCTTTTTCTTTTTTTTTTATATAAATCAAGTCATTTGTTACCTACATCTTAGAATACAAATAATTAAAATTTAAGAAGTATGAAATTAATTGATTTTTTTTTCTTTTTCTTTCTTTTTTCTTTTGGTAAAGATGTAGTTAATTGATTTAAACGGGAAGTGAAGATATAAAAGGGTAAGTTAGTAATTATATATATTTAAGACAACATATAAATTTAATAGTGGAAATTTACAAGTCAAATGTGTCAAAACGTTTACTTCTCAGACAACCATTAGATTGACGGGAGGCTTCTAATGAATTTCAAATTTGGTGCTGGTTAAGGGTATTTAGGTAGTATGTTATGGGAGGTAAATTTATTCTTCTCATCCTAATAATTCCTAATAATTAGAATAAAGAAAAATATTGGGTTCTTAGGAATAAAGAAAAAAAAGTATAAGAATTTTGAAAGCGAACAAAAGGAAGCTTTTCCAATCTCCTTCTTCTAGCTCTTCAAATCTCCTCATATTTCCTTCTAAATCTCCCTAATTGTGAATAGTTTTTCCTACTCCTCACTCAATTTACTTTCCTATTTCCAAAATTTAAACTATTGATTCTTGCATAGCATACGCCTAAAATATAGGATAGACATGGATATTTCTCAAATAATTTGAAAGTAAAAATAAAAACACAATTGTATGGAAAATATAATGGCTTGGGCTTTTACTTGAGTCTTAAGTTTTCTTCAATGATTGAGCATAATTCCTCATGTTATCCTCTAGTGTAGCTGCCCATTACATGTGTCTCCATGTCATTAGATTCTTCCACTAAAACTACTTGGAAATTATAGCTCTACGTGTTGGCTTTCCAACCATATAAAATAATAAGAATTCTGACACCAAAAAGTTTCCCAACTGCACAATTTCTCTTACTTTAAAATTCAACTGATGTTGATTGGGAAAACCGAATGCAATGAATATTTTGAAGGATGATTCTAAATTTGTTTAAATTGTCCATCAAATAAAATCACTACAAAATTGCATCTTTAGCTTAAAATATACTCAGAATAGTAACAATTGTGCAAAATTCGGTATAGAAATGGAATGACTTTTAAGTAATTGTAAATATCTTGCCTTCGAATTGTAAAATTGCAGCTTCATGTTTTTAGAAAATCTTCTCTAGAATTAATCTCCATAAATTTGAATTGTTAATAACCACAAAAACAATCTTTAAAATAGGTAAACTTTATGCCTAACAATACCTCCCAACTTAATATTACTTAATATTTGCTAGTTTCTACCAAATAAAAGAGACTAAAAACAATTAATTTTTTCAGAACTTTTAAAACCATTGCGAACAAGATGCTTGACAAGATTACTAATTTTTTCAAAGGAATGCATATTATTTTTCATTCATAATGATTACTAATTTTGAAGTGTCTATATGTGGAATCAATATTTACAATTAATATCGTATGTTGGAATAAAATTACAATTATTTAGAAATTAAGAATAAACTATGAGCTATCATATGCTTGACAAGACTAATCACTCTTCACTTATTTAGATTAATGCGTCATCTTGAATCGATACAACTTTATTAAGTTTGTAATGTAAAGGCTAAAGATAATTACTAAGGCCCATCTGGGAAATATCAAAGTTAAGAGGGAAATTGATTTCCGGGTTTAGTTTCCTATGATTTAGTTTTCTGAAAATTAATTTTTCTCTTGGTTTGTTTGATGATTAATAGGAAAGTTAGGATTTATAAATAATTAAATTTAATATTATATAGTAAATTAAGGGAAACTATGTATTTAAAAAAATAAATTCAAAACTATTTTATATGGAATTCTCAAAATGACATCTATATAGGTGGGAACAATTTTCCTACATTGTGGAAAATATGCTTTTCACCTTATAATAAATATTCAAATAAAAAAAATAATTATTTTTCTTAGTAAATTAAATTTTCACTAACTTTACCTTCATCCAAACATATTGTAAAAGAAAAAAAAATATAAGAAAATAATCAACAAGAAAGGAAAGTTAAATCAAATCTCAAAAAAAAAAAAAAATATATATATATATATATATATAATTATTAAAACTTCTTCTTTTTTTCTTTCCATCCCCAAACTTTTCATTGCTTTTTATTTCTTTACCTTTCTACCACATTTTTTCTTTTACAAAATCTCCTTCAAGACCTTTTTTTTTGTTTTTTTTTTCCAATTTTTGCTTTTGCAAAATTTTCTTCTTCTTCTTCTTCTTCCTCTCTCTCTCTCTCTCTCTCTCTCTCTCTCTCTCTCTCTCTCTCTCTCTCTTTTTCATTCACCACTAACCCCCAAACTTATTTCTTTTCAATCATACTTTTAAACACCACAAAGACACACATTTGGCCAAATACACATATACACCCCCAACTCTATTCTTCATCTTATTCCACCTAATTATAAATTAATAAACACATAATCATATCAATTCAAATTTAAGCTGTCTTTATAAAATGCAAAAGTAAAAAAATAAACATTTAAACTCATAAAGGGTAGGCAAATGAGGTTGTATGAATAAATATGTGCATTTTTTATGCATCCTAAAGGCTAAAAACAGGGTATAATGATAAATATTGATATAGGTAAGTTTGTGTTGGGGTGAGAAGGTTATGACCAAGAGCAAGCTAGCTTGAAGTGTTAGCAACAAGCAAGCTTTTGGTGATGCTCTTGGGAATGGTTGTGTGTGAGTTGTGTTTTTAGGTTTTGGTTATGGTGTTTTCTGGTTTTTAGGGTTCCTAAAGTGTTCTAAGGTGTTGAAGAAGAGATAAGAAGAAGAGGAACACGTTGGCTTTTGAAAATAAGGCTTGGATGTGTAGCCATTTCATTCATTTTACAATATAAGCTTGAAATTACAACTAGTTCACACATGCCAAGCATGTGGGCTTACAAAATGAGTAATGTATTTGAAATTTAAAAAGTAAAATGGTCAACACCTAACTTTTCATACACAAAAAAGTCAAAAACCAGCTGCAACATGTCTATTCCAAATATAGTAAAAAGTGGCACATGGTTTTGAACTAAGTTCCTATTGTTTAACTAGTTTGGGTAAACAACCAAACTAGCTTCACCTACTTAGTTCCCCTTTGTATCTGCTTATGAAACTTGGTTTGAAGCATCCTTGGGTCATCAATAAATATTGTTCCAAGAGCTAGGAAAGTTCTGGAACCGGATCATGGGCCAAACAGCTCCAAAGCTGACCCATACTCTGCATATTGGGCCCATCAGATACAACAATCTGTTTGGAATAGAAAATGGACTTTCCCATGTCATTTAGACCTGAAATTTGAACCATAGTCTTCTATATATGTCTGTAGACAGCCCTCAAAAGTTCAGCCCAAAACTCCATTTGCAACCTGAGATATAAGATAAATAGTGGAACTATGTTGCTGGAAATTATGAATCCAGCACCATAGGCATTTCAAGCATAACATTCCTACTCTTTTGTGCATAATTTTGCCTACACTTTTGCATACATAACTTAGGCACAAAACATTATCAAAATATACCTTGAATCAATTAAAAACATACAAAAAATATAAACTCATAAAAGGAAAGGATTTGATACCAAGGTGTGCATGCTAGCCGGTGACATGCACCATCAGTGGCAAAATTGCCACACTTCAACACTCCTCCTTGGCAATTTTGTATGAGACATTGAGAAGTCCTCTCAATATCTCAAATCTCTTCTTTCCCAATGGCTTGGTGAAGATATCCGCCAAGTTCTCCTCGGAAGTCACATACTCCAACTTCACTTCACCACGTGCTTCAAATTCCCTTAAGGAATGATACTTGACCGGTATATGCTTGGTCCTCCCATGTTGGACTGGATTTTGTGCAATTGCTATTGCTGAAGTATTGTCACACAATATTACCGTGGCTTCCTCTTGCTTCAAGCTCAAGTCCTCCAATAATTTCCTAAGCCAAACACCTTGATTAGCACAACTTGAGCAAGCAATATACTCGGCTTCCGCAGTGCTTTGTGCAACGGTTTGTTGCTTCTTGGAATTCCATGAGAAAGGACCATTTCCAAGAGTGTAAATGTAGCCCGATGTGCTCTTGCTATCATCCAAAGAACCAGCCCAATCACTATCACTATAACCAAGCAAAGCTTCATTCATGCCATCCTTGTACCATATACCAAAATCACTAGTACCTTTCAAATACCTTAGGATTCTTTTTGCACAACTAAGATGATTTTGTGATGGACTATGCATAAATCTTGACAAAACAGCCACACTAAACATGATATCCGGTCTAGTAGAGCATACATATAAAAGGCTACCAATTAAACTTCTATAGATGGAAGGATTTACCTTTGGAGAATCATCATCCTTCACCAACTTGGTGCCTTCATTCATAGGTGTGGCAACGCTATTACAATCTTCCATGTCAAACTTCTTAAGCAGCTCCTTCACATAGCTTTCTTGAGATATGAAGATGCCCTTGGATGATTGGACAACTTCAATTCCAAGAAAGTATTTCATCTCTCCAAGGCTAGACATCTCAAAGTTCAATTCTAGCTCACTTTTGAAATTGCTCACTTCTTTCTCATTACCACCGGTCACTAGGAGGTCATCAACATAAAGCGAAACCCACACCATGCAACCATGAGTCCTAATATACAATGTAGGCTCATTAGGACTCCTCCTAAATCCATGCTTTGTCAAAAAACCATCTATCTTGGCATACCATGCCCTAGGAGCTTGTTTAAGGCCATACAAGGCCTTGTGTAGCTTGTATACCTTCTCTTCACTTCCTTTCTTCACAAAACCTTCGGGTTGCACAACATAGACCTCCTCCTTCAATATTCCATTCAAGAAGGCTGACTTCACATCAAGGTGATATACTTTCCAAGACTTTTGTGCCGAAATTGCAAGAAGAAGTCTTATGGTTTCCATCCTTGTAACCGGTGCAAAAGTCTCTCCATAATCCACACCGGCTTGTTGTGCATATCCTTTGACAACAAGCCTTGCCTTGTGCTTATTTATGGACCCATCCGAATTGTACTTGGTCCTAAAGATCCACTTCACCCCAATAGCATTCTTTCCCTTTGGTTTTGTTACCAAGCTCCAAGTGTCATTCTTGTTTATCACATCGATTTCATCTTGCATGGCTTGTCTCCACTCTTTTCTTGCCATAGCCTCATGGACATTGATTGGATCACTCAATGCCACATTACACCTTTCATAAATCTCATTAAGAGGTCTTGTGCCTCTCACACCATCACCAATCTCCAAATCAGCTCCTATGGAGATTTCTAGCTCATTCTCATTATATTCATCATCATGGGCAGCACCTTCATCATTTCCTTGTTCCTCATCGTTATCATGAGCTTCAAGCCGATTGTCTTCATCCATACTAGCCAACTCCTCCTTACCACAAACCCATTTAGCTTCCTCATCAACTTTCACATCTCTACTTATCATAACTTTCTTTGTTTCCAAGTTATACACTCTATATCCCTTGGTCACATCACTATAGCCAACCAAAACACCAACTTGTGACCTTTCATCAAGCTTTCCTCTCTTCTCTTGTGGTACTAGGATGTAACAAATGCTTCCAAATACCCTTAGATGATCAAGAGAAGGCTTATATCCAAACCAAAGCTCAAATGGGGTTTTACTCCTCAAAGACTTGGAGTAAAGCCTATTTTGGATGTAGATGGATGTATTAACTCCTTCGGCCCAAAACTTCTTTGCCAAGCCACTTTCAAACAACAAACATCTAGCCATCTCCATGATGGTACGGTTTTTCCTTTCACATACACCATTTTGTTGTGGTGTGTATGGTGTAGTGAATTGATGAACTATACCATGATCCTTACAAAGTTGTTTGAAAGCCTCACTTGTGTATTCTCCACCATTGTCTGTCCTTAACACCTTTATAGTGCAACCGGATTGATTTTGCACTAACTTCATAAATTCTACAAACTTCTCCAAAGCTTGTGATTTTCTTTCAAGGAAATACACCCAACACATTCTTGAGTAATCATCAATGAAAGTTATGAAATACTTGCTGCCATTTAAGGATGGAACACTCATAGGACCACAAATATCCGAATGTATAAGTCCTAACTTCTCCTTTGATCTCCAAGAACAAGATTGAAATGCTAGCCTAGTATGCTTTCCTTTTTGACACACTTCACACACATGTTCTTGCTTCTCCACCAATGGCATGTCTTTAACAAGTTCATGTGTGCCTACCAATGACTTAAAGCTAGCATGGCCTAGTCTTTTATGCCAAAGTTGAAAGGTGTTCTCAACTTTGGTGTTCAATGCAACCGATGCACCATTTTCATCCATATTCAACCTAAAATTCTTGTTCTTCATTCCAACACACATTAATTTATTTCCATGTGGATCAACTATAGTGCATGTCATGTTTGAGAAGTGTAATGCATATTTGTTCTCAAGCATTTGACCTACACTAAGTAAGTTCTCACATAAAGAAGGTACATAGAGAACATCATGGATAGTTTTGATACCTTTGGTGGTGTGTATCACCACATCTCCTTTGCCTTTCACTTCCATCAAGGCTCCATTTCCAATTTTAACTTTGTTGTGGCTGCTCCTATCCAAGTTTGTGAACCACTCATGCTTGTGAGACATATGGTGTGTTGCTCCACTATCAATGATCCATCCTTCATCATTCTTGATGCTACTAAAACAAGTAGCAACAAACAACTCTTCGGATTCACTATCACTTGCATTATCTTTAGCAACATTTGCTTGTTGCTTATCTTTCTTGTTTGCCTTGCATACTCTCTCCACATGACCCTTTTGTTGGCATTTATGGCAAAATGCATCCGGCCTCCACCAACACCTTCTTGGATGATGACCTTTCTTCTTGCAATGGTGACAAGGTTCATAGGACTTCCTCTCGGGTTTGCTAGTTTCACCTTTCTCCTTTATGACCTTAAGCTTGTTCTTCTTTTGATTTTGTGTCTTTTGATGTTGTTTAGACACAAATGCAGCCTCCATTGATTCTTCATGTCTAATCCTCCTCCTTTGCTCCGTAGCTTGCAAGGCATTCACCAACTCGGTCAAGGAAATTTCATTTAGGTTCCTTGACTCCTCCAATGAAGATATCTTAGCTTCAAACCTCTCGGGCAAGGAGACCAACACCTTCTCCACAATCCTTTGGTCACTTAATCTTTCACCTAGCACCCTAATTTGATTCACCACATTAAGAAGCCTTGTGGTGAACTCCTTAACTGTTTCTTTATCTTTCATCTTGATAGTCTCAAACTCCCTCCTTAGGTTAAGGATTTGCATTTGCCTTGTCCTTGTACTCCCTTGGAACTCATCTTGAAGTTTATCCCAAGCTTCTTTGTCACTCTCACATGCCATTATCCTTGTGAAAATGGTGTCACTAATACAAGAATGAATGGCAGTGAGAGCCTTGAAACCTTTAGCCAATTCCTCCTCATGGTGCTTGATTTGGTTGACCGTTGCCCCTTGTCTCAAAGGCTTAGGTTCTTGGGGATTTATGGTGACCTCCCAAAGACCATAAGCCTTCAAGTAGGCTTGCATCTTGATACTCCAAATGTTGTAGTTCTCCCCATTGAAGATAGGAGGAGAAGGAGTTGAAAAACTTGAAGAAGCCATGTGAATGTTGCTTTCTAGTATGAAGGAATATGAAAATATATTTGTGATTTCAAGTATCTCTTCACTCTCAAGGAACGAACCAGCCCAAAAACCTCACAAATCTCACAAAAATGTGCCTTGCTCTGATACCACTTTGTTGGGGTGAGAAGGTTATGACCAAGAGCAAGCTAGCTTGAAGTGTTAGCAACAAGCAAGCTTTTGGTGATGCTCTTGGGAATGGTTGTGTGTGAGTTGTGTTTTTAGGTTTTGGTTATGGTGTTTTCTGGTTTTTAGGGTTCCTAAAGTGTTCTAAGGTGTTGAATAAGAGATAAGAAGAAGAGGAACACGTTGGCTTTTGAAAATAAGGCTTGGATGTGTAGCCATTTCATTCATTTTACAATATAAGCTTGAAATTACAACTAGTTCACACATGCCAAGCATGTGAGCTTACAAAATGAGTAATGTATTTGAAATTTAAAAAGTAAAATGGTCAACACCTAACTTTTCATACACAAAAAAGTCAAAAACCAGCTGCAACATGTCTATTCCAAATATAGTAAAAAGTGGCACATGGTTTTGAACTAAGTTCCTATTGTTTAACTAGTTTGGGTAAACAACCAAACTAGCTTCACCTACTTAGTTTCCCTTTGTATCTGCTTATGAAACTTGGTTTGAAGCATCTTTGGGTCATCAATAAATATTGTTCCAAGAGCTAGGAAAGTTCTGGAACCGGATCATGGGCCAAACAGCTCCAAAACTGACCCATACTCTGCATATTGGGCCCATCAGATACAACAAACTGTTTGGAATAGAAAATGGACTTTCCCATGTCATTTAGACCTGATATTTGAACCATAGTCTTCTATATATGTCTGTAGACATCCCTCAAAATTTCAGCCCAAAACTCCATTTGCAACCTGAGATATAAGATAAATAGTGGAACTATGTTGCTGGAAATTATGAATCCAGCACCATAGGCATTTCAAGCATAACATTCCTACTCTTTTGTGCATAATTTTGCCTACACTTTTGCATACATAACTTAGGCACAAAACATTATCAAAATATACCTTGAATCAATTAAAAACATACAAAAAATATAAACTCATAAAAGGAAAGGATTTGATACCAAGGTGTGCATGCTAGCCGGTGACATGCACCATCAAGTGGCAAAATTGCCACACTTCAACAGTTTGAAAGGCTCAAACTTGAAACCAAAATGGTTTATAGTATTCTAAGTAATGCAATAATCTAGGATTTCACCTCAAGCAACAATCATGCAAGTTTGAGAGTTTAATAGAAATAAAGTACTCTAATTTCATACAAATCTTTTCCAAAGTACAATCTAAATCATGTTTCATTGATCATGTGCTCAAAATAATTTTGAAAGAAATAACTTGAGAATTTTTCTTAAGCGTACAAGTAAACATAAAAAAAAAATTTGACTATCTAAGAATCAAGTTAATATCAATCATATGCTCATAATCAGTCTATCATATTACATAAGAAAAGAAATTGAAAAACTTTTACCAAATTTGACATAAAAACACAAAAACATATTTAATCCTAAACACGAAAACAAATAAAATATATTTTTGGATTTTAAATTTTATCAAATGAAATAAAAACTAAATCTAACAAACTAAACATGTAAAGCATACAAAATGAACTAAACCTAAACATAAAACTAACCCTAACCTGCTCATTCATGTTCAAAGAATTCAAAACATTGAAATACAACCCCAATGTAAGATGGACATTGTCTTAAATGTTATAAACATTTAAATTCTAGGAATTTAAAAGATAAAAGTTAAGAGTACTTCCTCAAATCGAAGACTAGAGCTTTGAAAACCCATAAAAACACCTTGAAAACTACCATCAACAGACAAAATTGAGAAGGTGGAGCAACCTAGATAGGTTGTGAAGCAACCCTGGTGGCTAAGTGGGTTTGGTACTCCGATGTTTCCTCTTTCCAATGCATATACCCTTTTTCGATTTGAAGGTGTGCTTTCTCAAGTTTTCAACATCATAAAGTAGCTAGTATTTATAGTTTCCTACATGAATAAACACATCAAACTTGACTAATTTAAACAAAACAAACTAAAAACTAATAAAAAATAAACAAAACTTTTGGGTGCAAAAGTTTTAAAAATTGATAAAACAAGTAAAAATAAAAGTAATAGATTAAAAGGTCTAGAATACTCCTCTTGAAGTATATCTAACCTATATCCAATTGCTCCAACTTCTTCCTTTCCATATATGAAAGATTCAGAAAACATGAAAAAGATATAGCATTGTTAGAACCTTGAGTATCAATTAAAGCTCCTTCAAACATTACTTTACTGATGCTTGGAATTGACTAGCTCACTAAAGTTGGTATAGAATTCAAAGTTCCATATTTTTTCATCTTCATGTTCTCAAATTTAATGCACAATAATTGAAGTTTTGACCTCTTTACAACTACATTTCCTTTATAAACTAACTCTAGTATATCCCATGCCTCCTTGACTACCTTTAAATTCTAATTGCTTTTAAACTCGTCGGAAGTCAAAGCACAGAATATACCATTCAACCCTTAGGAGTTCCAACAACTTGCAATAGTTTCATTATTTCTCCATTGGTCCATCAGCTTGGGCATCTTAACACTATCTAAGTACCAAGAAGAGCTTTCCAACCAATGAAAATTGAATACACACTCCCATGTCCAATGATTTCAAAATGGCTCATATCCTTATTTTCCAAAAACTATAGTTACAACCACCAAGAAAAAGAGTCTATACAATTGAACCACCCTTTTTGGATGTATCCATTTCCAGATTACCCATCAAGGCCACTAAACCTAAATTACCAAAAGAAATTCCCCAAAAAAAGCTTAAACAGGAGGGCTGGATAGGCTTTTTAAAATTTAGTCTTCTTTTTGAAACTGTATCGCAAAGAATCTACAAAAGCCTATGCCTATTTCATATTTTATCTTTTGACAAGACCACTTCAACGGCCCTTTTCATCCACCCAAGATGGTTCGACCTATGAAAACCCCACCAAACTAGTAACGAAAGTCCAATGGGACTTCCCCATGATATGGATATAACCCAACAATATAAACAAAATCATCATAAGTTGTAAGGGTTCTACTATAAGAATCAACAGAAAGAAAATAAAATAAGAGTCGTACATATTACATCAATCCACCGGAGCAATCTAAGAGTTGTAAAAGTTTAAGACTAAATAAAAGACAACATAAATGATAAATTAACGACAGTACGCAAAAAGGAAAATACATCAACAATGGAGTAAGATTGGCAATAAAGATATAAGATGATGATATACTGGGAAGATGATGGAGATGCAAAATGTAGTATTCATAACCTGTTAGTTGTAGCATAGGGGAACAATTTAAAAATATAAAATTAAGAAATAAGCTTGGTAAGTTGAACAAATTAATAATATGAAAATAATCATTTAGAATTCGAAAGTTTTCACTCAAGATCTCATTTTTACTCTTCTAAAAAGTTATTCTTTCTAAAATCATTTCATACAACCCAACTTATAACCCATAACAATATCATAGAAATAGTATTTCATTATTAAAGAATTTAAAATATCGTTAACCAACTGAAACATAAATTTAATGTTGAACAATAAACAATATAATCATAATTAAGAAACAAAAATCAAACATTCTAAAACAATTAAAATTTGTACAGAAAAAAAGACACATACAATAGGCCATATGATATACTCTACACTACCAAATGGTGCATCAGATTCAAATCAACACCAACTAGTAAAGAGATACGAAAAAACCAATGTCGTAAGGGAGTGGTACATAACTCATCATTACTATGAGAGGATAGAGCATAACTCAACATCATTCTTTCACATCATGACAACATATCATCCTATGATCACGAGGGAATGGCACACAAGTCATCATCCTTCTAAGAGAATAGCATAAAACTTATCATCATTTTTTCATATCGTAATTACATATAGGATGACTAATTCTACATGCAGCTATTAACATAAACAAAACCACTGGTACTACATGGTACACCACTTAAAAACAACAATGCAGTATTTATAAACATTCCATTCAATATCATACTTTCTGTTTTTCCTTAATAAATATAGTGCAATAAACTGGAATTTAATATTCAGACCAAGCCATTTATTTAAATACTCCAAATGTTCAAAATCATTATTTCATACCAAAACATAAATTACAATAGGAAAATATCTATTACCATAAATTTTTTTAAGCATTTTGAAATATAAACACATAAACATGCTTAAAAACATATAATTTCAAATCCACTTTCTCAAAATCAACTGCTTTTCAAAAAGACTAAAACATCAATTCAAATACCCAGATATTCAAAGACCCAAATTTCCAAGTTCACCATAAATTCGTTTGAATTTAGAACCATTTAAAATCTAGTTAAAAGTCACATGAAATGATAACACATATATGTAAAAGCATATATTTATACATGTATGCAATAAGAATTTAAATCAAACCATATATATAATATTCAAACATTATATATATAATTGCACGAATATGCCTAATAATCATTTCAAAACATAAACCACTCACATATACCGGTGATGTCCACTTCTACTCCTCCGAGGATCACCTCCAAGTCGAGTACAGGTGCTTATAATATAATAAAATATTTCTTAGGCTTCAGAAATCAAGCCCAAGACGTTCACGGATACAAAATTTCTAAAAATACTTTATACAACTCTCATATCATATAAATTGGATACTGAATGGTTCAACTATACTGCGACACTTTATGATCCAATACCCAAAATTAGGGTTTTTCACCTGAAGGCCAATTTAACAAAATTAAACATTTCATTAGGTCCCATTAAAACCTAGTTACACAAATCCAACTTCCTTTCTATCCAATTGTATCCAAACACAATCCAATTTTTTTTCGATATTTAACTAATTGATCTAAACATGAAAAAATTATTAAACGATGTCCAAAATTTATAAACTTTATATTAATGAAAAGCTTGTGATACTGGTAACAAGAATCTAAGCTCATCTTGGTCCAAAAGTATCATCGGTGGCCCAAAAAGCATCCAAAAATTCAACTAAACTTCATGTTATTGGATTTCTCAAACAATTAATAATTTCGACAAATAAAGAATGCCAATGGATTCAAAGGGTCCAAAATAGACTAGTATATGGGTCAAGCTAAAACTGTCAAAAAACAACCAACCCACTAGCAACCTAACTGGTTGTCTTCGTTGATTTCGAATGGCATGCCCCACAATGGATCAACCAGAAAATTAAGGGCTTTGATTGGAACCTGGAGGGCTTCGGACTGGTTTGGTGCATGTTGCTAGTTGAGGGTTGGAAAACATTGAATTAGGGTTAAAACAGTTGGTGAGAAAAACAAGTTTTGGTACCCGATTCAAGTTGGTTTTGGGTTTGAAGAGGATTTGTGGACTTCTTGGGTATTTTTTCAAATTGCTAAACAAGCGCATAGTTTTCTAGGTATATATAGACTGTTAGTTCACTGAAAGGAATAAATAAAGGACTGATTTGGACACTGATATAATACCAATGACAAAACTTCTCAGAACCGTAACTTTTTAACCATTATTTGAAATTAGGCGTGTTGTCATCGACAGACTCGTATCAATGAGCTCAATGCTATAGTGTGGTCAAATCAAAATTCTTGACCATACAAAAAGTCAAATTTGGGACCCATAAACAATCCCCTTTGGTCAATCTTGTTCAACAATTCAAAATCTCGATGTTTTCTGGGGACTAATTGTTACAATCTACCACCTTAAAAAATTTCATTATCCAAATTCGTACATACATGTCATGATGTTGGGATGGTCCAAACCTCTTGCTCGGTCATACCAAATACTCCACCTTTACCTATAAGACATCCCCTTTGGCCTCTACCTTTAGCTGCAGCTGTGGACTGTTGTGTAGTGCTTGTAGATCCTCTTATAATCTAGCTTGCTTATGCATTCGGTCCCCTATAACCATCATCTTATTCAGACCGAGCACTAGATGTAGAGGCTTCTTCCTCTCTCCATCCCACATAGGGAAAACCCTTGATAAGGTGTTTTGGCTGCACACAAAGGAAACATACTCCATCCCATTAACAATGCCTACATGATATTAACCACGAAGTCTATACTCAGCATGAAAATTGTCTAGCCTTTAAAGTCTATGGTAATGACCCCTACCACTACCCACTGTTTGTTGTCTAGATCCCCGAATATGGGAACCTCTCTTAAACATAGTACCTTTTCATGAGAATCTGCCCGACCCACATACCAACAACCTGCTGGGGTGTTGATCCAATACGGATAAAAATTGGACCAATCACTAGGGCTTAAGCTAAGAGATTTAAGGACAACCTGATTGCTTTTGGTCAGGGATTTATCAATTCTCAAAAGGGCTTTTGCATACCCAAGGATACAAAGCCTATTTTAAGCATCAAAGTGGTGGAAGCCGTTACAGATCCCAGGTAGCTGTTTTCGTGCAAATATGAACTTCGGGCAGCAAGAAATGGTTCCAACACTTTATAGATTCATTGAATATCTTTAAGGGGCCGTGGAATCATGACAAGGCTGCAGCTAAGGCACTTAGAGCCAGCTTATGCACATAGCATCAATTTTTGGCTGAAAATGAGAAGTTTGCCGCTGACTTTGATTCCATTTGATGATCAAGCAAGTTTGACTTATTCCAATCAAGGGAAATGTGTGGGAACCAATACTAATCCTATTTGGCATCTTACAAGGCATAAGGAAGCTGATTTGGAGCTTAAATTTGTCAAATATTGGTCAAAGATAGCTTAGTTACTAAGATAGTCAATTAGTTTTCTAATTTGATTTTGACTTTTTGTTTTAGGAAATTAGTCTTTTATTTAGTTTTTATTTATTTATTTTCTAGACAAGACAACTTAGGAAAGTTGTTATTTTATTATTTTTTTTTTGTAAATTAATTAATTAATTCCTAATTCAAAAAAAAAAAGAAATTAATTAATACAAATTAGATTAGGAAAGGGTGTGAAATTGGGCAATTTCCTAATTTTATTCTATGTTGGCCGAAATATCCTAATCCTTTTAAGGTTTTATTTTGTTCATTCAATGCCTATTTAAAGGCTTATTTTCAATGACAAATCAGCTTACGTATTATTCATAAAATTATTTGTGAGAAAAGAATTCTCTTTGTTCTCTTTGAACACCTAAAACACCATTAGAGAATGAGTGTTTTAGTTTGACTTATCAATAGGATATCCATCACCTATTGTGGCGTCTTCAATATACCAAGGTTTCTAGTCACAGATTCATTAGGGGTTGAGGTGACCATAAGAACTTGAACTTAATTTTTTTATTCGGCTAATATAATGTTGGTTTAGGAGCGAGAATGATGAGAATTCGCTCGAACCCGCACAATCAACAATCCGTTGGGGTGCGGATCTAATACGGATGAAGGCCGGACCAATCACTAAGGCTCAAGCTAAGAGATTGAAAAAAAATATGGCTGCTTTTATTCAGGGAGTTATCAATTCTCTAAAGGTCTTGTCCATACCCAAGGATACAAAGCCAGTTTTAAACATCCAAGTGGCGAAAGCCATTACAGACACGCGTAGTTGTTTTCGTGCAAATATGGACTCCAGACAGAAATAAATGGTTCCAACACTTCTTGGATTCAATGAATATCACTGAGAGGCCATAGAATCATGAAAAGGCAGCAGCTAAGGCACTTAAAATCGGCTTGTGCATATAGCATTAATTTTTGGCCAAAAATGACAAGTTTGCCATTGGCTTTGATTCCATTTGATGATTAAGCAAGTTTGACTTATTCCAATCAATGGCAACATGTGGGAACCAATACTTACCTATTTGGCATCCTACAAGGCATAAGGAAGTTGATTTGGAGCTTAAATTGATCAAAGATTGGTCAAAGGTTAGTTAGAAAAATAGTCAATTAGTTTCCCAATTTGATTTTGACTTTTTGTTTTAGGAAATTAGTCTTTTATTTGGTTTTAATTTATCTATTTACTGGAAAAGACAACATAGGAAAGTTGTTATTTTATTATTTTCATTGTAAATTAATTAATTCCTGATTCCAAAATAAATGAATTAATTAATCAAATTTAGTTTAAGAATGAGTAAGAAATTCAGCCAACAAGTTTCGTTATCACTTTGGTGGCCGGTTTTTGCCTTAGCCTTTAGGGTTTATTTTTTTGTGACTCTAGCTTATTTAAAGGCTTATTTTTTAAGAAGAACACACCTTTAATAATATTCAAGAAATTAATTGTGAGATAGAATTCTCTATGTTCTCTTTGAACACCTAAAACACCATTAGAAAATGAGTGTTTTAGTTTTGACCTATCAATAGGACTTACATAACCTATTATGGTGTCTTCATTATACCAAGGTTTCTAATCGCAGGTTGGTTAGGGATTAAGGTTTTCCCATGAGAACTTGAACTTAATTGAGATCTGGGAAAATATCATATAGGTTTAGGCGTGAGTCGAACTTGGTTCGTATCATCTTCTCTAAATCGTCCACTAACTGATATCCCTAAGCTAAAATTGTCTCTCCTAAACAACCCTCAACTAGGGTATCTGAAGCTATACCCCCAAAAGTCATTTTCGAGACCTACACATCCCCATCTATGTCTAAAACTGTAAGGCTACCTCACGTAGAGCTTAATAGATTGGATAATGAGCCCCTAAAAATTTGTAATGATATCCTCATTCAATACATTTATAAACCTCGCTTCTTCTCTTTATCATTAAGAATCATGTAAATATCAAACCGTGATAGCTCCCTGAGCCTCTAGTCATACTCACCAACAATTACGGTCTCTTAAGTTAACCTCTTAAACTCTAGTCTCTTGTGCTCTGTGATTAAAAATCTTGGTATAATGAAGACACCACAATAAGTCAAAAATAAAACACTCACTCTCTAATGGTATTTTAGGTGTTCAAAGAGAACAAAGAGAATTCTATCTCACAACTAATTTTTTAAATATTATTGAAGGTGCATTCCCACTGAAAAATAACCTTTAAATAGGTTCAATACATAAAACAATAAACCCTAGAAAGCTAAGACAAAACCGGCCAAGTATGGTAGATTCCTAATGTGGCCGAAATTCCATTCTTTTCCTAATTCTAATTTTGATTAATTAATTCAGTTATTTTGAATTAGGAATTAATTAATTTACAATTAAAATAATAAAATAATAACTTTCCTAAGTTGATTTATCCAGAAAATAAATAAATAGAAACCAAATAAAAGACTAATTTCCTAAAACAAATTAAGAAACTAGTTGACTAGTTTGACCACTAAGCTATTTTTGACCAAATTCTAGCTTGAAAAGCCTCCAAATCAGCTCCCATATACCATGTAGGATGCCAAATAGGATTATTTAGAAGTCCCACACGTTGCCCTTGCTTGAAAAAAAAGAGAAAATATCAAATCAACAAAATACAGTAAAGTCAGCAACAAATACAATAATTTTGGCTAAAAACTCCTCCCGTGCACAAATACCTTGATTGATTGCTTTTGCTTCTACCTTGACTTGTTTCCGTGACCTCTTAATGGTATGAATCGAATTCAATAAGCGTTGAACCCATTCCATGCTGCCCGGAGTCAAAAAATGCACTAAAATAGCTATCCGGATCTATATTGGCCTTCTCCACCTGGATGCATAAAATGGGCCTTGTATCTTTGGATATGGATAAACCTTTTTTAGAATTGATAAATCCCTGTACGAATCCAGCCATGTTGTCCTTAAATCTCTTGGCTTGTGCTCTAGTGATTGGCCCGGTGATGAGAATTTGTCTGTACCCGCACAACCGACTACCTACTGGGGTGCTGACCCATTACGGATGAAGACAGGGGCCAATCACTGGGGCTCAAGCCAAAAGATTTAAGAAAACCTGGCTACCTTTATACAGGGAGTTATCAATTTTAAAGGCCTTATCCATACCCAAAGATACAAAACCAATTTTAAGCATCCAAGTGGTGAGGCCGTTACAGACCCGGGTAGCTGTTTTAGTGCGAATATGGACTGCAGGCAGAATGAAATGGGTTCAAAACTTATTTAATTAAAATAAAATCACTAATAGGTCATGAAACAAGTCAAGGCAGAAGAAAAACCTATCAAAGTAGGCATTTGCGCATAAGAGGAGTTTTTGGCCGAAATTGCTGGGCCGATTGGTGCTCTCATCACCTAGCTTCGATTTTGGGTTGTTGTCATATGTGGGATTGCTTCTCCAAACACTTGGATTTGTCCTCCCACTGCTTGTACCACCTCCAAACCATGAGCTTGTACCTCTTCTCTTGAATTGATTCTCAAGTTTGATAGCCACATATAACGTCCTTTCCAATTCCACATATTGTTGCAACTCCAATTGATTAGCTCTCTCATGATTCAACCCACTTAGAAACCATGCCATGGTTGCTTCTCTTTCTTCATTCATGCTTAATATCAACATGAGCATCTCCATCTCCTTGTAATAATCCTCTACGGGCGTACTACGTTGTTATAAAGATTGTAACCTTTGATGTAGCAACCTATGGTAATGACTTGGTACAATCCTCTTTCTCATAGCTCGTTTCATTTGTTGACAAATAATAATAGATTCATCTCCAACTCTCCTTCGGGTACTTTTGTTATTAGTCCACCATTGGAATGCATAGTGTCCAAACTCCAAAGTTGCTAATTTAGCTTTCTTGGCCTCCAAATAGTTGTGACAGTCAAAGATCATCTCCATGCACTCCTCCCATTCCAAATATGCCTCAGATCATTTTTTTCCCATGAAAGGTGGTATGTTAGCCTTAATATTTCCAAGATCATCATCCTCCTCCCTTGATGGTCTCCCACGGTTTTGCCTTTCTTGGTAAGCAAAAATTACATCAAACTTATCATCAAAATATCTCTAAAATTATCTTCCCTGAATTCTTATCTAGGTCGGCCATGACCTCCTCAACCTCAACCTCGGCCTACATGTACATCTAACCTTGGATTCAACCCTCCTTATGATGTTTCCAACCTGTCCATCCTATGATCTAGGTGATTAAAGTGAGCATTCAACCATTGTAATTGCTTAATGACCGCAATCATGTCCGTGTGCTCATCTCCCATCCCCATAGCTCGGCAATCACCTTTGAATCCTACGGACTCCTCTTCATTAATTCTCAATGACCCATCTCCTACTCCTCTTCTCAACCTTAAATCTGCCATGTTAGCAAATGTATTACAAAAATAAAATAAACCCTCACCAAATTCACTCCCTCACGTGTTTCACTCAAATAAGGTCTTCACATTCGTGTTTGCACACTAGTTTCGGCTTTTACCCTCTTTTAAGCTCACACTCTCTTGCCTTTTTACACTTAATGAATTATCTCAAAGTTCTAATTAAAACATCCACTAAACAGAAATTATATCATAAGTATGTTTTAATTAAACTTATCAACAAAATAATAGCAAAAAATAAGTAATACTGAGTGAATTTTTAAAACCTAGTTCTCGGCTTTTCTAAGCAAAAAACAAGGTAAATCAACAAGCAACTTTTTGGAAAGAAATAAAAGTTGTCTAGAATATGAATGAATCAATAATTCAAGGATAAAAGAAATTCAAACATAAATAAGAATCAAATCGAACAAAAATATAGGATAGTTGTTGGTTGTTGTTCTATGTAATTCAAGTTTTTTGTACCAAATCCTTTGACTAATTTTATTCCAATAGTTTTACCACCTAAAATTCAAATATCCACTAGCAAGATTGAATTTCAAGTAACTCCAAATATTGAATACATAAGCAACAATTCAGCAGCTCTAACAAATTTCCAACAAACAAATTCAAACTCCAAATTCAACAAAAACTGGACTTCTACAAATTTTTTCTTTTTTTTATCTTCGGCTTTTCTTTCCCCCCCCGTTTTTTTTTAACTCAAAGAATATTCACTCAACTGCAGTAGCAAGAATTAACAATAAAATTGCAATTCCAACACCAAAATTCCACCAAACCAATGACTACACAAAAACAAAAACAAATTGCACAATTTTTAAATTTTATGCAATATGCCTTCAAAACATTTTTTTTTTTAAATATATGATGCAAATAATTAAGATTAGAATAGAAAAGAAAAATCAACAATAAACCAAATTCACAAGAATAAAGATGAAAATCAACCAACAATCTAGGAAGCAAAAATACGGTAAAACAAGGAAAACCTAATTTGACTAGGAATGAGAGTTTCTTTTTTATATATATATATGCTGAACGTGTAGAATAGATGCAACCTTAACCTAGTGATAAAATTACAGATTAACAAGAAAACAAATAAATCAAATAAAGATAGATCAAACCTGGATAAAATCTTGGCTCTAATACCAAATGATACGAACCTAGGTCGACTCGCGCCTAAACCCATATTATACTATCCCAGATCTCAATTAAGTTCAAGTTCTTGTGGAAAAACCTTAAACCCTAACCAACCTATGATTAGAAACCTTGGTATAATGAAGACGCCACAATAGGTTATGGAAGTCCTATTGATAAGTCAAAACTAAAATACTTTCTCTCTAATGGTGTTTTAGGTGTTCAAAGAGAATAAAGAGAATTATATCTCACAATTAATTTTTTGAATATTATTGAAGGTGCATTCTCATTGAAAAATAACCTTTAAATAGGTTCAAGACATAAAACAACAAACCCTAGAAAGCTAAGACAAAGCCGGCCAAGTATGGTAGATTCCTAATGTGGCCGAAATTCCATTCCTTTCCTGATTCTAATTTTGATTAATTAATTCCTTCATCTTGAATTAGGAATTAATTAATTTAAAATGAAAATAATAAAATAATAATTTTCCTAAGTTGATTTATCCAAAAAATAAATAAATAGAAACCAAATAAAAGACTAATTTCCACAAACAAACTAGCAAACTAGTTGACGAGTTTGACCACTAAGCTATCTTCAACCAAATTCCAGCTTGTAAAGGCTCCAAATCAGATCCCATATGCATTTGTAGGATTCCAAATAGGATTATTTATGAGTCCCACATGTTTCCCTTGCTTGAAAAAAGAGAAAATGTTAAATCAACAAAATACAGTACAGCTAGCAATAAATACAGCAATTTTCGGCCAAAAACTCCTCCTATGCCTAAATGCCTTGATTGATTGCTTTTGCTTTTGGCTTGAATTTTTTCCAAGAACTCTTAACGTTATGAATTGAATTCAAGAAGTGTTGAACCATTGCCTAAAACTAAAAATGCATTAAAATAGCTACCTGGTCCATATCGGCCTTCTCTACCTGGATGCATAATACGGGTCTTGTATTTTCAAATATGGTTAAACCTTTTTGATAATTGATAACTCCCTATGTAAATCCAGCTAGTTTGTCTTTAAATCTCTTGGCTTGTGCTCTAGTGATTGGCCCAATCTTCATCTGTATTAGATCAGCACCCTAGTGGGTAGTCGATTCTGCAGGCACGGGTAGATTCTCATCATGCTTCTTATAAACTAGAAGATAAATTCTATATTAAAAGCCTCCTCATATTGATCCCAAGTGTGATCCCATACCTCTCGCTCACCAACCCACCAAGTATGAGCATCACTTTCCAAAAGAAAAACTACAATCCTAACCTTGTTCTCATTGGGACACTGCATGCCTTCCTCCAAAATTTTCTCAATTGCAGCCAACCACACCAAAGCTACAAGTGGATCGATGGTGCCCTCACATGTTATGGCACCCAGCTCTTTAGCTTAGTTAACGATGGGAGCCGAAGGTTGGTATGCATACCCCTCACCATAACCTTAGCCAACTGCCCCAACTACTGAAACCCTAAGGTGGCCTCACCTACACCTTTCACTGGGTACTACTAACATTTAAGTCTACTAAGTCTGGAATGAATCCTTGAATCTAGAAAATGAGGACAAGTTCAACTCAACGTGATACTCAAACCAAGAAAATAATGGAAGAAAAGTAATTTAGAAAATAGATACAATGTTGAGAAAAACAAAACAAAAGATACACATATTAGTGAAGTGCTACAGGATCAATAAACCTGATGCTCTGATACCGAACAGATAGGGTCACTCCGGGGACCCTTCCTAGATACCTAAAATGGCCTTGCTTAGGGAAATCCCATTGTAACCAATGGGACTTCTCTCATGAAATGGATATAAACCAACATTATAAATAAAATATCATAAATGATATTAACAAAATTCCCAAGAAATCATCGTCATAAGTGTTAAGGATTCTAACTTGAGAACCAATAGAGAGAATAAATTAAGAGTCATACATATTAGGTCAATCCACCAGAGCAATCTAAAAGATTTAAAAATTTAAGGTTAAATAAAGTACAACATAAATGATAAATCTAGTAGAAATATGCAAAATACATTAACAATTAAGTAAGAATGGCAAAAAAGATATGAGATGATCATATATTAGGAAGATGATAAAGATGCCAAACATAGTATGCATAACCTTCCAGCTGACGCTTAGGCAAACAATTTAAAAATTTAAAACAATGAGACAAACTCAGTTAGTTAAATAGTTAATAATAATAAAATTGTCATTTAGAATTCAAACGTTTTCACTCAAGACCTCACTTTCATGCTTTTGAAAAGTTTCCCTTGAACCATTTCACAAAACCCAACTTATACCCAAAACAATATCATAGAAAGAGAATTTCATAATTAAAGAATTTAAAATATCGTTAACCAACTGAAACATAAATTTAATGCTGGATAATAAATAATATAATCATAATTTAGAAATAATAATGAAACATAATAAAATTACCAAAACGTATCTTTGAAGGAATACATACAATATACCACACGATATACCTAATGCTACTAGATGGTGCATGGTATTTCGAAACACTATGAGATAGTAAACATATACAAAAACCAACATCATGAGGGAGTGGCTCACAATTCGTCATCATTTTAAGAGAATGGCTTACAACTAATTGTCATTCTCTTATATCATGACAATCAGTCATCCTATGCTCATGGGGTAGTAGCCCACAACTCATAATCACTCTAAGAGAATGGCACACAATTTATCATCATTCTCTCATATCATGACTACAAATAGGATGAATAAGCCTATGCATTGCTAATAACATAAACAGAATTGGTACACCTTTTCAAAATAACAGTGCAATATTTATAAACTATTCCTTCAAAACAAAAAAAAATACCATAAACCAAAATGTAATATTCAAATCCAATCATTTATTTAGATACTCCAAATATTCAAAATCATCATTTCACATCAAGACATAAATACCAACAAGGAAATATATAATACTATAAACAATTTTTTAAGCATTTTGAAATACAAACACTTAAACATGCTTAAAAATATACATTTCAAATCGACTTTCTGAAAATCAATTATTTTTCAAAAAGACTAAAACATCAATTCAAATACCTAGATATTTAAATACCAAAATTTTCAAGTTCACAAGAACTCATTTGAATTTAAAACTATTTAAAATCTTAATAAAAGTCACATGAAATAATAACACATATACAATAACTATTTATATATTTATATATGTACACGATAACTGTTTAAATCAAACCATATATATAATTGTACCAATATGTCCAAAAGCCATTTAAAAATATATAAAAACACTCACTGATACAATTGATGTCCACTCCTATTCTTCCGTAGGATCACCTCTACGCCAAGTACAAGTGCCTAAAATATAATAAAATATTTCTTAGACCCAAGAAATCAAACCCAAGGCATTCATGCATTCTACATGTTTTCAAATACTCCATACAATACTCAGATCATATTAATTATGAACCAAAAGGTCCAATTATAATGTGACCCTTTAGGACCAGTATCCAAAATTTGGATTTTTCATTTGGAGGCCAATTTAACGAAATTAAACCTTCCATTGAGTTGCATTAATAGCTAATTACACAAATCCAACTTTAAATTTTGTCTAATTTATCTGATTGTATCCAAACACAAAATTCAATTTTTATTCAGTATTTAACTAATTGACCTAAAAATGGAAAACTTATCAAAGCACATCCAAAATTGACAAACTTTATATCAATGAAAAGCTTGTGGAATTGGTAACAATAATATAAACTCATCTTGGTCCAAAAATATTACCAGTGGTTGAAAGAAAGTTTGGAAAATTTGGCAAAACTTGATGTCGATGGATTTCTCAAACCATGAAGAATTTAGACAAATGGAAGGTGCCAATGGATTCAAAGGTCTTAAATAGGAAGGAGGATGTATGGGTCAAGTTAAAATAACCACCCATCAAAAACCCAACCGATCGCCAATGTCAGCTTTGAAGAGCCTATCTTTATGCGTCAAGCAATAGAATGGCTAGAAAATTAGGGGTTTTGGAGGGAATATATTGGGCTTCAAGCTGATCCAGTGCCTACTATTCGTTGACAGCTGGAAAATGCTAAATCAATATCGACCCAGTTGGTGTGAAAAA
The DNA here is from genome assembly GCF_031755915.1 of Ziziphus jujuba. NCBI lineage: Eukaryota > Viridiplantae > Streptophyta > Magnoliopsida > Rosales > Rhamnaceae > Ziziphus > Ziziphus jujuba. Next base: position 16,797,177 of record NC_083386.1, on the reverse strand, counting down.
TGGGTCATGGTACACAATTTGATTTGGTTGTGGGTTTTAGGAGCATTTTGGGACTTTTTTGGTATTTTTTAAATTGTTTAGTGAAAGACATAATTTTCCATGTATATATATAGACCTTTAGGTCACTAACAAACAAAAATTTAAGATTGGTTTGGACATTGATATAATATGATGATCAAAACTTCTTAGAATCATAACCTTTGAACCATAACTCGGAATTAAGTGTCTCACTAGTCTACAAACTCATATCAACAAGCTCTACACTAAGAAGTATTTTTCAAATCAAAATTTCTGGCCATACAAAAAGTCAAATTTGGAATTCATAAACAATCCACTACGTCAATCTTGGTCAAAAATTCAAAATGTAGGTGTTTTATCGAGATAGGTTGTTACATCTTCGTACTCCTAAACTATAAATTCATAGTATATATGATAATAAACCTAGGTTAACTTATTCCTAAACACGTATTATATTAGCCCGGATCTTAATTTTGTTCAGATTCTGATGGAAACCTTAACCCCTAATCAACTTGTGATTAGAAACCTTGGTATATGATGAAGATGCTACAATACGTGATGAATGTCCTATTGATAAGTCAACCTAAAACACTTGATTTCTGTTAAGTGTTTTAGGTGTTCAAAGAGAATAAAGAGAATTCTTTTCTCACAAATATTTTATGTGCAAATGCCTCATTTGAATGGCTTCAATTATGCCTTGACATGATTCCATGATCCCTTAGTGAGTTTAATCGTGTTCACAAGTTAACAAAGTAATTCCTTGCTGCCTAGAACCCATAGATGCACCAAAACAGCTTGCTGGGTCCATATCTACCTTTATAACTTGGATGCATGAGACAGGCTTTGGATCTTCAAGTATTATCATGCCCTCTTGAGTTTAAACCACACATTGTATAAAGCGATCTAGGTTGTCCTTGAATCTCTTAACTTGTGCCCTCATGATTGGCCCCGTCTTCATTTGTACAGGATTAGCACCCTAGCAATTAGTCAGTTGTATGGGTATCTACATATTCTCATCAATATATATATATATATATATATCTCAACAAATAAAATGCAATAAATTCAACAAATAGGGATCCAGTCCTAACATAAACAAATAATGAGAGGTAATAAATTCAATAAACACTACAGATAATACATAATAGTCTAGTGTAAGAATTTGAAGGACAGCAAAATACAAATTAGGCATACAGATTTTTTCATGGGAACTTTACATAGGAAAATTCATGGCCGTCAGCCACTACCCATAATCTAAAATATCCATAGGTGTAGGCCACTACCTATATTATCAAATATTCACTAAGGAAAATCATATAGCCATACAAACGGTCTCATCTTAAGTTTAAAGAATGATAGTAACATTCTTAGCCACTATGATAGCGGGTGACTGATCTTCTAACTCTGGCTGCCACAGCATGAAGCCTAAGCCACCGCAGTGACCATTCTTCATAAAGATGACTCTACATATTTATTCTCCCACAAAAATATGTCAAAATAAAGATATTTTTTTCTCAAATTAATAAGTAACACAAATGAAATATATGAATATTTAGAACAACTAAAATATCATAGGAAACCATGTCAAACCGTACATTATATAAAACATTTGCCAAATGTTATAAAACCATATGTGCATATATATATATATATATTAATGTTTCTAAAACATAAATATAATGATAACAAACCATGTTCATAATCCCAAAAAAATTTTGAAAATTAATATCCACTCACAAATATAGCTCAAGCTTGATCCATGGCCACCATATCACCTTTGATCTCACCTTGAGCACCTAAAATACCGAAGTTTTCCAATAAGCCAGAGAAAATATAGTACTTGGTGTTGCATGCTCAGTATTCTATAATGCTCTCACAATTCAACAATTCTAAATTTATATACTAATTTCTCCAAAATTCTACACAAATTGAATTTTCTTATGGCTCAAACTAGGCATTTTCCATATCTCTAAGATTCCTTGAAATTAAGCTATGGGTTTTATTTCATACATCATGAGAAACTTATATTAACCAATAATTGCTATGGAAAATACCTCATAGCCAGCTAACTATTCCAAACCAGAATACCCTAACCCATAATTGGGCTTTCCCCAAAACCAAACAAAAATCCACAAACTGTACAGAAAAAGAAAGTTCAAAAGGTGTAGAACATGGATTTTCCTTGATTTATACCAAGAATTGTTAATAGATCATTGGAAAAACCGAAGAAACTTTGACCCCAAAACTAAATCTTGAGATTTGGAAAGATAGAGAGCTTTTTAGGCTTAAATAACAAGATAGTCGTAATGCAAAATACTTGATGTCTCATGTCTAGATTCTGCTAGAGCCATTCTATAGGATGGTAATAAAGTAGAACTGGCATTATGAACCAAATCAATAGCAAAGTTTATCTATGTATCTAAGGGTAAACCAAGAATATCATCTGGAAACACATCTGGAAAGTCACGTACCATTTGAATATCCTTCAATCTAACCTTACTAGTTCGAGTATCAATGATATAGGCCAAGTACCCCTTACATACTCTTCAAAGTAAACAATGTGCAGAAATAGCTGAAATCAAACCAGAACTATATGCTTTCTTTAGAACAAAACCTTGGGTAACATTGATCTTTCAAAGGGTAACATCCTTTCTATAGTAGTCAACTAAAGTATGATTGGCAGCAAGCTAATTGATGAGAATTTTTTCGTACCTATACAACCGACTACTCGCTGAGGTGCTGATTTTGTACAATTTAGGATAGGGCCAATCATAAGGGCACAAGCTAAGAGATTTAAAGACAACATAGTTAGCTTCATTCAAGGAGTTATTCAATCTCAAGAAGGCATGACAATACTCAAAGATCCAAAGCCCAACCTATGCATCCAAGTTATGAAGGCTGAAATGGACCCAGCAAGCTGTTTTGGTGCATCTATGGATCTCGGGCAGCAAAGAATTTATTTGTTAGTTTATGAATGTGATTGAGCATTCCAAGGGGCATAAAATCATGCCAAGGTAGAAACAATACTGGTCATTCATCACTTTGCATGTGAAGCTCCATGTTGGTCGAAAATGTCCAATTTGGTGCTGGCTTTGACTTCTTTGTTGATTAAGCAAGTTTGACTTATTCCAACCAAGGGTTACGTATGGGAGTCAATATTAATCCTATTTGAAATCCTAAATATCATATTTGAGCTGATTTACATCCTAAACTAGCTAGTGATTAGATAAAGACTACTTAGTTGGCAAACTAGTCAACTAGTTTCCTAATTTGAATATTTGTCTTTTTTGTTTAGGAAATAGTCTTTATTTTGGTTTTTAATTACTTATTTGCTTGAAAAATTACTTTAGGAAAGTTGGAATTTTATTATTTTGATTGTAACTTATTTAACTCCCAATTCAAAATAAAGGAATTCATTAATCCAAATTAGAATAGGAAAGGAGATGGAATTCGGCCATAATAAGGAAACCACTAAGGTGGCCGATTTTTGACCTAATCCTTTAGGGTGTGTTTGGTACATGGGATTGGCTAGGATTGGATGGGATTGTGTCCGAGTTTGGTATTTGATTTGTCAATTTTAGATCGAGACAACTTATCCTAAACAGTATTTTTATCCCAATCGATTGGGACTCATCTAACCTGTCTCCCCTCCCTGGGTCATTTTTGTCCTAAACTCAAACGAATCCCTACTCTCTTTCGCTAGTGTTCTCTCACCAAAGCGGGTCATTGGCTCGTGGTGGAAAATCGAAGGAGCTCACTAGTGTTCTCTCGTCGGACATCTGCATCACTCAAAAAGAAACACAATCATCTCTCTCGTCGAACATATGCATCTCTCCAAGGAACAAACACTGCTGGTGAGCGTGGTCACCTCTCAGCACCTCTTCATCTTGGCTCACAGCCTTCATCTAAATCTCCACAGTTAGGGTTCCTCTTTGAACCTCAAAACATTTCTACGCGATAATGGTAATTGTTCCTTTCTTTATGTATCTGATAGCAGCATTTCTGATCTTGATTTTTGATTTCGTTCCCTTTAAAAAAAAAAAAATTGGCAATTTAAGTTCACAATCTGCATTCGTACGTGTTTAACATCTAGTTATTTCCTTTGAAAAATAAATTCTTGCTCAGGTATGAATAATTGTTGGGAAATGTTTTACATATATGCTTAGAAATCATGGGTTGAATTAATTATTATGCTAAGAATATGGGTTAGCTTGGACGTTTGTAATTTTCTTTTTTTCCTTTTTTTTTATTTTTTGGCCATCGAGCAACTGGGTTTGGCGTTGCCCTAGTGCAGGGAAGAAGAGAAGGAGATGAGGACGAAGAGGAAACTGATGAAGAGGACGGTGAGGATGATGATGTGGTGGAGGTTCATCAGATTGATGACAACAAAAAACAGCAAGATGCAGTTGAGTATGATGAAGATGATGATGATGAAGATGATGATGAGGATGAAGAGGTTGACAATGATGAGGGAGATTTTGTTGAACCTGAGAGCACAAGGAGGTTGACAAGCACTGTAAGAAAAAATTGATGGCCTTGAACAATGAGAGGATGATCGAGATGAAGATGATAATGGTAGCTTTATTTTAGATATGCTAGCTATAAGCTAATGTGGATGCAACATCCATTTGTGAATATTTTTTTTCAAACAATTGCTTTATCAAAGATTTCATACAATGCCTTTGATTTGATATGTTGATTTCTTTAACTGTTTGAGGTAATGGATGTATCATTTGTGAGATTTTGATGCTTTTTTAAAAAAATTTTGTAATACTTGTAGTTAATATTTGATATGGGGGTTCTATTTATTTGCAAATTATGATCTATTGAGTGGTTGGTGGTTGTATGAGGGGGATTTTGTGGTACAAATTCGATTAAAGATGATGCTAAAGCACTAGCAAGGTGTTGTTATGTAAAAGAGAATAAGTTATGCCATTTTTTGGTGCTTCTAATCAGTAAGAGGAGGATCCTTGAGAAACTAAGAACTTTATGCCACTGTTGGGGCTCGATTGAGAAGTGCTAAGGGATGCTCCATAAGAAAGAAGTTAAAAAGGACTTGAAATATAGAGCTCTATCGAATAAATTGTCTTCTAAAGTCCTTCTTCCACACTGCATTTTTCATTTCTGCTTTCGTTTTAAGCAAGTAGTGCCGCAACTGAGTTCTTTGATATTATGTAATCTTGATCGATAGGCAGGCACTGACTTGATTATTTTTAAGTTATAGATGAATCAATTTTTACCAAATTTAAATCATACTTTACATGCTGAAGCACTGGAACCAATTCCTTAATGTTTAGTTTATATATTGATATGATCTGTGGGTGTAAAAAAAGAAAAAATAAAATAAAATTTTGTATGTAAATATAAATATATAAATTTACATAATATCCTCTACATACCGTTGCTATTTTCTTGTTTTTGTCTCTGAATTATTCTTGTTAGAGTAATAGGTTTTAGCTTATGCAGCTATTAATTAATTTATTTAATTTTTTTTTCAGTCTTGTGTGTCTGAAGTATGTGAAATGGTTCTAACTTATTTGGTCTTCTTTGTGCTATCTGATTTGTTGTTCTCATTTGGTGTTGATTTCAGTTTGGGTTAGTGGAGGTATAAAATGTTTAAGCTTTTCTTTGTTGGTTTGCCTGCTATGTCATTTTTATCTTTATTTCATTGAAGAAAACCTATCTTGTGTTCCTTGATTGTTCATCGTGATATAAAATCCAGCAACATTCTTCTTGATGAAAATTTGGAGCCTCATGTGTCTGACTTTGGTCTAGTAAAGATTTTGGTTGATAAGGATGCTCATGCCACAACTGTTGTTGCTGGCACTTTTGGATATTTGGCACCGGGTTTGTGTTTTCTAATGTGCTCTTTCTCTTATTGGTTTTTGAAATCAAGTACCAGATAGAAAAAGAAAGGCAGCGGAAGGTATAACATACTATGATGATAGTTTTATATGTTTTTGTCTGATACCATTGTAATAGTATTTTCATTTAAATTTGTATGGTGGTTTTCTTTCCTTTTGCAGTTAGCAGAAGAGGAAGAAATAAGAAGGTTAAGAAAGGAGCTGGTTCCAAAATCACATGCCTTATTTTGACAGGCCCTTCATTCCCAAAAGGTATAGAAAGCTTCATCCACATTTGTTCAAGAACTTTTCCATTTTGAAAGGATTTATTTATTTTTTTCTGTTTGTTTTTTGAAGGTCAATGAAAAATCCAACTATTCCTAAAGAACCAAAGTTCCATATACCTCAACAAAAGATCAAATGTAGCCATGTGGAATGACATGAGCTCCTACACGTACAACACTAAAGCTTGAAGATAGAAAAAAAAAATTCATCAAAAAGTATTAGCATTCCTTTGTTATCCACTTATCCCCTTCGCTGAATAAGCACCCCCTTCCTCCCTTAGTTTGTAATCCAATTTAATTAACTATGAACAAGCTCTTAATTGGATAAATATAATGTTTGTGGGTGAAAAAAAAAATTACAATTCTGTAAATATAAATATATAATATTTATAATTCTAGTTATATATGAAATTATTTTTTTATTTTTAGTAATTGTTATTTATGAAGTATTATGTTATAATTTAATTTTAATTTATATTAATAAATTTAGGGGTTGTAAAATATATTAATATGATTTGTGGGTGTCAAAAAGTGTTAAAATATTGTATGCAAATATAAATATACAAATTTACAATTTCAATTAAATATAATGTTCTTTTATAAATATAAAAAATATCATTTAACTTTTTTACTTTTAAAAATAATTATTTTAAAAAATTACAAAATAGTCTAATCCAGTCCGATCTGTACCAAACATGGAATAACTAGTCTACTATTCAGTCCGGATCTATACCAAACACAAGACTGCACTATTCTATCCTATCCGATCCGATCCGATCCGAACCTGTCTTGTCCAATCCGAACCTATCATACGTACCAAACACACCCTTAAGGTTTTGTTTTGTATCTTTGGCCTATTTAAAGGCTTATTTTCTCAATAATATTCAATAAATTATTCATACCGAAAAATATCTGTGAGAAAGAATTCTCTTTGTTCTCTTTGAACACCTAAAACACTTAATAGAAATCAAATGTTTTAGTTTGACTTATTAATAGAACATCCATCACCTATGTGGTGTCTTTATCATATACCAAAGTTTCTAATCACAAGTTTATTAGGGGTTAAGGTGACCAATAAAATCTAAACTTAATTTTCGATCCGGGCTAATATAATACAAGTTTAGGAGCACGTCGACCTAGGTTCGTATTATTTGGTATCAGAGCCGAATTTGGTTCAGGTTTGATCTATCTTATTTGCTTTACTTTGTTTTGTTTTATCCTATAATTTTATAATCAGGTTAAGGTTGTTTCTTATCTATCCACGTTCTACATGTTTTAAAAAATATATATATTCTTCCGAACCGAATTAGGTTTTGTTGTTTTAGCCGAATTTTTGTTTTCTAGTTTGTTGGTTGTTTTGCGTGTTAGTTATTAGTAATTTATTTTATTGTTATTTTTTCTTTGCTTTTTTAACCTTAATTAGTTGCAGTCATATATTAAAAAAAAAAAAGAGAGAGAGATTTGACAGCATATTGCATTAAAATCTAAAAATTATGCAATTTGTTTTTGTTTGAAGTGTGGATCGAGTTTGGTGAAATTTTGGCATTGAAAGTGCAATTTTGGTGTCATTTCTCACTATTGGACTTGGTGTTTGTAATCTATGAGTGTTTAAAAAAAAGGAAGAAAAGCGGAAGATAAAAAAAAATTTATTGCACAAATGCCAATTTTGGTAGATCATTATTGAGGATTGTTTGTTTTCAGGAAACACAATTGTAACTACTGGGTTGTTGGTTATTTATTCAATATTTGGTTGCTGGATTTTGAATTTTGAGTGCTAAAGTTGTTTGGATTAAAATTATGTAACGGAATTGAGACAAAGACTTGAACTAGAAGAACTACAACCAACAACTATTCCATATTTTGTTCGAATTGTTTCTTGTTTGTGGTTTGAATCTCTTTTCCAGATTTTATCCTTGAATTATTGGTCCTCAATATTGTGCTTTATCTCTTGTTAAATCTAAACATTTTCCTTGTTAATTTTATCTTTGTTTTGGTTAGTTAAGTCGAGACTAGGTTTTATCAATTCACTTAGTATTTGCTTGCTTTTTGTTGCTGTTTTATTGATAAGTTTAATTAGGTCATACTTGTGATCTAATTTCTGTTTTGAGTGTGTTTTAATATAAATTTGAGATAATTCTTTGTGTTGAAAAAGGCAAGATGTGTGAGTTTACAAGAAGGTTAAAAGTCGAAACTAGTGTGCAAACACGAGTGCCGAGACTTTGTTTGAGTGAAACACGTAAGGAAGTGAATTTGATAAGGATTTTTGCATTATTTTTATGAACATGACAGATACAAAGTTAAGAAGAGGAGATGGTTCATTAATAAATCTTGAAAAGGAATCCGTGGGATACAAAGGCAAATCAAAAGCAATGGGACTTGGAAGTGAACCTATCAACATTATGGGGTTTGGAATAACTTCAAAGGTTGAATGTTTGCTTTGATCACCTAGATTAAAGAATGGATATTACTGGGAATTCCCAAGGAGGGATAAATCCAAGACATGAACACCAAGGAGGTCGAGGATGCCATGGATGTTTTAGAGAGGAATTTGGAGTAGGTAACTTTTGAGATAATCTTGAGAAGGAGTTTGAAGATATTTTTTCACTATAAAGAAGGCAAACCCATCGGAGGCAAGCCCGTAAGGAAGATGATGACCTTGGCAATATTCAGGTCAATATACCACATTTTCATGGGAAAAAGTGATCCAGAGGCTTACTTAGAATAGGAAGAGCATATAGAGATGATATTTGATTGCCATAACTATTCTGAGGTAAAGAAGGTTCAATTAGCCACTTTGGAATTTGGATATTATGCACTCCAATGGTGGAATAATGAGGAAGGTACCTGAAGGAGAGTTGGCAATGAATTAATTACCACTTGGTGACATATGAAAGGGGCCATGAGGAAGAGATTTATGCCATCTTGTTACCATAGGTTGCTATATCAAAGGCTTCAATCATTATCACAAAGAAATAGGACCATGGAGGATTATTACAAGGAGACAGAAATACTCATGATGAGGTTAAGCATGAATGAGGACCGTGGGCAACCATGGTAAGATTTTTAGGAGGCTTAAATTGAGAAATAACCAACGAAGTGGAGTTACAACAATATGTGAAAATTAAAGAGATGCTTCATGTGGCCATTAAAATTGATAACCAATTCAAATGAGGGGTACAATCTCACAGTTTGGAGGAGTTTCTAATAGCGGAAGGACTAATTCAAATGTTTGGAGAAGCAATCCCACCTTTGATTCAAGACAAAAACCAAAGCTAGAGGGGAAGAGCTCCAATTGGCCAAGGAGGCATATAAGGCCAGATTCCAATTAAGCATCCAAGTTGGAAGGTAAATCTGATCTTAAATCCTCAAGAACTAGAGATATTGTATATTTTAAGTGCCAGGGACGAGGACACACTGCCAATTAATGACCGAATAGAAGAATTATAGACTGAAAGGCAATAGAAAGTTGGAGTCCGAAGGTGAGAAATCCGAATTTGAAATTGAATCTGTAGATGAAGCAATTGAGGATGAAAAACAAGAAAAAGGCAAGACTCTCAATGCTTTAAAAGCTGAATTGAGTTTGGTGTCAAGGAGGGTCTTATTTCAAACTACTCAACCGTAGACTTACTTCATTCTTGAACCTGTGACTGATAGCTCAAGCGAGATGAGGATCAAATCCAACGAGAAAACATCTTCCACACCCGATGTGAAATTCAAGGTAATATTTATAATATGATAATTGATAGTGGAAGCTGTGATAATGTAATTAGTAATGTGGTGGTCGAGAAATTTGGATTAACAACCATTAAACATCCCAAACCTTATAGATTACAATGGATTAATGATAGTGGTGAGATGAAAGAAAACGAGCAAGCCAAGGTAAAATTTAGCATTGATAAATATGTAAATATTGTATTGTGTGATGTTGTCCCTATGCCTGTTGGTCATATTTTATTGGGAAGACCATGGTAATTTGATAAAGACACCATATACTATGGAAGAAAGAATGTCATTGTATTCCTATTCAAAGGTAAGAAGATTAAACTTGAGCCATTAACTCTAAAGGAGGTATTTAGAGACTAATTACAAATGCAACAAAGGAGGGAGGCCGAGCGGTTTAAAGAGAAGTCAAGCATGGCACCCTGGCTTCACCACCTATCCAAGAGGGAAAAACTGAACCCCACACCCAAGGTAAGTATTCTAAATTCAAATTTGAGGGAAAACAAAGAAAGGAAGCCAAAAGAGAGACAATGAGAGAAAAAGCCAAGAGTATGAGGGTGATAGAGAAAACCAAGAGTACCAAAGAAAAAGAGAGGAAAGAGAAGAAAAAGAAAATTTTTTATCTTAGCCTAGGTGAGGTTAGAAAGGCAATTTTGAGTAACAAACCATTGCTGGTCATGATTTATAAAGATGTTTACCTAAATGATCAAGCTAACCTTGAAGAACTTGAATTGCCTAGTTTTATTTCTTCTTTTTTGTAGGAATTTAATGATGTCTTTCTGAAGGAAATTCCTAGTGGTTTATCACCTATTTGAGGAATTGAACATCAAATTGATTTTATTTCTAGAGCTGCAATTCCTAATAAGCTTGCATATAAAAGTAATCCCAATGAGACAAAGGAACTACAAAGCCACGTAAGTGAATTGCTTGAAAAAGGTTACATTAGAGAAAGCATGAGTCCATGTGTTGTCCCTGTTTTATTGGTACCGAAGAAAGATGGATCATGGCATATATGTGTGGATCGTAGGGCTATTAATAATATAACCATTAAGTACAGGCATCCTATTCCTAGATTAGATTATATACGTGATGAAATTATGATGAAAGAGGGAGATGAATGGAAAACTGTATTTAAGACTAAATATGGTTTATATGAATGGATAGTAATGCCTTTTGGTTTAACTAATGCACTTAGTACTTTAATGAGATTAATGAACCATGTTATGTGTCCATTCATTGGAAAATTTATGGTTGTTTGCTTTGATGATATTCTTATATACAGTAGGAATTTAAACGATCATGTAGGATATCTTAGGTTAGTTTTTGGAGTACTTAGGAAGGAAAGATTATTTGCAAATATTAAAAAGTGTGATTTTTGTCAAAATGAACTTGTTTTTCTAGGATTTGTTGTAAGTGTTGCAGGGATTAAAGTTGACCAATCCAAGGCCAAAGCCATACAAGAGTGACCGAAACCTACATCAATCACCGAGATGATGAGTTTTCATGGTTTAGCTAGCTTCTACCGAAGATTTGTCAAGGATTTCAGCACCATTGATTGAAGTTATCAAGAAGAATGTTGGATTCAAATGGGGGGAAGCACAAAATAAATCTTTTAGTAAACTAAAAGAAAAATTAACTAATACTCCTCTATTAGTTTTGCCAATTTTTTCTAAAACTTTTGAAATTTAATGTGATGCTTCGAGTGTAGGTATTGGAACTATTTTAATGTAGGAAGGAAGACTCATTGCCTACTTTAGTGAAAAGTTAAATGGAGCTGCATTGAACTACCCGACCAATAACAAAGAAATGTATGCTTTGGTGAAAGCTTTGAAGGCATGGCAACATTACTTGATGCTAAAGGAATTTGAGATTCACATGGATGATGAATCATTGAAGCACATTAAAGGCCAATGGAAGCTCAACTGAAAGCCTGGGAGGTGGATTGAATTCATTGAGACTTTTCCTTATGTCATCCGCTACAAACAAGGTGAGGAAAATGTGGTTGCCAATGCATTATCCTGAAGGTATGTATTGTTTACTACCTTAGATGCTAGATTGCTAGGATTTGAACAATTGAAAGAATTTTATAAGCATGATAGTGACTTTGGTAAAATATTTAAAAATTATGCTAAGCATGGTTACAATAAATTCTATATTTTTTAGGGATATTTGTTTAGAGAAAATCAATTTTGTGTGCTTAATTGTAATATTAGGGAACTACTAGCTAGGGATGGTCACGGTGGGGGTTGAATGGGTCATTTTGGAGTTGTAAAGAATTTATCTATTATGCAACAACATTTTTATTGGCCAAATATGGGAGAGATATAGAGAGAATTTGTGAAAGATGTCTAAAGTGCTGAAAATCTAAGTTAAGATTAAGGTCACATAGTTTGTATCTTCCATTACAAATTCCATCACTTCCATAGGTGGATTTGTCTATGGATTTTGTACTTGGTTTACCTAGGTCTAGGACTGGAAAAGATTCAATTTTTATGGTTATTGATAAGTTTTCTAAGGTGGCACATTTTATTGCATGCAATAAAACTGATGATGCATCTAATGTAGCTAATCTATTATTTAGGAAAGTAGTAAGATTACATGGAATGCCTAGGACAATTGTTTTAGATAGAGATGCTAAGTTCTTAAGTTATTTTTGAAAAACTTTATGGTCTAAGTTAGGGACTAAACTTTTATTTTCAACTACTTGTCATCCACAAACTGATGGATAAATTGAAGTAGTAAATAAAATTTTGTCAGCATTGTTGAGAGCATTAATTAATAGAAATTTAAGAACATGGGAGGAATGTTTGCCACATGTTGAATTTACTTATAATAGAACCTTACATTCAACTACTAAATATTCTCCATTTGAAAGTTTTATGGTTTTAATCCTTTGACTTCATTAGATTTAACACATTTTCCTTTAAGTAAAAGTGCTAATCTAGATGGAAAGCAAAAAGCTGATTATGTTAAGCAGATTAATAAAAAGACAAAAGCAAACATAGAGAGGAGTCAGAGCAATATGCTAAGAATGCTAACCAAGGCCGAATAAAGGTTGTATTTGAACCTGGAGATTGGGTTTGGTTACACCTATGAAAGGAAAGATTTTCGAAGTAGCGAAAGTCAAAGTTGATGCCTCGAAGGGATGGACATTTTCAAGTCTTGGAGAGAGTCAATAAGAATGCTTATAAACTTGACTTACCAGGTGAGTATAATGTGAATGCTACATTTAATATTGTTGATTTATCTTCTTTTACTGTAAGTGATGATTTCCTTTTCAAGAGGAGGGGAATGATGAGAATCTGCCTGTACCCATACAACCAACTACTCACTGGAGTACTGATTCTGTACAATTGAAGACAGGACCAATCACAAAGGCACAAGTTAAGAGATTTAAAGAAAACCTAGTTAGCTTTATTCAAGGTGTTATTCAATCTCAAGAGGGCATGACAATACTCGAAGATCCAAAGCCCGTCTTATGCATCCAAATTATGAAGGCTGTAATGGACCCAACAAACTGTTTTGGTGCATCTATGGATCTTGGTAGCAAGGAATGAATTTATTAGCTTATGAACTTGATTGAGCATTCCAAGGGGCCATAAAATCATGCTAAGGTAGAAGCAAGGCTGGTCATTCATCAAATTTGCGCATGAAGCTTCATGTTGGCCGGAAATGGCCAATTTGGCACTAGCTTTGACTTCTTTTGTTGGTTAAGCAAGTTTGACTTATTCCAATCATGGGCAACGTATGGGAATCAATACTAATATTATTTGGCATCCTAAACATCATATTTGAGCTGATTTAGAGCCTAAACTAGCTGGTAATTGGATAAAGACAGGTTAGTTGGCCAAACTAGTCAACTAATTTCCTAATTTGAACATTTATTTTTTGTTTTAAGAAATAGTCCTTATTTTGGTTTTTAATTATTTATTTGCTAGACAAATGACTTTATTAAAGTTAGAATTTTATTATTTTGATTGTAAATTAGTTAATTTCTAATTCAAAATAAAAGAATTAATTAATCCAAATTAGAATAAGGAAGTGAAATTCGGCCACATCAAGCAAACCACTAACGTGGCAAGTTTTTGACTTAATTCTTGAGGGTTTTGTTTTGTACCGTTAGCTTATTTCAAAGGCTTATTTTTTCAATAATATTCATTACATTATTATACAAAAAAATATTTATGAGAAAAAATTATCTTTGTTCTCTTTGAACACCTAAATCACTTAATAGAAATCAAGTATTTTAGTTTGACTTCTCAATATGACATCCATCACCTATTGTGGCGTCTTCATCATATACTGATTAGGGGTTAAGATGACCATTAAAATTTGAACTTAATTTTTAATTCGGGTTAATATAATACGAGTTTAGGAGCAAGTTGACCTAGATTTGTACTACCAATCCATTTTAAAAATAACATCTAAACCTTGTAAATCTAAAACAATCAAATATGAATCCATTTCCTAACCATCAATTGTAATTACGCATCTTTTCCATACTTGTGTTGCTTTAATGACTCTCTCATGTTGGTGGAAACATCTAAATTACCCTCTAAAATAGGATCTCTACTTTCTCGGTCTATTAGACTACATGACAAATGAATGTGCAGCTCCTAGATGAATAAGACATGTGCATCAATGCCAAGAATAGTTATCAATGCCAAGAATAGTTACCATACCTGTAATAACATTTGGAGTAACCTGGGCATCCTACTGCATCATGGTGAAATCCTTGCCTCGGCTTGGTGGTCGTCCTCTCTAGCCATTGCCAATAGCCATGGATGTCGATTATGCTCAATTGCTAGATGTAGTACCACAAGTTTGTTTTATCTAAGTACCCTATCTTTCAACACCATTAGCATATTGAGGTTGAGAAGTAGATCATGATCATCCAGTACCACCATGTATCAAGTACGGACATTCTCTCCTAAAATGACCATTATATCTATAATGGTGGCGTGCTTCACTCTTCTGGCATGTCCATAAAAAGAACCTACCATAAGAGCTACATGGAACACAAAAACTATCTTCAAAACATTCACTCTGTCGATAACTAAATTAACCTACCATAAAAGCTACGTGGAACACAAGAACTATCTCCAAATCATCCACTTTATCGATAACTAAACTATCCAAACTAACAGAAACTACTATGCACTACCCATTGACTGCTGACAAGCAGTACAATTATGTGTGCCTCCTCAAAGTCCACTACCATTGGCACTACGACTACCTCTTGGAAAACAATGGCTATAAGATGGTCCTGAACTATTATTACCCCTTTTGGATGATCTTTAACTAGGAGCACCTGAAGATGTACCATTTAAAGGTCGATACCAAGACTTACCATAATAATATGTCCCTAAAAATATAAAGTTACCTCTTGAAGAGACTGATAAGTAAGATGATGAGTTCATGAGACACCCAATGCTAATCTCATTTAAGCCATTTGAGAATCTATTTTTCTTTAGTCAGTTGTTGGGATTTACAAAGAAAACAAACTGTGACAGTTCTCTAAATCTCTCTTCATACACAATAACACACATGCCTCCTTCAGTCGACTACTGAAAGTCCAGTATTTTTCCTTTTTAAAAGTGAAAGAAAAAAACTTTATATTGAAAGCATCCTTAAATTATTCCCAAGTGATATCTTGCAGTTGCAATGCCTTTTCCTTAACCCATAAATTTTAAGCATCGCCTTCCAGTAAGAAATCTGCAATCCTAGCCATCATCAAGACCTTACATACTTTCATTTAGGCTCTTTTAAATCGCGACCAACCAAGACAAGGCTGCTATATGATCAATAACACCGCCAAAAGTCACTAGCCCTAACTTTTAAACCTACTTAAAGGAAGGGTCAATATGGATACCCCTAGCTAAAGCCTCAACTGGGTGCTCAATAAAATCAATTATGTGGGTAATCTTATCTACACCCTCATATGGCACTTGCTAACCTCTACTTCCACCACATCCACATATATGAGGTTTTTTTAAACCTATATGAAAGACAATGAATTTGAAACATCATATCTAAATAATAAATGAATCGAAAGTAATAAATGGACATAACCCCAGTTATACCTGTGGAGAATAACAATGATAATGATATTTAGCAACAGCACTACCTTTAATGTCTGCACAACTCCAAATATATATATACATACAATTCCAATTATCATAAGTAATAAGTCTCATATCCAATCATCTCAAAAAAAAGAAAGACATGAAATTTAGAATTATACAAATTAAGGTTAATCCACTAAAGTCGTTCTAAGAGTATAAATATTTGATACATGGGAAGGGTGATAAATACAAGTATAATCCATCATAGTAGAAATAAAAATAAGTTCATATGGAGTGGAGAGATGGACGGGATAAGGATGCCTGGACACGTTATGAGTACATGCCAACAGTGTCTATGGGAACAATTTAAAATAAAGAAAACATGAGACATCTCAGTGATTGAATAACAATATATAGGAAAATATATATATATATATATACAATTTTGAAATCCATTTTCTCAAATCCTTACTTTCACTATTTTTAAAAGTTTCCTTGTTTTGGAAAATATATTCACAAAACCCATCTAGCATATCCCCAAATTATAAGGAATTTCAAAATTCACCGAAAAGTATCAAAATTCATGGAAAAGTTTAGAATGTCATAGCACATTATCAAAATTTATGGAATCATTTTAGAACACATAAAATATCATTGAAATCCAAAGATAATCAAATCCATCATTACATCTAACTTATAATTAAACATGTATATATATATATACATATCCATAAATCTCATAAAACATGGGTGATACGAACCTAGGATGACCTGCTCCTAAACACGTATTATATTAGCTCGGATCACGATTAAGTTCAAGTTCTAATAGATTGACCTCAACCCCTAACCAACCTGTCATTAGAAACCTTGGTATAGTGTAGATGCCACAACAAATGATGGATATCCTATTTATAAGTCAAAACTAAAGCACTCACTCACTAATGGTGTTTTAAGTGTTCAAAAAAACAAAGAGAAATTCAATCTCATAAAATAAATTTTGAATATTATTAATGGTGTGTTCTTCCTCAAAAACAAGCCCTTTTAAAGGCTAAAACAAAACAAAACAAAACCCTAAAAGCTAAAGGAAAAATTGGCCAATAGGATTAGGAAACTAAGCATGTCCGAATTTTCTCTCTCGTTTCCTAAACTAATTTGGATTAATTAATTCTTTTATTTTGAATTAGGAATTAATTAATTTTTAATGAAAATAATAAATAAATAAAAACCAACGAGTAAAGGTAATTTCCTAAAGTAAAAAGTAGAAACCAAACTAGGAAACTAAAATACTATCTTTTCAACTAAGTTGACTTTAACCAATCTTTGACCAATTTAGGCTCCAAATCAGCTTCCATATGCTTTTTAGGATGCCAAATATGATTTTCATGGAGTCCCACACGTTGCCTTGCTTGGAGGGAAGAGAAAAAATCAACTCAGCAAAATACAGTTAAGTCAGCAAAAAGAACAACAAGACCGGCCAAATTTTGATGTTGTGCGCACAGCCCCTTTTTGGATGCCTTTGAAGCTACCTTGACTTGATTCCATGACCTCTTACACATATAATCCATGAAGCATTGAAACCATTTCATGCTGTCTGGACTCCATAAATGCACCAAATCCGCTGCTTAGGTCCATATCGGTTTCCACCACTTGTATGCTCAAAACAAGTCTTTGTTCTTTGGGTATGGACAAGCCTCTTAAGAATGAATTACTCCCTGGATAAAGGCAGAAAGGTTGTCCCTAAACCTCTTAGCTTGAGCCCTAGTGATCGGCCCGATCTTCATCTGTATGAGATCAACACCCCAGTGGGTTGTCAGTTGTGCGGGCACGGACGGATTAGCATCATTCCCCTCCTCTTGAAAAGGATTTGCCTTCAAATCAAAGTCATCACCTGCAGCAAAAGGAGATAAATCAGCAATATTAAATCTAGCACTAAAATAATACTCACCGGTCAAATCAAGTTTGTAAGCATTGTCATTTATCCCCTCTAAAACTTGAAAAGGTCCATCTCCACGCGGCCTAAGCTTAGACTTCCTTTGCTCAGAACCTAATCTCCAGATTCAAAGAAAACATCTTTTCAACCTTGATTATCATTCCTTGCATATTGCTCAATTCTCCTCTCAATATTTGCCTTAGTCTTTTCATGAATCTGCTTCACAAAATCAGCTTTTTGTTTTCCATCTAGATTAGCATGCCCACTTAAAGGTAAAGGTGTTAAATCTAATGAAGTCAAAAGATTAAATCCATAAACAATTTCAAGAAGAGTAAATTTAGTCGCTAAATGCAAAGACCTATTATAAGCAAATTCAACATGTGGCAAACATTCCTCCTAAGTTCTCAAATTTCTATTAATTAATGCTCTAAACAATGCAGACAAAGTTCTATTCACTACTTCGGTTTGTCCATCAGTTTGTGGATGACAAGTAGTTGAAAATAAAAGCTTAGTACCTAACTTAGCCCACAAATTTTTCCAAAAACAACTTACGAACTTAGCATCCCTATCCGAAACAATAGTCCTAGGCATTCCATGCAGTCTTATAATTTCCTTTAAAAATATATTAGCGATATTAGATGCATCATTAGTTTTATTACATGCAATAAAATGTGTCATCTTAGAAAATCTATCCACAATAACAAATATTGAATCCTTACCTATCCTTGACCTAGGCAAACCAAGAATAAAATCCATAGAAAAATCTACCCAAGGATAGGAAGTAATGGGCAATGGATGGTACAACCCCTGTGGTTTCAATACAGACTTGGTCTTTCGGCATTTCAAGCATCTTTCACATATTTTCTCCATATCTCTCTTCATGTTAGGCCAATAAAAATGTCCTTGCAGCAAGGATAAAGTTTTAAAAATACCAAAATGACCCATTAAACCACCCTTATGACCTTCCTGAACTAGTAACTCCCTAATGCTACAATTAGGCACACAAAGTTTGTTTTCCCTAAACAAATACCCCTCAAATATGTAAAATTTATTAAATCCATGTTTCAAACAGGTTCTAAATATTTCTCCAAAGTCACTATCATGCTCATAAAGTTCGTTTAATTGTTCAAATCCAAGCATTCTAGCATCTAAGGTAGAAAAGAGTATATACCTTCGGGATAATGCATCGGGAACTACATTTTCCTTACCTTTCTTGTAGCATATCACATATGAAAAGGTCTCAATGAATTCAATCCACTTGGTATGCCTTCGGTTGAGCTTTTCTTGACCTTGAATTTTCTTCAAAGATTCATGATCCGTATGAATCACAAATTCTTTTGGCATGAGATAGTGCTACCACGTTTCCAAAGCTCTCACCAAAGCATATATCTCCTTGTAATATGTCGGATAATTTAGTGCAGCTCCATTTAATTTCTCACTAAAGTAGGCTATGGGCCTTTCTTCTTGTATTAATACAACT
Source organism: Ziziphus jujuba (assembly GCF_031755915.1). Classification (NCBI taxonomy): domain Eukaryota; kingdom Viridiplantae; phylum Streptophyta; class Magnoliopsida; order Rosales; family Rhamnaceae; genus Ziziphus; species Ziziphus jujuba. The sequence goes on along the minus strand of NC_083386.1, from coordinate 16,777,837 downwards.
CCAATACCTATACCCGAAGCATCATATTCAATTTCAAAAGTATTAGAAAAAATTGGCAAAACTAGTAAAGGTGCATTACATAATTTTTCTTTCAACAAATTAAAAGATTTTTCTTGTACTTCCCTCCGTTTAAAGCCAACATTCTTTTTTACAACTATATTCAAAGGTACTGGGATGGTGCTAAAGTCCTTGACAAATCTTTGATAGAAACTTGCCAAACCATGAAAGCACCTCACTTAAGTGACACAAGTTGGTGTCAGACACTCCTTGATTGCTTGAACTTTAGATTGATCAACTTTAATTCTTGTAGCACTTACTACAAATTCTAGAAAAATAAGGTCATCTTTGCAAAAGTCATACTTTTTCATGTTAGCAAACAACCTTCCTTTCCTAAGAATATTTAAAACTTGTCTAAGATGTTCTACATACTCATCTAAGTTTCGGCCATACACCAAAATATCATCAAAATGCATAACCATAAATTTACCAATAAATGGATGCATAACATGACTCATAAGCCTCATGAAAGTACTAGGTGCATTAGTTAACCCAAAAGGCATGACTAACCATTCATACAGCCCATATTTAGTCTTAAATGCAGTTTTCCATTCATCACCTTCTTTCATCCTAATTTGATGGTATCCACTCCTAAGTTCAATTTTAGTAAACATGCAAGTAACTCACGAATATAGAAACAATATCACCATTACTTGATTGTAGGGCTATAAATAATATCACCATTAAATATAGACATCCAATTTCTATATTATATGATATGCTTGATGGTATCCACTTACTATCACGAATGTAACCCTTATCAAGTAACTCACTTACCTGCCTTTGTAGCTCCTTTGTTTCTTCGGGATCATTTCAATATGCAAGTCTATTTGGTATAGCAGCCCATGGAACAAAGTCAATTTGATGTTCAATCCCTCTAATAGGTGGTAATCTATTTGGAATTTCATTCGAAAAGACATCTCCAAAATCTTGCCCAAAAAAAAAGAATTGAACTTGGCAATTCAAGTTCTTCAAAGTTAGCTTGATCATTAAAATAATTATCTTTATAAAGCATGACTAGCGATGGTTTCTTACTCAAGATAGCTTTATTAATATCCCCAAAACTCAAATAAAAATTTTTATTTTTCCTTTCTTTTTTTTCTTTTCCTTTCTCTCTCTCGGCCACCACACACCTTTCCTCTCTCTCGGGTTTCTCATTATGGCTCTCAGATTTCTCTGTTTCTTTCACTCTACTTTCGGCTTTCCCGTGGTTTTTCCACTCAATTTGTGTTTTAGAATGCTTACCTTGGACAGCAAGCTCAGACTTACCTTCTTGGATGAATGGTGAAGCCATTAGTGCCATACTAGCTTTCTCCTTGAGTTTTTTGGCCTCCCTCCTTTGTTGTATTTGCAATTGGTTTCTATATACTTCCTTGGGAGTCAGTGGCTCTAGCTTGACCTTTTTACCTTTAAATCTAAAAATAATACAATTTTCTCGACCATAATGAGTAGCATCTTTATCAAATTCCCTTGGTCTACCTAATAGAATATGTTCGGAATGCATAGGCACAACATCACACAAAACAACACCCATATATTTATCTATACTTAATTTTACCTTGACTTGTTTATTCATTTTCATTTCACCACTATCATTAAGCCATTGTAATCTATATGGTTCGAGATGTTTAATAGCTGTTAAGCCTAATTTATCAACCATAATGTTACTAATTACATTTATACAACTTCGACTATCAATTATCATGTTACAAATCTTACCTTGGATTTCACGTCGAGTGTGGAAGGTGATTTCTCTTTAAACTCGATCCTCATCCTTTTATACAGCTAGCTCTCTTATAGAAACCAAGTTAAATTCAGCATTGGATGCTTGGAGTGTCTCGGCTTCATCTTCAAGCTCTTCCTCTCCTTGTTCGGTCTCACACTCACTTTCTTCACTTCTCAATTTTAGCTCACCATTACCCTTTAACACCATGATTTTTCTATTCGAGTATTGGCTAGCAATGTGTCCTCATCCTTGGCACTTAAAAAAAATAATTTCTCTAGATCTTGAAGGTTTAGGATTAGATTTTATCTCATTCTTTGGTCCTTGAACAGATTCGGTTCTAGCCTCTCTTTTGCTTGGTTTCAAAGGTAGGATTGTTTTCTCCAGCCATTTGGATTTGATCTTCCACTGTTGGAAACATCTCCAAACCATGCGCCTACACCTCTTTTCTTGAATTGATGCTCTAATTTAATGGCCACATACAACATCTCTTCCAATTTCACATATTGTTGCCATTCTAGTTGATTGGCTATTTCACGATTCCCACCAAGAAACCTTGCCATGGTTGCTCCTCTATCTTCATTCATGCTTGACCTCATTATAAGCATCTCCATCTCCTTGTAATAATCCTCCATGGACCTATTTCCTTGAGATAAAGATTGAAGTCTTTGATGCAGTAACCTATGATAGTGCAATGGTATGAATCGCTTTCTCATGGCTCCTTTCGTTTGTCGCCATGTAGTGATCAATTCATCACCTACTCTCCTTCGGGTGTTTTGCTCATTCGTCGACTGTTGGAGTGCATAATGACCAGATTCCTTTGCTATCATTTCACCTTCTTAGCCTCCACAAAGTTGTGACAATCGAAGATCATCTCCATACGCTCCTCCCATTCCATGTAAGCCTCCGGGTCAATTTTCCCCATGAAAGGTGGTATGTTTACCTTGATGTTGCCAAGATCATCATCTACTCCTCTCTCCTATGCCTCCCACGACCTATCCTCTCTTGGACAGCAAGTGTTTCATCCATTCCTTCCTCAAAATCATCTCCAACAATTTCCTCTTCAAACTCCTCTCTAGGTCGTCCACAGCCTCCTCGACTTCCATGAAACTCTTGCCTCAAATTTGGTCCACCATGGGATGTTTCTATTATGTCCATCTTTTGATTTATGTGTTCATCTGCTGCAATTGTTCCAAGATAGCCCTCATGTCTATTTGCTCACCACTCCCTGTAGCTCGGGAATCACCATGGAATCCTATGGATTCTTCTTTATTAATTCTTAGTAGTGGATCTCCTCTCCTCAACTTTACGGATTCTTCTTTATTAATTCTTAGTGGTGGATCTCCTCTCCTCAACCTTGAATTTGCCATGTTAGTATAAATAATGCAAAATAAAATAAATTCTCACCAAAAATCACTCTCTCACGTGTTTCACTCAATCAAGGTCTCGACCCTCGTGTTTTCACACTAGTTTCGGATTTTACCCTCTTTTAAGCTCACACTCTCTTGTCTTTTTCCACTCAAAGAATTATCTCAAAGTTCTAATTAAAACACCCACAAAATAGAAATTAGATCACAAGTATGTTTTAATTAAACTTATCAGCAAAATAGTAGCAAAAAAAAGCAAGCAATACCGAATGGATTAATAAAACCTAGTTTTCGGCATTTCTAGGCAAAATAAGGCAAATCAACAAGAAAATTTTGGAATTAATAAGAACTGGACTAGATGGTAAGAAATTAATAATCCAAGAATTAAATTTTAGAGAAAGAAATTCAAACTAAACAAGAATCAATTCAAACAAAATTAAAGAATAGTGTTGGTTGTTGTTCTTGTAATTCTAGTTTTGTATCAATTCCTTTAACTAATTTTAATCCAAATAATTTAAGCACCCAAAATTCAAATATCCAGCAAAAAACTTAACTCTCCAGAAACTCCAAATATTGAATAGATAATCAACAAAACAGAAGCTCCAAGAAATTTCCAGCATCAAATTTCAACACCAAATTCAACAAACCGAAATTTTTTTTTTTATTTGGCTTTTTCTTCTTCCTTTTTTTTTTTTTTAACTCACAGAACATAAGAGAACTGTAGTAGCAAGAATCAACACTAAAATTGCAATTCCAAAACCAACCAATCACCAAACCTATGACTTCCCAAATGAAATATGAATTGTACAGTTTTTTTTTTTATATATCGTTTGGCTTTTCTCTTTTTTTTTTCCACTTTTTTTTTCTTTTGAATATATGAATGAAAATATTTAAGACTAAAACGGCAAAGAAAAATCAACAAAAATCAAAATTAACAAGAACAATGATGAAAAACAACCAACAACTAGGAAGCAAAAAATACGGTGAAACAAGGAAAATCTAATTTAACTAGGAATGAGTTTGTTTTTTTTTAAGTATGTATAACATGTATGATGATAGAAGCAACCTTAACCTAATGCTAAAACTGAAGATTAACATAAAATCAAATAAAGCAAATAAAGATAGATCAAAATTGAACAAAATTCGGCTTTGATACCAAATGATACGAATATAGGACGACCTACTCCTAAACCCGTATTATATTAGTCCATATCACGAATAAGTTCAACTTCTAAAGGATTGACCTCAACCCCTAATCAACTTGTCATTAGAAACCTTGGTATAGTGCAGATGCCACAATAGGTGATGGATATCCTATTGATAAGTCAAAACTAAAACACTCACTCACTAATGGTGTTTTAGGTGTTCAAAAGAATAAAGAAAAATTCAATCTCACAAAATAAATTCTGAATATTATTAATAGTATGTCCTTCCTAAAAAAAAATGCCCTTTTATAGGCTAAAAGAAAACAAAATAAAACCCTACAAGCTAAAGGAAAAACTGGCCAATAGGATTAGGAAACTAAGCATGGTCGAATTTTCTCTCGCCTTTCCTAAAGTAATTTGGATTAATTAATTCCTTTATTTTGAATTAGGAATTAATTAATTTACAATGAAAATAATAAATTAATAAATTTTGTAAACTTATTTTTCTAGAAAATAAATAAATAACAATCAAAAAGTAAAGATAATTTCCTAAAACAAAAAGTAGAAACCAAATTAGGAAACTAAAATACTATCTTTTTTACTAAGTTGACTTTGACCAATCTTTGACCAATTTAGGCTCCAAATCAGCTTCCATATGCTTTCTAGATGTCAAATAGGATTTTCATGGCGTCCCACACGTTTCCATTTCTTGAAGGAAAGAGAAAAAGCCAACTCAGCAAAATACAATAAAGCCAGCAAAAAAAAAAGAAAAACCAGTCAAATTTTGATGTTGTGCACACAAACCCTTTTTTGATGCCTTTGAAGCTAGTTTGACTTGATTCCATGACTCTTAGACATATTTATTGAATCCATGAAGCATTGGAACCATTTCATGCTGCCCAAACTCCATAAATGCACCAAATCTGCTACCTGGGTCTGTATCAGCTTCCACCACTTCTATGCTCAAAATAGGTCTTGGTTTTTCGGGTATGAACAAGCACTCTTGAGAATGAATTACTCCCTGGATAAAAGCAGTAATTTGTCCTGAAACCTCTTAGCTTGAGCCCTAGTGATCCGCCCAGTCTTCATCCGTGTAGGGTCAGCACCCTAGGAGGTTGTCGGTTGTGCGGGCACGGGTGGATTCACATCAACGGGTACTTTAGACATTACCCAAACTATCATATGTCCATACCTAGCATCCTAGGTTGTTGCAAACTGTTGTGGAGAGGAAAATTTCCATACGGCCCTTAGCATCCTAAGACACCACAAAGTTAAGACCTCACATCTAACCTTAATAAAGCATGTGTTAAAATAGTGAATGGCAATGTTTAAGCGTACATACCATATCCGTCAATTCCATAAACTTGGTACCGTAAGGGTATACAAAAAAATCCAAACCAATATCCATTTTTATTTTCCCATCAAAATATAGATATTCTTTCTCAAATGCATAAGTTAACATGAATGAAATCCATGAATCTTTAAAACAATAAAATATCATAGAAAACCATGTCAAACCATACATCATACTAAACATTCATCAAATGTTATAAAACCATATGTGAAAATATATATATATATATATATTCTTGTTTCTAAAACCTAAACATAATGATAACAAATCATGTTTGCAATCCTAAAACATTTATGAAAATAAATATTCACTCATAAAGATAACTCAAGCTTGATCTTAGCCACCAATTGATCTTTGGTCTAACCTAAGCACCTAAAATAATACCAAAGTATTCCATCAAGCCAAAGAAAAATATACTACTTGATGTATGCATGTTCAATATCCTATATTGCTTTTGCAATCTGAAAATTCTAAATTTAGAGACTAATTACTCCAAAATTCTACATAAACCTAATTTTCTAACAGTTCAAATTAGGGATTTTCCATATTTCTGTGATTCCTTGAAAATTTGCTATGGGCTTTCTTCCATACATCACTAAGAACTTATATTAACAAACATTTCCTATGGAAAATACCTCATACCTAACTAATAGTTTCAAAACTTAAATACCCTAAACCATGATTGCATCTTCCTCAAAGCCTAAGAGATATAGAACATGGATTTACCATCAATTGATACCAAGCATGTCAATGGATCGCTAGAATAGCCAAAAAAAAACGTTTGACCTTGAAAGTAAATCTTAAGATTTGAAAAGAGAGAGAGATTTTAGGCTTAAATAACATCAAAAATAGATTCAAGAAGTCAAAAACTAGTAGAAAGGACATTGTTTTGCTATCCAAACTTACTGGATTTTTTATGATCGAAAAATGGATCCCATCACAACTTTCTAGCCAACTCCAACCACTATTTGAACTTAGTACCAAAGTGTTTCACAAGCTTTCCTATAGTACCAACAATGAAGCAAATGGAAGTTTATAACTTAAGATATGAAGGTTTGAAAATAATAAATTAGACACAAAAAAAAAAATAGATAATGTTGGATTTTGGTGTGATTTTTGATTCACCTATTTAAGTGTGTTGTATACAAGGTGTTAGTCTTGTGCACAACATTTAATCCAATTTTTAGTTTCGTGTTTAGGTGATTTTTATGTTTGTTTGTCGTATAGTGATATTAAGATTTGTTGGGGTTTTTGTTTGGAAAGAAGAAAAAGAAGATGAAGAAGAAGAGAAGATGCTAAAGTTGGCCGCATACACTAGACAACTCTTTTTTTTTTTTTTTCATTGTTGTATTATATGGGTACAAAACTTGGCTTACACATGTGTATTGTATGTGAGACCAAATAAAGTCTTTAAAATTCAAAAAATATAAATTTCCCACCCAATAATCTGATACAAAATGTTCAAATACCAGCTGCACATGCAAGTGTACAAAGATGGTAAAGGTTGGTAAGAATTTGAATTCCAAAAATTGTTTCCTTCCAAATTGAGTAAAGCTTTTTTGACCTAATGGAGGGCTGGGATTGATGCGAATCCGCCCTAACCAGCACAACCCACTGGGGTGCTAACCCAATACGGATGAAGACTGGGCCGATCATTAGAGCTCAAGCCAAGAGATTTAAGGACAACTTGGGAGCATTTATGTAGGGAGTACTTAATTCTCAAAAGAGCTTGTCCATATCTGAACATACAAAGCCTGTTCTAAGCATCTAAGCGGTGGAAGCTGATACGGACCCGGATAGCTGTTTTCATGCAAATTTGGACTTTGGGTAGCAAGGAATGGTTTCAACACTTCATGAACTCAATTAATATCGTTAGGAGGACATGGAATCCAGCCAAGGCAGAATCAAAAATATCTAAAAAGGACTTGTACGGACAGCATCTCAATTTGGCCAAAAATGTGTTGTTTAGTCGCTGACTTTGACTTTTCTTCTTGTTTGACTTATTCCAATCAAGGGGCAATGTGTGGGAATCATTATTAATCATATTTGGCATCCTAAATGGTATATGGAAGCTGATTTGAAGCCCAAACAAGCTGGAGATTGATCAAAGATACCTTAGTAGTCAGACTAGTCAAGTAGTTTCCTAATTTGATTTTGACTTTTTGTTTTAGGAAATTAGTCTTTTATTTGGTTTCTATTTTATTTATTTGCAGGAAAAATCAACTTAGGAAAGTTATTATTTTATTATTTTCATTATAATTTAATTAATTCCTATTTCAAAATTAAGGAATTAATTAATCCAAATTAGATTAGGAAATGAGGTGATTTTTTGCCATCATTAGGTTTCCTATTCTACGTGGTCGATTTTACCTAGTTAATTAGGGTTTTATTTTGTAACTTTTAACCTATTTAAGGGCTTGTTTTATCAATAATATTAAGTACATTATTCATACAGAAAATTGTTTGTGAGATTGAATTCTCTTTGTTCAAAGACTAAAACACCATTAGTGAATGTGTGTTTTAGTTTTGACTTATCAATAGGATATACATCACCTATTGTGGCGTCTTCATTACACCAAGGTTTCTAATCATAGATTGGTTAGGGGTCAAGGTGACTATTAGAACTTGAACATCATTAGATCTAGACTAATATAATACGGGTTTAAGCATAGGTCATCCTATATTGGTATCAGGGATATCTTTATCCAAACTACTTGAATTTTGACATGTGGCATGTTGAAATATTAAGGATGAAATCTAGAGAAGACCAGGTCCAAAGGAATTGAGTCAAGGCTCCAATTCATTTCAAGCCCGTGGGCCATAACTGCTGGAAATCTCAACAATTATGCCAACTTTCAACTTGCATATCTTAGTCTTCCAAGTATTTTTTCAGTCATTATTTTTGCTATATTTTATTTTACAAGACTATTATAACTTAAAAAAAATTCATAACCTGGTTCAAGCAACACAAAATATGTTAGCTCCCATAATGGACCTATGTTGCTGGAAACACAATTTCCAGCATATATACATTTTACAAAACAAAAACAATACCCAATAAAAGACAATTCCTAAACTAAATATAATGAAATTTAGACATTCAGAATACATTAAAAAGAGCATAAAACATAGACATAATTATTGATTTAAGACATTCAATAAAATATTTCTTGTGAAGAAAGAAAGAAGGTACAAACCCTGGTGGACTTTGGCTTGCACAAGGTGACAAGATTACCAATTTTTCAACACTCCTTCTAGGTAATCTTGCTAGAGACGATAAGGAGAGTCCTCAATGCCTCAAATATGATCTTTTCAATTGGCTTTGTGAACACATTTACAAAGTTCTCCTCCAAATTCACATACTCCAAAAAAACTTCTCCAAGATCTTCAAACTACCTCAAGGAATGATATTTCACTAGAATGTGTTTTATTCTTCCATGTTGTACCGGGTTTATAGCTATTGAAATTGCTAAAGTGTTGCAATATTTGATGATGGTTGGACCTTCTTGAGAATGACCAAGATCTCCCATCAACTTCCTCAACCATATACATTGGTTGTCACAAGTTGAGCAAGCAATGTATTCGATTTCTAAGGTACTTTGAGCCATTGTGCTTTGCTTCTTTGTATTCCATGAGAAAGGATGACTCCCAAGTGAAAAAAAAAAATAGCCTAAAGTACTCCTTATATCATCAATGTAGCCCACCTAGTCACTATCTGAATAGCCAGTAAGCTTCAACTCATCCTTTGCTTCATACCAAACTCCATAATCACTAGTGCCCTTAAGATACCTAAGAACTCTTTTGGCACTTTTAAGATGAGTTTGGGTGGGTGCTTGAGTGTATCTTGAAAGTGAACACACGACATACATAATATTTGGCCTAGATGAGCACACATAAAACAAAGTACCGATCGAGGATTGATAAAGAGTAAGATTTGCCTTTGGTGTGCCACCCTCCTTTTGGTATTCTCTCCTTGGATCATTGGATTACATTCTTCAAGATTAAACTTCTTTAAGAGATCCTTGATATACTTTTCTTATGACATAAATATTCCTCTTTGGCACTGTATTACTTCCACACCAAAGAAGTAATTCATGAGACCCTAACTAGACATCTCAAACTCCTCCTCAAGTTCATGCCTTAGATTATCCACATTCCTTGGATCCTTATCAGTGACTAAGAAGTCATCCACATACAAATAAACCATTATCATGCTTCCTTCAATCCTCACATACAAGTGATGCGAATCTGCCCGAACTCATACAACCGACAACCCGCTGGGGTGCCGATCCATTACGGATGAAGGTGGGACCAATCACTAGAGCACAAGCCAAGAAGTTCAAGGATAACCTTGCTGTGCTTATTCAAAGGATAAATCATAATCAAGAAGGAATTATCATGATCAAAGAACCAAGACCTATTTTGCTGATACAAGCGCTGGAGACTGGTACGGACCCGGGTGATGGTTTTGGTACATTTTTGGAGTCCGGGAAGCATGAAATGGTTCCAATGCTTTATGGGTTCAATAAATATGCCTAATAGGTCATGGAATAAAGTTAAATCATCCTCAAATACAATCAAAAAAGGCTTGTACTGACAGCATCAATAATTTGGCCGAATTTGCTGTATTGCTTGCTGGCTTTACTGTATTTTACCGTATTAGCCTTTTCTTATTTTTCCAAGCATGGGCAACGTGTGGGACTTCATATTCAGCTTATTTGGCATCCTAAAAAGCATCTAGAAGCTGATTTGGAGCTCAAAGAGGTCAAACATTGATCAAAGTCAACTTGATCAAAAGGCTAGCATTTTTAGTTTCCTAATTTGTTTTTACTTTTTGTTTTAGGAAACTACCATTACTTTTTGGCTTTTATTTATTTATTTTCTGAAAAAATAACTTTAGAAGGTTTTTATTTTATTCTTTCCAATGTAAATTAATTAATTCCTAATTTAATATAAAGGAATTAATTAATCAAACTTAGATTAGGAAATGAAGTATAGTTTCGGCCAACTAGGTTTCTTTATGTGTGGTGGCCGGTTTTCTTTATGTTCTAGGGTTTTTAAGTTGTCTTTTCAAAGCCTATTTAAAGGCTTAGTTATCAATAAGAATACAACTTTGATTTGATTAAGAAAATACTTGTGAGATTAATTATCTCTTTGTTCTTTGAGAACACCTAAAACACCATTAGAGAATTGGTTGTTTTAGCTTGACTTACAATAGGTTTTCCATCCCCTATTGTGGCGTCTACATTATACCAAGGTTTCTAACCGTAGGTTGGTTAGGGGTTGAGGTCCATTCCATTAGAACTTGAACTTAATTGAGATCTGGGCTAATATAATACGGGTTTAGGAGCAGGTCGTCCTAGGTTCGTATCATTAAAATGGGTTCATTTTGGCTCCTTCTAAAGCCATGTCCAAGCAAGTGGCCATCAATCCTTCCGTACCAAGCCCTAGGTGCTTGCTTAAGTTCATATAAGGCTTTATGAAGCTTATAAACCTTATTTTTATGCCCTTGAATCACATAGCCCTCTGGTTACTTCATATACACTTCTTCTTGCAACAAACCATTCAAGAATGTCAATTTCACATCCAAGTGAAATACACTCCATTGCTTAGTAGCCAAAAGAGTAAGGATGAATCTAATGGTTTCCATCCTTAGTACAAGTGCAAACATCTCCCCATAATCAACTTCGGCTTGTTATCCATAACCCTTTACTACCAACCTTGCCTTGTGTTTGCAAATGGTGCCATCTGGATTGTATTTCGTTCTAAAGATCCATTTGACACCAATTGCTTTCTTATTTTTTGGTTTAGTGACCAAGGACTAAGTCTTATTCTTCTCAATCATCTCCATTTCAACATTCATTACTTCCTTCCACTCTGTCTTTATCAAGGCCTCTTGCACACATGTAGGGTCACCAAGTGCAACATTACACCTTTTATAAATCTCAGAAAAAGATCTCTCCCTTCTAACACCATCACCAACCTCCGAATCATCTCCAATGGTTTATTGGAGTAGATCATCATCCTCCTCATTGTCTTCATCATTGTTGTTTTCAACATTTCTTTCTTCATTTTCTTCTTCAAACTGTCGCTCATCTTCATTCACTAATCGCTCCTCCTTACTCCAATCCCATTTTACATTTTCATCAATATTCACATCTCTAGTTACCACAAGCATTTTGGTCTCTAGGTTATAGACCCTAAAACCTTTGGTAACCTCACTAGATTCCACCAAGACACCAACATTTTCTTTCTTGTCAAGCTTATCTCTCATGTGTGGGTGAACATGGAGAAAGCACACACTACCAAACACTTTAATATTCTCCAAAGATGGTTTCTCTCTAAACCACAATTTATAGGGTGTCTTTCCTTCAATGGATTTGGTGAAGCATCGATTTTAAATATAAGAACTAGTATAGATAGCCTCGGCCCAAAATTTCTTTGTCATGCTCTTTTCATGTATCATACACCTAGCCATCTCTATCAATGTCCTATTCTTCCTCTTACACACACACACCATATTTTTATGGTGTGTATGGTATGGTAAATTGATGAATTTTACCACTTTCTTTGCAAAAATCTTCAAGAGCTAGGCTAATGTATTCATCGCCATTGTCGGTCCTCAAGCACTTCAAAGTGGACCTACTTTGATTTTCAACCAACTTCTTAAATTCCATAAATTTTTCTAGAATTTGTGACTTGTGTGTGAGAAATAGACCCAACAAATCCTAGAGTAGTTTTTAATAAAGGTCAAAAAGTATCTATAACCACTCAAGGAAGACACACTCATAAGACCATACACATCCGAATGAACATGTTCTAATTTCTCCTTGGCTCTCCATGCACTAATCTTAGGAAATGGCAACCTAGTGGACTTTCCAAGTTGACAAACTTCACAAACATTTTTCATATCATCAATCAAGGGCATAATATTCACCAAAGCATTAGTATTCTCCATTGCACCGTAACTAAAGTGACTAAGCTTTTTATGCCAAAGTTGAGAAATTGACTCAAATTTACCTTTCAAAGCTTGTTTACTATCTAGTAAACTCAACCTATAGCTATTATCTTTCAAGGAAACTTTAAACACCTCATTTCTAAAAGCATCCGATATCAAACAACCATCATAACCAAAGTTCAAAACATATCCCTTTTCAACCAATCGTGCAACACTCAACAAGTTTTCACACAATGAAGGCACATATAGAACATTTTGAATAAGTTTTGTACTTTTATTGGTGTTCAATGAGATGTCTCCTTTTTCTTTTACATCCATGAAACTACCATTCCCAATCTTCACCCTTGTCTTATAGGATCGGTTAAGCTTCAAAAAGTTAGTTTCTTCAAAAATCATGTGGTGTGAGCAACCACTATCTACTAACCATCTAAGACCACTACTTTTAGCTTTGAGGCATGTAGCCATAAATAAGGTTTCGGCCTCCTCATTCACAACATTTTCTTGTTGCCGTCGTTGCTTGCATACTTTTCCAACATGTCCTCTTTACCCATACTCGTCACAAGTTGCATCTGATGTCCAAAAGCACTTGTTTGGTGCATGTCCATGCTTCTTGCAATTGGGGTATGGTGGATAACCCCCATGGTTTTGTTGTTGTCTTCCTTGTTGTTGCCTTGCATTGTTGTTGTTGTTGTTGTTGTTGAAACCTCCATAGCCAATTCCTCCTTTGTTCTTATTCATATTCTTTTTGTTATTCTTTTTACTTAGACTAACATAAAAGCACTTTCCAAAGACTCCTCCTTTCTTATGGCTATTCTTTGTTCGATTGCTTGGAGGGCATTGATAAACTCACTCAAAGTAATCTCGCCAAGATTTCTCGATTCCTCAAGGGAAGAAATATTAGCTTCAAACTGTTCGGGTAAGCTCACTAATACCTTCTCTACAACCTTTTCGTCGATCAATGGCTCTCCAAGGACTCTAATTTGATTCATAACCTTTAGTAATCTATCAATGAAATCCTTAACCAACTCATTTTTTTTCATTCTAATTGTTTCAAACTGTTTTTTTAAGTTTAAAACTTGCATTTGTCTAGTCCTAGTGTTTCCTTGAAATTCTTCTTGCAACTTTAACCAAACTTCTCTAGCACTTATACAAGACATGATTCTAGTGAGGATCGAGTCATTCACCGAAGAATAAAAGGCTATCATGACTATCAAGTCCTTAAATCCTTGAGTTATCTCAGCCTCATGTGCAAGTTTTTGTGCTTGTGTGGCATATGCGCTCGACTCCTCAACTTCATAACATTCTTCCATCACATCCCAAAATCCAAAGGCTTGTAGGTAGGCTTTCATCTTTTTGCTCCGAATGGAGTAATTTTGTCCATTAAATTTTGGTGTAGTGAGTGGTGTCAAACTTTGAGAAGCCATGGCACAAAACTGGATTTTGAAGAAAGTAACTCTTGGGTTGGATTGCTGGTGAGTTTTCTAGCTAAATTTTTGTACCACTTCAAACCAAAAATGAAAGGAATAAAATGGGGTGTGCTCTCACAATAAAATAGGCTAGATAGAGAGCTCATAAGGTCTTTCGGTGGTTCAAACAAAACTCTGATACCATGTTAAAGTTTGGTGTTATTTTGGGTTCACTTAGCCAAGATTGTTGTACACAAGGTGTTAGTCTTGTATACAACCTTTAATCTTGTTTTTGGTTTCGTGTTTAAGTAATTTTTGTATTTATTTGTGGTATAGTGATATTGAGATCTGTTAGGGTTGTTTGGAAGAAAGAAGAAGAAGAAGAAGAAGAAGAAGAAGAAGAAAAAGAAGAAGAAGAAGAAGAGAAGATGCTAAGGTAGGCATTACACACTAGACAGCTCAATTTCTTTTCTTTTTTTTCAATTTTATTATTGTATTATATTTTTACAAAACTTGGCTAACACATGTGTAGTGTGTACGAGACCAAATAAAGTCTTTAAAATTCAAAAAATATAGGTTTCCCACCCAATAATCTGACATAAAATATTCAATTACCAACTGCACATTTAAGTGTACAAAGTTGGTAAAGGTTGGTGAGATTTTGAATTCCAAAAATTGTCTCCTTCCAAATCAAGTAAAGCTCCTTTGACTTGATGGAAGGATGGGATATCTTCATCCAAACTGCTTGAATTTTGACATATGGCATGTTGAAATATTAAGGATGAAATCTAGAAAAGACCAGGCCCAAAGGAATTGGGTAAAGGCTCAAATTTATCTCAATCCCTTGTGCTATAACTGCTGGCAATCTTAGTAGTTATGCCAACTTACAACCTGCATATCTTAGTCTTCCCAAGTCATTTTTTAAGTCATTCTTTTTGCTATATTTTCTTTTACAACTCTATTACAACATATCAAAAATTCATAACATTGTTCAAGCAACAAAGAACACACCAGCCCCCACAATGGACCTATGTTGCTGCAAACATAATTTCCAGCACCTAGACATTTAACAAAACAAAATCAATATCCAATAAGAGACAATTCCTAAACTAAATACAAAGAAATTTAGGCATTCAAAAGACACTAAAAAGAGCATAAAATATAGACATAATTATTGCTTTAAGACATTCAACAAAATATTTCTTGTGAAGAAAGAAAGAGGTTGTAAAGTTTGGTGGACTTTTACTTGCACAAGGTGGCAAGATTACCAATTTTTCAACATATAAAGCATCAAAAATGGGTAAATTTTGGGCCAAAACTACTTAAGTTCCAACAAATCCCATAGAAATCTCCAAACTAGTCAAAAGATCCTGAAATGAGTCAAGTTGGGTCGAGTTTTCAAAATATATCTTGAGTTTTCGTATTTATGAAAATGTTAATGCACTGTTTTAGCAATAACTCTCAAGTCATAGCTCAGTTTTCGACACACTATATGTCCCCAAAATTATATCTACAAAATCTATGCAGTGGTTCCAAATCCAAAAGCAAATTCTCAGCTTAACAAAATGTCAACTTTTTACTTCTCTTATGTCAAACCATTAAAAAACTCAAATTCTCGGTATCTACTTAGGACATGTCATTATAGTACAATTTCACTACCATCGTAATGGTTTTCCTTGCATGAAAAACTCCTCCTTAAGAGTTTGTGACAACAAATGTCAAGAGTATTAGACATGTGGAAAATGGAAAATAGTTTAAGATATTTGACAAGTAGGAAAAAGTTATGGGTATCTCTCACTAAGTCAGAGAAGTGAAAAACTGAGAAACCAAAATGAAAACTCAGAAAACATATAAAAACATGAGGAAACTCAATTGATTATTCATAAAATCAATAAATGGTGTTTGGACTAGATCAATATGGTCATAGCACTCCCATAGAATGAAAACAAACTCTAGTTGACAAGAAGGTGTTTTAAAAAACTCTCACATCTATAAATCCTAAAAAATAGTTGGGGTTTTATGAAACAAGAGGACATTGTTCAAACAACATAGGGGATAGTTCGAATAATAGTTAAAAAATCACATCAGAGATTGACATGTGCCTAGATATGTTGTTTGAACAATAGGCAAGTGTTGTTCAACAATGCTACATCCAACAATAAGAAACTAACATGTCATAGAACGTTGTTCAAGCAACGTCAAACAATGTTCAAATAACATCAAATCAATTAATGAGAATCAGATATGTGGTTGAGATGTTGTTTGAAGAACATCATATTCACATGTCTACAAAGGACACATGGCAGATAATTGTTCAAGCAACATCTAACACTGTTTAAAAAACAAGCTAAAGCTTGATTAGACTAGGTATTTTAACTTCCCAAACTTTGTAAAAATCATTTTAAACCAAAGTTAAAATACCCTAAGCAAAATTCTACGTAAAAATATGAAAATCGATTAAAATAAAAAAAAAATTGTGAAATATAGTGTAACTAACCACCTACTAAATAGAAATGGTCTGTAAGTCACTTATCCTTGATAATTAAGATTTGTTCTTAATGCTCCGGTCACAATAAAGTCCGAGCATGATAGAGACCAACTCATTTACATCATAATAGTCTGAATCATTCAAATTCGTCAACAAATAAAATTTGACTCAACATAACAATTCTTAATCTAAAAAGGATGGGGGCATGTATCGAACTCACAACCTCAAGGATATTGATGTGACTGTGGGTATGAAGAAATGCCCATTTTGCATGCATTTGATTTCTTTTTTTTTTATTTTTTTAATTTCGGAAAGAAAAATCATATTATTACATGTCTTTCTCTTCCCTTTTTTTTTTAAACACCCATTAACATACCAACAAGAATCTATACAAGTGAGGTAGATAGAACTAGATGTGTAAACCAAAAAATAATAATAATAAAGTTAGATGCATTTGGATGTATCAAACTCATCATTATCGAAATAGACAAACATTTTGGCATGAAACCTCCAAGTAGTCTTGAACTTGGTGATATATGATGAATGAAATACTTGCTTATTCCAATATGCATAAGGAATCTTATTTATATTTACTATTGTAAAAAATAATCTCATTAAAGATACATTTGGTGTGCAGGAATGTACTACATTAATTCTGTTACACAATATTGAATTTAATAGTGTAATATTAGATTATAATGTATTAATATTATATAATGTTTGGTTTAAGGTTGCTCTGTACTAAAATTTTTATTAAAAAAATAAAATTTGAGAAAATAAAATTGATTATTGTCATAGATATAATTTTCTTAAGTAATCCCATTATTAAAAATATAAAAAAAATTATCTATTATTATTATTCACATAATTTTTTAAAATAATTATATTGTTCAAAATAGGTTAAATAGATTTTAATTTTTTAAAATTATTACATTACTCATAATATATTAAGTTGTGTTACTTTATTTCTATTCATGATAGTACTTTACATTATTTAAAGTTAAATAACATTAATTATTAAAATACTTATTGGAAAATTTAATATTAAAAAATTAAAAATATTTGACTAAATTTTTTTATAGTTATTTCATGAATTTTATTACATTAACTAAGGAAAACAAAAATGAAAAAGAAAAAGAAAACAAAAATTTAAAAATTTTTAAAAAAAAAAAAAAAGGAAAAAGGAGCAATTTTGGAAGAAACAAAAAGGAAAGGAAAAAAAAATTGCATGGGTTAAATAAAAACCAATCCTTTGCTTCAAAAAAATAAATAAATAAATAAGAAGAAAAGTAGTTTTTGAACAAAAAAAAAAAAATTGCATCTGTTGATCTAGTTGTTGCGAGACCCCACCCTCCCTGGTCAAGTTGTGCGCCACAAAGTCCATAAATGGGGTGGGCCCGGGTTTACTTAAAAATACCTTGGGTTGCGTATTTTAACCTACTAAATGTTGGTTAGTGTATAATATTAATACTCCGCTGTCAATTAGTATGGTCACCAAAAGGAACATACATACAAAGAAAATTAATTGATTGTAAACTAATTAAATATAAATAAATAATAACAATAGATTGGCATAAAGAAGCCATAGGAATCACAATTGAATTGAAAATTGGAAAAGTAGATTATTATTATCTTTTTTTCTTTTTTTTTCTTTTTTTTTTTTTTTGGGGGGGGGGGGGGGGGGGAAACTGAAAAACGAAAGTAAATTATGCATAAGTGTGCCAAGTGTATTGTGTGAATATGCAAATACTTTTTAGTTTAATTTTGCTAAGCTATGTGTGAACACTTTAATTATTTAGTCATTCCATGACTTGTTCCAAGAAAATATATATTATATAATATAATTGAAGACATCACGATCTATAAAAAGTCATCCTATCTTCCATTAATTGAAGAATGCTGATCAAAATTAAAATTTTAATACAAAGTTACCAATAGGAATTGAAGCACCGGTAGCCATGGTCCTTTTATTAATATTTATGGGAATGTGCACAAGTGGATCAAGTTTAATTTGCCACATAGAACCAATTGTGGTCTTCAAGTAGTTTCCCTTGTTTCGAGAAAAAAAAGAAAAAGAAAAAGAAAAGGGAGTTACTAACTGATGGAAAGACAGCAAAGGGCAGGTAAGCAGGATTTCTTTTTTTTGTTTTTCTAATGTAATTTATGCACTTTAACATGGGGTCCTAGTGTTGAATATATATATATATATATATATATAAGCACATATTACCTAATAGTTAATATATGTTACCTTTAATAATATAGTTTTTTTTTTAATTTTTTTTTTTTGTGTTAGTATTATTATTATATTGGAGGCATGTATTCGAACTCAGAATAATTGCTCATATAAATAGTGAATTTATCGTTAATTTGTTCTTTGAGTATAAATCAAATCAATCTGTTCAAATCAGCTAACTCAAATTGTTCTTGGAGGTTTGAGTTGGTTTTCTTATAGAGATTGAGTTGGATTAGGTCATGGTTATTAAAAAATTATCGATTTGGTTTGGGTATCAAGCTAGAGTGTAAAAATCAATTAATATAAGCTTTTCTTATTATTTTTAACATACAACCTTATTAATTTATAATTATTAGTATATTTTGCTGTCTTGATTCTTTTTTTTTTTTTTTTTTTTTGGGGATAGAAATATTTTGTTGTCTTGATGATGAATACAATTCACATACGTGAATATATTTTGAGAAATTTTTTTTATTATGTAAATGAGTATTATATTTTATTAATATTTAGTTATTTCAGTATAGATATATGTGCTAAATTTAGAAATCCGAATTTAAATATGGATTACAATTTAGATTTATAAGTTATTGAAATTAATTACAAATGATTAACTAATCTAATCATTTTTAATTCGGATTGATTTGATTTTAAAACTAATAATGGTTTGAATTGGTTTAATTTGTTATATTGACTAAATTGAACAATTCAAATTAAGTTAAATTTTGGTCCAAAACCGAATTAATACCCACCCCTATTTGAGATATATAAAATAGTTATTAAATCAACAAAATTTTAGAAGATATAATTTGCTTAAAATAAAATAGTAATAAACTCACTCACCTA
Source organism: Ziziphus jujuba (assembly GCF_031755915.1). Lineage (NCBI taxonomy): Eukaryota > Viridiplantae > Streptophyta > Magnoliopsida > Rosales > Rhamnaceae > Ziziphus > Ziziphus jujuba. Next base: position 16,758,260 of record NC_083386.1, on the reverse strand, counting down.
ATACTAGGATGATAAGTAAAAAATGCTTGTCAAATTCAAACCGGCTATATGAGATTCAAGTTCCAAGTCAATTCTTCAATTCCTAATGCACTAAACAATACTATGGCCTAAATATTTGTGCCAAATTAATATTTAAGCTGTACATAACAGATTGATGAAGATCTCACAAGTTATCTCCAAGACAAATTTTGCTAGCTTCACCAAACACATGAGCTCCGAGCTATCTCTCTCTCCAAGGAGCTAGGGTGGCAATCTTATTAGCCAATGGCCATGCACATGATAATCAACTTATGTAGATAATAAATAAATTAACTAAGCTTAATTAAAAAGTAAACAAGCCCGTGGTTTTAGCCAAAACCACGCTTACTTGAGACATACCGCTTCTAAGAGGAGAAGGTTTGAAAATTTGAGTCCCAGCTGACTACGAAACCGCTAGAGTATTCGCTTTAATATGTTTCTGTTAAAAAAATTTTTTTTTTTGGGGGGAAAAGATAATAATCAAACTACATATTTTGTCTAAAAAAAATATAAATATATATCTAATCTTGTGATATTAGTTTAGTAGATAAATTACTGAAAAAAATCGAAAACTTAAATAAATTAGTTACATTTTAATTAACAAGCTTAAATAATTAATTGCATTATAATTAACAAGCACTTAATTATCAAATTAAAGCGTGTTTTGGTAAGGAGAGCCTAGAGAATATAAAACCATTATTTCCCATGGTAAAATTCAACTACACACCCATTTCAAATTCTTCATTTTTGTTTTTATATTTTTTAAGAGAAGCTGCTTTTGCAATTCTATTTCAAATTTATACAGTTTTTACACATTATAATTTACCAATTCATCCATTTTCTTTTCCTTTTTTTTTTTTTTTTTTTTACACACCAGTTTTATTTTTCTATATTTTGTCTCTCTCTTCTATACAGAATTGGGAACCATAACTTGGATTCATCCACCAATCTGCTACTTATTCTAAAAAATCTTCATCTATAAAGTATGATCTCTTCTTTCATCAATAGTTGATCTCTTCATTTAACGTTACCCAAGGCACCATCCATTCTTCTATTTGTAGGAAGCTTCAATACAATATTCACATACTTATGCCCAAATCTAAATCAGTTTTTATATATTGGCTTTTGAATCATTTGTGGTTTTGTTCCTTATATTGTAAAATCCATGGGTCCCTCGTACAAAAGAAAAAGAAGGAGATGGCTGCCGTTATTGATTGCTAGTGTAGGGTTGTGGAGAGAGAGGAAAAAAGGGGAAAAATTTATTAGTGTTTTCAAAATTTAAAAAAAAGTTAAATAAATAAAAGAAAAGAGAGTGACAGGATGGATATTTTTTAGTACACTGTTCGATATGGAATGGTATAAAGTTAATTCTGCGGTGCGATTAGCACTTCTTATTTTTTAAATTTAAAAGTGGACCCATTTCAATTTTTTATTTTTGTTTTATTTTTTTAATCAACTATTAAATTATTTTATAAATTAGAAAAAGAAGGGTAAAACTTGAATTTACGACTTCAAGTTTAACAATAAACCAAATTAACTTGTCGTATTGATATCTTGACTAATATTAAAAAACAACAAAGAGTCAAATATCATGTGAAGCATAACCATCCATCAACGCCATGTGTATTTCTGATTCAATTTAATTACCATAAGATTTATTAGTCGTTTTTTAGGCTCTAGATCATGTGATCAGAGTTATTCATTTATTTTTTAGAATTCTCTTGCTTGATTTATAATGAGAGATATAGTGGCGGACTTGCACCTTAATTATAATGAAAGATATAAGGGCAGACTTCAATTTAGTTAAGAGAGGCACCACTCGACAATAAAATAATTTTTAAAACCATTAACCCGCAAAATTAATTATAAAATATAAAATTAACTGTTCATAGAATACATAAATCAAAAAATAATTAATAATTTTTAATTCAATGTAATTGTGGCTTTCCTTTTCTTTTTTTTTTGTTTTTTTTTAATGAATTATAGTTACAATTGTATTGATTTTTGAATTTTCATATTTTGGAATCAATTCATGATAATCTTATTTTCAATGTCATTGAAAGAGAGAAATTTTGTTATCAAGGCCCCCATGTGGTTACAATGTTTTTGCATATTTTACCTTTTTTTTTTTTTATATCAAATTAATACGAGCACCCTCCAAATTTTCAATCATGTTAGCAATTCAGATGTACGTGAAAATAAGTTAAAAACTATGAATGAAATGTAAACATTTAAAAACGTCTAATTATAAAATCAAAACTAAAAAAATTAGAAATTTTAAAACTAATTAATTTTTTTGATATATAATTTTAAAACTAATAGACAAATCAATTTTGATTAAGATGATGAAATCATCTAACAAAATAAAACAATAACAAGATAAATATAGAAAGAGAAAAATAAACGAGCACAAATGTAAATTGGGAAAAATCTAAGGGCAATTAGGAAGGAGATAATATGTAGTGTAAAACGTGAAAACAAAACAAAAAATGGAGCATGTGCCCTGTATCTTGGTCCGCCGTGGGCGGAGCAATATTATGGCCTTAGGGGCCATGACCCACCCTGAAGAAAAGAAACCAACATCTAAGGTATTTTTAAGTACATTTTCTATCAATTTACTTTATTTGGCCTCCTTTATTTATTTATTTCTTTAATCCCCATTCTATGCTATTTTGAAACTTGTATTCATTTTAATATATTATTTTTCATTGTAAATATCCATTTTTTTTTTTTACAATAATATTCCTCTTGCATTTATAATAATTTTTCCGATGTTTCGATATTATATCCACCATATCGTAAATATAAATGTGATTGATTTACCAATTGAATTCACCTTGTAGATATCCCAATTAACTTCTTTATCATAAAATATTTACTTTAAATAGTTTATAGTCTCTTAGGCCTATTTTGAAAAATTCTATATTTGTCTCACCATAGTGGTATCCTATACAATCTAGAATAAAAATACAATAACCAAATTAAAATACACAAGAGAATTATGTGACTTTATTTTGATGTTATAATTGTTTTTCTTAGATGCGAATAACATACATATATATGAGCTATTTGTATTTTACTTAATATTTACTATTTATGACTATTATTAATATTCATAGAACAATAACTGCATATATTTCATTTTATTAGAATTTTCATAAAATATTAAAGATTTAACTCTTTTGATAAATAATTGATATTTTTAATTATTCTTTTGATAATATATATATATAATTAAGTTTAAGTAACGATTGACTTGAAATCATATCTTAAATCTTAAATCTTGATCTTTGATTCTTTATTTTTGAACTAGATTTTACTATTTTTTCAAGGTAAGGAATAAAATTAAAAGTTAAGGTTTAACAGCTGACTTTAAAAAGTCAGGTGGTTCTAACTTGTGCCCCACTTTATGTGTGTATATATATATATATATATATATATATATATATATATATATTATGAATTGATATATGATTGGGTTAATTTTTTTTATATATTCCATTTAGTTTTATTTTGATCAAATTCAATAATACTTTTTTTAAGCATTCAATGTTGAATATTTACTCAATCAAAAAAAAAAAAATTGTTGATTTAACCAAAACAAATGTTGAATATTTACATTTATTGTTGTAATTTTATTTTATTTTATTTTTTTAATATTGGCCCCCACTATGAACATCCTGGCTTTACCCGTGATCTCAGTCCTTAAAAGATACATGCCTCTTTGTCCACCCCTGATTATATGTCTTAAATTTTTCAAAATTTCAACCCAAGCTTACAAATATTTACAAGAAGATTTCTAATGTTTTGCCTAATTTAGAGAAATTTTTTTCATTAGTTTTATAATTATAATTAAAAATTTCATTAAACATATATATATAAATGAATAGTTCGCTTTAAAAAAAAAAAGGGAAAAAACACTATATGAATAGGTTGTTAAACCTTTAAGGAAGAGCCAATTATACCTGGCAATTCGGGTTGGTGGGTCGTGTTCGTGTCAACCCGTTTAATAATCGGATCAAAAATGCCTAACCCGAACACGACCCATTTATTAATCGTGTCAGGTACCTAAAACACTAACCCGACCTGTTTATAAACAGGTCAAAACGACACGACCCGTTTAACACGATTATTTTAACGGGTCGTGTTGACCTATTAACCCGTTAACCTGAAATTGACCTATTAACCCGAAAACTAACCTATTAACCCGTTAACCCGAAAATTAACCTATTAACCCGAAATTTTTTTTATTTTTTTTTATTTTTATGTTTTTGTTTTATTAAAGATGTATTTTTTGTTTTTAAAAAATTAGTAATAGAAAATTATTTTTATAAAATTTTTAATTTATAATATTTTTTAGTTATTAAATATTATATTAGTGATAAAATATTAATTTAAAATTAAATTTAAATGGGTTGTAATAGGTATATAATCGTGTTAAACAGATCAACCCGAAAATGACACGATTAATAAATGGGTCGTAACGGGTCAATTTCGAGTTAAACAGGTCAACCCGAAAATGACACGATTAATAATCGTGTTAAACGGGTTGACCCGATTATGATCCGAACCCATTTATAATAAACCCAAACCCATTTATTCCGTGTCGTTTTCGAGTCGTGTCATGATCCAAATTGCCAGGTCTAGAGCGAATGAGCATCAATAAAGTCATGGTTGGATTAAAATAAAGAAATCTAACAAAGAGCCTATTTTTTTTTTTTTTTTTTTATTGAAAGGAAATCTAATAAAAAGTTGGGCGTATAATCTTTATGGAGTCCGTGTCATCGGAATCTTAAAATAGTACTAGGTTTTTTTTTTATTATTATTATTGGTAAACTAAAATAGTACTAGGTTGTTCGCCACAAGTGGGGCATTGCGTATCACCTCCAGAAATTGTTAAAGTTTAAACAATGTATGCAACTTTGTTGGCCATCCTGTTAAAAAATAAAAATAAAAAATTACACTTTGTTGGCCATCATGTCAAAAAAAAATAAAAAATAAAAAAATTACACTTTGTTGGCCACCCAAACACTTGTATTAATTTTGACCCCAAAAAAAAAAACAAATCTTGCATTAATTTGTAAGCCGACCCCACGCATAAACAAAAATAAATGAAAAACTGTTTCCCTCAGGAAAGAGTAAACAACATACCCCATACTCCCAAGTAGGAATGGTAACGGAACGGATTGGTTCGATTTTTCAATTTCCATCACCATCCTCCGTTGGCAATTACGTATCCCATGTCAGATAAATCCTCATGTATAAAAAGGTGGAGCGATTTTGAAGATTCCTGATTAGGAACATGGATTTTTTTTTTTTTTTTTTTTGCCCTTTTGTTGATTATGATGTCCTGAAAACTTCTTCTTGAGGATGTGAAACTAAAATAAAATTAAAACAAAAATTAATTTTTCATCATCTGCAATTGAAAGAAAGTAAAAGTGAGATATGAAAGACAAAAAAAAAAAAAAAAAAAAAGGTAATAAAGTGAGAAATAAAATCTTGAAATTTTGACGTCTTCTTCTTCAAGATCTGCAACATTCTTCTCCCAATTCTTAAAGCTAAAATAAAGAAAAATTTTCAATATATGCAACTGAAAAACAGAAAAATAGTTACAAGACCCAATCTTCCCATGAACTTGTTCACAATGATGTTAGCTACTCTAATGCTATTAAGCAGATAAACCTTTCAATGCCAAACTAAGGAGACTTGTAATCAAGTAATACTATTCATCAAACCATCATTTTCCACCATACAAAGATAAACTTAGTAAAACCAAAAGATTCAACAATATGTTCGAAATAATCTAATCAAATTTCCAATACAAGTTCTTCAAATAAAATTAAAAAAAAGAAGTTTCAACTTATCATTGGTTCGAGATACATAAGTAAAACTTAAACAAAATAAAAAATACAAAATAAATCTTCTTACAGCCAAAAAATACCAGCTCAACCTCCAAAATCCAAATTTGCTAACTCCACTTCTTATCTTAACAACACATTGATCTCAACTAAAACAGTATAAGTTAGGAGAGGAGGGGTGATACGTATACTCAGTGAGTGAGTTTAAGGCACTCACACAAAAGTATCAATAATTCCATTACAACAATATATCGTAATAAATAAAATGAAATGCGTTGATGTAATCCAAGTGTAATTTGCTAAAATCTTGTGATCCTATAAAGAATTAAATAGGAAAACCTTTAAGGAAAAACCTTTAGCATCATGAATATAAGTTAAATCCAAGTAGAAAGCCATTAAGCACACACCAAGAAAAGGTTAGTGTGTGCAGGGCGCATAAAATCACCAAGCTACTAGCACATGTAAGAACATATCAGTACATGTAGGGCAGGTGAAATCACTATACCGCTAGCACATGCGAAAAAAATAAAAAATAAAAAAAAATAAAAAAAATAAAAAAAAATAAAAGGGCACATAACATAACAATAAACAGTAAGGTAATCTAATCATCTCCACTACTACTCGACTCCAAATAGGAGATAGCATCGTAATCATCATCATAATCATCTTAAACAAAATCACTATAATTATCATAACTATCATCTCCATGGAAATAATAACCATCTTGTAGTTTGAGGAAACACCATTTTACTAGATATACAACTAAATGTTTTACTACCTCCAATACCTAAAAAAGATAGATATCTTTGAACCAAATTAAAAAGATATATTAAACCATATTTATATCCATACTTATATATATCTCGATATCGATAGCGATATCCATATCCATATTAATATCCATATCTATGTGATAAGATAATCAATAACCAAATCCAAAGTACAAGTAAAATCAAATCAATCTCCAAATGAACTTTGAAATTTATGTTTTCAAATCCAAACTCAGCAAAAACAATTATCAATAAAATTATGAAACCATGACAAGTTCAAAGTATGCAATGCATGTTGCAAAATACAAATATGCATATACATATATATATATATATATAACTTTACTATGGTGCATATCAGGTATGTACAAAAATGTGCGCACCTAACATCAGGCAACATGTTGCCTAATAAAGGTGTTAGGCAATATGTTTTTTGGTGTTAGGCATGCACCTTATAGTACAGCTAGTATGCTCCATAGGAAAATTATATATATACATATATATATATATATATATATATATATATATATATAAGTTAGGCTCACATCAAGACTACGTAATAACTTTAATATCAGTTCTTCTTTCTTTAGTTTTAAAATCACATCAAAATTAGGATTGAAAATTAAATAATGAAAAAATATAGTTAAATGACATGCGAAAACTCTATTTAGAAAAACTGAACCTTATCGGGATCCAATAATTAATAAATATAATTTTAAATATCAGTACTTTATGTGATCCAAGGACTAAAAAAGAAAGTTCTGATATTAATCCAGATATTAAAGATTGATTTTAGCCTAATTGTATATATATATATATATATATATATATATATATATAAATGATATGGTGATGAACTTATGGACAGGAACTATGAGGAACAACATTCACAATTGTTAGATCGACATAATTCTCATGATATGACAGTTGTGAATGATAGTCCTTTACAATCCCTCTTCATAAGTTCCTTACCCTTTCAAACCCGTATATATATATATATGTATGTTAACACATAATAAGAAAATTCTCCATATACAACTCGATATACATATATATATATATATGTGTGTGTGTGTGTGTGTGTGTGTCTGTGTCTGTGCGTGTGTTAATACAAATAAGAAACTGCTCCATACAATTTCAAACTAAATAATAGGTTTCATGTAAACCACAAATCCCAAATTATGCTCATGTATGCATGAATGGATGAATATAGATTTTAGAAAAGTCTCATTCACAAACTGTCTCCAGTAAACCTACCTAAATACGACTCCTCGCTAGTCCTACTCAGATGCTCCTTTTTCTAGATTAAAAATCATAACCCAGTTAAAAATCCAACTAAAAATCAACCAGTCCACTTTCAAATATTCATTTGCAACTTAAATAAGTGGAGACTATATAAGATTAAATACAATCTAATCATTGTTTGTCAAACACCAATACACCATATATTCTCGGCATTTAAGAAAACTAACAACAAAATTTCAAACCAAGCTTTAAACTTCCATTAAATTCAACAAACAACTCCATTAAACAACAAAATCATCCTCCAACAACTACTACAATAGTAAATGTTCATAAACCTAAGACATGCAACCAACAATATTCAAAGACCAGCATGTAAAAATCAAATCTCCAAAAAGCAAAGATGATCCATGGCTTTCATGCAAGATCAAGGCATTAAAATAGCTTTGAAAATCAAAGATTTAAGCTTGAAACAAACATTCAAAGTAAAAAATTTCAAAATCAAAGCACAAATCCAACATGCATAAACAAATATTACAAGATCCATCATCAAATCTTGCATTGAAGAAATAGGGTAAGTATTCTTGACTTTTATGGTGTGTAACCTACACCATAGAGTCAAGAATATTGTTGATGCATGTTGAAACAAAATAAGAAAAAATTATTGAAACAAAGCTAACAAAGCTAGAAAGCACTCTTGTTTGAAGTAAACAAGAAAACAAAGTTGTTTTTGTTTGAAAATGAAATAGATCATATACATGCAACAAAAATCCCAAATCAAGAGCAAAAATACCCATAATATATGAAAATGTCAAGCCAAAAATTTAAGTAAAACTTGAAAAATTGTTACTAAAGAACAAACAAGGCACTTGGTTTTGTAAAGAAGAAAACTAAAGAAAATTTTGTGTTTGAAAACTGTTAAATGAGGAGTTAACTAGATATTAGTAGCCATGGTTTGTAAGAAAAAGAAGAAAAGAATCAAGATGAGAGAGAGAGAGAGAGAGCAAGAGTGGGCTTTGATTTTAAGAGAGAAGAAGAAGATGGTGATGGAACAAGAAGATGGTGGTGGTGTTAGGGGAGGTCTTGGTGGAGGAGTGAAAGAAAGGATGGAGTATGAAACGAGTGGAGTTGTTGGTGTTTAAATAAACCAAGTTTGAGGCATAAATTCAAAATTTCATCAAAGATGTACAGAGCAAAAATTCACAATTACCCCTCGCATGCTTAAGTTTATTTATGGATGTATCGCTCCATAATTTGGCTTTCAAAAAACACCATTGACAAAAGATAAAATAATTTCCCAACCAAAAATTTGTATTTAAATGCCACCTGGAAATTCATGGGTTTGATATTAAAACAAATTTTCAAATTTTATAACAATCAGGCATATGCACACACATACACACACATATAAATATATTTAAAAGAAAATAATTTTCCAAAATTTACGACTCTAAAACTAATTGGAAAACAAAATCACCACCATTTTCAGAAGAAAATTTAATAAGATGATTTAAAATGCTCGTAAAATATTATTAAGATTTCTTGTAGAATAAGAAATAGGAAGTTAAAACTTCAGATGTTACAAATAAAGAGTTGAAAGACAAAAAATAAAGGTAAGAAAGTGAGAACAAAATTTGAAATTTTGACCTAGCTTGAAGAGAAAGAAGGATGCCTGCATAGATATAGCCATTTATGGTGATGGCCAAAATAAAAGTTTGGTAGAGAAGAGAGGAGAGATCAGTGGTTGGCAGAGAAGAAGGTTAATACAAATCTTGGTCGACTTACTCCTAAAACCCATATTAAATTAGCCCAGATCGAAATTAAGTTCAGATTTTAATGGTCTTCATGATCCTTAATCAGCCTATGATTAGAAACCTTGATATGTCGAAGACACCACAATAGGTTATGGATTGTCCTATTGATAAGTCAAGCTAGAACACTAGTTCTTTCATGAAGTTCTATGTGTTCTAAGAAAACAAAGAGAAATCTCTCTCATAAGTAATTTTCTATGTGAATAATATTCTGTATATTATTGAGAAAATAAACCTTTAAATAGATTAGAGATACAAAATAAAATCCTAAAGCTATTAGGTTAAATTCAGCCAACTTAGCAAAAGCAAAGTTATTTGTCGAATTTTCAAGTCTTTTCCTAAACCAATTTTGTATTAATTAATTCCTTAATTTTGAAAAAGTAATTAACTAATTTACAATCAAAATATTAAAATATCAACCTTTTTAAATAAACTTTCCAGCAAATAATTAAATAAAAATCAAATAAAAGACTATTTCTTAAACAAAAGTCAAATTTCAGATTTGGAAAGTATTTGACTAGCTTTCCAAATAAGCTTTTTTTGTCCAATTACCGCCTAATTTAGACTCCAAATTAGATCCAATATGTCATGTAGGATGCCTAGTAGGATTAGAATTGGTCTCCACACATTTCCATTGATTGGAATAGTCAAAACTTCCTTAGAATGCCAACAAACTCCTTCCCAGCGCCAAAAACTAGCAAAGTTAGCCATGTTGAAATTTGTGCGCCTTTGGACATGCTTAAATTCCCTTTTGTTTTGACATGATTTTATGACTCTTTAGGAAGCTCAAGCATGTTCATAAACTTACAAACTCATCCCTTGCTGCCCAGCGTCCTTGAATGTATCAAAATAGCTTCCTGAGTCCATTTTTGCCTTCACAACTTGGATGCTCAAAATGGGCTTAGAATCTTCTAGTATAATTACGCCTTCTTGAGATTTAATAACTCCTTGTATGAAGCTAACTAGATTGTTCTTAAACCTCTTAGCTTGTGCCATTGTAATTGGTCTGGTCTTCAATTGCATAGGATTAGCACCCCAGCGTGTAGTTGTTGGTACGAATACGGGCGAATTCTCATCAAAGGTTGCTAGTAATACCAATCTAGCAATCTTTGGATGTTGATCACTTGTCAAAAATGAAGGAGCAGAAATTAGGTGGTCTTTGGAATAATTACCTCTACATGGTCCACCTATTAAAATTTTGACAAGTACAAAAAATGGTTGATTTGGAAATTAAAATAGCCAAATCACAATAGAAAAATCATTATGTTAGGGAAAAATGTTAAGTTGGGGAATTTTTTTTTTTATGGTAAAAATTAAAAGAAAAATTATTAAAATGTAAAATAAAGGAAAAAATCTAAATAGAAAGGAATTTTTTACATAGCAAAACATGAAAAAAGAAAAAAAAAATCTAACATTTAAAGAATTTAAAAAAATCAAAACATTAAATTGGGAAAAAATAGATTTGGCTGTTTTAAAATCTATATCAACAATTTTCACCATTTATCTAAGTTTTAATGGAAGGACTATGTAGAAGTAGGTTGTCCAAGGACCACCTTTTTTTTTTTTTTTTTTTCGAAGTTTTAATAGAAAGCCTATATATATTTAAGTAGGTAAGGACAAGGACCACCTATTTTTCTTTTTCAAATTTTTAATGGAAGGACAATGTCTAATTAAGTAAGTTGTTCATGTTTTAATGGGGCAAAAATGAAACAAGTTTGTTGGGGGCAGACGTCATGGATGAAATCATTTCATCATTTGTTTAGGGCTTCAAAATCTTCAAGTTTTAATGTGTTAAAGCTCAACATTTTAACTGATAAGGCCTTCAAATCTCAATTTTCCCAAAACAATGCAAATATGTTGGTGTTGCTTTTTAATTTGACATTGAATTAAAACTAGGAATGATTGGCTGTCCATAAAATTATGTTCAAAATCATTAATATTCCTTAATGTTTTTAGATTTTATTTGTAACTAGTTTCATCCAAAAATTCCTTCTACAACTCAATTTATGAATAAAACAATTCGAGTTGCATAGAACTTAATAGCTTCTTGGAAAACTTGGATGATGAACTTTCATAATCTCTAAGATCTTTTAGAATGAATACAGAGTAGTCTTATTTACCCTTAACGAAGCATATAATTAAAATATGTCACACTAAAGAGAGATTAAGACTTATTGCCTCCACTTGTAATAGCCCTAAAGATTTGAGTTTGAAATTCTTCTTTCTATATCTAATTGCCAAAGTTAACAATGCTTGAAGCTTCTAATTTTTTTATTTATCTTTTTCATGAACTCTTCACTTGAATCTTCTAAATCTAAGAATCTTTATCAAATCTTCATCTATGACTTCAATGGTGTAATATTTTTTCGAATCTTAGTCTTCCAAAATTTTCAATTTTGTTAAATATGTATTTGTTTCAAGAACTCCTCATTTAAGATATATGTATATATTTTTTAAAATATGCTTGCTTTTATCTAGAAAGAAGAAAATACACAAATTAAGCATATTTCTAAACTTTTAAGTACAAAATAAGCAAATAATAAATAATAAACAGTGCATAAAATTAGGTATGTTTTATGTTGAACAAATTATCTTGAAACTCGAGGTTATGCAGTCCACTAAATGGATGTGGATTTGATGGATTATGATTACGTGCACTCATTTGACCATCCCTTACTTGATCACATGATTTTTGAGGTTGGATAGAAGGTCCTAGTCTACGACTCCTCTGGGATGCCGAGGGTTGCATTGATAGTTTGCCTCCCTTTCGACTGTAAATGACACAATAGGATGCTAGTTATGGTCGTCAACAGGCCATGGTAATGGATATGGTACATAAAGATATTGTTGGTACATTATGGATTCAATTGATGCTTATATGCTTTAATATGTTTTTGGTTGCCGAGATTTATAAATTATGATCCGTAAAAGTATTAATTATTTATTAGGTGATAGATATTACTGGAATATAATTTCCTTCTTCAATGGCTTATGAAATTAATATGTTTTGGCGGTAAATATGGGTTTGGTGAAAACTTTTTGTCAAAACGGGAAAACTTTCAAAAAGTAATAGTGAGATCTTAAGATAAATGATTTTTTAAAATAACATTTATTTTCATAATATTTTATTTGTTTGCTCACTGAGCTCTACTCATAGTTTCGTATTTTTTAAGCTACTCCTTTAATCTTTAGCTGACAAGTTACATATATCTATTATTCCTATGTTATTTCATTGCAGATGTATTGTTCTTTCCTTGACTCTAATGATTTCAAATATTCTTTCTTTCATCGATTTTGATGTATACATTACATTGAGCACTTTTGATATTTTCCATTTACTTCCTTTGTACTACTTATATTGTTTTAGTGGATTAACTTAATTTGTATGATAACTATACTGTTTAATTATATCCAATTCATGGGGAGGTTCAATTGAACTTTTGATACTGGTTTAGTGGGATTTCCCTAGGTGGGACCTTCTCGAATGTCCGTAAAGGGCTTTGGGAGCTATCCCAATAGGTTAGAGATGAGTGTATCCATTAAATACTCCTCCTATATTTATTGTTATATGTTTTGATTATACAGTCCAAGGGGGAGACTGTTAGATATTTTTATATGAACTAATCGTAATCATGTAACTCACTTATAAAACTTATTTGTGCTAATAATGAGACTGACTTGTTTATTGATTTTCGACATACGCTCTCTATAATACTGTAGTAGACCCATTAGACTGAAGGACTTCTTCTTTTTATAAGCCCAGTTAGTTTATTTCTAGTTATTGTTATATATATATTACTTATTGATTATTCTATGTATATAAAATTGGGGAATAAGTCATGTGTCAAAATGGTGACATGCTAGAAAAGAGTGCGTATATTAGGTATTACTACTGTACTTATTGTTTTTCTTGTAGGTTAAAGGATTTAAAGGAACCAATAAATCAATAGTAGCTATGTTAAAAAGGTTAGAAACCTGATTAAATATAGTTCAATTGTACCCTAGGGAATAGAGGATTGATTCAACTTTATTGTTGTATTGGTTCAATTAGAAAGCAAGTTGTTTGAAAGTAATAAAATGGACAAGTAAATTAAAAACAAATAGAAAATAGGTGAGTAGGAAGCAAAAAGATGGCAGGAGAAAGGTTTTAATTAAATAATTACAGACACTAAAGCATGAATCCACTGCTAGCTAATCTAATTTAAATACTAGTAAGCTTCTTTTATTAACCTAGTATTTATTCAACCAAACTTAATTATTAAAGTAACCAATTTCACCTTTTTGTCTTCCAGTGATTTACACAACCTAATTTGGCTTCTCAATTCCTCATTATAAGTCATGTACAAAGATTGATTAAGTAAATGAACATATAATATATAATTGATTAAGTAAATGAACATATAATATATAACATTAACCTTCCTGATCATTAATTATATAAACTAAGTATTTATTAAATAACGTATAAAAAGCATAATCTTCACTTTCCCAGTCCTTCAATTATGTAAACTGAGTAAGTTATTACAAGTTTAGTAATTGAAATGCATTCCAACCATGTCCATTAAATCGAGAATAATTGAAATAGCTACCATTTACATACAAAAAATGTAAAAATTTGAAAACTTTTCAGAAATAAAATTAAATGCTATTCAAGTCTCATACTTTGAATGCAAGATAATATATGAAAAAGTAAACTTAAATAAATCCAATAAATGACATAAACAATTTAAAATATAATAACAAATTGTTAAACCTTAATTAAAACTTAAACAGTTAAATAAGAGCTCAACTTTAAGCAACTTTATTTCTTAATATAAAATTCCTATGTAGGAATTCTCAAGTGCTACCAAGATACTTCGACATCCACAAGATAAAATAAATAAGGCTTATTCAATATCATTACCTAAAATAAATAACAAATAAAGAGTGAGTTTGCAAGTAAACTCAATAATTTTCCAAGCCACAAAGAATAAATATGAACATGCTAATCATGCAAACATGCATGAATCAAGCATCAAAACTCTTATCATATAAAGCATATAACAAAACAATAACATGAAATGACAATAATAAGTTCATAACTTGTTGCATATCATATATACAATAACATATGCATGAATCATAGCAAAATATGTAAAGTTTATAATGCATATAACATATAATCCATAACATGTACATCAAAACTTAGACGTATTAACATATAAATTATCAAATAAATCATATAACAAATATAATCTTATTAGGAGTCATATCATAGAGCACATGGACCTTAAAGTTGGATTTTTCATAAGATATAAAGCACCAACTTGTCATACTCATAAGGTGTATAACATCTACTTATTATATCACATCCTTATTATAGTGCTCACGACTTTTCATATTTACGTGCAAAGCATCATGGCCTTTCATAACCAGCTTAGACAACAATGTTGGAGTTTTGTGTTTTATGTTCAATTCTTTTTAATTTATTAATAGATCATAATTTTATGTAATATAATTATAAATGATAATAATAAATAGTGCAATCAATCATGCATATTTTTCACTATTGTAATAACACATTTCATATAATATTCATTTAAACTTTCATATACCCATAGTTTATAACAAAATGAAATCATAAGGTATAATATAATATTATTCAATGAAATTTTTCATAATTGAAGTTAGCATAACATAGGATCTATGAATGAATTATAAGGCCAAGAAAAACATTAAACATAATCAACTCAATTTTTCGAAACATAAGTTAGAATTTGGAAATCACTTTTCAACACAGGATATACTTCAATCAAAATTCAGTTACTCAAGGAATACTAATTACTTAGTCCTAAACATATAATAAAAAACTAATAAACACATAATGAAATCAATGTACCAAAATTTAAAAATTTTAAAGTGTATTTAACCCATTAACTAAAACAAACAAAATTGGGTTACTGATTCCGTGGTAATTTCCAATAAACAAATTCAAATTTGCAAATTCTATTTTGGAATGGATATAAGTCCCAATAACATAAAATATATAAGACTTATGAGCCCTAAATATGTGAGTCGAGAAGAAGTAAGATCAATGAAAAGTACACAGGGGTGAAACAGTGTGATATTGTCAGGGTATTTATGGGTGGGTACAAGGCATTAGCAAGCTACCTTACTAGCGAAGGTCATCTGGTATCCAATCCCACATTACTAGAGTGTAGAATAGTGATGATTCAAGTGCAAGTTAGACCCCACTCTCTTTACAACAGAGGCCCTTTTAAAGTGCTGGCTTCAAGGTTTAAAAGAAATTTAAGGTTAAGTGTGCTCTAGGAGGAGCAATTCTAGGATGTGTGACCCTCCAGAAAGTTTGAATAAAAATCATATATACCATCTAAAGTGCAGTAGATAAATTTGAGACAATATCAGATGAACAGACCCTATATACTATCTGAAGTATAGTGGATAAATTGGGAACAATATCAGTGGAACAAGAGAATGGGGTGTTATAACATAAAATGCTAAATTTTTCTTAAAATATCTAGTTTATGTAGTAAAAATATCATATTAAAACTAAAAGTATAAATATGTCAAAGAAATCATTTAAAAAGTTACCTAAAGAAAAACAACATCTTTTAATTATCCAGTAACTTAGTCAAGTTCTAAAATTATAATTAAGCTCTATACAGTCTTAACTCAAAAGAAAGATTTTTAAGTATATTTTCCAAAATTAATATACCAAGTGGTCAATAGACAAGTTAACTAATCAAAATCTCAAGTTTACAAACTTAGTAAAGATTCGTAGACAACACAAAAGGATCGGATTAGAAAAATCATAACTAAATCTAAGAAAAGTTTTTGGTTGTGGTTTGAATTGGAAAATGTTCAATGGTGAGTCTAGTTTTAAGAAAAAATTTAATTTTGAAAAATATTCATTAAGAGATTGAAAAAAGGTTGAAACAAGTTTTGTTTGGGTGAGATAGAAAGTTGCTTTTCAAATAAAACTTTAAACCATATTTCAAAAAGAATCAAACCACAACAATATCTTATACAAGAAAAAGAGATCATCATATGTTAGATACAAGTTCATATGATTCATTGTAAGACATAAGTTACACAAACTAACCATATAAATATACTAAAGCGATACAACACATGGAAACAAGATCAAATACATAATAAGTATATCCTACTATCCTCCATAGCAAAGAAAATTACCACGGGTCTTCACAATTCAAAAATCCCTTCCTTAATGTTGTTTATTAACTAAGAAATAATCAAACCCAAAACCAAATATTGGTAGTTTTTAGACTAGATTAAAATATCTACGAAAATAAGAAAACCCAAAACAAAATATTCTTTGCTTATGAACTAGATCAAAACTTCTAGAAATTTAATTACAATGGTAAGGAAAAAATTTACCTTAATTTCTCTATAAACCTTCAAGCTTCTCTAAGTCTTCCATTAGAAACTCTAGAGAAACTATCAATATTTCTCTTATTTTCTTTTCTTTGTATTCTCTCTTTTCCTGCCTAAGTTTTGTATCATGAAAAATAAAAATAACACTAACATAATCTTTAAATACTCTTAGCATTTCCAAAAACCTATTTAAATTAATGATGCAAACCTAGGTTGACTTGCTCCTAAACCGTATTATATTAATTCGAATCAAAATTAAATTCAGATTCTAATGGTCACCTTGACTCCTAATCAACTTGTGATTAGGAATCTTTGTATATAATGAAGACACCGTAATAGGTTATGGATGTCCTATTGATAAATCAAACTAAAACGCTTGATCACTATTTGGTGTTCTAGGTGTTCAAAGAGAACAAAGAGAATTATTCTCACAATAATTTTGTAATCAATAATGTAAGCTACATTTCTAGGTAAAAACGGGCCAATGAAGTTAGAATGATGATGTGGCCGAAATTCGCTTAACTTTCATAATCTAATTTGTGTTAATTAATACCTTAATTTTAAAATAGGAATTAATTAATTTACAATCAAAATAATAAAATATCAACCTTCGTAAAATAATTTTTCCAAAAAATAATTAAATAAAAAAAAAGATTATTTGGTAAAACAAATGTCAAATATCAGATTTGGAAAGTAGTTGACAAGTTTTCCAAATAAGCTGTCTTTGTCTAATCACCAGCTGGTTTAGGCTCTAAATAAGATCCAATATGCTATGTTGGCTGCCAAATAGGATTAGAGTTGGTTCCCGTATGTTGCCATTGATTGGAATAAGCATACTTTCTTGAATTGCAAGAAAGGTCCTTCTTAGTGACAAAACAACAAAGTTCAGCCACATTGAACTTTGTGCACCTTTGGTCATGCTTGAACGCCCTTGCTTCTATCTAGGCTTGATTTTATGGCCTCTTGGTGAGCTTAATCATGTTCACAAGCTAACAAACCTATCCTTTGCTGGCCGGAGTTCATAGATTCATCAAAACGGCTTCCTGGATCCATTTCTGCCTTCTCAACTTGGATGCCCAGCACGGGCTTAGAATCTTTGGGTATAACCATGCCTTCTTGAGATTTAGTCACACCTTTATATGAAGCTAACTAGATTCCTTAAAGCTCTTAGCTTGTACCCTACCAATTGGCCTCGTCTTTAATTGCACAGGATAAGCACCCCAGCGGGTTGTAGGTTGTAGGTTGTACAGGTGTGGACAAATTCTCATCAATTAATATTAGGAAAGATAATTAAAAAAATAATAATAGTTGTCTCATTTTTGTTATCTTACCTAATTACATAAAGGAAAACTAAAAAACCATTTTTCCTGATCAAAAATTTGTATAACCGTAATACCCATATGTTATATTGATCTAAAACTAACTTCAAAACCCATTCAAGATTAGGTAGACTCATCAACCTAGACATAGACTTACTTAAACCATCATAACTTTAGTAATGTCAAAATATTTATTTGTTCAATCATTTGGAAAGTTGACTTTTGAGTCTTTCCATCCATAATGTATGAGTTTGGTAATTCCTAAGTTGACACATCTATGGCTTAATCACATTTACCTTTAATGCTTACTTGTACACTACTTTCCATCTTAAGAAGTTTGATTTTTAGATTCACAAAAGTAAATACAAAGAAATAAATAAGGTAAAATACCATTATACCTTTACTGTATGTCAAATATGTGAAGGCAAAATTGAAGAGAATTCGCCCGTACTCGGACAATCGATTACGCACTAGGTTGCTGATCCTTTACAAATGAAGACTAGACCAATCACTAGAGCACAAGCTAAGAAATTTAAGGACAATCTGGTTAGCTTCATCCAAGGAGTGATTCAATCTCAAGAGGGCATGACAATACCCAAAGATTCAAAACCCATCTTGTGTATCCAAGTTACGAAGGCGGAAATGGAGGTGGCAAGCTGTTTTGGTACATTTTTGGACCTCGAGAAGCAAGGAATGGATTCAAAATTTTATAAACTCAATTGATATCACCAAGAGGCTATGGAATAATGTCAAGACATATGCAAAAGCATTTGAATTCCACTTATGCGCATAACTCATCTTTTTGGCCGAAAATGCTCATTTTGATGCGCTTTGACTTTTTTTGTTGTTCAAGCAAGTTTGACTTATTCCAATCAAGGGGCAATGTATGGGAATCATTATTAATTCTATTTGGCATCCTACATGGTTTATGGGAGCTTATTTAAGGCCTAAACTAGCTGATGATTGAATAAAGACAGCTTAGCTGTCAACTAGTTTCCTAATTTGAGTTTGATTTTTTGTTTTAGGAAAATGTCTTTTATTTTAGTTTTTATTTGTTTATTTGCTGGACAAATTAACTTAGGAAATTTGATATTTTATTATTTCAATTGCAAATTAATTAATTCCTAATTCAAAATAAAGAAATTAATTAATCTAAATTAGATTAGGAAATGATTGAAATTCGACCAACACTATTGTTTCCTTATCACTATGGTCAGTTTTAACCTTGTGTTTTAGGGTTTTGTTTTGTGAACCTTAGCTTATTAAATGCTTATTTTCTCAATAATATTAAGTACATTATTCATACAAAAAACATATTTGTGAGAAAGAATTTCTCTTTGTTTTCTTTGAACATTTAAAACATCTAATAAAAATCAAGTGTTTTAGTTTGACTTATCAATAGGACATCCATCACCTATTGTTGTGTGTTAGGTCTAAAATATTGATGATTTTATGCCATATTTATAGCTTAATATTTGTTAGTTTATGTTAATTTGTTATGGAAAGATACTTAATTATGTATTTTTCTTAATCTAGGTGAGAGAGAAAGAATTTTAAGAAAACAACCATAAAAATTGATTCCTTGGGTCGAATTATGGTGGGAAGCAAGATTGAACTCGAACGGATGAAGCATTAAAAAGATTCCATAAAGATTCTATCAGGAATTTCATGACGAAAGTGGATGTCATATGAATAATCACGATCTGAGGATTTCAAATGTCTCATTATTTTTGGATTTCGAGATCCGAGCAAAGAGTTATCATCATTTAAAGTTTGGAATTTATAAAAAAAGAATATTCTATTTAAGTCTCCACCATTGATCAAAATAGGGAATCAAGGCAATTTGAGGGTCAATACAAAGACAAGTAGGAATAATTGGTTAATTTATCATTAATGAGACATATGTCATGTCACATGCTTCATTAAGGGTAAATTAGACTAATTAACTATTTTTTTAAGGAGGAATTAGATAAAAGGAAAGTAGTAGAGAGCAAGTAATATCAAATTTCCTTTTTACACATGAAATTCATCCAACCCTCTTCATGGCCTAAAAAAGGTATCTTCTAAGACTCCCACATTGAAAATAAAGAGAGAAAAAGGCTCCCAGTGTTCTATATATATAGCCCCCACCACATTGAAGGGAGATATACAAGTTTAGAGAGTTATTTAAGAGCTTTTTGGAGGCTTAAATACAAACAAACCAAATTTTGGGAGTTTCTAAGGTTCTCTTAAGGGTTCTAAGATTTTAAAGTTTTAGAGTTTTAAAAGATCAATTGGAGAGCTTGGAGGGGGCATAGGGACATGGGCTTGCTTGGAGAAGAAGGCTGCGACTTAGAAAGCTTTCGGAGGAGGATTTCTTCAATAGTTTTTATTCTCTTCTCTTTCTCTTTAATTGTGAACATTATTGTTTTTTTCTTTATAATTATGGATGTTGAAATTATTTTTGCCATGAACTAATTTCATAGCTAGGGCTATGATGTAGCCCTAACTATGAAGGTCTAATTATTTTAATATATGTTGAGTTTTATTTAACTAGTAATATGTTTTGTTAATAAATCATTGGTATGTTTAATGCTTTCATAGGCCAGAAGGAATGAATGATTTTAATAATATTTGAGCTTGAAAAATGATAATATTATGGATCTCCAATGATTTACATGAATGCATAATTGATTGGAAAATAGTTATGTCCTATGCCATATTATTTGCTTAATTTATGCTTAATGAATTTGCATGATTTAATTTATAGGCCGGAAAGAATAAATTAGGTTATGTGAATATTATTAATTGTGAGTGGAGATTACTTTTGATTAATTTTGTGATTAAGTGTGGTTAACAAAATTACTAGTAAATTAAATTCACATATTTAATTAATTAAATTGGAATAGTTAGTGGTGAAATTAAATGCCCTAGTATTCATAATTATTAAACTCACTCTCTTACTTGAAATTGATCTAATTTTAATTTTTTGTTTTTGTTTAATTTGGTTTATTTAATTTTCAATTGCCATCTTAATTGCTAGTTCAAATATTACTAAAACCTAATTATCTTTGGTACTTAATTCTTAATCCCTTGGGTACGACAATCGTATTTTTCTACTTTATTACTTGAAAACGATTCGTACACTTGTGAGTTGATTTTACACATTAATTTGGATTGGGTTTAGTAGTACTTTGAACATTGTTTTCTTATTTTAAATTTTTATATTTATTTCTTAATTTTGGTTTTAGTGTTGCATGCTAGGGTTTAAATTATTTGCTTGTTTAGCTAACTTGCTTTGAATTTTTAATACTTATTTTGTGGTACTTGAGACCAAAATTTATTTTTAATTTATTGGTGTCTAGGTTAAAAGTTATGCATACTTAGGGGTTTTTCTTATTTTCAACTTTTGTTTGTCTTTATTATTTTCAATTTTAGTTTGTATATTACGGTTTAATTTTAATTGTTTGCTTGATAAACTTGCAATTAATTTGAACCTTTGTTTTGTTAGTGTTTTCTTTTTAGGAAAATCATGGAATATCAAGCTTATGGTCATCAGGCTTATTGGGATTATGGGAGCCAACTAGTTCTCCAAGTGAAAATTTTTTCAAGTTACAAAAGAATCTTGCTATCATGTCTAAATTCATTGCAAATTTTAGAGTTTAAGCTGTATCTTGTGAATGGTGTGGAGTAAATCACTCAAGTGAAAATTGTCAAATGGGGAATCCTTTTGCTCTAGAAGACTCAATTGAAGACTTATCAAGACAATATAATCAAGTTGCAAATTTTGGGATTTAAGCTATAATATGTCAATGGTGTGGAGGCAATCATTTAAGTGAACATTGTCAAGTGGGAAATCCTTTTGCTCTGGAAGAGCCATTTGAAGACTTTCCAAAGCATAGTTTTTATTCCAACGCATATAATTCTAAATGGAGTGATCGACAAAGTTATTCAAGATATGACAATTTAGATCTTCCAAGTTATCAAGTGAGCACATCTTTGATTGGGTGTATGGAAAGCCATAGGGAAACATTTTCTAAATGTTATGAAGCAATTGGCAAGTTGCAAAATCAATATTCTCCAAGCACAAACTTTCAAGTTCAATTGGAGCAACCAATGAAAATTTTTTCACAAGGATCTCAAGAAGACTTGGAAACTAACATGGGGATTACTTGTAATAAGCAAGTTGATGAATTTGAATCCTTTCAAGAGCCACATAATGATGAAAAATTTAAGGAACATGAAGAGGTGTCTATGAGGAGTGAAATGCAACAAGAATCTTCAATTTTGGATAATTTTAATGAGGTACACACACATGACCAAGATTGCCCACCAAAAGAAGTTCCCCAACACACTATCACTAGTTCATGGGAATTTTCTAATTTTCCTTCAAATTCATTGCAAAAAGGGCTTAAGGATCATGAAGAGGATAAGTCAAGGAATCAATTAAACTAAAATTTGGCCAAATCCGATGAGGATAAAGCTATGGATGCACCTCATGAAGATTGCTTACCAACAGAGGCTAAATCTCAACTTTTCAAGCCAAATATTGAATTTTCAAGAGCCCAAGATGTATATCCATGCTCCAAAACTGCAATTGAGGTTGAATGCATCCCAAAAGGAGACAAACAAAGCATTTTTGGAACTAAAAGAATCCAATCTATCAAAAAGAAAGTTCAATTCATGCTTTTAGTTCAAATTGAGACTTATATAGGACAAGGAGTTAAAAGTTTGCTAAGGTCACAGGATTATCATCATGCACAATTTCCATATCATAAGCTTGGACAATATTATGAGGATGACATCATTTACATATTTAATCCAGGTTGAACATCAAAAGGATGAAGTCAAGCTAATGACTTTAAACAAGCGCTCTTGGGAGGCAACCCAAGTTTCTTTCTTTACCTTATATTTATCTATTTATTTTAGTTGTTTTATTGTTTTAGGATGTTTTGATGTGTTTTATTTGAATTCTTACAAGGTTTTAAGATGTTTAGGTGCAAAAGAGCAAAAGATGAATGTTGAGCATTTCAAGTCTAAAGCTAGGTTTTTGAAGTATAACCACCTTGAATAGGAATTGGAGTACATCAAATTGTATGGGCACATGCCCTTCTTTTCGGCTGCATGGTGTGTAGGGAAAATGTAACATGTAGGTTTTTCCTAAGTTTTCACATTGCGAGGAACATTCCATGTCTTCAAAGGAGAGTATTCTTTACCTTTTATTTACTTTTGCTTTATTTTATGTTTTTCACAATGAGGATATTGTTCATTTTAAGTTTGGGGGTGAAAATCATGCTTTGCATCTTTTAAATCTTTTCCTTTTAAGTGTTTTTATTAGTTTTTATGCATGTTAGTTTTGTTTTTTTACTTTCCTTCATAAAATTTTTTTAAAAAATAAATAATAAATAAATAAAAAATTTAGTGTGTGTTTGTTTTATTTGGTTTATTTTTATTATTAAAAAAAAAATTGTTTTTGTGTTGTTTTCTTAAGTTCTTTACTAGGCCAATGATAAGACTATGATTGAAAATAAATTGGTTTTTATATAGTGGATTTGTTTTTGTGTATGCTTAAATACTTGAAGTTATATTCACATGTTGTTACTTTCAATAAATTTTGAGCACACAATCAATAATGCATAATTTAGATTGTTTTTTGAAGAAGATTTGCATGAATTAGAGTACTTTAGTATTAATTGAACTCTAGAACTTGCTTGATTATTGCTTGAGATGAAATCCTAGGTGAATGCATTACTAAGAACATGACTTAGGCCATCTTTGTTTAAGTTTGAGCTTTTCAAGCCTACCTACAACATTATCTTACACTAGTACCTTATTTGAGCCGTTAGGATGCATAAAGATGTATTAGAGCCTTTTGTTCATTAAATCACACTTACTTACCTTTTTTAAGCCTTAAACTACTTTTTCCTACCTTGAACATACTGTAAAGAGAGCTTTAATTGAATTGATATGAATATATGCTTGTGAGCTTGTTTGAGTGTTGAAAAAAAAAAATGAAAAGTGAAGTTTGGAGGTTAAGTATTTGGTGAATTTGGCTTTAGCATATATTCTTGTGTAAATTGGAGGTTTGAATGTGCAATAAGATAAAAAATAAGTTTGGGGGTTTAATATTTATAGCTTAATATTTGTTAGTTTGTGTTAATTTGTTATGGATAGATACTTAATTATGTATTTTTCTTAATCTAGGTGAGAGAGAAAGACTTTTAAGAAAACAACCATAAAAATGGATTCCTTCGGTCAAATTATGGTAGGAAGTAAGATTGAGCATTAAAAAGATTCTAAAAAGATACCTTAAAGATTCCATAAAGATTCTATCGGGAATTTCATGATGGAAGTGGATGTCATATGAATCAACACGATCTGAGGATTTCAAATGTCTCGTTATTTTTGGATTTCAAAGTGCGAGCAAAGAGTTATCGTCATTTAAATTTTGGAATTTGTAAAAAGGAATTTCTAGTTAAATCTCCACCATTGATCAAAATAGGGAATCAAGACAATTTGAAGGTCAAGACAAAGACAAGTGGCAATAATTGGTTAATTTATCATTAATGAGGCACATGTCATGTCACATGCTTCATTAAGGGTAAATTAGACTACTTAACTATTTTTTTTAGGAGGAATTAGATAAAAGGAAAGTAGTAGAGAGCAAGTCATATCAAGTTTCGTTTTTACACATGAAATTCGTCCAACCCTCTTTATGGCCTAAAAAAGGTATCTTCCAAGACTCCCACATTGAAAATAAAGAGAGAAAAAGGTTCCAAAGGTCCTATATATATAGCCCCCACCACATTAAAGGGAGATATACAAGTTTAAAGAGTTATTTAAGAGCTTTTAGGAGGCTTAAATAGAAACAAACCAAATTTTGGGAGTTTCTAAGGTTCTCTTAAGGGTTTTAGAGGTTTAAAGTTTTAGAGTTTTAGAAGATCAATTGGAGAGTTTGGAGGGGGTATAGAGATGTGGGCTTGCTTGTAGAAGAAGGTTGCGACTTGGAGAGCTTTCCGAGGGAATTTCTTCAATAGTTTTTATTCTCTTCTCTTTCTCTTTAATTGTGAATATTATTGTTTTTTTCTTTATAATTATGGATGTTGAAATTATTATTTCCATGAACTAATTTCATAGCTCGGGCTATGATGTAGCCCTAACTATGAAGGTCTAATTATTTTAATATATGTTGAGTTTTATTTAATTAGTAATATGTTTTGTTAATAAACCATTGGTATGCTTAATGCTTTCATAGGCCAGAAGGAATAAATGATTTTAATAATATTTGAGCTTGGAAAATGATAATATTATGGATCTCCAATGATTTACATGAATGCATAATTGATTGGAAAATAGTTATGTCTCATGCTATATTATTTGCTTAATTTATGCTTAATGAATTTGCATGATTTAATTTATAGGCCAGAAGGAATAAATTAGGTTATGTGAATATTATGAATTGTGAGTGGAAATTACTTTTGATTAATTTTGTGATGAAGTGTGGTTAACAAAATTACTAGTAAATTAAATTCACACATTTAAGTAATTAAATTGGAATAGTTAGTGGTGAAATCAAATGCTCTAATATTCATAATTATTAAACTCATTCTCTTACTTGAAATTGATCTAATTTTAATTTCTTGTTTTTGTTTAATTTAGTTTATTTAATTTTCAATTGCCATCTTAATTGCAGATTCAAATATTACCAAAACTTAATTATCTTTGGTACTTAATTCTTAATCCCTTGGGTACGACAACCCTATTTTTCTACTTTATTACTTTGAAAATGATTTGTACACTTGTGAGTTGATTTTACACATCATTGTGTCTTTATCATATATCAAAGTTTCTAATAACATGTTGATTAGGGGCTAAGGTGACTATTAGATCTTAAACTTAATTGTGATTCGGGCTAACATAATACAGATTTAGGAGCAAGTCGACCTAGGTTTGTATCAAAAATGGTCTTTTCACATAATCACAAGTGAGAAACTTTTTATAATAAATCATACTAAATGAATTCAAAAACATGGAATGGTTCCTATTTTAAAACCTACCAAATTTGAGGATCTTATAACACACCTTTTGGTACCTCAACTATGCTAAGTCATTCAAAATCTTTAAGCATACTATCATTTATTGCATAAAAATACTTGATTAAGTAAAATAAAATATGCGAGAAAGTTATCAAACCTTCATAGTTCGAGCTTCATCATAACCTTAACTATGAAGTTTAGTTCATCATAAATTTAGAGCCAATATGATAAAACTAAGGTTGATAATCAAAAGAAAAGAGAAAGAGTAAAATTCAAAGTCAATTGAAGAAATCTCCTAGGTTGAACTCCAACATCGATGGTTAGTGGCTTTTGGATTCTTTTCTGCCTTGATCACTGTCCTCTTCCTTTCTTAAACCTCAAGTTGAAATCTCCTTTTCAGCTAAAACTTAGAGTCCTTTTTATAACTGTTTAAAGTCTCGAATTCTAAACGTTGTCAATCTAGGGTTTCTTGGCAAATCCAATACTAATGAGCCATCTTTTCTCCGTAACTAAAAATTAATTTTGGGCTTTTCATTTTCAATTAAATGCACCAAAATTCATTGACATAAGAAATTACCTTTAGTTGATGGAATGACCTCCACACCTAAAAGTAATTTAAGTCGCCAAGATCTTTTAAGGAAAAACGATTATAAAGGGATGAAACGAAGTTGTCCATGGGACTTGTATTATTTCTTACAAGTATGATATCATGAACATACACTGGCAATATAGTGTGAGCCTTTTTGATAAATAATAAACAAGGTTATTTAAGTAAGAATTCTTGAACCCATATGCAACAAAAGATCTATTAAGTGAGTTATATCAAGCTATCGGTGCTTGCTTAAGCCTATAAATGGCTTTTCTTAGTTTGTAAAAATTAGATGGTGTTTTGGAGTAGATCAAACCTTAAAGTTGGGGCATATAAGATTTGTTTTGTAATTTCCCATATAGGAATGCAATGTTGACATCTCTTTGCCGCTTTGGCCAACTATAACATATTGCGATTAAAGAACACGAATGGTGGCTAGTTGGACTATCGAACTAAATTTCTTAGAGTAATCATTTTAGGTCGTTGATGTAAGCCTTTTGCTGTAATTTGAGCTTCGTATATACTAATTAATCCATGAAGGATTCGTTTGATTTGAAGTAACCATTTGCATCCTACTATATTCTATTTGCACTGTACTATATTCTAAGCAGATGATGGTAGAACAAATTCTCATGTATCATTATTTAATAATGCATCAAATTCGGTGGACATCATTTGTCATCATTCTTTCACTTTAAGAGCTTGTGTGGCAATTGCATGGTTTTTCACTAATTGATGGAGGAAGCTTTGTTGAAACATAGAAATCCACAAACTTTTTAAGCTTCAACATCATATTTTAAGTCTAGGTGCATATGCCATGTTGTGTTGTTGGTGGTAATGGATTTTGAGACTGAATTCTTAAATTAGATTTCAGTGAGTTTGAGTTTGTGCAGGTTTAAGACATGCACTAAGTGTTTCAGCTGGAGGAGTTTTAGAATGGCCATCAGCTTACAAATTTTTAATATTGGATTGCTTAGGTGGCAACAGGGAACCTGATTGAGTGGAGATGCATAATTAGAAGAGATTTAGAGCTACTGACATTCCATTATCTCATAGTTATTCATATTTGATGGAAGCATCTATTTTGTTTTGGAAGGAGAAAAGGATTCTACAAATTGAACATGCCTAGGGATACACATATTGTCCTCATGTAGGTCATAACAGCGATATCCATTTTGAGTTGGTAGTGAGCTTATATAAATGTATGTTTTTAATTGAGATTTAAGCTTATGAATAGTGCAGGGTCATCCATGGATAACATGAGCAACCAAATTTGGATAATTATAATTTGACCATTTTTGTAACTTTTTTTCAAATGGTGAGGAGTGATCCAATGTAGGTGATGATTAGATAAGTAGCAATGGTAAATACATAACTCCAAATTTTTTTTAGGTAAATTAGCATTATAGAGTAAGGCAATGTCTATTTCTCTAATTTGTGTATGATGTCATTTTGAAAACCATTTTTCTTAAGAGTGCGTGTTGAGTGGCTAAAAAATTAGTAATGCTATGTTATTGAAAAAAATGATTTTAATTTAGTAAATTCATCATTGTCATGTAAATGAAAAGAGATATAGAAGTTGTAAAAGGAATTTTATTAATTGAATGAAAGCCAAATAAATATTTTATTTATTTTTAATTAGAAAAGCCAAATTTATTTTGTAAAGTCATCTACAAAAATAACATAATCTATGGTGCCACATAAGATGGTGTACGGTTTTTTATTCAAACTTCTCAAATGGTCACCCATTTGAATCTTGAAATCAATCACTTTGAAAAGACATTAGTTGCTAAAAAAGTAATTATCGTTATATTTGAACATTATCATTCCACACTCGGTCAATGTGGGACTGCTCACTAACTGTACCTATTCTTGCCTCGCATCCTTCAAGGCTTGCAGGTCTAACAATCTTCCTTCCATAATTGCTCATTGATTTTTGTCCTTTCTTGCCTTGCATATTTTAGGGCTCATAGGTTATATAATGGAGGACCTTATCAAGGGATGACCTAATTTATTGTACTAGTATTGCAGTGTGGTTTTATTACTGGCAAACACAAACAAAAGGAAGGAAGATTAGGATGACAAAGCTGATGGCCACTCATATGTTCAATACTTATACAGGCGCTTAAGCAAAACTAATCCCATCCATAAACCATTCACAAGAAAATAGTTGAGTGATAATTCAATTGATGCATTTTTGGTTTTACAAAATTTGGACCCAGATGAAAGGAGAAAGATTGTGTTATTGTAATTGTTGTTATTGTGTGGCTTTTTCCCAATATCAATGAGAATCATCTAGAATTTGAAATATTGCTATATTGAAACTAGATGATAAGAATGTTGATATTATAATTAATTACAAATCCAGTGAATATAAAATGTCCAAGTTAGCTTAGTTAATGAGTTGGTTTTGTATCTTATAGAACTTTTGTTTCACTATGCACTTATGTTAATGGTTTTGCCACCAATACTCTATGCTGATTCAATATTTTGGCACTTTATTCAATGTAGTACCAAATTTGCACTAAGCCTTGAAATCTGTAAACTGTACAACATTAGCTTAAAACCTTAACTGTTAATTAAATGTGAACTATGTGAGGAAATTCTAACTCCTTGAACATATGTATAATCATAATGATAATTTTTTTTATGGTTAATATAATTTAGTAGCTATGTGATGTGATTCCGCCCAAGCCCGCTCAACCGATAACCCGCTAGGGTGCTGACCCGACACGGATGAAGACTAGGCCAATCACAAGAGCTCAAATTAAGAGATTTAAGGACAACCTGGGAGCATTTATATATGAGGTAATCAATTCTCAACAGAGCTTGTCCATACTTGAAGATACAAAGCCTATTTTAAGCATCCAAGTGGTGGAAGCCGATACGGACCCGGATAGCAGTTTTGGTGCAAATATGGACAGCGGGCAGCATGAAATGGTTCCAACTTTTTATAGATTCAGTACATATGTCTAAGAGGATATGGAATCAAGTCAAGGTAGCTTCAAAGGCATTCAAAAAGGGGTTGTACGGACAGCTTCAAATTTGGCCTGCTTTTTACTGTATTTTGTGCTAGCGTTACTGTATTTTGCTGAGTTTGGCTTTTTCTTTCTCTTCCAAGCATGGGCAACGTGTGGGACTTCATATTCAGCTTATTTGGAATCCTAAAAAGCATATTGACACTGATTTTAGAGTTCAAATTGGTCAAAGATTGGTCAAAATCAACTTAGTCAAAAACCTAGTATTTTAGTTTCCTAATTTGTTTTTACTTTTTGTTTTAGGAAACTTCCATTACTTTTTAGTTTTTATTTATTTATTTTCTGGAAAAATAAGTTTAGGAAAGTTATTAATTTATTATTTCCATTGTAAATTAATTAATTTCTAATTCAAAATAAAGGAATTAATTAATCAAATTTAGTTTAGGAAACTTAGTTTAGGAAGTATTAGAATTCGGCCAAGTTTCTTAATTCCTATAGGTGGCCGGTTTTACCTTTTGGTTTTAGGGTTTTATTTTGTTTCTTTTAGCCTATATAAGGGCTTGTTTTTGAGGAAGAACATAACTTTGATAATATACATAATTTATTTTGTGAGATTGAATCTCTCTTTGTTCTTTTGAACACCTAAAACACCATTAGTGAATGGTTGTTTTAGTTTGACTTATCAATAGGGCATCCATAACCTATTGTGGCGTCTTCACTATATACCAAGGTTTCTAATCACATGTTGGTTAGGGGTCAAGATGACTATTAGAACTTGAACATAATTAGATTCGGGCTAATATAATACGGGTTTAGAAGTAAGTCGTCCTAGGTTCGTATAACTATGTATCTACATCCATATAATCGTACCCTTGGTATTATAACGAAACACATGCATAGCAAAGCTACGTAATAACAAATGTCCATTATCCAATGTATAAATTATCATTTTCAACAACCCATGTTGTGGATATATCCATAGTTATAATCCAAAGTATATAAGTACTTAAAACATATTTATCGAAGAAAAATCTTGAAAAAGAACATTTACTTGTAATCATTTTAGGAAATATTTTATAATCAAGAAAAGATATAAATTAGTCATCACATTTTATAGAATCATATAAATTTGTAATCCCATAAACATAAACATAAGAATATAATTCATGTTTGTAATCACAAACATTTTCAAAAATAAATATTCACTTATTCATAATAGCTAAACCTGATCCATATTTAGATTACATGTAGTTTCAAATCATATGATGACCCATCTAAGAAAAACAATTAGAGTTTAAGTTTTTAAGAGGTATCACTATGTTTTACCAACTAGACCATGTGCGAATCCTAGGTTTAACTTTTTTCATGATCAAGTTTTTTTTGTTTGAATGATATACTATTACATAAAGCTCGTCGATATGAGTTGTGGAATGGCTGCATGCCTAATTTTGAGTTATGTTTAAAAGGTTATGGTTTTTAAAATTGTTGAGCATAAGTATTTTATCTCTAAGTAATCAGTCCAAGTTTTTGTCCTTTAGCGGACCTAAGGTCTATATATACTTTAGGAAGTGTGCCTTGGGAACCAAATTTTTAAAAATTTCCAAATTCCAGTTGAAAACCCTTCACGTTTTATGAACACTCCAAAAACTTGCATCACTACCTTTGACCCATTTAAATGTCAAAGAAGGTCATGGTGGATTATATCTATTTTCTTACCAGCATGTCGTACACATGCCAGACTGTCGGAGGCCCACCTCATTGATAGTCAAGTTGAATTGCAATCGAATTATACCAGATTAGGTCGCCGAAGCCAATGAAAGCGACCCATGATTTTCTGTGGTCTGGCTAGAATTTTGGCCATTTCAAGACAACCAATACCACCTTGTCCCTATTTTAGGCCGTATCATTCTATTCTCGGTTTATATTTGTCAAAATTTCTTATGGTTGAAGATATCCATCATCGAAAAATTTGACCTAATTTTCTAACCTATTTCTTTGTCACCAGCGATGTTTTTAGACTAAGGTGAGTTTACCAATGTGATCTCCATCTCATGGGTTGTCCATTGACATATTATTTGTAAATTTTATACATCATTTAATTAATTTTCTATTTTTTGTTCAATTAGTATAATATTGGATGAAATTAGACTATGTTTGGACAGTGTAGGATTAAATTGAAGTTGAAATGTGTTCTTATATGTGATTAGGATCTAATAGAAGGTTCAATTTCATAAAATTGGCCTTAATATATGAAAAATTAAAATTTTGGGTATCGGATTCTAAGGCTCGTAGTATAATTGAATCTCTGGGTGTCTAATTTTGGTAATCTTAGTGCAAATATAGGGTATTGATATGCACAGATATCTTCAATTTTTTGAGCCTACAAAATGTTTGATTATAGTTTAGGAATCGTAACTAAAACTGGAGGTGACCCAACTGCAGACAGGCTTAAGCTACTATCTTTGAATAAGTTTTTATTTTCGAAAATGATTTGGGGATTATGAGAATAATTATTTTACTGCTCACATTTTTGGAAGTATAAATTTGTATGATTTTATATTATGTGATGAATAGATTATATGATTTATTAGTTTTTGGAATTTTTATAAAAAAGTTTTGGTAGAAATATGTTTTTAATATATAAATCCTTATGTATATATATATTTATATATGTTGGTATTTATGGGTTTTTCTTAGAATTATGGATTATGGATTTATGTATGTACTATTACCTTAGCATGATATGAATTTGATGGATATTGATTTGCATGAATTTTTCCATCCCTTAGTGATTATGTGATTCATTGAGGTTAGATGTCAGGTCTTAGCTCTACAGTGCCCAAGATACTAGGATGCTAGATGTGGTTGTATAATGGATTTGGAAACGAATATGGTACATGTGTACTGATATTATTTGAGATTATGGTTACTAGAATGCATATTTTTGCCTATAAGTTACTTATCGGGACAATAAATCATTTATTTAATAATATGAGTTTTAGTAAATATATCATTATTTACTTTATAATATGAACTTTGAGATTTGTTATTTTTCGGGAATTCATGGGTTTTAGTGAAAATTCTTTTTCCAAAATAGGAAATTTTGTAACGAGTTAACATAAGGTTTTAACTTCTGTTGAAAAGACAATCTTGCACCGCTGAAAGTTATCGGATTTTGGTGATTGGAAAATACATAGGTTACTAGATTTACTTATTTTCTAGCATATTTCTATTGGCTTTTCAGGTGAGTATTTGGTATGTAGAAAACTTACAAACTACAAGAATTCCAATGAAGTTGACAATGCATTCACTAGTCATTGGATTGGAGAGATATGATAGTGAGAAGCTGAAGAGGTGGTTTGGTTTCTAGAGAGAGAAAGTGGGGAAGAGGGGTTGTTGGTGGGGCTTTCTTTCAATGGGAAAAATTTCTAATACTCCTCGAGTAATGAGAGCTCAAACTCCTTCCTTTATAATTATGACATCAATCCAATTAAGTCATGTCAAAAAGTGTTGCGAGCGGCATAACACTAAGCTCCATTTCTTCACTTGTTTTTAAGCTTCAAAGGTTCGGTCTAGGTTACTCTTTCGTGTGGGAAAAATAAAAGAAATTAAAAATAAAACCAAACCCAAACATGAACAAATATACCTACCAAAGTTACTCATGCTTTTCTAGAGTATTGAACACCCTTTGTAAAAAGTCATAATCTCAAATTTTATCTTGCGATAGTTGGCAAAGGTTACGATATGTGACTTTTTGTATAAATAATGCTTTTGATTCCTCTTCACTCTCCTCTTGAACTCTCATCTTGAACAATTTAACTTGGAAAAGAAGTCTATATATAATGCAAGTCTCTATATTATGCAACTAAGGGTTTTTTTTTTTGGTTGGTTTGTTCATTGTAACTCTATTACTATCCAAATGCCCTTTTATTTTCACCTTAATAAAATGATACTGCTTAGTAACATGAAATATTTTGCCATATTTAGTAGGGATATTGGCAACCAAGCACCTCGAACTTTATCGAGGTTGAAAGATTGCACCATAAACTTTTTTTTTCTGACATTATGCATCCAAAACTTCCTTTTTGCTTATACCGTTCATTCTTTTGTTAAAAAATACATAACGGAATAATCAGGTACCTTGTACGTGCTCATCAAATGATGGTAGATCAGGTAATTTTACTATTCTCGATTTAGAAATTAGGGTTTCATTCGAGAAATTTCTTCATCGAAATCCCTTCTCCTTCTTCTTCTTCTTCTTCTTCCTTCCACATCCATGTATGTTCTCTTTCATTTCTCACCTTTTTCACCCCCCCCCCCCACATGTTCTTTCAAACCCAAACCCGCTTCTTTTTCTTTTTCTTCTTCCAAACCACCATTCTCAGTAACATTAATAATTTCAAAGCTGCGAGGGAATGAAGCTTTCTCTCTCCTCTTTCTCCGTCTCTATCCTTTTTTTTTCTTAGTGTACTCTATCTGTCTCTCTCTCTCTCTCTTCTTTTTTTTTCTTTTGGGTATACTCTCTCTCTCTCTTCTCTTTCTCTGTCCTCTTTTTTTTTACGTACTCTCTTTTTCTTTGTAAATCTCTATCTGTCTCTCTCTCTCTCTCTCTCTCTCCTCTTTCTCTATCTCCATTTTCTTTTTTTTCTTTTTTTTGTACTCTCCTTTTCTCTGTAACTCTATCTATCTATTTCCTCTCTCTCTAACTGATATTTTAGAAAAGTAAAACTCCATTTTAGCAATGGGTCGAAGCTTTTTTCCTCCTTTTTTTCCCTTCAAATTTTTTTCTTCACATTTTTCGAGTTCCAAACAAAGCTTAAAAGTTGTGAAATTACCTAATCTACCCTCGTTTGGTGAGCACATGTGAGGTACCTAATCATTCCGTTATGCATTTTTAACAGAAAAACCAATGGTGAAAGCAAAAAGAAAGTTTGGGGTGCAAAATGCTAGAAAAAAAAAATTTAGATGCAATGTATCAACCTCGATAAAGTTTGGGGTGCTTGGTTGCCAACATCCCAATTTAGCATCATGAAAGATTTGTAATTGTTTTTATTCAAATCACGGTCCTAAAGCCATATTTTCATGGTTCATGTAAAGAAGTTTGGATGCTTTGTTCCCTACTTTTTATTTTAGGATTTATTTATTTATTTTTATTTTTAGATTGAAATAAAACAAGAAAACGAAACATTTAGAAATCTTCTACAAGCACAATTTTTGGACTCCATCGGAATAGAAGTGATGGTCTCTACAAGAATGGATTCTAGATCAATCGAATCCAAATCATCCAAAGAAATCAAAGGGCTATCATTTTTGTCATGGGTGATAGTGAAAGAGAAACAAACAAAGATTTAAATGGGACCGAACTCACGATTTCTAAGAATGAGAGAGAAGCAGTAGCAACTACAGCAATCTTTAACACCATGTCCTAGACATCTGTAATGGTGTTCATTTAGGTGAAAAACCAAAGTATAAGCAAAGAGAGAGATAGGGAAAAAGAAAGAGAGAGATGAGGTTTTAGGATAGTTAAAGAGGAAAAAGAAAGAAAAAATTTGGAAATTGATGAAGGAACAAACAAAGACGGAAGCTTAGAAGCGAAAAAATGAAGTGAAAAACGAAGCATAGTTTTCTGTCGCTTACAACACTTTCTGATGTGGATCAAATTGAACAGGTGTGATAATTATAAAAGGTGGAGTTCTAAACTCTCTCTACTCCAGAAGGAGAGAAATAGAGAAAAATTGATCAAAAATTTGGATCTTTGAAATTACAAAAATACTGTTGTACTATTTTTACCATAATTTTCAAACTGGTCTGATTTCAGTATGGAACATGTATTTGAATGCATATTAATGAACTTTACGCAATGGTATTAAAGTTAAAAATAAATTCTAATTCTAATAAAAATCTAACTTTTCTCCCACCATATGAAGTCCTACTCAATCAATCCTGATCAAATCATCAAAAATTTAAATTTTTTAATGGTTTAGTGGGACAAGTTATTATATTTAGAATTAAAATTAAATAAATAAAATATACCTACCCAAAATTGAATTCTTAATTAATTATTTTTGTGGATAAAACAATCCCAAAATGTAATTATACTAATATATTTTTAGAGAGAGAGAGAGAGAGAGAGAGAGAGAGAGAGAGAGAGAGAATTTAACAAAATTTAGTTCATTCAAATTAAAATGGAACAGATAGCATCTTTACTTTTGGTTATAAGTTGAATTGGATACATTCTAATATGTTATTAAAAAAAGAAAAAAAAAAAAAGCCATGTACTAATAGTTTTGAGCTGTATCCAACCTTTAAAACAAGTAATTTGAATTATTCAACTTGTATATGATTTTCTTTTCTTCCTTAAAAAAGTTCTTTTCTGCAAACCCAAATTTTACAATTTGTCCCCAAAAAAAAAAAAAAAAGAAAAACTGATTGCACAGAACTTCATGCACCAGATGGTAACGGAAGAATATCCCTAGGAGACGTCGTGTGTATATAAGAACCTCAAACAAAGCCTTCTTTACCCACTCTCTCTGTCTCTCTCTCTCTCTCTATCTCTTCCTTTGTTCTCTCCGAGTATTAGTAGATCTTGACCATGATTTTCTGGATCTTTTGCAATCGCCTTTGTTAGCAATAATAGAATGTTTCCTTTTTTTTTTTCTTTTTTTTTTTTTTTTTTTTTCCTTTTCTATGCAATTTCTTTCTTCTTTTTGGTTATATATATTTTGTC